>NC_090372.1:67735209-68352363 GCF_036365525.1 Heterodontus francisci | reverse complement strand
AGTGGAGCATAAACGCCAGCATGGATTGGTTGGGCCAAATGGCCTGTTTCTGCTGTTTCTGTGCTGTATATCGTATATAACGAAATCCTATGTAATGCAAGACCAGCATTTACTGTCATCCCTGGTTGCCCTGAGAAAGTGGTGGTGGCTTGTTAGGTCACTTCAGAGGGCAATTAAGAGTCAGCTACAATGGCATGGGACTGGAGTCATGTATAGGACAGAAAGACAGCAGGCTTCAGTTTCTAAAGGACATTAGTAAATCAGTTAAATATTTAATGACAATACTGATACCAAATTTTTTTAACTGAATTAAAATTCTCAAACTCCTATGGAGGAATTTCAGCTTATGTTCTCTGGATTTAGCCCTGGTCCCTAAATTACAAATCCAATAACATGACTACTATACTACTATACCCTTGAAACTCTGCCCTTTTTCTAAATCCTTCAGATGACTCGGTCTTGCCACACAGATGACCCACCCAAAGATGCTCTAGCCCTTCTGAAAACCAGCACTCAAGGTATATAGATAGTGACTTAGAGAGGTCTTTACAGGTTGATTCACCAAGCACAAGTGCATGTGTAAAGGACAGCCCAAGAAAGGGGTCACAAAAGGGCAAGCAAAAAGTCCTAGAGCTGCAAAAGATGACAGAAATGCAAACTTAATCGGTTCAGTTTTTAAAAAAAAAATGCTTTCTATGCACCAATGCATTGGACTATCTGCCAGGAGTTTCTTAAACATGTGGAGAAATGAGAGTTATGTATAAAATTGCGATGCAGGTAATTGATGATTATATTAGAGCCTGGAATAGGTAGAGGATTAGATTAATGCTGTAAACTGTGCTTTACTGGGAATTGCTTAAATTTCATTTCATTGGTAACAAAACTAGTGAAAGGAGGCATGGTCAAAAAGGGAGCAAGGGGTAAACCGAATAATTACAGGCCAGTCAGTCTAACCTCAGTAGTGCACAAATTATTGGAATCTATTCTGAGAGACAGGATAAACTGTCACTTAGAAAGGCACGGATTAATCAAGGACAGTCAGCATGAATTTGTTAAGGGAACTCTTTTTTGACCAACTTGATCGAATCTTTTGAAGAAGTAACAAGGAAGATAGATGAGGGTAGTGCAGTTGATGTGGTCTACATGGATTTTAGCAAGGTTTTTGACAAGGTCCCACATTGCAGACTGGTTAAAAAAATAAAATCCCATAGGATCCAGGTAAATGCAGCAAAGTGGATACAAAATTGGCTCAGTGGCAGGAAAGAAAGGGTCATTGTTGATGGGTGTTTTTGCGACTAAAGGGCTGATTCCAGTGGCGTTCCGCAGGGTTTAGTACTGGGTCCTCTGCTTTTTGTGATATATATTAATGATTTGGACATAAATGTAGGGGGCATGATCAAGAAGTTTGCGGACGACACAAAGGTTGACCGTGTGGTAGATAGGAGGATAGCTGTAGGCTGCAGGAAGATATTGATGGTCTGGTTAGATGGGCAGAAAAGTGGCAAATGGAATTCAACTTGGAGAAGTGTAAGGTGATGCATTTGGGGGGATCAAACAAGGCATAGGAATACAAGATTAATGGGAAAATACTGAGAAGTGTAGTGGAAGCGAGGGACCTTGAAGTGAATGTCCACAGATCCCTGAAGGTAGCAGGACAGGTCGATAAGGTGGTTAAAGAGACATATGGAATCCTTTCCTTTATTAGCCGAGGTATAGAATATAAGAGCAGGGGGGTTATACTGGAACTGTATAAATCATTGGTTAGGCCACAACTTGAATACTGTGTGCAGTTCTGGTCACCTCATTACACAAAGGATGTAATTACACTAGAGAGGGTACAGAGGAGATTTACGAGGATGTTGCCAGGACTGGAAAAATGCAGCTATGAGGAAAGATTGAATAGGCTGGGGTTGTTCTCCATGGAACAGAGAAGGCTGAGGGAGGATCTGATTGAAATGTACAAAATTTTGAGGGGCCTGGATAGAGTGGAGGTGAAGGGCCTATTCACCTTAGCAGATAGGTCAGTGACGAGGGGGCATAGACTTAACGTGATTGGTAGAAAAATTAGAGGAGAGATGAGGAAAATCCTTTTCACCCAGAGGGTGGTGGGGGTCTGGAACCCACTGCCTGAACAGGTAGTTGAGGCAGAAATCCTCAACTCATTCAAAAGGAGTCTGGATAGGCACCTCAAGTGCCGTAATCTGCAGAGCTACGGACCAAATGCTGGAAGGTGGGATTAGAATAAGTGGATAGTTTTTCGGCCAGCACAGACACAATGGGCGAAGTGGCCTCTTTCTGTGCCTTAAACTTTCTATGATCCCTCTGTAATAGCAGAAGTAGAACTGGCCAAATGCATAAAGAATTAACCATATTATAAAACTGCATTAGGATTTTCTTTCAACAAAGCTGTTTGCTAGCAGGCATAAGTGAATATGATAACTGAAAATAGAGTAGGAAGCACCTTAGTGAATCATCCCATGGTTCTGTCATTTGGTAAGGAATTAGAACAGTTGGTCTGGATGGTTGGCCTGATGAACAGCTCTGTACATAAATAATTGACAATGAGCAAATACAAAAAATGGGGTTGTTGAAAGTAGGTTTGAAGGCTGAGAGTGCTATGTCATAAGGGAGTTTTGAAACTGGTCATGGAGAAACAGGACAGGATGAGATAAGGGAAGCAGTCCTTAGCTTGTTGTGAGAACATAACTGGTTAAGAACAGAAATTATGTGTAAGGGCTATAGGGAACCCTGAGTGGTGGAAGATAACTTAAAGGTGGGTTTTAACTCCATGGTTTAGACAAATAATGTGACATGCCATTGGTCATCTTATATTAAGGGGAACCTTTATAGGACAACGAGGTCTGGTCAACAATTAACTCCAAGTCCATCCCTGAAAAAGGGTATAAAGGATAAGTTTTTGTAAGAAGCCAGTGCAAAAGACAATGGAAGGGAAAGCTTCCAAGCATGGATCCATGCTGACTAGGTCTAACACTATTGAATAGTTTGAAAAGTCTTTGAGAGGAAGCAAAGCATCAACAAGAAAAGAAGAACTGTTCACACATGCCAGCCATCCTGCCTGACCTGGACTGGTACTCATTGCTAGTCACAGTTATATATTTTTGCTGTACAGTAGTGTACTATAACCATATTAAGTTCTGATTAAACTCACCATACCCACCATATTGGTTGTAGTCGATCCTGCTTGATTGATTAGACTGATTGATAAGAAAAGGGAGAGCATTAAGGAGTTTATGACCAATTTGTATCAGATTGTGGTGCATGGTGATGATGTTTTACAGTTAAACTTGTGCTGACTTCAATGAATGTTGGAGTAGGGTCCTCTTTTTGGTGGGCCTCCATAGAAGCAACTCTCAGAGATGCTTATACTGAAATCATGCAGACTATGGGTTCCACTACGTCTTCTGCCTTGGACAAGCTGGGAGACCAAATAGATAGGAACTTCTGTTGGATCATACAGTTTGCTCTCCCATAGATCAGTAGGGGTGCGAAGCTGCAACTGAACAGCAGGGATGGTCATACAGTGAAAATGGATCATTCAGCTTTCAGTCAGGACAATCACATCTCTGCACCCTAAATATCCCTTAACTAGTGCCCTGCTGCTAAAATGACAGCTGGGCTGGATTGTCCTGGCAGCTGCCGAGTTTCAGCTATATGCAATCAGGGTCCCTCAGACCTGAGCTCCTGGAGGTCACTGACAGCTTCTGACTGAGCCATAGCAGCTTTTTAAAATTCTTTCATGGGATGTGAGTGTTGCTGCCATTTATTGCCCATCCCTCTTTGCCGTTGAGAAGGTGGTGGTGAGCCGTCTTCTTGAACTGCTGCAGTCCATCTGGTGTAGGTACACCCACACTGCTGTTAGGAAGGGATTTCTGGGTTTTTGACCCAGCAACAGTGAAGAAACAGTGATGTAGTTCCAAGTCAGGATGTTGTGTGGCTCAGAGGGAACTTACAGGTCTTCCATGCTGCAGTCAGAGAGGAAGCACCTCTATATTAGGGTAGGTAAGAGGGCACTTCAAGACAGTCAAATTGGGCGCACATCTGGATGTTAATGATTGTGTACACATTTATGTAAGCCAGGAAATAATTTTTTTCAAATCTTTGTGTGGAGTGTTTCTGTAGTAGCTGGTGACCTTGCAATTTTGGCTTTTAGGCAGATGCAGTTTATTTGAGAGTGGAAGGACAGAGACAGAATGTAGGTATGACTGTTAATGCAGGGAAGTTGAGATTGTTCAGCTGACTGGCTTTACTGGCTGTTGCTGCAGGCAACTGTTGCAGCCCAACCACTTCATTGCCATCCTCTGTCATCAGTGTTATCGCCCTCATCATGCCAATGTGGCTCCATGTGTTGTCCCTATTGTAGAGTAAAGATTACAATACAGAGCAAACCATTATCGTAAAGGACATTCGTTGTGCCCTGTATTTCAGGAACCCACCCGATGTGTCCAGGAATTAAAATTGTGCTTGAAGACTCCAATGGTTTGTATGATGAGGGCTTCCGTGGACCCTAAGATCAGAGTTTAGCACAGTAGCACAGTTTGGCCACCAAGCATGAGTATCCAAGCAGAGCCTCACTTGCTGTATAGGGTCCAGGAGTGGATGGATGGAGGATTGATACAATATAAAGACATCATGGCATTTGCCAAGGGATCAGGCACAGATGTGCAAGATTTGTTGCTGGTGATCACACAGCTGCACACCAATGGAATGGAAGCACTCAACATTCATAAACGCTATGGGATTTTGTAAAGGACCCTGCAGAACGACAGGGATCCATCAATGACACCATGGACTTGGGATGCCTGTAATCTGTGTAAACTGCAGGACCTTAGTCTGTTGTTTCGAGTTGTCATTGGGGAAAATGATTAAATAGTTTGCTCTAGGATTCAGTCATACGCTTATGCAATCATGAACTGCAGATGGTCTGCTGTTACCAATTCCCCTCTGGCAGCCTGGAAGAAGCAAGTGGCCAAAAAAGTTCATGGTTTCAGTGGCTTTGACTGCAACAAACAATGCAGTTAGTTGTAGATCTTGTTATAGGAGACAATGTAACTCTCTGACAGCCTCCTTAGAGAAGCACAGCCCCTTACAGAACTGCAGGCATATTGTCTTGGGTATTTAAATTCTTGCGAGTTCACCTCTCCTTATATTGCTCTCCCTGCCAGAAGTTCCTTACTAGTTCAAGCTATTACAAAAGCGAACAGAATGTTACTGTGTATTGCCAGGATAATTAAAGACAAAACAAAAAATACTATTTTTTTTGCAAAAGGCCTTGCTTAAGCTTTATACACAATACTGTGACATCTTTGATTCCCTCATATGGTAGGTGCTAAAAAGGCTTAAAAGTTTTAAAAAGGGACAGTTTTCTGATACATAGTTTAAAGGCCCTGAGTTACCACAATAGATTTAGAAGGCACTTCAGTCATAGTCATAGAGAATGTTCGTTCCCAGTTGATGGGGCCAGGAATTCCGCTTCAGGTAAAGCAATCTGCAAACTATCTTCAGCTCTTGTCGCACAAAGATCAAAAGTCGGTCTGATTCACACACAGGTGCATATAAAAGAAAAGCATTTCCATAACCTTAAGACATCCCAAAGTACTCAATAGCCACTAAACCACTTTTGAAGTGTATTCACTGTTGTAACATAGGAAACGTGACAGTCAATTTACACACAACAAAGTCCCACAAACAGCAATGTGATAATGACCAGGTAATTTGTTTTAGTGATATTGGCTGAAGGATAAATATTTGCAAAGACACTGAAGAAATTGCCCATGTTTCACTTTGAAATAGTGCCATGGCATCTTTTATGTCCATCTGAGAGGTAAAACGGGGCCTCGATTAAATGCCTCATTCAACAGACAGCACCTCTGGCAGTGCACCATAAAGGCCTGCTCAGGTCGGGGAAAAGAACCTGACCTAACCACAGCGGACCAGAGCCCAACCCGACCCCGACTCGACCTGACCAGACCTGAGCTCGACCCAGCTATCCCTTTACTTACCTTCCTCACACCGAACCTGCAAGAAGCTGCAGCTCATGCGTGATGACATCATAGTGACAATTTCGTCCTGGACTTCCAGCTCAGGTAAGTTTTGAAATTTCAACACTTACCGTGTGTGTCCGGCCCGACCCAACCCGACCTGAGCCTGAAAGCCGGACTTGGAAGAAGGACCCAACCCGACCCGAACTCGACACATGTCGTGGGTCCTGTCGGGTTCGGGTCGGGTAGCAGACCTTTAGTGCACCAGTCATTTTGTACTGCACTGAAGTGTCAGCTTAGATTTTTTGCAAAAGTCCTGGAGTGGGACTTGAAGCCACAACACTCAGAAGCAAGAGTGCTACCAATGAGCTACAGCTGACATGGCAGCATTTGTTGACTTCACTTCTCAGAGTATGCGTGGACAGCAGACAAAACCCAATACTAAATAAACTACATTACAACAGAAGAATCTCTCAAAAAACACATGATGCTGACAAATATTCATCGGTCGGATTGTGCAATTGGTGGAAAGGGACAGTGCTTGCAAGTGACCTCTAATAAAGCTGCCCACAAAGATCTAGCAAGCTCAGTGGTGTCAATCTCCCCTATTACAGTGTTAATTTAATTCTGGCACCAGCAACAGGGGATCTCTGTCATCCAGGAATAGTAAAGTCATCAAGCAAGCTGAGCAACCAATCAGATTGGGGAACTCTCAGAGGGAGCAAGCCAGGAAGTACAAATCACTGATTGTCATTCATGTTTTAATCATTTTACAGAGAGCAAAATAAAGATTGGGAAATATGCATTGGGGCTTGAACTTTTAAAAAATAATTTTTATCATAGAATGGAAGTAATGACATTCCAGACTTCTAAAATTAGTTTTTCAGGGCCAAAGAGGTTGTTCAGTAATAATTATAACTTAGTATGCTGTTAAAAATTCACTTACACCTCATTCAACAAGGTATATCATTTTCAAAGTTTTTGCAGTGAGAATAGTGCATAAAAAGTTGAAGTCCACATCAAATCACTGATTTCTGTGCAGATTCCATCTGCACAGAAGTGACAGCACACCCTGTGGGGGAGCAGGGTACCCCCAAAAGCAAATTCCGGATTTCCGCGTTTAACTGGGCATATGTGGACAGCAAAAGTTGCTGTCAGTTTTGCACAGTAATGATGGCAAATACTGACAGCGTTGCCATGATTACAACACAAATTCTGGGCTGTGGTTTCTGGTTGATTGACAGAGCCATCTAATGGTAAGCATGGATGCTTCAAAAGGAATTGTCTAGGTAGCTAACAGTTTGGTACATGACTTCTACTGAAAATGCCTACAACGGCACCATCTACTATTATAACAAGTACAGCACAAAATCTGGTGGCCCAGCTAGCAACTTTAATATGATGGATTACATGAACTTGTATTAAAATTGTTTCCATGTATACTTATTTTGTTTCCATGCTTTTCCTTGATTGGTTTACAAATTTACAAAATGTACAAAAAACCCATAGAACAATGCAATACAGAAATAACACGTGGTGTACAGGAAGTGTGATAATGACCTGGGAGCATCTTCTGTAATTTCATTTTTTTTCATCCTATAACCTTTCCCGGTGTAAAGATTAAGTCATCAGCCCTTAGTAAGTTGCTTCAAGATCTAAAAGGCTGTTACATTAAACATCATTAAAGATGATAACGTTAATGAGTCATATTACAGGAGAAAAAAATGAATTACCATGTCACTTTAAATGAGCTATACTTGTTCAATTTAATAAAGTACCAGAGTGCATGTTATTAGCATTTTAGAACAAAATTACCTTTTCAGTAATTTTACAAATCACAATAATTAAAATTGTAGCTTACTGTGCTGCTAATGTACGATGATAGGATATCCTTAAAATTGGCGTCCCCATTTCAGAATTATAGCCCTGGTGATCTGAGAAAGGTCAATCTGTTTTTCCTTTGAGAAGTTAAAAATGTTTATTAACACAAATTCTGAGCTTGCAATGTCATTTGTTAGGGCTCTTATTGGACTAATTCTTCATGTAAACTATATAGCTAAGAATATGGGAATACAGGAATTTCTGGTTAGCAGCATGACACTCACCTGATCATAATGCCATGCAGGCCCCCACCTGCCAAGAATGAGGCACATTAATTTCACCACATGGACATTAAATTTCAAATTGTTGCTGGGAAGAAGAGAAGGCCTGTGACAAGGGGTTGCCAGCTGGAAAGATATTTTTGCATATTAACAGACAGTGTTTGGGAACAAAGGAGCTATCCCCTGCTCCAATACAATCCACAAACAGACGTGGTCAAATCAGTTAGTCACATGACTAACCTGCTTGGCAGTCTGGTTGTTTTTTCTGAATTGTACAGTTTTGAACTGAGAGCCTGCAGAAAACTGTTTGCTCCTGGATTGAAAAGAGCTCTCCTGGCTGGCTCGCCACAGCCTCTCCTGTCTGTTCCCATCTCTTTCTCACGGAATTCCAAAACCCACTGAAGGCACATGAACCCCAAGAGAGAAAAGTCTCCCACAGTGAACAGGATTTAGGAAGAATACTGGGCCCCAGCGAACAGCAAGATCTACCTACAATCAAGGACCCTACAAGCAAGTTCGAAACACAGTAACAAAAAACCCTCTTCAGAGATCGCCTCAAACTTTTCCACTTTATTTTTTCTTCTGTTCTTTTCTGTCCGTATCTGCATGTGTGTATCGCGTATGCATGCTAGCATGGACGCGTCGTGTATCCGTAGGCATTAACCGAATTAGAGTTTAAGTTTAAGAAAATTTCACTTTTTTTTAAACCTGAGAAAACCTGTTGTGCTGGTTTCTTTGCCTTATAATTGGAAAGCGGTGAACAAGGATTCACCAAGGGGGAGCTAAAAACATGGTGTGTTTAAAATTAAACCATGTTACAGTCAGACCAGGTGAAGGTGGAAAGGGAATCTAAACCTCTTCTCACCTGGTTGTAACAGATATTTGGGTGCTAGCGTCCAGAATTGTACCCACAAACAAGAGAAATTGAAAGTGGGAAGCCAAATTGTTCCCAATCAAAAAATGTTTTCTTATGGTTATGTGTGATTTTTTAATTTATTTTATTTTTATTTAGAGATACAGCACTGAAACAGGCCCTTCGGCCCACTGAGTCTGTGCCGACCATCAACCACCCATTTATACTAATCCTCCACTAATCATATATTCCTACCACTTCCCCACCTGTCCCTATATTCCCCTACCACCTACCTACACTAGGGACAATTTATAATGGCCAATTTACCTATCAACCTGCAAGTCTTTGGCTGTGGGAGGAAACCGGAGCACCCGGCGAAAACCCACGCAGACACAGGGGGAACTTGCAAACTCCACACAGGCAGCACCCAGAATTGAACCCGGGTCGTGGGAGCTGTGAGGCTGCGGTGCTAACCACTGCGCCACTGTGCCGCCCATTTGATTGAATACTAACATGTCTGGAACAGAAGCTAGGGTGAAGTAACTTGGAATAAGTTGAAAGCACTGTCTATGGAGGAGTTGAGGAAAATGGCTGAGCAGTGTGGGATCACTGTACGTGGCAAGGCTAGGAAGTCTGAAATTCTAAGGCTAGTAGCCAACCATTTTTCCCTTGAATCTGAAGAAGCAGAAACAGGGTTAGAAGCAGACTCCGACAGGGTATTGTTTGCAAAGATACAATTGGAACAGAGGAAACTTGAAGTTGTGGAGAGGGAGAGAGAAAGAATAGTCTGGAAGGAATGTGAAGAGAGAGAGTTGAAGCGGCTTGAGTTAACTAGGGGGCGACAAAGTAAATCTAGTGAAAGCGTGGCCAATATGGAGGAGCATAATTTAGGGCTGGGTACAAAATTGTTAAAACTAGCTCAACTAATTCCAAAATTCAATGAGGAGGATGTAGAAACATTTTTTGTGTCCTTCCAGAAACTGAAAAGGCAGCTAAAATGGCCAGCTGAGACCTGGTCTCTTTTACTACAAAGCAAGCTAACTGAAAAAGCCCATGAAGTTTATTCCCTGTTGCAGATGAGAGTTCATCAAATTATGACCTGACCAAAAATGCAATCCTCGGGGTATATGAATTAGTACCCGAAGCCTTTCGCCAAAAGTTTAGAACCCTCAAGAAGCAAGCTAATCAAACTTATCTGGAGTTTGAAAGAAGTAAGCAGCTGGCTTTTGACCAGTGGCCGAGGGTTCTTAAAGTACAGCTCAGCTATGAGAATCTCAGGGAAGTAATTCTGTTACATAAATTTAAAAACTCTCTCCCACTCTCCATGAAGACCCATGTAGAGGAGCAGCGGGTTCAGAGAGCCCGGCAAGCGGCCGTTCTTGTCGATGAGTTTGCTTTAACTTACAAGTTGGTTTCCCAGGGGAGAACCTTTCCTAATCACCCCCACAAATCCGAAAAGGACAAAGGGTGGGAAGGTGATAGCAGCTCAGGCTGTCCTGGGAGAGAAAGGAAAGCAGGAGACACAGGGAACCCTCCTCCAGCCAAAAAGGAAGGTGCTGTGAGCAAGAGTGAGACCCAGAGACCTGTGTACTTCCACTGTATAAAGCAGGACTTTTAAAAGGCGACTGCTGGAAACGAAAGGGAAAGCCAGTAGGGTTAATCAAGGCACACCCGCTCAGGGAAGAAGTGAACCTGATGGAAAGTACAGAAGAACAAGCTGTGGCTTTAACTGCAGTAAGAGTGAGACTCAGGAAGTCTACCGCTGCAAGTGCAGGGAAATTTAATAGGGTTCCTGAGGGTTATCAGGGTTTTGTGTCTGAAGGGAGAGTAACCCCATACCCCTCGAGTGGGGCAAGGAAGCCCATAGTGATTCTCAGGGACACAGGGGCCACTAGATCCCTTTTACTGGGAAAAGGCCTGACCTTTCCCCCAGAGAGTGCAGTGAACACCAGAATGTTGCTGAGTGGTATTGGAGGGCAGTGTATGCCTGCACCTGTAAACTGGCTGCACCTGGAGTGCGACCTAGTTTCAGGACCGGTGACCATAGGGATTGTCCCTAGATTGCCTGTGCACGAGGTTGACCTGCTCCTCGGTAATGATCTGGTGGGGGTGAAGGTGGTAGCCCCCCCAGTAGTGAAAGAAAGACCGCAGGAGGTCAGAGAGACAGGGCAGTGGTGGGAGACGGACCCCTGCAGTTTCCCTGAATGTGTAGTGGATCAGGCCATGATCAAACCAGCTCCCCCAGAGGAGACTACATTGGCACTGCAGGCAGATGACCATGAGGTCTGTCTGTTCGAGACTTTCTTTGGAAAGTCAGGAGACCCAGGGAATGAATTAAGTGGATTTTCCCTAGCTGAGGCTCAGCAAGCCAACCCAGTATTGCGAGAGTTAGCATAGACTGCCTAGACTGAAAGTGAAGCAGAGGGAGTCCCTGATTGCTATTGTTTAAAGAATAAGGTACTGATGAAGAAATTGAGTTCTCCTCACAGACCTGAGAGCAAGGGTTGGGCCATAGTTCACCACTTAGTGGTGCCGCAGAGGTACCGAAGAGAAATATTAAGAAGGGCCCGCAAGACTACAGTGGCTGTATGTGCTGGGAGACGAAAGACCAAAGTCTGCATAAGACAGCAGTTTGACTGGCCAAAACACCACAAAGATGTGGTGGAGTACTGCAGGAGTTGCTACATGTGCCAGGTTGAGGGAAAACCCCAACCAACATTGAAACCTGCACCCCTACGTCCTGTACCAGTGTTAGGGGAACTCTCCAGCAGAGGGCTGATGTACTGTAAGGGACCCCTGCTGAGAACAAAAGGGGACAGGCAGGCACCAGGCTGGCAAAAGTTTAGAAAGGGAAGGGGAAAAAGTGACCAAGAGGGCAAGTTAAAGGAAGTCCAGGAGGAATTCCAGATAAAAACTCCTACTGTCCGGTCAGCCAACGGCGAAAAATTTGAAAAGTTAGACCCCGCATCCTCCTACATAAATGCAGACTCTAGCAGCACCCCACCAGAGCTGAAAACAGCATTTGCAGGAACCCGCACGTACAAAGAAAGACCTCTAGGGGGCAGAGAAACCGTGAGGGTGATGCCTCACCTAGTCGAAGTGCTGTAAATACCTGCAGGCAGGAATGTCCCAGAGAACAAAGGGGAGATTAACAACGAATCCTCCCCCACAGTCAGAGGGAAAGGGAACCACCCATCCCCTGAAGTCAAAAGCCTTTGCATGAATCAGCAAATCACTGAGGGTTCAGGATAGACCTGCCCACTACTGACTCTCTGGGGAAAAAAATCCAATTTAGGGCTAATTAAATCTAACTCTCCCTCCCCCCCCACCCACCCTTCCCACCGGTTGGCAGATTTCAACAGGAGCAAAGACCTTAGGCAGTCATGGAAATGGGCGAACTGAAGAAAAACCTGCCCAAAAAGAACCACATGTTTACTGGCATTAATTTCACCACATGGACATTAAATTTCAAATTGATGCTGGGAAGAAAAGAAGGCCTGTGACAAGGGGTTGCCTGCCCCCTGGCTGGAAAGATATTTTTGCATATTAACAGACAGTGTTTGGCAACAAAGGAGCTATCCCCTGCTCCAATACAATCCACAAACAGACGTGGTCAAACCAGTTAGTCACACGACTATCCTGCTTGGCAATCTGGGTTTTTTTCTGAATTGTACAGTTTTGAACTGAGAGCCTGCAGAAAGCTGTTTGCTCCTGGATTGAAATGAGCTCTCCTGGCTGGCTCGCCACAGCTTCTCCTGTCTGCTCCCACCTCTTTCTCACAGAACTCCAAAACCCACTGAAGGCACATGAACCTAAGAGAGAAAAGCCTACTACAAGGTTTAAGAAGAATACTGGGCCCCAACGAAAAGCAAGATCTACCTACAATTAAGGACTCTATAGCGAGCTTGAAGCACAGTAACAAAAAACCCTCTTCAGAGATTGCCTCAAACTTTTCCACTTTATTTTTTCTTCTGCTCTTTTCTGTCCGTATCTGCATGTGTGTAGCGTGTATGCATCCTAGCATGGGCGCGTCGTGTATCCTTAGGCGTTAACTAAATTAGATCTTAAGTATAAAATTTCACTTTTTTTCTTTAAACCTGAGGAAACCTGTTGTGCTGGTTTCTTTGCCTTATAATTCGAAAGCGGTGAACCAGGACTCACTAAGTGGGAGCTTAAAACACAGTGTTTAAAATTAAACCCTGTTGCAGTAAGACCAGGTGTAGGCAGAACGGGAACCCTAGACCTCTTTCTCACCTGGTCGTAACAATAATTTAAACCTCTCAATAACGCTCAGTTAGAATAAGACTGATTTGGTATCCTACTAAGCTTCTTAATCCCATATCATTATAGTAATCTAGATGTGGTAATTAAAAACTTGCAAATTATGGCTCTGAAAATGCCTTGCGCAGTGGAAATGGTCATTATCATCTAAGCAGGCCATCTCCAATCCACATTTTATGAAGCATGTCTGGAAGGAAGTAACTAACAGATTGCATGCCATCACCAGCAAACCTGGTATGGATTATTTTAAGTTTTCGATACACAACAAATACTTTGAACACAATGACAGGTAAAGAAAACTCCTTGGACATATCCTTAAGGAAGTCTTTTTTTCTGAGATGTAGGATCAGAACGAAAGCCACCTGACAGGGTTGTTGCTGATAATCCCTCACCCCCACCACTCTATTCACCTGTTATTTCAATTAGCAACAAGAAGTAGAAAATGTCTGCTGAACACTGAGGTTTATTTCAGGAGAAGGATGTGCTGAGATAAGTTGTTTCCAATGATAGGGAAAATAATTAATTTGATGCAGTGCCAAGTGAACATACAGATCAGAAGAGGATGTCACACATTAAATGATGAAAATGACCAAGGGACATTCCAAGTCAAAAGGCAGCCACATTTGGAATGTTAACTTTGGAATTTATGTGATATGTAAGGAGGACATGAAAATATGCTAATTTAAATTCTAGTTCTATTCTAGATAGAAAAATGTGGTCTATACTCGAAGATCATGTTGCTCAGTTTGTACAGAACAAATTCAACAACAGGAACTTCAGTTTGTTCATTTTTTGTGATGAGCCTTAGGATCTTTTTCTATGTTAAATGCGCGATATAAATAAATGCAAGCATTACTATGCTGCAATTTCATTATGTCCAGTGTTTCAATAAAAATTCCCAGAAGGCATATGGCATGCTTGCCTTCATTGGCCGAGGCATTGAGTACGAGTGTTGGGATGTCATGTTACAGTTGTACATAACGTTGGTTAGGCTGCACTTGGAGCACTGTGTGCAGTTCTGGTCGCTGCACTACAGGAAAGATGTGATTAAGCTAGAGAAGGTGGAGAAAAGATTCACAAGGATGTTGCCTGGTTTGGAGGGCTTGAGTTATAAAGAGAGATTGGATAGGCTGGGTCTGTTTTCCCTGGAGCGAAGGAGGCTGAGAGGGGACATGATAGAGGTATATAAAATTATGAGAGGCATAGATAGGGTAGATAGCCAGAGTCTGTTTCCCATGGTAGGGATGACTAAAACTAGAGGGCATAGATTTAAGGTGAGAGGGAGGAGGTTTAAAGGGGATCAAAGGGGTAAATTTTTCACACAAAGAATAGTGGGTATCTGGAATGAGCTGCCAGAGGATGTGGTGGAGGCAGGAATAGTAGCAACATTTAAGAGGCATCTGGACAGGTACTTGAATGAGCAAGGCATAGAGGGATATGGAATTAATGCAGGCAGGTGGGATTAGTATAGATAGGCATCATGCTCAGCATTGACGTGGTGGGCCGAAGGGCCTGTTTCTATGCTGTACGACTCTATGACTCTAAAATAAATGCCAGTTATCACGCAATGAATTTCATAAATTAATGAAAACAGGACACCTGCATGTATTTTACAAAGAATTGAGAAACAAAGTGATTATCGACAACACAGCAGGCAGCTGACGTCATCAGACTGCGCCAATCTGCGCACATGTGCAGTTTGGCTCCTACTCTCTGCGCATGCGCTATGTTCCGCATTGTCAGGACTGTTTGGCGCATGCGCAGATTACATCATCAAGTTACGTGTGCAGAGAGTGGGGGTGGGGGAAGCAGGGAGACAGCGGGGGTGGGGGAAGCGGGGACAGAGCGAGGGTGGGGAAAGCGGGGAGAGAACGGGGGTGGGGGAAGCGGGGAGAGAACGGGGGTGGGGGAAGCGGGGAGAGAGTGGGGGTAGGGGAAGCGAGGAGAGCGCGGCCGAAGACCTTGGTGGTGGCTGCGGGTGCGCTCTCCTGCTCCCTCCGCCCCCGGCCCGCCCGCTCGCTTGCACCCCCACCCCACCAGCCTGCCCGCCACTCGCCGCCCCTGCCCGCCCGCCCACTCTTCCCACTGGCCTGCCCACTCGCTCGCTACCCCCCACCCGCCCCGGCCTGCCCACTCGCTTCCCCCCCCCCAAGCCTGCCCGCACGCTCGCTCCCGCCCCCAGCCCGCCCGCTCGCTCCCCCCTCCACCAGCCCGCCCACACGCTCGCTTCCCCTCCCCCACACCCCAGCCCGCCCACTCGCTCTCCGCCCCGGCCCGCCCGCCCACTCGCACGCTCCCGGCTCGCCCACTTGCTCGCTCCCAGCTGCTATTGTGTGCTGCCATGTGTTTAAGTTGCCTTCGTGTGATTAGTTGAGCAGCGCCATCTTTAGTCCTGGCAGCTGCTGACATCGCAGACTTTGATGTTTTAGTGGCACTGGCTACATTTTCGCATGTGCCACTGCAGTGCCACCTAGTGGTAGCGTTGTCAGCAAACGCAGCCATTGAGAAAACATAAGAAATAGGGAGTAGGCCATATGGTCCAACAAGTCTGCTCCACAATTCAATAAGATTATGACTGAGTTTCTACATCAACTACACTTTACTGCCCTATCTCCAAATCCCTGGATTCATGTAGTGCCCAAATATTTATCGATCTCAGTCTTGAATATTATTACTTCCCAGCATGAGAATTTCATAGATTTCAATGAGATCACCCCTCATTCTTTTCAACGCCAGAGAATATAGGCACATTCTACTCAATCTCTCCTGATAGCACAGCCCTCATTACAGGAATCAATCTAGTGAACCTTGGCAGCAACCCTCTAAGGCAAGTATATTCTTCCTTAGGTAACGAAACCAAAACTGTGCACAGTACTCCAGGTGTGGTCTCACCGAAGTCTGAGAAAATTGCAGCAAGCCTTTCTTACCACGATACTCGAATTCACATGCAATAAAGGCGAACATACGATTTTGCCTTCTTAATTGCTTGCTGTACCTGCATGTTAATTTTCTGTGATTTGAGTACAATGACACGCACATCCCTCTGAATCCCAACATTTACTAGTCTCTCACCTTCTAAAAAAATTCTACTTTTTGATTCTTCTTACCAAAGTGGATAATTTCATACTCCTCCACATTATACTCCATCTGCCACCTTCTCACCCAATCATTTAACCCATGGAAATCCCTTTGCAGCCTCTTTACAACCTCCTCACAGCTTGCTTTCCAACCTAGCTTTGCTCCATCGGCAAACTTGCCTATATCACAGAAAATGATGACAATCTTTAGAATATAAGGGGACCAAGTGTAAAAATCCAAAAGCAAAATACTGGAGGAACTAGGAATCTGAAATAAGAACAGAAAAATTATGGGAAATACTCAACAGGTCAGACAGCATCTGTGGAGAGAGAAACAGAGTTTAACAGGCAGAATCTCAATTGAATAGACCCACACGCAGCAGGGAGGCTGGTATTGGGTCAAGAACTTGTTTCCAACTGAAGCGTGCTTTGCTATGTCTCTTTAACTCAGCCACAGCATTAGCATCCCACTTCTGGCTTTCCCAGCTAATCAGAGAGGACAGGCAGCATGACATGCTGAATTTGTCAAAAGAAGTGATGTCAGCAATGACCTGCAGTGAAAGCCTGAGCCTCATGAGGCGTTGGTGCTCACAAATGTTGAGAGAGCTGATCTTCTGCCTGTAGACCCTGTGTTGGGCAGCCTGCCTCCTTTGAGCCAGAACTGTGTCTATCCCCTAAGTCCTCTGGACCAGCACATGGCGAAGCAGAAGCCAGCTGGTGCTGTAGGTGTTGCTGGTGCTGCTCCTCCTGTTCTTCAACAGAGGTGCAAGGTAGATCTGTATAAACTGTTCCCATGCTGCAGTCAAGGCTGACAGCAGGGAAGTGCAGATCAAGGTGAAATGTTAACTGTTTCTCTCTCCACAGATGCTGCCTGATCTGCTGAGTATTTCCAGGATTTTCTGTTTTTATTTCAGACTTCCAGCATCCGCAGTATTTTGCTTTTGGATACATCCCCTCATCTAAGTCACTAACATAGATTGTAAATTTCTGAGGCCAAAGCATTGAACCTTGCGACACACCGCTAATTACACCCCACCATCTCCAAAATGTCACATTTATTCCTGTTCACTTTTCTGTCGGTTAACCAATCCTCAATCCATGCTAATATATTACCCCCAATTCCATGAGCCCTAATCTTGTGCAACACCTTATCAAATGCCTTCTGAAAATCCAAATATGCAACAACCACTGGTTACCCCTTATCTACCCTGCTGATTACATGCTCAAAAAACACTAATAGATTTAACAAACACTATTCCCCTTGTTGACGCTATCTGATCATACTGTGGCTTTCCAAGTGCCCCATTTCCACATCCTAGCATCCACAGATTCTAGCATTTTACCGACGACTGATGTCAGGCTAACTGGCTTATAGCTCCCTGTTTTCTCTCTATCTCCTTTCTTGGATACCAGGGTTACATTTACCACCTTATAATACACGAGGAGGACCATTCTTGAATCTCGGGAATTCTGAAAGATCAAAACCAATGCATCCACTAGCAGCCACCTCTTTTTTTTTTATGCATTCATGGGATGTGGGCGTCACTGGCTATGCCAGCATTTATTGCCCATCCCTAATTGCCCTTGAGAAGGTGGTGGTGAGCTGCATTCTTGAACCGCTGCAGTCCATTTGGGGTAGGTAGACCCACAGTGCTGTTAGGAAGGGAGTTCCAGGATTTTGACCCAGCGATAGTGAAGGAATGGCGATATAGTTCCAAGTCAGGATGTTGTGTGACTTGGACGGGAACTTGCAGGTGGTGATGTTCCCATGCATCTGATGCTCTTGTCCTTTGAGGTGGTAGAGGTCACGGGTTTGGAAGATGCTGTCTAAGGAGCCTTGGTGCATTGCTGCAGTGCATCTTGTAGATGGTACACACTGCTGCTACTGTGCGTCGGTGGTGGAGGGAGTGAATGTTTGTAGATGGTGTGCCAATCAAGCGGGCTGCTTTGTCCTGGATGGTGTTGAGCTTCTTGAGTGTTGTTGGAGCTGCACCCATCCAGGCAAGTGGAGAGTATTCCATCACACTTCTGACTTGTGCCTTGTAGATGGTGGACAGGCTTTGGGGAGTCAGGAGGTGAGTTATTCGCAGCAGGATTCCTAGCCTCTGACCTGCTCTTGTAGCCACGGTATTTATATGGCTACTCCAGTTCAGTTTCTGGTTAATGGTAGCCCCCAGGATGTTGATAGTGGGGGATTCAGCGATGGTAATGCCGTTGAATGTCAAGGGGAGATGGTTAGATTCTCTCTTGTTTGCGATGGTCATTGCCTGGCACTTGTGTGGCGCAAATGTTACTTGCCACTTATTAGCCCAAGCCTGGATATTGTCCAGGTCTTGCTGCATTTCTACACGCACTGTTTCAGTATCTGAGGAGTCACAAATGGTGCTGAACATTGTGCAATCATCAGCGAACATTCCCACTTCTGACCTTATGATTAAAGGAAGGTCATTGATGAAGCAGCTGAAGATGATTGGGCCTAGGACACTACCCTGAGGAACTCCTGCAGTGATGTCCTGGAGCTCAGATGATCGACCTCCAACAACCACAACCATCTTCCTTTGCGCTAGGTATGACTCCAGCCAGCGGAGGGTTTTCCCCCTGATTCCCATTGACCTCAGTTTTGCTAGGGCTCCTTGATGCCATACTCGGTCAAATGCTGCCTTGATGTCAAGGGCAGTCACTCTCACCTCACCTCTTGAGTTCAGCTCTTTTGTCCATGTTTGAACCAAGGCTGTAATGAGGTCAAGAGATGAGTGGCCCTGGCAGAACCCAAACTGAGCGTCACTGAGCAGGTTATTGCGAAGCAAGTACCGCTTGATGGCACTGTTGATGACACCTTCTATCACTTTACTGATAAAGATTGAGAGTAGGCAGATGGGGCGGTAATTGGCCGGGTTTGACTTGTCCTGCTTTTTGTGTACAGGACATACCCGGGCAATTTTCCACATTGCAGGGTAGATGCCAGTGTTTTATCTGTACTGGAACAGCTTGGCTAGGGGCGTAGCAAGTTCTGGAGCACAGGTCTTCAGTACTATTGCCGGAATATTGTCAGGGCCCATAGCTTTTGCAGTATCCAGTGCCTTCAGTCGTTTCTTGATATCACGCAGAGTGAATCGAATTGGCTGAAGTCTGGCATCTGTGATGCTGGGGACTTCAGGAGGAGCCCGAGATGGATCATCAATTCGGCACTTCTGGCTGAAGATTGTTGCAAATGCTTCAGCCTTATCTTTCGCACTGATGTGCTGGGCTCCCCCATCATTGAGGATGCAGATATTTGTGGAGCCACCTCCTCCAGTCAGTTGTTTAATTGTCCACCACCATTCACGATTGCATGTGGCAGGACTGCAGAGCTTAGATCTGATCCGTTGGTTGTGGGATCGCTTAGCTCTGTCTATTGCATGCTGCTTAAGCTGTCTGGCACGCAAGTAGTCCTGGGTTGTAGCTTCACTCGGTTGACACCTCATTTGAGGTATGCCTGGTGCATAAAACTAGAGGGCATAGATTTAAGGTGAGAGGGAGGAGGTTTAAAGGGGATCAAATGGGTAAATTTTTCACGCAAAGAATAGTGGGTATCTGGAATGAGCTGCCAGAGGAGGTGGTGGAGGCAGGAACAGTAGCAACATTTAAGAGGCATCTGGACAGGTACTTGAATGAGCAAGGCATAGAGAGATATGGAATTAATGCAGGCAGGTGGGATTAGTATAGATAGGCATTATGGTCGGCATGGACACGGTGGGCTGAAGGGCCTGTTTCTATGCTGTACGACTCTATGAAATACAAATTCAGGTCTGCATAAATGTGCCTGAAATGCCAAAGCCATTTTCCCAACGAAGATCCAATCCAGTGCACAGTTAGTCCTCTTTTAGCATTCTAGATCGTACAGGGTAAAGTTAATTTACAGTAAAATATTGTCTTTGCTATCTCCTTAATATAAACACAGAATCTAATCTTAGTGGAATGCACCCATAAAATCAATAATGGCACCTAAAGTTAATGAATGCTGCTCAATTATCTGGTTATACCACATCCATAGTGCTTTGCTAAGACTTTTAGTGCATCAACATCAAAAGAACAATATAGTATGACGGATACTGATTGGTATCAAGAGATGCTTAGCATTATTTTAACTTCATATTGACCAATTTATTTTGAAAATTCAAATGACTTCTGCTACTTCCAATCTATCAATTAAAAAAAGGTTTGTCAAATGGTAGAAAATTCAGTGTGATCAGAAACCATTAAGTACATGTATTTGAACACAAACAAATGGAACTTGGCCAAATCAGACTCCAAAGCAGTGATAATAGTGTTGCCATGGTTTCCTGCCAGCATCACTGTGGAAAATATCAGTGGATCTCAGTATATGACTGAGACCAGTATTATGTGCATCAGCTTGGCTCAGATAATAGCACTTTCAGCTTTGGGTCAGAGGTTTTGGGATTTGAGTCCCATACTGGGACTTGAGCACGTAATCTAAACTGACACTCTAGCGCAGTCATGATGAAGTGTTGAATTCTTTTTATAATGCCTTTGTGCAGTAGTATAGAAATGCAAATAGTTATTTTAGTATTGTCAGAGGCGCCTTACTTCAATTGAACTTAATTCCTGTTGGGTTAGACAGATGATAAATATTCCTCCCTCAATCAATATCAACAACTTGGAATTACATAGCCCTTATACTGCAGCAAAAATTAGGTGTAAGTGAAAAATGGATGCCAAGCTAAATAAGGAAATACTGAGTGACCAAAAGCTTGAAACATGGCTTTAAAAAATGTTTAAATGACAAGAGGGAGGTGGAGAGTTGGAGGAGTTTAGGGAGGTATTCCTGAGTGGAGTCTAGGTAGCTGACGTCATGGTCACCAATAGTGGGTCAAAGTCAGGGGAAAGATAGACAAGATTCTGGAATCTGAGAGTTTGGGATGGAGGTGATTGTAGCACTGGGGAAGATTACAGCGATATGGAGAGGCAAGGCCATGGAGGAGTTTAAACACAAGGATAAGAATTCTGAATTTGAATCAGAGGGAGATGGGAATATAGGCAGTGGGGTTTAATTCAGCTGAAGTTTATGGTGGGTGGAGAAGGGAGTCTGGCCAAGGCAGTATTAGAAAAGCCATAGTGGACAGGATATTGGAAGTCCAACTCAGGGTTGAATAGTACATCAAGTTTGCAAATAGTCTAATTCATTCTGAGACATTAGCCATGAAGGGGCTGAAATCAGTAACTCATGCACAGAGTTGTAAGGAGGACCAAAGGCAACAGCTTTGATCTTCCCAATGAGGAAATTGTGTCTCATTCAAGACTGGATATCAGATAAGCCATCTAACAGTTCAGAAGGAGTGGAGGGAATAGGAGAGTTGATGGAAAGATTGAACTTGTGTCAGTATACATATGTAAGAGTTCTCATATCTGCAGATGATGTCATCAAGGGGCAGGTAGATGAAGAAGGGATCTGGGTGCAGGGTGTATCAGTGCGGGCCTCTAAAAATAATGGTGTGGGGTTGGGAAGAAAAGGTAGATTTTTTGAGGAGAGGAGACACAACAGTGGTTTTGAAAGGGAAAGGGATAATGTGAGAGGAGAGGGAACCATTTGCAGTATCAGCTAGCAGAAACCAGAAAGGAAGTTTTTTTTTATTCGTTCAAGGGATGTGGGTGTCGCTGGCTAGGCCAGCTCCTGGCATGCTCTCCTGCACTCTTCATTGAACCAGGGTTGATCCCCCAGCTTAATGGTAATGGTAGGGTGGGGTATATGCCAGATCATGAGGTTACAGATTATGGTTGAGCACAATTCTGCTGCTCTTGATGGCCCACAGCGTCTCATGGATTCCCAGTTTTGCATTGCTAGATCTATTCGTAATCTATCCCATTTAGCATCGTGGTAGTGCCACATAAGATGATGGAGGGTATCCTCAATGTGAAGGCGGGACTTCATCTCCACAAGGACTGTGCAGTGGTCACACCTACCAATATTGTCACGGACAGATGCATCTGCGGCAGGCATTTTGGTGAGGATGAGGTCAAGTATATTTTTCCCTCTTGTTGGTTCCCTCACCATCTGCTGCAGACCCAGTCTAGCAGCTATGTCCTTTAGGTCAGCCAGCTCGGTCAGTCGTAGTGCTACTGAGCCACTCTTGGTGATAGACACTGAAGTCCCCCACCCAGTGTACATTCTGCGCCCTTGCCACCCTCAGTGCTTCCTCCAAGTGGTGTTCAACGTGAAGGAGTACTGATTCATCAGCTGAAGGGGAGAGGGGGTGCAGTAGGTGGTAATCAGCAGGAGGTTTCTTTGCCCATGTTTGACCTGATGCCATGGGACTTCATGGGGTCCGGAGTAGATGGTGAGGACTCCCAGGGCAACTCCCTCCTGACTGTATACCACTGTGCTGCCACCTCTGCTGGGTCTGTCCTGTGGTGGGACAGGACATACCCAGGAATGGTGATTGCGGTGTCTGGGACATTGTCTGTAAGGTATGGTTTTGTGAGTATGACTGTCAGGCCATTGCTTGACTAGTCTGTGGGACAGCTGTCCCAACTTTAGCACAAGCCCCCAGATGTTCATAAGAAGGACTTTGCAGTGTCGACATGGCTGGGTTTGCCATTGTCGTTTTTCTGCCTAGGTCGATGCCGGGTGGTCTTTCCGGTTTCATTCCTTATCGACATTGTAGTGGTTTGATACAACTGAGTGGCTTGCTAGGCCATTTCAGAGTGCATTTAAGAGTCAACCACATTGTTGTGACTCTGGAGTCACGTGTAGGTCAGACCAGGTAAGGACAGCAGATTTCCTTCCCGAAAGGACATTAGCAATGAGTAGTTTACTTGGAAAGGTGTTGAGGAAGGTTATGGATGGCAAGAGCTTTGTTCCCGAGTAAACTGACATCCTGGAGGGAAAAGCTAAAAGGGACAGTGATTGTCGATCCACTCCCAGAATTCAAAGAGGGTGTAAGGAGTGGGACTGGAAGGAGGTTGATGAGGTTAGGCCCTTGCAGGCACACTGGGCAAGAAGTGTGGCAAGGCAGGAGAATGGGCAGTTGAGGTTTGTGCTTGTAAAGTGGCAGGAACGGGTGCCTTGATGGACGCTTTGAAGAATGGCATTTCCAAAATGTGCAGTTTCATGTGAAATCCAGTAGGTGCTGTCAAGGATACCCTACTCCTCCATAGGTTTCGCAGTCTTTGCAGATGCAATCAGCAAAACAATCAGTGATTTGATGTGAACTACAACTTTTTATGCACCATTCTCACTGTAAAAACTACTGAAAATGTTATGCTTTGTTGAATGAGGTATAACTGCGTGGAGGGCCACCACAATTTGCATTGAAACACCTAACATTCCAGGACATTGAAGTGGAGACGCATCTCTAAATACCTTCCAGCAGGACAATGTCTTGGACAGTTGAGTAAATTATCTAGAATCACCCACGTTAGCGGGACTGAGTGGAAACGTAACTCCAGGGGGTAAACATTGAAAATACAACCGGAGAGAGATTTGGGATTCTTAGACTTTGGACCTCATTCAAGGAGAAAAAAGGAATACTAAGTGAACCACGTGATAGTCTCCCCAGTCTGTGTGAACCTAGAGTTTTTTTGTTACACAGAGCAAACAAGCTTTGATAGCTAACTGTGCAAGACACTGGTGGGGCTGTCTCTCTCTATCTCTTTTTCTGCAGTTATACTGCAAGCTTCGATCCTGTCCAAGCATATCATCGCGACAGACAGAGACCCCAGGGAAGAAAGCCTCTTACAAAACTGTCTCCAAGGAAAACCTGAACCAGGTGAGCCAGCTGCACAGTGCACTTCTACCAGCCAGAGAGGTCAAGATCACAACTTCAATCAGAAGACAACTGAATTACCAGACCACACAGACTGTATATTATTTTTATTCTGGACTCGATCCAACCCAAACTATTCCTCATCACTCTGTAACCTACTTGTGTTTGTGATTGTCGTGTGTCTGTGTGTGATTCTCGTGTGTGTGTGTGTGTGTGAAGATTGGAGCGTAGTTTTATTATTTTACTTAGACGGGGTTTAGATTTTTAAATTCAATAATTCACCTCTTTCTTGTTTAAACTCAAGAGAACCTGTCTGATTGCTTCTTTTATGATCACAATAAAGGTAAAGGATTAAACACTCACTGAATTGGAAAGCAGACCCACTGTTTAAAAATGAGTAAACCGTGTTGCGGTCAAACAAGGAGAAGGAAAAGAGGGACCCCTCCTCATCTGATCGTAACAGAAATTTGGGCTCGAGTCTGGGATAAAAACCCAAAGACAAATGAGAAATTGGAAGGGGAAAACCAAATTGATCCCTCACAAAAATTTATAAAACTTCAATACAGGTTTTCTTGTGGTTTTCAGTGCTAGAGTACTAAAATGTCCACATTCAAGGGCAGTACCTTCCTAGAACAGAGTGAAGTAACTTGGGACAGGTTAAAAGCCTTATCTATTGAAGAGTTGTGGAATGTTAGGGATTGCTATCCATCCAAAAGCTAGTAAGCCCAAAGTACTAAAACATGTGGCCAACCATTTTGCACTTGAAACTGAAGACTTAGAAACAGGCTTAGAGTTGGAAACAGACAGAGAAAAATTAGCAAAGATGCAGCTAGAACAGAGAAGACTAGAATTAGAATTCCAGAAGGAGAAAGAGGAAAGAGAGTATAAGGAAAGGGAAAAAGAAACAGCTTTCCAAAGGGAGTTAAGGCAGCTCAAATTAACTAGAGGAAGTCTCAAATGCAACCAGTGAAGGCACGGCTAGTGAGGGAATGACCCCTAGCTCAAAACCAAGTGCTGAGCTCTTAAATTTCTCGCAGTTGATTCCAAAGTTAAATGAGGGGGATGAGGAAGCATATTTTGTCTATTTTGAAAAGCTTGCAAAACAGCTTTTTATTGACCAGGTGAGAAAGAGGTCTAGGGTTCACTTTCAGCCTTCACCTGGTCTTACTGTAACAGGGTTTAATTTCAAACATACCGTGTTTTTAGCTCCCCCTTGGTGAATCCTTATTCACTGCTGTCCAGTTATAAGAGACCAGCACAAAGAGGCTTTCTTAGATTTAAAGAAGAATAGTTGAAATTTATTAAACTCAAACTGTAATTCGGTTAACGCCTACGGATACACAACGTGCCCCATGTTAGCATGCATACGCGATACACATATGCAAATAAAGACAGAAAAGAGCAGAAGAAACATAAAGTGGAAAGATTTGAGGCACTATCTGAAGACTTCTTGTTAATGTTCTTCGAGCGCACTGTAGAGTCCTTGATTGTAGGTAGATCTTGCTTTTCATTGGGACCCAGTATTCTTCTTAAATCTTGTTCACTGTAGGAGACTTTTCTCTCTTGGGGTTCATGAATCTTCAGTCGGTTTTTGGAGTTCCATGAGAAAGAGATGGGAGCAGACAGGAAATAGATCTTCTCAGTCCAGGAGCAAGCAGACATTCTGCCCAAACTGTTCGTACAAATTCAAAAAATGCAGGTTGCCCAGCAGGTTAGTCATGTGACTAGCTGGTTTGACCATGTCCATTTGTGTATTCAGCCATCTTAGCAGTCAACCTGGAAGGCAAGCTCCCCCCACCTTCAACGTCTGGTGATCAAAAGTCCATTGTGGGTTGAATGTGTCAGGGAATGGCTGCTTTGTCCTTCCAAACACTGTCTGTTAATATGCAAATGTCTCTTCCAGCCACGGCTGATCTGTTTAACAAGTCCTTTCTTCACTCCAGTAACACTTTAAAATCAATGTTCATGACAAAATTAATGTGCCTCATTCTTGGCAGGTGGAGGCCTAGCATGACAAGCTGAAGTGGCCAGCAGACATCTGGAGCCTGTTATTGCAAAGCAAAGTAACAGGAAAAGCCCTTGAGGTTCATTCACTGTTGCCTGCTGAGAGTTTGTCAGAATATGAGGTGACAAAAAATGCTATCCTGGGGGCATATAAGCTAGTACCGGAGGCGTACCACCAAAAATTCCGAACCCTCTGAAAGCAGCCTGAACAAACTTACCTCGAATTTGAATGATTTAAGCAACTTGCCTTTGACTAGTGGATACGAGCACTCAAGATACAGCCCACATATGAAAATCTCAGAGAGGTGATCCTTCTTGAGGAGTTCAAAAATCCGCTCCCCCTTTCGATTAGAGCCCACATAGTGGAACAAAAGCTTCAAAGAGCCAGGCAGGCTGCAATCCGGGCTGATGAATTAATGCTTGTCCACAAGCCCTTATCACAAGGGAAACCCTTCCCTAGTCAGGCCCAAAAACCCAAAAAGGATAAAAGGTGGGAAGGTGACAGGAGCCCGAAGAGCCATGGGCGAGAAGGAAAAGTTGGACACAAAGGGAGTCCTCCTCAGGCCAAAAAGGACGGTACTGCGAGCAGGAGCAACGCCCGCAAACCTGTATTTTTCCATTGTAACAAGGCAAGTCACCTTCGAGCTGACTGCTGGAAGTTATGAGGAAAACCTGCAGGATTAATCAGGGCACATCAGACCAGTGCAGGAAAAGGGGCCCTGATGGAAAGCAGAGCAGACCAGGCTGTGGCTTTAACTGCAGCAGTAAGACCCAGTAAACCTACCACTGTGAGTGTGGGAAAACGTAACAAAATCTCTGCGATTTACCTGGATTTTGTGTCCCAAGGAAATGTGACCCCATACCCCTCAAGTGAGGCAAGCAAGCTGATAGTCATACTTAGGGATACAGGGGCCACCTAATCCCTTCTGCTGAGAAAAGGCATGACATTCCCCCAGAGAGTGTATTGAATGCTAGAGTTCTAGTGAATGGTATTGGAGGAAAGTATATGCCCATACCTTTATACCGGGTGCACTTGGAGTGCCACCTTGTTTCAGGACCAGTAACCGTGGGGATTGTCCAACTGTAGATGGAGTCGACCTGCTCCTGGGTAATGATCTGGCGGGGGCAAAGGTGGTAGCTGCCCCAGTAGTACTGGAGAGACCAAAAAGTGGTCAGAGAGTCAGAGCAATTGCAGGAGAAGGTCCCCAGCATTTTCCTGACTGTGTGGTGACTCGGTCCATGGCCAAGCAAGCTCCATCAGAGGAGGCTGAACTGGCACTGCAGACAGATGACCCAACTGGCTGGCTATCTGAAACCTTCTTTGGGAAGTTACAGGACCCAACGTATGTGTTAAACAGGTCTTCCTTGGTCGAGGCTCAGCAATCCAAAAGTATTAAAAACGTTAGCACAGACTGCCCAACCGAAGCTGAAACAGATGGAGCCCCAGAGTGCTACTATTTAAGAATGAGATGCTGATGAGGAAGTGGAGACCTTCTCACAGACCTGCAGGTGAAGAGTGGGCAGTGGTTCACCAGATAGTGGTGCCGCTGAGGTACCCTCGGGGAATACTGAGAATAGCCCATGAACTTCCAATGGCTGGATATGTTGGTATACAAAAAACCCAAGCCTGCATCAGACGGCATTTTAACTGGCCAACACTCCACAAAGATGTGGTGGAGGTCTGTAAAACTTGCCACACGTGCACATGTTGGTGTACAAAAAGCCCATGCCCACATAAGACAGCATTTTGACTGGCCAAAATTCCACAAAGATGTGGTGGAGTTCTGTAAAACTTGCCACACGTGCCAGGTTGTCGGGAAGCCCCAACCTGCAATAAAACCTGCAACTCTAATTCCCATATAGGTTTTTGGGGAACACTTCAGCAAAGGGCTGGTGGATTGTGTGGGACCTCTGCTGAAAACAAAACGAGACTACCAGTATCGTCCCCATTATGGATGTGGCTACCCGATTCCCAGAGGCCACTTGCCTATGAGCTATCTCTGGCAAGGTAGTGATGGAGGGGCTAACCCAATTCTTTACCCAAGGTGGGCTGCCTCCCAAGATCCACTCGGATCACAGCACGAATTTCATGTCTGGGATCTGTGAGGGAAACCACACCTGCCAAAAATGAGACATATTAATTTTGTCATGTGGAACATTATTTTTGACCTGTTTCTGGACTTGAAATAACGTGTTTAAAAAATACCACAACAGTGGCTGAAAAAATGGATGCACACTTGCATTCTAAAGAACAGTTGCCTGAAGAAGACAATGGGAATGCCTCCCTGACTCAATTAGCCAGATGGATTTTTGATCAAGAGACATTGAATGTGTAAGAGCCAGCAATCCATGCAACACCACCACCCACCCCAGCCCAAACCCCCGAGAGTATCTGCTAAGCTTGGGGCGAATCCACAAACCTCGCTAGAGAGGTTGTTCAAAATAAGGAGCTAGTCACATGACTAACCTGCTGGCCAACTTGGAGCTGTTTGAATTGTGCCACACAGTTTGGGAAGAGACTGCAATTTGAAGACAAAAGAAAAGGAAGGTCTCTCCCTGTCACTCTCTCTCTCAAGCAAAGTTCCAGGGACACACGGAAGTAACTTAAGCCTCAAGATAGAAGACCAGCGAAACAAGCTTGAAAGTGTGCACTGGGCCTCAACGAGAACTGCAAGACTTAACTTCAATCAAAGATTTTATATCAAACCCAAAGCCAGTAACTGAACTCCAGCTATTACTTCAAACCTTTTCCCTTCTTTATCCTCCTCTGTCTCTATTTGCGTGTGTGTTTATAGTGTATGCATGCTAGCGCAGTTGCGTCGCGTATTTCTAGTAGTTATAACTGAATCCGAGTTTAAAGGTTAATAAAATGACACCTTTCTCGTTTAAATCTGAGAAAACCTGTCTGGTTGATTTCTTTGGCATTACAATTAGAGAGCAGTGAGAAGGAAATTAAAACACGGTATTTTGAAAATTAAACCCTGTTACGGCCAAACCAGGAAAAAGCTGAGAGGGAACCCTTAGACCCCTTTCTCACTTGGTCGTAACAGATCTTTGAATTGTAACAAATGTAACGCATGAGACTCACTCCCAGTGGCTGTTTCAACGGTAACAAGAATGCACCCTTTGAGTCGCAGTCTCCAAATGGCTGTTTCTAAGGCAACTATAACTCCCGAGGCTTGCTGGTTCTTAAAGCAATACTGATCCCTTGCAAGCCTTAAAGGCAAACGGATTCTTCCTGGAAAAAAAAATACAGGACCATGACATATTCAATACACTCTCTTGGGGAAATGTCATACCTTTTCCCAGCAGAAGGCTGAACTGGCACTGCAGACAGATGACCCTACTGTCTGGTTATCTGAAACCTTCTTTAGGAAGTTAGAGGAACCAAAGGATGTGTTAAACAGGGTCTTCATTGGTCGAGGTTTAGCAAGCCGACCCAGTATAGAAAAAGGTAGCACACTCAGCCCAATCCGAAGCTGAAGTAGAGGGAGTCCCAGAGTGCTACTATTTAAAGAATGAGGTGCTGATGAGGAAGTGGAGACCTCCTCACAGACCTGCGGATGAAGAGTGGACAGCGGTTCACCAGATAAGGATGCCGTCGAGGTACCCTAGGGGAATATTGAGAATAGTCCACAAACCTCAAATGGTTGGACATGTCGGTATATGAAAAACCCAAGCCCGCATAAGACAGCATTTTGACTGGCCAAAACTCCACAAAGATGTGATGGAGTTCTGTAAAGCTTGCCACAGGTGTCAGGTTGTGGGGAAGCTCCAACCTGCAATAAAACCTGCACCCCTAATTCCCATATCGCCTTTTGGGAAACATAGGAACATAGAAAATAGGAACAGGAGTAGGCCATTCGACCCTTCGAGCCTGCTCCGCCATTCATTATGATCATGGCTGATCATCCAACTCAGTAGCCTGTTCTCGCTTTTGCTCCAGACCCTTTGATCCCTTTAGATCCAAGAGCTATATCTAACTCCTTCTTGAAAACATACAATGTTTTGGCCTCAACTGCTTTCTGTGGTAGCGGATTCCACAGGTTCACCACTCTCTGGGTGAAGAAATTTCTCCTCATCTCAGACCTGAAAGGTTTACCCCGTATCCTTAGACTATGACCCCTGGTTCTGGACTCCCCCACCATCCTTCCTGCATCTACCCTGTCAAGTCCTGTTAGAATTTTATATGTTTCTAGGAGATACCCCCTCACTCTTCTAAACTCCAGCGAATATAATCCTAACCGACTCAATCTCTCCTCATATGTCAGTCCCGCCATCCCAGAAATCAGTCTGGTAAACCTTCGCTGCACTCCCTCTATAGCAAGAACATCCTTCCTCAGATAAGGAGACCAAATCTGCACGCAATATTCCAGGTGTCGCCTCACCAAGGCCCTGTATAATTGCAGCAAGACATCCCTGCTCCTGTACTGGATCCTCTCGCTATGAAGGCCAACGTACCATTTGCCTTTTTTACCGCCTGTTGCACCTGCATGCTTACCTTCAGCGACTGGTGTACGAGAACACCCAGGTCTCGCTGCATATTCCCCTCTGTTTATAGCCGTGCAGATAATAATCTGCCTTTCTGTTTTTGCCACCAAAGTGGATAACCTCACATTTATCCACATTATACTGCATCTACCATGCATTAGCCCACTCACTCAACTTGTCCATAATCACCCTGAAGCCTCTCTGCATCGTCCTCACAACTCACCCTCCTACCCAGTTTTGTGTCATCTGCAAATGTGGAGATATTACATTTAGTTCCCTCATCTAAATCATTAATGGATATTGTGAATAACTGGGATCCAAGCACCGATCCCTGCAGTACCCCACTCGTCACTGCCTGCCATTCGGAAAAACACCCATTTATCCCTACTCTTTGTTTCCTGTCCGCCAACGAATTTTCTATCCATCACAATACACTACCCCCAATCCCATGCGCTTTAATTTTACATGCTAATCTCTTATGTGGGACTTTGTCGAAAGCCTTCTGAAAGACCAAATAAACCACATCCACTGGCTCCCCCACATCAACTCTACTAGTTACATCCTCGAAGAATTCTAGTAGATTTGTCAAGCATGATTTCCCTTCCGTAAATCCATGCTGACTCTGCCCAATTCGACCACTGTTCTCTAAGTGCTCTGCCATAAAATATTTGTTAATGGACTCCAGAATTTTCCCCACTACCGACGTCAGGCTGACTGGTCTATAATTCCCTGCTTTCTCTCTACCTCCCTTTTTAAATAGTGGGGTTACTTACATTAGCTACCCTCCAATCTGTAGGTACTGTTCCAAAGTCTAAAGAATCTTGGAAGATGACCACCAATGCATCCACTATTTCTGGGGCCACTTCCTTAAGTACTCTGGGATGCAGACCATCAGGCCCTGGGGATTTATCGGCCTTCAATCCCATCAATTTACCCCAACGCCATTTCTCTACTAATACTGATTTCTTTCAGTTCCTCTCTCTCACTAAGCCCTGGGTTCCCCAACATTTCTGGTATGATATTTGTGTCCTCCTTTGTGAAGACAGAACCAAAGTATGCATTTCGTTGGTCAGCCATTTCTGTATTCCCCGTAATAAATTCCCCTGTTTCTGACTGTAAGGGACCTACATTTGTCCTCACCAATCTTTTTCTCTTCACATACCCATAGAAACTTTTAGTCAGTTTTTATGTTCCCGCAAGCTTGCTCTTGTACTCTATTTTCCTTCTTAATCAATCCCTTGGTCCTCCTTTGCTGAATTTTAAACTGTTCCCAATCCTCAGGTCTGTTGTTTTTCCTGGCAAATTTATATGCCTCTTCCTTGGATCTAATGCTATCTCCAATTTCCCTCGTAGGCCATGGTTTGGCTACCTTTACCATGTTACTTTTGCGCCAGACAGGGATAAACAATTGTTGCAGTTCATCCATGCGCTCTTTAAATGCTTGCCATTGCCTATCCACCGTCATCCCTTTAAGTAACGTTTCCCAATCCGTCATGGCCAACTCGTGCCTCATACCTTTGTAGTTTCCTTTACTAAGATTCTGGTACCTTGTCTCAGAATCAACTACGTCACTCTCCATCTTGATGAAGAATTCTATCATATTATGGTCGCTCGTCCCCAAGGGGTCTCGCACCACTAGATTGTCAATTATTCCTCTCTCATTACACAATACCCAGTCTAGGATGGCCTGTTGGTCCTTCAACCTATTGGTCCAGAAAACCCTCCTGCATACACTCCAAGAATTCCTCCTCTATGGTATTGTGACGAATTTGATTTGCCCAATCTATATGCAGATTAAAATCACCCATAATTACAGATGTTCCTTTATCGCATGCATCTCTAATTTCCAGTTTAATGCCATTCCCAACATCACCACTACAGTCTGCAGGTCTATATACAACCCCCACTAACGTTTTTTGCCCCTTAGTGTTTCTCAGCTCTACCCATACAGATTCCACATCGTCAGAGCTAATATCTTTCCTCACTATTGCATTAATTTCCTCTTTAACCAGCAATGCCACTCCACCGCTTTTTGCTTTTTGTCTGTCCTTCCTAAATACTGAATATCCCTGGATGTTCATTTCCCATCCCTGGTCACCTTGCAGCCATGTCTCCGTAATCCCGACTATATCATACCCATTTACATCTATTTGCACGATTAATTCATCCACTTTATTGTGAATGCTCCGTGTGTTAAGGCACAAAGCCTTAAGGCTTGTCTTTTTAACATTACTTGTCCCCTTTGATTCTGGCCCTTGATTTCTCTGCCTATCACTTTTCTTATTCCCCTTACATGTCTTTTGTTCTTGCCTTCAACTGACTCCTTAAAAAGGTTCCCATTCCCCCTGCCATTTCAGTTTAAACCCTCCCCAACCACTCTAGCAAATACTCCCCCAGGACATCAGTCCTGGTCCTGCCCAGGTGTAACCCGTCCAGTTTGTACTGGTCCCACCTCCCCCAGAACCATCTCTTCAGCCACGTATTCATCTGATATATCCTGCTATTTCTACTCTGACTGGCACATGGCACTGGTAGTAATCCTGAGATCACTGTCTTAGAGGTCCTACTTTTCAACTTACTTCCTAGCTCCCTATATTCTGCTTTTAGGACCTCATCCTTTTTTTTACCTATGTCGTTTGTACCGATGTGTACCATGACCACTGGCTGTTCACCCTCCCCCTTCAGAATGTCTTGTAACTGCTCTGAGACATCCTTAACCCTAGCACCAGGGAGGCAACATACCATCCTGGAGTCTCTTTTGCAGCCACAGAAACACCTATCTATTCCCCTTACAATTGAATCCCCCATAAGTATTGCATTCCCACATTTTTTACTCCTCCCCTGTGCAGCAGAGCCAACTGTGGTGCAACGAATTGGGCTGTTGCTGCTTTCCCCTGAGGGGTCATTCCCCCCAACATCCAAAGCAGTATACCTGTTTTGCAGGGGAATAGCCACAGGAGATTCCTGAACTTCCTGCCTAGTCCTCTTGCTCTGCCTGGTGGTCACCCATTTCCCTCCTGCCTGTGGGGTCTGAGCCTGTGGTGTGACCACTTCTCTATACATGCTATCCACGATACTCTCCGCCTCGCAGATGCTCCACAGTGTCTCCAGCTGCCGCTCCAGCTCCGAAACCCGGGCTTCCAGGAGCTGCAGCTGGATACATTTCCTGTACACATGCTGGTCCTGGGCACTGGAAATGTTCCCGGCTTCCGACATGGAGCACAAGGAGCACACCACGGCGTTGAGCTCTCCTGCCATGACTTAACCCTTTAAATTAAATTAGACCTTCTGGAAGATCTTCATGTCCAACAATATCCGTTACTCTAGGGCCCTTCTTCCCTGGTCCTCGTTACTACAGAACTCCCTTAAAAAAAAACACTACTTACTATATTTGAAATAAACTTTAAAGTTTTCTTACCTGAGATGCTTACCCAGCTATTCAGAGCTATTCCCTAACAGCAGTGACTCACCAACCAAGCACCTTGCAGTTCTCCTGTGACGTCAATGTTGGCTTTTCTTTTTCAAAACTCAGGCGCGCTGCCGCTGCACTTTTAAACTCTGCCGGTCTCACTCAGTCCCGCTCCTTTCCACTGCACTTTTAAACTCTGCCGATCTCACTCAGTCTCGCTCCTTCCCGCTGCCGTTGCCGCTGCACTTTTAAACTCTGCTGGCCTCACTCAGTCTAAAGGGGAACCCTTTAGCAGAGTGCTGGTGGATTGTGTGGGACCTCTGCCGAAAACAAAAGAAGACTGCCAGTATCTTCTCACCATTATGGATGTGGCTATGCAATTCCCAGAGGCCATTTCCCTCAGAACTATCTCTGCCAAGGTAGTGGTGGAGGGTCTATACCAATTCTTTACCAGAGATGGGCTGCCTACTGAGACCTAGTCGGATCAGGGCATGAATTTCATGTCTGGGATCTTTCAAAAAGCCATGGGTAATTTGGGCATAACCCAGCTAAAGTCCTCAGCCTACCACTCAGTCAGAAGGGGCTTTGGAATGGTACCACCAGACCCTAAAACAATGATCAGGGCACACTGCTATGAGTACCCCCATGAATGGGAGAAAGGGCTGGGATTTCTCTTGTTTGGCACCAAGGATTCACCCAATGAGTCCAGCGACTTTAGTCCCTTTGAATTAGTTTATTGACATGAGGTGAGAGGTCCTCTTAAACTAATCGAGGAGAGGTTTTTGGGACACAGGGATGAGCCTTCCATGTTAGACTACATCTCCATGTTCCGGGAGATTTTTAAGTACAATTAACTAACCTCTTTCTTGTTTAAACTCAAGAGAACTTGTCCAATTGGTTCTTTTATGATCACAATGAAGGTAAAGGATTAAACACTCACTGTATTTGTAAGCACATCCACTGTTTAATAAGGAATTAAACCCTATTGTGGTCTAACAAGGAGAATGTCAAGAGGGGAACCTTGTGACCCCTCTCACCTGATCATAACAAGCGTACTAAGTCATAATTAACAAACAACCTCTCTGGCCCTGAAACACTAATTTTAAAAGGCTGAAGTGTCATTCCCTCCACTCCATGTTAAAAATTCTATAGATTTTGGAAATAATGAAAATAAGTTTATGCTATTTCAGTTCCAACCTTAATCCCATATCTATGTCCCAATCTTTATTTTGCTCCCAGTAAAATGATTAAAAAGATAACCAGGGCTTTTTACTTCATTTTCTGTCAGTGAGAATTTTTCAATCTGATTGGCTGCTCAGTCTGCTTGATGATTTCACTGTTTCTGGATGCCAGAAATCCCCTACAGCCAGCAACAGAATGAAATCGACGTTGTAATAAGGGGAATCAAAACCACATAGCTTGCTAGATCTTTGTGGACAGCTTTCCTTGAAGTCAACGGTGAGTGCTGTCCCTTCACTGCAAACCACAAAATCTGGACCAATGGATATCAGGTCCACAGTGGCAACTGAAATGCATATAGACAGAAAGAGATTTAGGTTATTTAAGCATAGTAATAATTAGGTGACACACGCAATCAGCAACCAACAGCTAAGGAAGTATGGGTTGAGGAATGGCTGTAGGACATTGAAGAATACATAATATTTTAGAGCAGCAGCAGCAGCAGCAGGTCTAATCGAGTCTAGCAAAGGGTAGTGAAGGAATTCTGAAGGACATGAATCAGAGCAGAGTTGGTGGCCATAGGAAGCAAGCAGATAGCAGCAATCCAGAGATTATTCAGCAGCACTGGAGTAGCTTCCAGAGCAGGATGGGAACCAACAGGAATGGATCAGAAGTAGCTGAGCATAGACTGAAAAGCTCCAGTGGAGCAACAGAAACTGAGCTTGCAGGAGCAAGCGAGGCAGTCCAAAAGAGAACATAGTCGCAGTAGAAAGAAGGAGCAAAAGTAGCTCACAGTAATGCCCAGAAGCCAACTGGGAAATGAAATTTTGCCCAGGAGAAAACAGATTTCTACACAGGACCTAACAAGGCACCTCAGTGACGATGAAAAGCCAGCAGTTCACTAAAGTGCTCAAAATGCTTTTCACATTAAATTAGTTTTTGAAGTGCTGTTGTATAGACAAATGCAGCAGCAATGTTTTACAAACAAAAATGAGATGAATAACCAATCTGTTTTTACTGACAACAGCAAGCTGGATTCCAGGCTAGTAGCACCTCACCGAGTTCCTCTCCTTTCCAATTCCATCAATTAACAACAGCAGGTGAACAAAGTTATGACAGCTAAGGCATACAATGTAGTCCAGCAGAACAGTATAGTCTTACTGGCAGAGGTGTTCAGGAAATCAAATGTAAGCAGAGTCCCAAATGTCACAAAAGGTACAGGTAAATAATGGAGAAGAAAGATGGTCAGGAGTTGGGCAATGTGTTCTCTACAGGTAGCTTGAACTGTAGATTAAGTTAAAATATACTCACTTATAGAATGGGGAGTATTAATCACTCCATGTGCTATGAAGAAACGGCTGAAGGCACTGGATACAGCAAAGGCTATAGGTTCTGACAACACCTCAGCTGTAGTACTGAAGACTTGTGCTCTAGAACTAGTCATGCAGTTAGCGAAGCTGTTCCAATACAGCTAATACTGGCATCTCTCCGACAGTGTGAAAAATTGCCCAGGTATGTCCTGTTTACGAAAAGCAGGACAAATCCAATCCAGCCAATTACCACTCCATCCGTCTACTCTCAATCATCAGCAAAGAGATGGAAGGTGTAGTTGTCAGTGCTATCAAGCGGCACTTACTCAGCAATAACCTGCTCACCAATGCTCAGTTTAGGTTCCAGATCTCATTACAGCCTTGGTCCAAACATGGACATGACCAGAAACTAAACTGGATTAGCCATATAAATACTGTGGCTACAAGAGCAGGTCAGAGGCTCAGAATCCTGCGACGAGCAACTCACCTCCTGACTCCCCAAAGCCTGTCCACCATCTACAAGGCATAAGTCAGGAGTGTGATGGAATACTCTCCACTTGCCTGGATGGGAGCAGCTTCAACAACACTCAAGAAGCTGGACACCATCCAGGACAATGCAGCCCTCTTGACTGGCACCCTGTCCACAAACATTCACTACCTCCACCACTGACGCACAGTGGCAACAGTGTGTACCATCTACAAGAAGCACTGCAGCAACGCACCAAGGCTCCTTAGATAACACCTTCCAAACCCATGACCGCTACCACCTAAAAGGACAAGGACAGCAAATGCATGGGAACACCATCACCTGCAAGTTCCCCTCCAAGTCACACACCATCCTGACTTGGAACTATATCACTGTTCCTGGGTCAAAATCCTGGAACTCCCTCCTTAACAGCACTGTGGGTGTACCTACCCCACATTGACTGCAGCGGTTCAAGAAGGCAGCTCACCACCACTTTCTCAAGGGCGATTAGGGATGGGCAATAAACGCTAGCCTAGCCAATGACACCCACATCCCATGAATGAATAAATTTTTAAAAATGGACAAAAGGGCTGAATTCCAGAGGTGAGGTGAGTGACTGCCCTTGACATCAAGGCAGTATTTGACCGAGTTTGGCATCAGGAGCCCTAGCAAAATTTAAGTTAATGGAAATCAGGGGTAAACTTTCCACTGATTGGTGTCATACATAGCACAAAGGAAAATGGTTGTGGGGTGTTGGAGGCCAAACATCTAAGCCCAGGACATTGCTGCAGGAGTTCCTCAGGATAGTGTCCTCAGTCCAACCATCTTCAGCTGCTTTCCCTCCATCATAAGGTTAGAAGTAGGAATGTTCACTAATGATTACACAGTGTTCAGTTCCATTTGTAACTCCTCAGGTGGTGAAGCAGTCCATGCCTGCATGCAGCAAGACCTGGACAACATTCAGGCTTGGGCTGATACGTGGAAAGTAATATTCGTGCCACACAAGTGCCAGGCAATGACTATTGCCAGGAAAGCCCTATATGCCAAATGGGAAATATTAATTTCATCATTTGGAAAATTACATTAGACTTTTAATGAGAAAACCCCTACAGTAACCTTTAAAAAACTAGCAGCCAAGATGGCCACTACCATTTACATCTGAAATACTAGCAGATTGAACCAGAGACAAAAAGTTTAACAAGAAGCCCAGGCAGGACAAAGGCTTGCTCTAAGTGATTGAATTACCTAAAATGGCTTCACGAGCACGGCAGTCAAGGCCATCCTCACACACTGACTTGCAAGACAGCTGAAATGGCCGAGAGCTGGACCCTTTTGTTACTGAGCAAGCTAACAGGAAAAGCCCATGAGGTTTATTTACTGTTGCCAGATGAAAATTTGTCAGATTATGAGATGACTAAAAATGCTATCCTTGGGGCATATGAGCTAGTACCGGAAGTGTACCACCAGAGATTCCGTACCCTTCAGAAGTAAACTGACCAAACTTACCTCAAGTTTGAAAGGGTTAAGCAGCTTGCTTTTGACCAGTGGATAAGGGCACTTAAGGTACAGCCCACATATGAAAACCTCAGAGAGGTAATTCTTCTCAAGGAATTTAAAGACTCACTTCCCCCTTCTATTAAAGAAAACATACAGGAAGAAAAGGTTCAAAGAGCCAGGCAGACCGCAGTTCTGGCTGATGAATTTACGCTCGAACATAAAACCTTACCCCAAGGGAAACCCTTCCCTAGCCACTCCCATAAATGTGAAAAGGATAAAAGGTGGTAGGAGCCTGAACAGCCCTGGGTGAGAAAGGAAAGCTAGACACACAGGGGCCTTCCTCAAACCAAAAAAGACATGCTGAGAGCAGCAGTGAGATCCGAAGACCTGTGTGTTTCCACTGTAACAAAGCAGGTCACCTCTGAGCTAACTGCTGGAAATTACAGGGAAACCCTGTGGGAATAATCAGGCACACCAGACCAGTGCAGGAGAAAGGGCCCTAATGGAAAGCACAGCAGAGCAGGCTGTGACTTTAACTGCAGCAGTAAGACCCAGTAAACATATGCTGTGGGTGCAGGAAAATTTAACTAAATCCCTGAGGTTTATCAGGATTTTGTATCCCAAGGAAAAGTGATCAGATACCCCTCGAGAGGGACAAACAAGCCTACTTAGGGAAACAGGGGCCACCAGATACCTTCTGCTGGGAAAAGGCATGACCTTTCCCCCAGAGAGTGCAGTGAATGCTAGGGTGTGTATGCCCATACCTTTACATCGGGCGCACCTGGAGTGTGACCTAGTTTCAGGACCAGTCACAGTGGGGATTGTCCCTAGTTTTCCTGTGGATGGGGTCGACCTGCTCCTGGGTAATGATCTGGCGGCGGCAAAGGTGGTAGCTTCCCCAGTACTGGTAGAGAGACCGAAAGAGGTCCGAGAGATGGGGCAGTTGCTGGAGACAATCCCCAGCATTTCCCCTGACTTTGTGGTGACTCGGTCCAGGGCCAAACCAGAGGAGGCTCAACTGGCACTGCAGACAGATTACCCTATTGTTTGGTTATCTGAAACCTTTTTTGGGAAGTTAGAGGACCCAAAGAATGGGTTCAACAAATCGTCCCTAGTTGAGGCTCAGCAAACCAACCCAGTATTAAAGAAGTTAGCACAGACTGGCCAAATTGAAACTGAGATAGAGGGAGTCTCAGAGTGCTACTATTAAAAAGAATGAGTTGCTGATGAGCAAGTGGAGACCTCCTCACAGACCTGCAGACAAAGAGTGGACAGTGGTTCACCAGATAGTGGTGCCGCCAAGGTACCGTAAAGAAATATTAACAATGGCCCACGAGCTTCCAATGGCTGGACATGTCGGTGTACAAGAAATCAAAGCCCACATAAGACAGCATTTTAACTGGCCAAAATTCCACAAAGATGTGGTGGAGTTCTGTAAAACCTGCCACATGTGCCAGGTTGTGGAGATGCCCCAACCTGCAGTAAATCCTGCACTCCTAATTCCCGTACGGGCTTTTGGGGAACCCTTCAGTAGGGTGCTGGTGGATTGTGTGCGATCCCTGACGAAAACAAAAGGGGACAGAGAAGCAAAGGTCTGTCAGACAGTTAGGGAGGAAGGGGACGAAAAGGACAGTGAGGACAGGTTAAAGGAGGACCTGGAGGCTTTCCAAACGGAACCCCCTACTGTCCGGTTTGCCAACCCTGCAATGTTGGAAAAATTAGACCCCACATTCTCCTACTTAAATGCAGACCAAAGAGGAACCCTACCAATGCTTCCATCAGCATTTACTGAAACCTGCAGGGACAAGGAAAGTTCCCAAAAAGGCAAATCAACTGTGAGGGTGATGCCTCACCTAGCTGAAGTGCCACAGGGGAGTGCAGTGAAAGCTGGACAGATACCTGCAAGCTGGAATGCCCCAGAGGACATGGGACAGATAAGCAAAGAGACCCTCCCCACAGTAAGGGAAAAGGGAAACAAAAAAACCCTAAAGAGAACAGCACTTGTGTGCCTCACCAAAGAACTAAAGTGAGGTCAGGCCGAATCTACTCACTGAAGAACCCAATGATCAGAGACCAAACCCAAATCTCAGACACCTCAAGGGGCTTAAAACCAATTTATTGCCCACTACCACTATAGGGAGAAAAATTATCAAGGTGCTGGAACCTGTATGGTTAAAGTCACGTGTGGCAAAAGCAGCAATTGAGGGGTTAAAGCTTGTACCTACAGGAGAACTTGCCTCAAACAACATTAGAAATTTGCAGACCCCAAGTTTCACCAACAACTACATGTTTAGAGATGCATACCCCCAGGGTATTACAAATTGATACTAAAGAAACTTTAACCCCATCTGACAGCACATAACCATCCCAGACAAATGCCAAAAAGGAAAATTAAAACAACATTGCTGTTGTAGAGAAAAAGCAGCTGCAGAAGTTCTAAGGTTCATGAGTGAATTTGGGGTGTGAATGAGAATGAATGTGTTTTCGTCTTTTTCTTTTCCACTTCTTCAACGAAATGCTCCCAACATCGCATTTCACTCTGTGTGGTACGGAGGTGTCAGGAAAACTCTATATGCCAAATGGGAAATATTAATTTAATCGGTTGGAAACTTGCATTAGACTTTTACTGGGAAAAAGCCCTACAGTAACTTAAAGAAAAACTAGCAGCCAAGATGGCCACTGCCTTTACTTTAGTGATACAGCACTGAAACAGGCCCTTCGGCCCACCGAGTCTATGCCGACCATCAACCACTCATTTATACTAATCCTACACCAATTCCATATTCCTACCACATCCCCACCTGTCCCTAAATTTCCCTACCACCTACCTATACTAGAGGCAATTTATAATGGCCAATTTACCTATCAACCTGCAAGTCTTTGGCATGTGGGAGGAAACCGGAGCGCCCGGAGGAAACCCACGCAGACACAGGGAGAACTTGCAAACTCCACACAGGCAGTACCCAGTATTGAACCCGGGTCTCTGGAGCTGTGAGGCTGTGGTGCTAACCACTGCGCCACTGTGCCACCCCCTTTAACTCTGAAATACTAGCAGATTGAACTAGAGACAAAAAGTCTAACAAGAAGCCCAGCCAGGACAATTGCTTGCTTTAAGTGATTGAATTACCTAAAATGGCTGCACTAGCACGACAGTCAAGGCCATCCTCACACATTGACTTTGAAAGAACAAACCCCCTCCAAGTGTGTATGGGCATCCTGGGCCATGTGGATTCTTGAATTTCATTAGAAAATTCCAGAAAAACTTCATTGGAAACAAGGGGGATTGAGACAACCATATGACTATCTGTTCGTCTCCGAAGAAACTGGAACTTTAGTTACACAGACAGAAGACAAGCAGTAACAGCATGTAGGAGTAGAAAGCCGCGTGCTTCCCTTTCTCTCTCTTCTTTCTCTCTCCCCAGAAAAAATCAAGTTTGAAAACCGTCTGTGAGCGGGGGATCCTGCAAGCCTACAGAATGCTACAGCCAGCAACAACGGGGAAGACAGCCACTGCAATTCTGCCTTCAAGCAACCCCGAACAAAGCAAACCAACCAAAGTGCACTTTGACCATCGAGGACTCCAAGAATACAGCTTCAGCCGAGAACTACTGGATCATCTACTTTACAGACTGTATTTAAGTTCCATTTATTCTGGACTTTAATCCAACCACCAAATCTATTTTCCCTTCTGTAATCTATTTGTGTGCATGTGACTCTTGTGTGAATGTGTGCGTGAATGTGCAGCGTATTTTTAGTACTTTTAAATCGGGTTAAAGTGTTAGTTATAATAAATTTACCTCTTTCTTGTTTAAACTCAAGAAAACCTATGTTTCTATGTTCCTAAAACCTGTCACAATCACAGTAAAGGAAAAAGGTAAAACACTCACGGAGCTGGTAAGCACAACCACTGTTTAAAGGGAATAAACCCTGTTTCGGTCAAATAAGAGGAAGGGGCAAGAGGGGACCCTGAGAAACGCTCCTCATCTGGCCCTAACACTATCCCCAAAAAGAGACAATCTAACCATCTCCACTTGACATTGAACAGCATTACCATTACTGAATCTCCCTCGATCAACATTGTTGAAGGTTACCATTGACCTGAAACTGAATTGGACCAGCCATATAAATACTGTGGCTACAAGAGCAGATTAGAGGCTGGGAATTCTGCGCAGAGTATCTCACCGCCCGACTCCCCAAATATTGTCCACCATCTACAGTGCACAAGTCAGGAGTGTGATGGAATACTCTCCACTTGCCTGGATGAGTGCAGCTCCAACACTCAGTAGCTCGACACCATCCAGGACAAAACAGTCCACTTGATCGTCACCCCAACCACCCCATTAAACATTCACTCCCTCCACCACCAGTGCATCGTGGCAGCAGCCTGCATCATCTATAAGATGCACTGCAGCAACTCAACAAGGCTTCTTAGACAGCACCTGCCAAATCCACAACCTCTAGCACGTAGAAGGACAAGGGCAGCAGACATATGGGAGCATCACCACCTGCAAATTTGCCTCTAAGCCGCACAACATCTTGACTTGGAACTATATCGCTGTTCCTATCAATGTCACTGGATCAAAAATCTGAAACTCTTTTCCTAACAACACCGTGGGTGTATATCTACACCACATGGACTGCAGTGGTTCAAGAAGGAGGCTCACCACCACTTCTCAAGGGCAGTTAGGGATGGGCAAAAAATACAGGCCTTTCTAGCAATACGCACATCCCAGTAAATAATTTTTTTTAAATAGATTTGGAGGGGAAGGAGAAAAGACAGTCTGTGCATTTGCCTATGCAACAACAGTCACTTCAAAAAGTAATTTACTGAGTAAAGCATTTCAAAACATTTTCATGTGAAAGGCACTATATCAATGCAAGTATTCTTTATTGTATCACACCAACAGATAATGTACAACTTCCATTGTTGGAAGCTCTTGCCAATTTGTTTTAATCCTCTCAAGTGGGTGAATAGCCGGGGGTTAACCCTCAGGGTCATTTATCCTGAACAGCAAGTGACCCTTATCGTAAACTGAAGCCTTTGAAGGTTCCACTGTGCTTTGGTATGATTTTTGAAATTTTCTTTTATTGTTTGGGTTAGTTGCAATCTGTTGAAGCAGAGATAAGCTGGTGTTATTCTATTAAATTTGAGCCAAGTCTGAACTTCTGAAATTGTGGTCTCCTTCTCCAAATCAGTGGCAAAGTCAACTCTGCTCAATTTTAAGTTCCAAATAAACAGCAAGCAATTTCCTGAAAAGGCATAATCAGCAAATTGTGCCAAAATATACACCAATTTCTACACCCACTCTTGCCAACCAGTACTTATAGCAACATTTACAACACTTGGTATAAGCTGGAATGGGAAACAACAGAGGAAACAAGCAGCCATTAAGTGTAAAAATCAGAGCCTGAGTGAAGCACAGAACACGTTCCTTCTTCAAGTATCTCTTTATGTGTCAAAATTAAAATCTGAAGCCATTAAACCATCATTTGTGCACATGAGGCATAGCATGTTTAAGAAAATGCAATTAGGAATGTCTTAAAACTTTTAATAAGAGTCATTCTAATGCCATTCAGAGATGCAGAAAGTAAACTGCAGGTCTCAATGGGTAGAAATAAAAAAATGTTTCAAGAACTACATTAAAACATCAAAAATATGAAATAAAAACAGAAAATGCTGGAAATACTCGGTCAGGCAGCATCTGTGGAGAGAGAAACAGTTACCATTTCAGGTTACTGATCTGAGGTCCTGTACAGTCACTTTGATGAAAGATCATCAACCTGAAACCTTAGTGCTCTGTCAAGATAAATGATATGCCAACAAAGGAATATTAATTCATCGGTTGGAAACTTACATTAAAGTATTAATGGGAAAAATCCTGCAGATAACTTTTAAAAATCTAGCAGCCAAGATGGCCACCACAATTTGCATCTGAAACACCTTTTCAGATTCCAAGTTTCCAACTGGAGACAGAGGTCTGAGGAGCATGGACCCAGAACAAAGGCTTGCTCTAAGTGATTGACTTACCTAAGATTGCTTCAAGATGGCATTCAAGGCAATCCTAACATCTTGACTTTGAAAGAGCAAACCCCCTCTAAGTGTAAATATTGGCATCCTGGGGCCTGGGAAGCCAATTCTGAACCTTGAATATCATTAGATAGTTCCAGAAAATACCCTGAGGCAGCCAGGGAACTGTCTGTCCATCTCTGTGAAAGCTGGGAGTTTCCTTGAACAAAGAGTCAAACCAGTAACTCAGACTGTGCAGCAGCAGGAAGGCTTTGTGCCTCCCACCCTCTCTCTTTCTCTCTCCAGATAACACAAATCTGAAAACCGTCTGTGACTGTGGACCCTCCAAACCTACAGATTGCTACAGACAGAGACCAGGGGAAGAGAGCTACCTACAAGTCTGCCTCCCATAAAATCCTGAGCCAAGCAGGTCAGCACAAAGTGCACTTGTACCAGCCAAAGACTTCAAGAATACAACTTCAGCTGGAAGACCACCGAATCATCCAACCTCACAGACTGTGTATTTAACTTCCATTTATTCTGGACTCTAATCCAATCACAAAATCTACTTTTCCCTCTGTAATCTATTTGTGTGTGTGCGATTCTCGTGTGAATGTGTGCGTGAATGTGTAGCGCATTTTTATTTTTTTCTAGATCGGATTTAGATCGTTAAGTATAATAAACTCACCTCTTTCTTGTTTAATCTCAAGAAAACCTGTCCGATTGGTTCTTTCACAATCACATTAAGGGTAAAACACTCAATGAGGTGGTAAGCACAACCACTGTTTAAAAAGGAATAAGCCCTGTTGCAGTCAAGTAAGAGGAAGGGCAAGAGGGGTGCCTGTGACCCCCTCCTCACCTGACCGTAACATCTGTTTCTCTCTCTCCAGATGTTGCCTGACCTGCTGAAAATTTCCAGTATTTTCTGTTTTTATTTCAGATTTCCAGCAATCGCAGTACTTTGCTTTTGTACTGGAAATAAGACTTTGGGTTCTGCTGCACCCTGATATTTTGGGTGTAACTTTATAGCCCATTTAAAACTGGTGTAAATGCAGGAAACTCGAGTCATTTGTGCTTTTGCATGGAGCGGAGCTGGATTCATGATCTGCACAGGGTTACGGCAGCAGTTTTGCTAAATTGCTCTAAAAGATTGAGGAAACTAGCGTACAGCATAAAAATCGGCATCAGTCACTTGCGTGTGTTGTTCCTCAATCTTATGCCCTGAAAAAATGTCATTACGCTATTGTTCCAGTGTCAATTTCAAGGAAATTTTGGGCCAAAATAAGAAACTGAATCCTGGTGCTGTTTGGTTTGGATTCTATTCTACTAAATCTCTCAGGTTTATATCAATCAAGATTTAACATGTAGATTTCACCCAGTATGTTCAGCTCTTCAGGAAATTGTATCCATTTTTTGGTCGCAAAAACTATATTTATTAAAAGCGGTCCAATGGTGAAAGCATTAAAGATTACATTGTCCTAGAGCTAGCTTATATGCTCCATATATGGTATTCTATCAGTGGGAAGGATAATCTCTGCTTGATAGGTAAAAGCTGACAGCACGAACAGCGATGCTGCATAATAACAACCTTTTCTAATACAACTAGGCTGTTTACTTAAATTTTATGGTCATAATTAATTTTACAACTTTAAAGCTGATTGAAATCCACATTAGGAAAGAAAAGGATAAAGCCTGAATTGAATGCTACATTATTCTGGTGTACATAAATAGAATTTATAGCCCCTATGCATCACAATTTTAAGCAGAAAACAATTCAACTATCACCTTTCCAACTATTTCATTTCTTAAAACAATCTTCAAATTCATCACAATGTTTCTGTACATTAGAAATCAGTCTGCCCTTATACTCCATGCCACGCTGCTACACATTTACTATTAATACTTGTATGTAACACATCTGGCATATAAAACAATCCCCTACCACAATTTCCAGCCAAAATTAAGAAGATTAAGCTGATTGTGATTTTTTTTAAATACAGCTTTTCAGTGCAATAGCAGCACCTAACTTTAATCTCAAACAGATCCCAACCACACACACAAACATATATATATATATATGTATGTATATATGCATACACATACACATAAATGTATACAGACTAATACACACTCCAAATCAAAATCACACTCTGGAGGATTATGAATTGAATTCAAGTACTAAAGCAAAATTACATGACCACATGACCTATCTATGTATACTTTATTCACCAACCAGTACATCTAACCTGTGCCAAATAGCCAGTTGCAAAACAGTGGCTATGGTTTATCTTTGTGGCAGAGGAAAAACATACACAATAAAACCTGCTTGGTAACTCATGCCTTCTAATCCAACCTGTGCAGTTCCTTATGTTTCCCAGTGGTGAGCCAGGGTGCACAGAGTACATAAAATTCATTTCATTGAACATTTCTGGGACCCTCTATTATGATTTTAAAAAAATCATTGGCATTTTGTGTCGAACTCCCCATTGTGTTGCTTACACCATGAAGGATAATACAATTGTCAGGATGGAATTACAATAACAGAACACTATCCGTTGGTAAGTGTCACAGAAAATATCCAGAAATATAATTCAACTGCTCAGTGCAGAGACAATTATCTGTCTTTATAACAGTTCCTTAGGAGGCTGATAATGTGGTCCTGGCACAGTGTCAATGCAACTACATCTCTTCAGTTGCTGCAGTGGGTGCCATGAGTTGACATCTTATAATATGAGGTCAATTCATTTATATGATAGGGCGATGCTCTCCGTGCAGAACGCATGATGGCTGGGAATGCACCAGGGTCAAGGGGTAAGCTCTCTGTTCTTCAAAAGAATGTCAAATAAATTAAGTTGATCAGTTTGCTTAATTTTATACTCTCATTTTACAAAGGACCTTAATAGCACTTTGCTGAAAGCTTGGTACCAGCTCTTAAAGAGCTGCTGATTCTCTTTAAAGCTGTCTAGCTGTGAGATTGAGTAATGGTGGGAACAAATCAGTGAATTAGAAAGCTTATATTTCAGGATGCAGTTTTGGCAGTCTTGCTACAGAAGTCCTAAAATTATCTTAGATCTGTGGCCTTTAGTTATCGACTCTCCTAATAGTTCCTCCTTATTTGCTCTATCAAAACCCTTCCTAATTAAGAACTTGTATAAGTAGTCAAGGAGGGGGACTGGGATTTGTAAGCACTTGGTGAGGGTGTCTGCAGCTGGTAACACTTTAGGAAGAAGGGAGCCAGGATGCATCTGAGTCATTGGGAGCTAAGACAGTGCAACCAGAAACAGTTACCAAGGTCATAATAGTAATAAAGTCAGTAGTTTCAAGTCAGCAGGCTGCAGAAACAGCACCTGCAACAGTAAATAAAGGAGGAACATATCACACACAGAGACTGAAAAGGGTGGGTGTGGCTTAAGGTTGTAGGAGAAACAGCAGGTTGAGAGAGAGAGCAGAAAGCAGAAACAGAATTATTGTAGGATCATAGGCAAACTGACCCCACAGCTTCCAAAACGACTTCTATGGAACTAAAAATAAGCCTGCTGTGATATGCCTGCTCTTCTGAGCTTGTGGGTTAGAGAACGCTGTTAGGGAACAGTAGAGCAGAGGAAGCGTCACTCCACGATGGATTGCGATGCATCTGACCTGGAGGTGCTTGAAATCAGAACTCCATACGCAAAATGTAATATTTTAAGAAATCCTTAAACTTCAGCATATAGAGGTTAATGAAAAATTATTGAGTGAATCCTTACTAGAGTAATATATATTTGAATCTGATTGAATATCATGGAATGGTAACTCCACTCAGAAAGACAGCATGAACAAACATACTTTTAAAAAGCCAATTAGTTTTACTTAAAATCATTTTTTTAAAGTATAATAATTTTACAGTTAAGATAACTGTGATTAGGAAGCAGAGTACTGTACTATAATGTAATATCGTGGACATTGGGTTGTTACTGTGCAGATCATGCAAATAGACTGTGTGCATCATCACAGGAAGTGATGCAATGTAATCTGTACAGACCTTCCCCCCCCCCACCCCGAGAGTTGTCAAGGAAGCCATAGATGCAAGATGCCATATTCAGACTCGAATATATTCTGTATTAAGCCTTAATAATTATCAGAATATTACAAGTACCATGTGCAATTTTGGATGTATATTATAAAAACCTGTTGAAGCAATAGGAAATCTGCAACATAGATTTATTAGGATGATACCAAAGATAAGAGAATATTATTTTAAGGAAAGAATTGGAAAAGCTGGAACTATATCAACCAAAGTAGAGAAATTTAAAGCGCAATCTTAAGAAGTTCAAAATATTTAAGGGGGTTCTGAGAGAGTGGGCAGAATTTTCAGGCGCCATCAAGATCAGGAACCAGCATGCCGGTTTCCTGTTCCCGGCGCCGACCATTTTAGGAATGTGGGTTCAGGGCCAAGCAAGGCTGCCCCACGAGGCAGACAGCCAATTAGGCTCAATAAAAGCCTTGTTCAGGATTTTTCAGATGGCTTCCAGTTTCCCATCGTCACTGGGAGGGCGGGAGGGGGATGTAGTTTAATTACCTGGAGGCATGCACGCCGCAGCAGGCTGGGATGCCAGTGCTTCAGGCAGACCTACAGGGCTTCCCTGCCTGGGTGCAGGTGCAGCCAAAGGCTGTCCTGTAGAGGGATTATACCCCTCTGCACCCCATCCCACCCCCCGGCATCCCCCTACACTAGTGGCCTGGCTGCTTTTTCTGCTGTTTTATTTAATTTTTTTTTTAAAGGGTTGGTAAGACAGCACCTTCATGTTGAAGCACCCTCTCAGTTACTTACCTTTTACTGTAGCCTGCTGTTCCTTTTGAAGCTGGAAGGCCTGATTGAGCCTCCAGCTGCGACAGTCCACATGCCACCCTTAATTAAACAGGGAACTTGTCTTCATGCCAATTAAGGGGGCGTCCCAGCCAAAATCCCAAGAAGTGACTGTTTTGCCTTGGGGGCAGGTTCAGGATCCAGAAACAGTCCTGGCTCCTGTTTCCCATCCCCAAAGCGAAAATTTAGCCCAGTAAATAGAAAAAGATTACTTTCACTGTCAGTAATAAAAGAGTTTTAAATTTATATTTCGTACTAATGAATAGAGAAAACTGAATTACACTTTTTCTTGTCAAGAATCTTTAGAATGTGGAATCCATTACCTCAAATGATTTTTGAAGCCAAGTTAATCATGCCATTTTCAGGGATATAGATGAACATTTGGAGATCAAATACATTCCAGAGTAAGGGGAGACAGCAGGAGAGTGGGATTAGAATAGACAACTGTGATGTGGAGTTAGACCTGGCACAGACACAATGAGTGGAGTCTTACGGACGTAGAATATGACGGAGCATCGGGACCATATCCGGGTTGGCAACCCAACCCTGCCTGTAGCAGCCCTTCTGGATGAATTTTCGGGGGAGGGCAACCAATTAAGGGGGCACCTGTGGGTTCGACGTCCATTTAGGAGAAGTGGTCGGGAGGAGCAGTCAGTAGCCTGATTGAGGGCGCAGTATTTAAAGGGACACCAGCAACAAGCACAATGGTGGAACTGAGGGTTTTGGATAGCAAAGTTGCAAAAACAAAAGGAGAAAGAAGGTGGATGGCAGAAGGGGTAGGGCAGCCCCAAGACGTACAGGCATGGCACTAGAGGTGATGCTGGAAACTATGAGGGCACAGAGGCAGATGTTCTTTTCAGAGGATCTCAGGAGGAGGCCTGACAGTCATACCAAACAGGCTTGGTTGGAAGTCGCAGAGGAGTTGAGCAGCCAGAGTGTGGTGTGGAAGATGTGGATCCAGTGCAGGAGACACTTCAATGACCTCTTGAAGTCCAGCAAGGTGAGTGGCATTCAAGTCTCAGATGGCAACCACCTCTGTAGCCTTCTCCAGCACACATGTCCTTTGAAGCTCTCTTTGTAACCACACCCAAGAATGTTTGCCCAGACTGCACCTTAACTCTACCTCTCCATAGGTAGCAATGAAACTCAGAGTCATAAAGCCATTTACGGCACAGAAGCCATTTGGCCCATTGAGTCCAATACGACTCTCCACTCGATCCTTGTAGCCCTGCAAGTTGATTTCCTTCAAGCGGCGATCCAATTTCCTCTTGAAGCCATTGATTGTCTCTGCTTCAACCAATCTTTTGGGCAGTGAGTCTCAGGTCATGACCACCCGTGAAAAAGTTCTTCCTCATATTCCCCCTGCATCTCTTGCTCAAAACTTTTTATCTGTGTCCCCTAGTCCTAGTACCATTAGGTAATGGGAACTATTTTCCCTTGTCTAACGTATGTAAGCCTGTCATAATCTTGTACACTTCTACTAAATCTCCCTCAGTCTCCTTTGGTCTAAGGAGAACAAACCCAGCTTTTCCAACCTAACCTTGTACCTAAAATCCCCTATCCTTGCAACTATTCTGGTAAATCTCCTCTGCATCCTCTCAAGGACCCTCACATCCGCAGGTAACGGCTGCACAGGCAGAAAAGGGATGGGTGACCACCAGGTGGAGTAGTAGCCGCAGGCAGGTAGTGCAGGAGTCCCCTGTAGCCATCCCCTTCTCAAACAGATATACCGCTTTGGATACTGTTGGGGGGGGGAATGGCCTCCCAGGGGAAAGCAGCAACAGCCAAGTTCATGAAACCACGGATGGCTCTGCTGTACAGCAGGGGCGGAAAAGGAGTGGAAGAGCGATAGTGATAGGGGATTCTATCGTAAGGGGTATAAATAGGCGTTTCGGTGGCCGTAAACATGACTCCAGGATGATATGTTGCCTCCCTGGTGCTAGGATCAAGGATGTCACGGAGCGGCTGCAGGACATTCTGAAGGGGGAGGGTGAACAGTCAGCGGTCGTGGTACACATTGGTACCAACGACACAGATGAAAAGAGGGATGAAGTCCTGAAAGGTTGTAATCCCTGGATTACTCCCGGTGCCACGTGCTAGTGAGTATAGGAATAGGAGGAGAGAGCAGATGAATGCATGGCTGAAGAGATGGTGCAGGAGGGAGGGCTTTAGTTTCCTGGATCACTGGGTCTGTTTCTGGCAAAGGTGGCACCTGTACAAGTTGGACGGGTTGCACCTGAACCAGAACGGGACCAACATCCTTGCTGGGAGGTTTGCTGGTGCTGTTGGGGAGCAGGGGGGGGGGGGGGGGGGCGCGGGAGGGATTAAACTAATTTGGCAGGGGAATGGGATACAGAGTGGAGGTACAGTAGGGGGTGATGCTCAGTCAAATATAGAAGAGAAACTGAGTTAGTCTGGAAGGCAGAGCAAATATAGACCTGTTAAGGCACAAGGGAAAAATGCAAGGCTGGATTGCATCTATTTTAATGCAAGGAGTCTTACTAGTAAAACAGATGAATTGAGGGCGTTGATTAGCACATGGGATTATGATATTGTTGCTATCACAGAGACATGGTTGAGGGAGGAGCAGGACTGGCAGCTCAATATTCCAGGGTATAGAATCTTCAGGCGTGACAGGGGAGGGGAGAAAAGAGGAGCTGGCATTGCACTGTTGATCAAGAAGTCAATTACTGCAGTAAGGAGGGATGATATCTTAGAAGGTTCTTCAAATGAGGCCATATGGGTAGAACTTAAAAACAAAAAGGCTGGGCATGTAGTACTGGCCTCCAAACAGTCAGGGAGAGGTAGAGGAGCAGATATGTAGGCAAATCTCAGAGGTGTAAAAATAATAGGGTAATAATAGTAGGGGATTTCAACTTACCTAATATCAACTGGGATAGTCTTAGTGTAAAAGGCTTAAAGGGGGCGGAATTCTTAAAATGAATAAAGGAGAGCTTTTTGAGCCAGTACGTAGAAAGTCCTACAAAAGTAGTAGGGGCAGTACTGGACCTAATCCAAGTGGTAGAAGTGTCAGTGGGGGAGCATTTCGGGGATAGTGACCATAACTCTAAGATTTAAGGTAGTTATGGAAAAGGACAAAGACGGGCCGGAAATAAAGGCACTGAATTGAGGGAAGGTCGATTTCAATTTGATAAAACAGGATCTGGCCAGAGTGGACTGGGAGCAGCTACTTGTAGGAAAGTCTACATCAAACCAGTGGGAGTCAAAGAGGAAATAGTGAGGGTTCAGAGCCAACATGTACCCGTTAAGGTGAAGGGTAGGACCAACAAGTCCGGGGAACCCTGGATGTCAAGGGATATAGAGGATTGGATCGGGGAAAAAAAAGAGGCTTATGGCAGATTCGGAGCGCTGAAAACAGTGGAGGCACTAGAGGAGTATAGAATGTGCAGGGGGGTACTAAAAAAAAGTAATTAAGAGAGCAAACAGGGGACATGATAAAACACTGGCGGGCAAGATAAAGGAAAATCCTCAGGCTTTTTCTAAGTACGCTAAGAGCAAGAGGATAACCAGGGAAAGAGTAGGGTCCATTAGGGACCAAAGTGGCAATCTGTGTGTGGAGCCGGAGGACATAGGTGAGGTTTTAAATGATTACTTTGCATCTGTGTTCGCTATGGAGAAGGACGATGTTGGTGTAGAGATCAGGGAGGGGGATTGTGATATACTTGAACATATTAGCATTGTAAGGGAGGAAGTATTAGCTGTTTTAGCGGGCTTAAAAGTGGATAAATCCCCAGGCCCAGATGAGATGTATCCCAGGCTGTTATGTGAGGCAAGGGAGGAGATAGAAGGGGCTCTGACACGAATTTTCAAATCCTCTCTGGCCACAGGAGAGGTGCCAAAGTACTGGAGGACAGCGAATGTGGTGCCATTATTCAAGAAGGGTAGCAGGGATAAACCAGGTAATTACAGGCCGGTGAGTCTAACATCAGTGGTTGGGAAAATATTGGAAAAAATTCTGAGGGACAGGATTAATCTCCACTTGGAGAGGCAGGAATTAATCACAGATAGTCAGCATGGCTTTGTCAGAGGGAGATTGTGTCTAACGAACTTGACTGAATTTTTCAAAGCAGTGACTAGATGTGTAGATGAGGGTAAAGCAGTTGATGTAGAGTCATAGAGAGATACAGCACCGAAACAGGCCCTTCGGCCCACCGACTCCACGCCGACCATCTATACTAATCCCATTTCCCTCTCCCATCCCCACCTTCCCTCAATTCTCCTACCACCTACCTACACGAGGGGCAATTTACAATGGCCAATTTACCTATCAACCCACAAGTCTTTAGCATGTGGGAGGAAACCAGAGCACCTGGAGGAAACCCACACGGCCACAGGGAGAACTTGCAAACTCCACACAGGCAGTACCCAGAACTGAACCCGGGTCACTGGAGCTGTGAGGCTGCGGTGCTAACCACTGCGCCACTAATCTACATGGACTTCATTAAGGCTTTTGATAAGGTCCCACATGGAAGATTGGTTAAGAAGGTAACAGCCCAAGGGATCCAGGGCAATTTGGCAAAGTGGATCCAAAATTGGCTTAGTGGCAGGGGGCAGAGGGTGATGGTCGAGGGTTGTTTTTGCGGGTGGAAGCCGGTGAACAGTGGTATACCACACGGATCGGTGCTGGGACCCTTGCTGTTTGTAGTATACATTAATGATTTAGACGTGAATATAGGAGGTATGATAAGTAAGTTTGCAGATGACACGAAAATTGTGGTGTTGTAAATAGTGAGGAAGAAAGCCTTAGAAAGTTTTCTATAGACCTCCAAATAGTTCCAGAGATGTAGAGGAAAGGATAGCAAAGATGATTCTTGAGAGGAGCGAGAGTAACAGGGTAGTGGTTATGGGGGACTTTAACTTTCCAAATATTGACTGGAAATACTATAGTTCGAGTACTTTAGATGGGTCTGTTTTTGTCCAGTGTGTGCAGGAGGGTTTTCTGACACAGTATGTAGACAGGCCAACCAGGGGCGATGCCACATTGGATTTGGTACTGGGTAATGAACCCGGCCAGGTGTTAGATTTAGAAGTTGGTGAGCACTTTGGTGATAGTGATCACAATTCGGTTAGGTTTACCTTAGCGATGGGCAGGGACAGGCATATACAGCAGGGCAAGAATTATAGCTGGGGGAAAGGAAATTATGATGCGATTAGGCAAGATTTAGGATGCGTAGGATGGGGAAGGAAACTGCAGGGGATGGGCACACTCGAAATGTGGAGCTTATTCAAGGAGCAGCTACTGCGTGTCCTTGATAAGTATGTACCTGTCAGGCAGGGAGGAAGTTGTCGAGCGAGGGAGCCGTGGTTTACTAAAGAAGTTGAAGAGCTTGTCAAGAGGAAGAAGAAGGCTTATGTTAGGATGAGACGTGAAGGCTCAGTTAGGGCGCTTGAGAGTTACAAGCTAGCCAGGAAGGATCTAAAGGGAGAGATAAGAAGAGCAAGGAGAGGACACGAGAAGTCATTGGCGGATAGGATCAAAGAAAACCCTAAGGCTTTCTATAGGTATATCAGGAATAAAAGAATGACTAGAGATAGGTTAGGGCCAATCAAGGATAGTAGTGGGAAGTTGTGTGTGGAATGGGAGGAGATAGGGGAAGTGTTAAATGAATATTTTTCGTCAGTATTTACAATGGAGAAAGAAAATGTTGTCGAGGAGAATACTGAGATACAGACTACTAGGCTAGATGGGATTGAGGTTCACAAGGAGGAGGTGTTAGCAATTTTGGAAAGTGTGAAAATAGATAGGTCCCCTGGGCCAGATGGGATTTATCCTAGGATTCTCTGGGAAGCCAGGGAGGAGATTGCAGAGCCTTTGTCCTTGATTTTTATGTCGTCATTGTCGACAGGAATAGTGCCGGAAGACTGGAGGATAGCAAATGTTGTCCCCTTGTTCAAGAAGGGGAGTAGAGACAGCCCTGGTAATTATAGACCTGTGAGCCTTACTTCGGTTGTGGGTAAAATGTTGGAAAAGGTTATAAGAGATAGGATTTATAATCATCTTGAAAAGAATAAGTTCATTAGAGATAGTCAGCACGGTTTTGTGAAGGGTAGGTCATGCCTCACAAACCTTATTGAGTTTTTTGACAAGGTGACCAAACAGGTGGATGAGGGTAAAGCCGTGGATGTGGTCTATATGGATTTCAGTAAGGCGTTTGATAAAGTTCCCCACGGTAGGCTATTGCAGAAAATACAGAAGTATGGGATTGAAGGTGAATTAGTGCTTTGGATCAGAAATTGGCTAGCTGAAAGAAGACAGAGGGTGGTGGTTGATGGTAAATGTTCATCCTGGAGTATAGTTTCTAGTGGTGTACCGCAAGGATCTGTTTTGGGGCCACTGCTGTTTGTCATTTTTATAAATGACCTGGATGAGGGTGTAGAAGGGTGGGTTAGTAAATTTGCGGATGACACGAAGGTCGGTGGAGTTGTGGATAGTGCGGAAGGATGTTGTCGGTTGCAGAGGGACATAGATAGGCTGCAGAGCTGGGCTGAGAGATGGCAAATGGAGTTTAATGCGGAAAAGTGTGAGGTGATTCACTTCGGAAGGAGTAACAGGATTGCAGAATACTGGGCTAATGGGAAGATTCTTGGTAGTGCAGATGAGCAGAGAGATCTTGGTGTCCAGGTACATAAATCCCTGAAAGTTGCCACCCAGGTTAATAGAGCTGTTAAGAAGGCATATGGTGTGTTAGCTTTTATTGGTAGGGGGATCGAGTTTCGGAGCCACGAGGTCATGCTGCAGCTGTACAGAACTCTGGTGTGGCCGCACCTGGAGTATTGCATGCAGTTCTGGTCACCGCATTATAGGAAGGATGTGGAAGCTTTGGAAAAGGTGCAGAGGAGATTTACTAGGATGTTGCCTGGTATGGAGGGAAGGTCTTACGAGGAAAGGCTGAGGGACTTGAGGTTGTTTTCGTTAGAGAGAAGGAGGAGAAGAGGTGACTTAATAGAGACATATAAGATAATCAGAGGGCTGGACAGGGTGGATAGTGAGAGCCTTTTTCCTCGGATGGTGATGGCAAACACGAGGGGACATAGCTTTAAGTTGAGGGGTGATAGATATAGGACAGATGTCAGAGGTAGTTTCTTTACACAGAGAGTAGTAGGGGCGTGGAACGCCCTGCCTGCAACAGTAGTAGACTCGCCAACTTTAAGGGCATTTAAGTGGTCATTGGATAGACATATGGATGAAAATGGAATAGTGTAGGTCAGATGGTTTCACAGGTCGGCGCAACATCGAGGGCTGAAGGGCCTGTACTGCGCTGTAATGTTCTATGTTCTACAGGATGACATAGATGGGCTGGTAAGATGGGCAGAGCAGTGGCAAATGGAATTTAATCCTGAGAAGTGTGACGTGATGCATTTTGGGAGGACTAACAAGGCAAGGGAATATACAATGGATGGTAGGACCCTAGGAAGCACAGAAGGTCAGAGGGATCTTGGTGTACTTGTCCATAGATCACTGAAGGCAACAGCACAGGTAGATAAGGTGGTTAGGAAGGCATATGGGATACTTGCCTTTATTAGCTGAGGTATAGAATATAAGAGCAGGGAGGTTATGATGGAACTGTATAAAACGCTAGTTAGGCCACAGCTGGAGTACTGTGTACAGTTCTGGGCACCACACTATAGGAAGGATGTAATTGCACTGGAGAGGGTGCAGAGGGGATTCACCAAGATGTTGCCTGAGCTAGAGCATTTCAGCTATGAAGAGAGACTGAAAAGGCTAGGGTTGTTTTCCTTAGAGCAGAGAAGGCTGAGGGGAGACATGAATGAGGTATACAAAATTATAAGGAGCATTGATCGGTTAGATAGGAAGAAACTTTCTCCCTTAGCGGAGGGGTCAATAACCAGGGGGCATAGCTTTAAGGTAAGGGGCAGGAGGTTTTGAGGGGATTTGAGGAAAAATCTTTTCACCCACAGGGTGGTTGGAATCTAGAACACACTGCCTGAAGAGGTGGTAGAGGCAGGAACCCTCACAACATTTAAGAAGTATTTCGATGAGCACTTGAAACGCCATAGCATACAAGGCTACGGGCCTAAATGCTGGAAAATGGGATTAGAATAGTTAGGTGCTTGATGGCTGGCATGGACACGATCGGCTGAGGGCTTGTTTCTGTGCTGTATAACTCTATGACTCTATCCTTTCTAAAATGTGGTGACCAGAACTGGATGCAATACTCCAGTTGGGGCCTAACCAGAGCTTTAAAAGTTCATCAGAACTTCCCTGTTTTTGTACTCAATGCCTCTATTTATGAAGCCCAAGATCTCAAATGCTTTACTAACCACTCTTTCAATATGTCCTGCCACCTTCAAAGATCGATGCACATGCACCCCCGGGTCACTCTGTTCCTGCACACTCTTTAGAACTGTGCCATTAAGTATATATTGCCTCTCCCTATTCCTTCTGCCAAATTCATCACCTCACACTTGTCAGTATTAAATTCCCTTCACCATGTCTGCCCATTCTGCTAGCTTAGCTATGTCCTGTTGCAGGCTGTTCATATCATCCTCACTGTTTGTCACACATCCAAGTTTGGTGTCATCAGCAAATTTTGAGATTCTCCTCTGTATTCCAAGATCCAAGTCATTGATATATCGCAAAAACAGCAATGGCCCCAGCACTGACCTTTAGGAAACACCGGTGTCTACCATCCTCCAGTCTGGAAAACAACCATTTACTACAACTCCCTGTTTTCTGTCCTTCAGCCAATTTTTTATCCAATTGGTCACTGACCTGCTATTCCATTAGCCTCAATTTTGTTAACAAGCCTTTTATGTGGCAAACGCTTTCTTAAAATCCATACAAACAATATCCACCTCATTCCCTTCATCAACCTTCCGTTACTTCATCAGAAAATTCAATTAGGTTAGTCAAGCATGATCTCCCTTTTACAAATCTGTGCTGGCTATCCTTAATTAACTCAAATCTCTCCAAGTGTGTGTTGATTTTTTTCCCTAACTATTGTTTCTAAAACCTCCTCAACTAACTGGATTGTAGTTAGTAGCTCTGTCCTTACAACCTTTCTTGAATAAGGGTGTCACATTTGCCATTCTCCAATCCTCTGGCACATCCCCTGTGTACAGCGAAGATTGCAAGATTATGGCAAGCCCTCCTGCTAACTCCATCCCTGCTTCCTTTAGCAACCTGGGATGCAAGCCATCCGAACCAGGTGATTTATCTACCCTAAGCATAGCCAGCCTTTTTAGTACCTAACCCCTCTCAGTTTTTACCCTATTCATTGCCTCTACTCTCTCCGCTTCTCCTGATATTTTATCAGATTCCACTTCCATAGTGAACAATGATACAAAGTATTCATTAAGTATATTAGTCTTGCCCTGCGCCTCTAAGCATATATTACCCTCTTTGTCCCTAATAGGCCCCATCACATAACTCATACACAGCCTCCACCAGTGCAGACACACTCACCTTGGGGGGATCAGCATCACAGATAGAAAGGGTAGGATAAGGTGAGAAGCACTTCACACGTGAGCAGGAGCAGATGCTGCAGACAGAGACAGCCATGAAGATTCCCCATCAGAGGCCTAAGGAAGCATCTAGCCATTACCAGCTAGACACAAATTCTGAGCCTCAGGGGTCATACACTAAGTACAGCAAAAGGAATATGTGGTCATCTCTCAGCATTCCCACAGGTAGTATGGTGCCTTGTGCTGAAAATGGAGGAGTTCATCATGGCCATGAATGCTGTTATGCCTCTGGCATATGTGTGCATGATGACCTCTACTGAAAGAGTAACCAACCTCACGGAGAGTCATACACAGAAGGACACATGTAAGGTGCTCCTCACCTTGTGCCATCCTTTCTATCTGTGCTTTTGGACCCACCAAGAAGAGTGCCTGAGTCATCTGATGGTGCATCTTCAGAGTGCTGCTCCTCCTCTGAGGACAGCATTGCGTCCTCCCTCATCTCTCGCTACACAACAATGGCCTCCATTCGATGGTGATTATCTTAAAAAGTATTGAGCGAACAATCGCCTTGATGGTCAAACACTACAACAAAATGCATCCAAGTGTTCACGCACACTTGGTTAGCAGGGAGGTTCAAGTCAGCCCTCGGAGGGACCAGGTGAACAGGGATATTGGCACTGGGGAGCTCTCCTCAAGGTGCCCGATGTCAGAGCCCTTCCCAGCAGCCCCTCTGACAGAGGCACAACAGCTGACTCCCAACCCCATGCGCATATGCAGATGGGGCAATCTTTAGAGGAGTCTTCAGGAGCTCCACCACCCAAAGGACACTCGCCACTGGGCATCTAAAGTGACAGAGCCTGGAAAGGAACCAGCTAGCACCAGCTCTGTTGCAGCCATAGGGATAGCACCACACATAGCAAGAGAAAGAGCATGCTGAGAAAGCTTCTAATGTTAATGATTCAAATATGGGAGTGCCATGAGACCGTAGGTTCTCAAAGCAGGACAGTGGGCGTAATATGGGGATGTCTTAACATAGCGGAGACCTTTGTGTCTGGGAAGGGGGTGGTGTACGATTGACAGGGCAAAAGCTGGCGTGAGGCCAATGATAGGGACACTTACCTCAGTTGAAGCACGCTTGGGTGTCGCAAACCTCTCTGGCATGCAGGTCAACACCAGGACGTAAGACAGGCCTCTCTGAATGTTCATGCTCCGCCAGCATATTCGCGTCATATTCTACACACCCACCCCAACCCACCAAGGAAGCGTGTCTGTCCCCAACATCCTTTGGCACCAGGTCACTCCTTTCTGAAGTGCAGGGCACAGCACACCACCACTGTGCGTGAAACCATTGCTGGCCCATATTGAAGGGGGGCCCCCAGAGTGGTCAAGGCACCTGAACCATATTTTGAGCAAGCCTCTATTGTGGCCCTGGTAGATAGAAGGCACCTCTTGTTACATATGAGACATCCGCTGAGGCTGTGCAGAGATCTGAAGAACTGAGGCACCTGAAACTGTGGAGGATAAAGGCATCATGTCAGTTCCCTGGAAACTTCACACACACCTGCAGGATCCTGTTCTGGTGGTCGCATACTGAATGAGTGGAAGCCCGTACAATTAACAAATACACCCTGGCGGTCTGTAAGAGGTTTGATCATCACATGGGTGCAGTCAATAATGCCCTGGAACTGAGGAAAAACAGCAATCAAGGCAAACTTTGCGGTTTGATTGGCCACATCCGTTTCTAAGCTGATGTACTGAGATGCTCTCTAATACAAGGCACTGAGTTCCCTGCTTGGTGGGAGGAGAATTTTCTAATAATACACTAAGGAGCAGACATCGAGAAGTAGGCCTCATTGACCCATTTTTCATTTGCTTCCAATTACAGTTGATAGAATGAATGATAACTAGCCCAATATTTCTTCCCCTGTCCTGGATTAAACACAGAAAAGCCAAGTATTGAAAACAGCAGTACAAATACGGGGTTTAAATATTATTGTAATTCTTAAATTTTTTAACATTGTTAATTGTGCCAAGTTTAGATCAATATAAAAGATGGAAGAATAGTTGGCATGGGATTGATGCTAAAACTGAAATAAAGACATATGCCACAAAAATCCATGGGATGCACACCCGGTATAATCAAATTTGCACGTTCAGTGAGAGGGCAAGGAACAATGCCACTGTGGGCATATCTCCGTTGCCCACCTATGCTTTGTAACTACAGAAACAATGAAGGACCTACCCCCCCCCCCCGCCCCCACTGGGGAAGGAAGGAGTTGGGGGTGGTCCAGGTGTAACACCTCTCCAGTCATGCCCTTCAAAAGCTTGGTGGGGGCCCCCATAAACCCATTTGGAGTCCACTATGCCTCATCTCAGCACTACTGTGGGTCCCGAATGCATTTGGGAAGTGGGAACTCCTGGTATAGGAACTCTCTGCAACCACGCCACTGATATTTGCCTTTTAAGGAGTGGGCAGAAGTTTCATCTCTTACAAGGCAGGCCAGGAAATCCTGATATGGCACAGACCCAGCGTAGCCAGATCTCTGCTATTTTCTGATGCACTTCACGAGTCGCCCACCAGAGTTCTGGTGCTATGTCAGCAGAACCCCAGTGGATTGTTAAGGCCACAAAATGTACAAGTTAGTGCTTCCAGTGCTGATCAGACCATCAGGCATGTAGGTTGGGGTGCCTAACTCACAGCCCTACTAATACATCTTAGCTATCAATAAATGAAAAATTGAGGCTGTGACCTTTGTCTGAACTATCTAATTTGTCATCAAGTGATGCTCTGTACTAGATACATTAACATAAAATATATTCCCAAATTAAAAGAACTTCCATTTGTATAGCGCTTTCACGACCTCAAGATTTTCCAGTCAGTTAAGTACTGGAAGTGTAGCTACAGTTCTAATACAGAAAACATAACAACCAATTTACAAACAGCAAGATCCCACAAACAGAAATGTAATAATGACCGGATAATCTGTTTTAGTGATGTTGGTTGAGGATAAATACTAGCCAGGCCACTGGGGATAATTCACTTGCTTCTCTTCATATAGCATCATGGGATCTTCTACATCCATGTGAAAGAAAAGATGAGGCCTCGGTTTAACATCTCATCTGAAAGACAGCAGCTCCGACAGTGCAGCACACCCATTGTACGGTATTAAACAATCTAGTTGGATTATATGCTCAGGTTGGTGCAATGGAACTTGAACCTACATGGCCGAAGTTAGATTGCTACCATTGAGCCACAACCACAGCTACACAGGGTGATAGTCAAAATGCAGTAACAATACAGGGTTATAAAGTTCTGGTTGAAAAATGCTTTTTTTTTAAGCTTACTGATTAGAATCAACAGAGGTTTAAATAACTGATTAATTGATCTGTCACTCAAGCTGACTAGCAATGCCTGATTTGCAGATCTGCACAAGCATTTAGCTTTTCATTCCGATCCTGATCTATCCCAGGGTACTGACATAGTTGTGATAAGGAAACAAGAGAAGCCTTAAAATAGATTTAATTATCTGTTGAACAGATGTAATGTTTACTGTCTGGCAAATATTATCTGAACAAGCCAATGTTCACCCAGCATGGTGATAATTATCTGACATATGGTACACATTTCTGAGAAGGAACTTGTGCTATTTCTTGAGAATTTAACCAAACGTTGTATTAATCTTTACAATAATTAATAAAATGTTTGATTTCAAAAGTTCTCATTTGAATTAGGACTATTTTTCACCCTCACTGAATGTAATTAATTCCAAAACAGAACTCTGCAAGTGGGAATATGGGACTGACACCTGGCCTCCTCCAAGAACAGTTTATAAATGACATGCTTTTCATTGAAAGAGATGGGGACAATATTAATTTCTCTTTAACGCTATTCCCTAGCAGTTTAATTCCAACACGTCATAACCTGGTACTCACTCCCTCTACTCCACAACACCTTTCTCCCTCCTGTATTGGTTGCCCCTCATACAAAGATAGCAGAGCAGATGATGTTAATCCTGGATGTCAGCTACATTTTATCATTTTGACAACCTTCAATTTTATGATCACAATATGCTGCGTTACTGTTGATCAACTCTGCAGGGCAGACAATATCACAGGGACAAAAACAAGAAATGCTGGATTCACTCAGCAGGTCTGGCAGCATCTGTGGAAAGAGAAGCAGAGTTAACGTTTCGGGTCAGTGACCCTTCTTCGGAACTGACAAATATTAGAAAAGTCACAGATTATAAACAAGTGAGGTGGGGGTTGGGCAAGAGATAACAAAGGAGAAGGTGCAGATTGGACCAGGCCACATAGCTGACCAAAAGGTCACGGAGCAAAGGCAAACAATATGTTAATGGTGTGTTGAAAGACAAAGCATTAGTACAGATTAGGTGTGAATATACTGAATATTGAACAGCAGCAAGTGCAAACCTGAAGAAAAACAACCTGAAAAAAACACTGGGTAAGCAAACTGAACAAACTAAGATGAAATGAAATAAATGCAAAAAAAGATTGTAAAAAATGTAAAAAGGAATGCAAAAAAAAAGGAAGAAAAAATAACTAAAAATGACTAAAAATGAAAGTAAAGTGGGGGGCTGTCATGCTCTGAAATTATTGAACTCAATGTTCAGTCCAGCAGGCTGTAGTGTGCCTAATCGGTAGATGAGATGCTGTTCCTCGAGCTTGCGTTGATGTTCACTGGAACACTGCAGCAATCCCAGGACAGAGATGTGAGCATGAGAGCAGGGGGGAGTGTTGAAATGGCAAGCAACCGGAAGCTCAGGGTCCTGCTTGCGGACTGAGCGGAGATGTTCTGCAAAGCGGTCACCCAGTCTGCGCTTGGTCTCATCTCCTCTGGAGATCTTCCCTCTACAGCTTCCAACCTCATAGTCCCGCAACCCCGGACAGCACGCTTCTACCTCCTTCCCAAAATCCACAAACGGGACTGTCCCGGCAGACCCATTGTGTCAGCCTGCTCCTGCCCCACTGAACTTATTTCTTCCTATCTAGACTCTATCTTTTCTCCGCTGGTCCAGTCTCTTCCCACCTACATCTGTGACTCTTCTGACGCCCTACGTCATTTTGACAATTTCCAGTTTCCTGGTCCCAACCGCCTCCTCTTCACTATGGACGTCCAATCGCTCTACACCTCCATCCCCCACCAGGATGGTTTGAGGGCTCTCCGCTTCTTCCTGGAACAGAGGCCCAACCAGTCCCCATCCACCAACACCCTCCTCCGCCTGGCTGAACTTGTTCTCACATTGAACAACTTCTCCTTCAACTCCATGCATTTCCTTCAAGTAAAAGGTGTCGCTATGGGTACCCGCATGGGTCCTAGTTATGCCTGTCTTTTTGTGGGATATGTCGAGCATTCTTTGTTCCAGTCCTACTCAGGCCCCCTCCCCCAACTCTTTTTCCGGTACATTGATGACTGTATCAGTGCCGTTTCCTGCTCCCGCCCCGAACTAGAAAACTTTATCAACTTTGCTTCCAATTTCCACCCTTCTCTCACCTTTACATGGTCCATCTCTGACACTTCCCTTCCCTTCCTCGACTTCTCTGTCTCCATCTCTGGGGATAGGTTGTCTACCAATATCCATTATAAGCCCACTGACTCCCACAGCTACCTCGACTACACTTCTTCACACCCTACCTCCTGTAAGGACTCCATTCCATTCTCCCAGTTTCTCCGTCTCCGACGCATCTGCTCTGATGATGCTACCTTCCATGACGGTGCTTCTGATATGACCTTTTTCCTCAACCGAGGATTTCCCCCCACTGTGGTTGACAGGGCCCTCAACCGTGTCCGACCCATTCCCCGCACCTCTACCCTCACCCCTTCCCCTCCATCCCAGAACCGTGACAGGGTTCCCCTTGTCCTCACTTTTCATCCCACCAGCCTCCATATCCAAAGGATCATCCTCCGCCATTTTCGCCACCTCCAACGTGATGCCACTACCAGTCGCATCTTCCCCTCCCTTCCCCTGTCAGCATTCCGAAGGGATCGTTCCCTCCGCGACACCCTGGTCCACTCCTCCATTACCCCCACCACCTCATCCCCGTCCCAGGGCACCTTCCCTTGCAATCACAGGAGGTGTAATACCTGCCCATTTACCTCCTCTCTCCTCACTATCCCAGGCCCCAAACACTCCTTTCAGGTGAAGCAGCGATTTACTTGTACTTCTTTCAATGTAGTATACTGTATTCGCTGCTCACAGTGTGGTCTCCTCTACATTGGGGAGACCAAGCGCATACTGGGTGACCGCTTTGCAGAACATCTCCGCTCAGTCCGCAAGCAGGACCCTGAGCTTCCGGTTGCTTGCCATTTCAACACTCCCCCCTGCTCTCATGCTCACATCTCTGTCCTGGGATTGCTGCAGTGTTCCAGTGAACATCAACGCAAGCTCGAGGAACAGCATCTCATCTACCGATTAGGCACACTACAGCCTGCCGGACTGAACATTGAGTTCAATAATTTCAGAGCATGACAGCCCCCCACTTTACTTTCATTTTTAGTCATTTTTAGTTATTTTTTCTTCCTTTTTTTTTTACATTCCTTTTTACATTTTTTACAATCTTTTTTTGCATTTATTTCATTTCATCTTAGTTTGTTCAGTTTGCTTACCCACTGTTTTTTTCAGGTTGTTTTTCTTCAGGTTTGCACTTGCTGCTGTTCAATATTCAGTATATTCACACCTAATCTGTACTAATGCTTTGTCTTTCAACACACCATTAACATATTGTTTGCCTTTGCTCCGTGACCTTTTGGTCAGCTATGTGGCCTGGTCCAATCTGCACCTTCTCCTTTGTTATCTCTTGCCCAACCCCCACCTCACTTGTTTATAATCTGTGACTTTTCTAATATTTGTCAGTTCCGAAGAAGGGTCACTGACCCGAAACGTTAACTCTGCTTCTCTTTCCACAGATGCTGCCAGACCTGCTGAGTGAATCCAGCATTTCTTGTTTTTGTTTCAGATTTCCAGCATCCGCAGTATTTTGCTAATATCACAGGGACAATGTTTCTGTTTGCTGTTACTCTATATGTTTATCCTCCTAAGCTTTGGATTCTCAAAATTAATTTACAGAAATACAAGTCACATGCAATATTCAATTGCAAGTTATTCCTTGATAAACTTATAGCAATGTCACCATCATTCATCCTGCAATGTGAATTATCATTACATATCAGCATGGAGCACCAGAAGTTACCATCCACTCTAACTCCAATATCTGCTAAAAATGAGCCAAAACTGAATAAATGTACCATACAAAAAGTAAACTATAATCAATATTGCAGCAAAATCCCCAATGATGCACTACAGTTGAAATTCTAACAGTAATTGCATTTACGTGGAACCAGAGGGAGCAGCCTAGCGGTTTCCTGCACACTGGCTCCACATCACAGCCACCTAAAATTTCCAGGGCCCTGGCCGGCAGGCTTCATGGAGACATCAATTGGCATTCACAGCTCACAGTTAATGAGGCCCATGTCCCAATTATCAGTGGGCCAACATTCCAGGCACGCTGCATACTTCATGACAGTTTTTGGCACCATGGACTGGTCTTTCACTTGTTGAAGATGCTCATTAACTGCCTCTTATATGGCACAAATGTTATATGAAGCTAGTCAGCCTAAGATTTGATCTTTTCCAGGTGCTCTTGTAGGTCAAAGAGATAGGTTTTAAGAAGGCCTTTAAAAGGAAGAGGCAAAGAGTTTTAGGAAGGGAATTCCAGAGTATGGGGCTTAAATGGCTGAAGGCACCACTAAATATATGATAATTTCACATCTTGCATGTAGATTTGCTGTTTACATTTATTTATTATTGTTCCACTGCCCAAAAAATTCACAGCCCATAAAATGTTTTGTGTCTTCCTGTTCGCCAGATTTGGCCTTCAGAGTTCCTTCATTTATTCTAACATTAAAATAGCTCACTGATTTGTGGACATGACAAATGTGAATGTTGTGTAGTCAGGGAAGTGTGCATCAATGAAATAAGCCATGCAGTGTCAGCTGTATTTATGTGATTTATTGCTAGTTAAAAGCTTTACTACAGTTCATTAACCTAAAACTCAGTTTTGACTTTGCTTATTGAAGTCATTGCCCATTTTTTCTTGTACCGTCTTAAGAGCTGAAAGATACACAACCTGCAGCTCTATGATACAATTTCTGTTGTAATGGATACATTCATTTTACTTCTTCTCATGGTATTTTGCCAATTAAATTAAATAAATCTTGCCAATCTGATTTTTTTTATCCACTATTGATAAAATTCCTTTTTAATTTCAAAATATGTAAAGAAATTACAAATGGTTAGCATTTTAAAACTCTTGTGGCTCAAAGTAAGCAGGCAAGCAGCAAGACACATTTTCGATCACCAACACCCACTTTAAATCAGTTTATCAGAAAATCAAAGTTGTTGAATCAGTGAGTGTACATTCCACCTTTCTGTTGGATTCCACCTTATCCTGTGAGTAGAGACGTATTACTGACATGTTGGTGGCAAAAGCACAAAGTGACACATAGTGGCAATCTTGCAGCCCATTACATGTATGATTCCATTACATATATGATTCCATGAGCCTGCACTCTGGATCGCTTTGTTAAGATATTACAAGGCGTCAATGTCCCAAGAATTATAATGATAATTTGTAGCTAGGACAGGGTTCGTCAACCTTTTTTAAAACCAAACAGCCTTTTTAAAAAAATTGCCAAAAATTAAAACTTATTGGGAGCAACAAGACGAAAAAAATAAAGAATGGAGTAAAGGCATAAGCATACCTTAAGAGGAAAAAGTTGTTTATCGTTATTCTCAGGAACATTATGCACTTAATTGATGCTGTAAAACATCGTTTGCTTTAACTTCTCTCTGACACTTATAAGAATAACTGCTGTTACTGCTGAATTTCATGTAATTTTCAATCTTGTATATAGGTCATAGAGTGATACAGCACTGAAACAGGCCCTTCGACCCACCGAGTCTGTGCTGACCAACAACCATCCATTTATACTAATCCTACATTAATCCCATATTCCCTACCATATCCCCACCTTCCCTTAATTCTCCTACCACCTACCTACACTAGGGGCAATTTACCACGACCAATTTACCTATCAATCTGCAAGTCTTTGGCTGTGGGAGGAAACCGGACTACCCGGCGGCAAAAATCCAGTTTCTTCTTCCAGGGAATAGATAAAATCCGATATTTTTGTTTTCAAAGTTGAATCTTGATGCTACCCAAATCTTAAATTTGCCTTTGGCTTTATCAGCTTTCTCTTGGAGTATCATAAAGGCATGTTTTCTTTCACTTCTAGGTGAATATCTTTCGGCAAAGGTTTTGAGCTTTGCTAACTCGCTGCAGTTTAACTGAATTGTAATATTTAAACATAATAAACTATAACATTTTAAAATTCAACAAGATACAAGGTCCATGAAAACAGTTAAACCAGGTCTTGGATTAATTAATGTAATAGGACATGAACCGGTAGAAAGTCTTCATTAAGCTGCTGGGGTGGATTGAATTGCACACGCAAGTAAGAAAGCATGAGTCTAAAATACTGCTCATTTTTATGTTTCAAAACGCAGTTGTAAAATATCCAATAGCAGCAGAAACATTGATCAGCAAATGTTAGCGCACCATTACTAATTGCAAATATAAACACCATTAAACGGGAGCCACAAATGAGATGTGAAAGAGCCGCAAGCAGGCTGCTGTTAACCCCTCAGCGAGGATTTGTATCCTGCTGCAGTATTGGAGGGAGTTATAAGAATCCAACTTGAAAATGTAGTTTGATTGCTTCATATAGAACTTCAGTCAGTGTGTAAAGGTGCAAGTAAACACAGCTATGCGCCTTCTTTGTTGTCTACTTGTCAAAGATACGCGCCACACAAGTGCCGGGCAATGACCATCTCAAACAAGAATCTAACCATCTCCCCTTGATATTCAATGGCATTACCATTGCTCAATTCCCCACTATCAACATCCTGGGGGTTACCATTGACCAGAAACTGAACTGGACCAGCCACATAAATGCTTTGGCTACAAGCGCAGGTCAGAGGCTGGGACTTCTGCGCTGAGTAACTCACCTCCTGTCTCCCCAATGCCTGTCCACATACACGGTGGCAGGAGAGGTTGAGAGTGCGGTTAACAAAGCATACAGTATCCTATGTTTTATTAATAGGGGCATAGAACACAACAAGAGCAAGGAGGTTATGTTGAACTTGTATAAGACACTAGTTCAGCCTCAGCTGGAGTACTGCGTCCAGTTTTGAGCGCCGCACTTCAGGGAGGATGCGAAAACATTGGAGAGAGTGCAGAAAAGATTCATCAGAATGGTTCCAGGGAAGTTGGACTGGCTTCCTTAGAGAAGGCTGAGAGGTGATTTGATAGAGGTATTTAAAATCATGAGGGGTCTGGACAGAGTAGATAGGGAGAATCTGTTCCCACTTGTGAAAGGATCGAGAATGAGAGGACACAGATTTAAAGTAATTAGCAAAAGAAGCAAAAGCGACATGAGGAAGAACTTTTTCATGCAACGAGTGTTAAGGTCTGGAATACACTGCCTGAGAGTGTAGTGCAGGCAGGTTCAATCAAGGCATTCAAAAGGGAATTAGACTGTGATCTGAAAAGAAAGAATGTGCCAGGTTATAGGGAGAAGGCAGGGGGAATGCCACTTGATGAATTGGTCATTTGGAGAGCCGGTGAAGACACGATGTGCTGAATGGCCTCCTTCTCTGCTGTAGCAGTTCTGATTCAATTCTGTTAGCAGGTGCTGGCCACGTATTATCAATGGCTGTAAAAGTCACCACCTCAACTTTTTTGCCTCCGGATCCTTCCAGGACTCTGCCAGGATCTCCCAGTTGGCGGCCCACAAATGCATAGGACAGATAACTGATGTCTTGTTTGCCAGGGCCGGCAATTACTTCAGTTTCAGCTGCAATGACACCAACCAGAATGAGCAGGTGCACAGGCTTGCATCTCTGGCTGGCTTCCCACTGTGGCAGGGTGTAATCGACTGCACATATGGCAATCCGGGCACTCCCATATCATCCAGGAGCATTTGTCACCCACTCCATCAATGTACAGCTGCATAAAGATACTTATGCAGGTGTGTGCAAGATTCCCAGGGAGCCACCATGATGCTTTCAGCTTGTGGCAGTCCTGGATTCCTAATGTCTTCCAACCTGCAGCAGACAGGCTGCTAGGAGACAAGGGATACCCAGTTCAAACTTGATGACACCCGTCAGATACTCGACCCATGCAGCCCAACAGTATTACAACAAATGTCATATGACCACTAGATATGTCATCGAACCAGCCATCAGCATGAAGATGTGCTTCAAGTGCCTAGACAAATCTGGAGGTGCCCTTCAGTACACCAGCCAGGGTCTCCAGAATGGCTGTGGTGTGCTGCACTCTGCATAACACTGCGTACCAGCAGGTTTTGGACGTGCAGGAGAGACTATTTACAGAACTCAGATCCTCTTCAGACAATTCTGAGAAATCCTTCTGTGCTAATGCTTACGCACCAAGAACAGGAAAGAGAGACATTATGGTCATGCATGTGTTCTCACTCCCTCCCCCTTCACACCACCACTGACTCCTGCCAATCTTTTGGACGAATTCATCCCTATGCACCAATTCTACCTCCCTCCACCTCCACAGAGGTAATAAAAAAACAAGTCAGAAGTCATTACTCAAAAATGCCGCACCAATCTCTCAGGTGTAATTGGAAAAGTCCTAGGAGGTTACAGCACTACTAATTATTTTTTACAATAATTTATTTTTACCCTCCATATATCATAATCACCACATTTTCCAGAAATACATTTAACTAATCGCAAATCTTACTTTTGAAGCTTGTTAATTTTAAACTTAAGTCCTGAAGTTCTATGTTTGTGTCCAAGTTAAATAATTTTTTGCATCAACATTATCCAATCTGGCGGTTTTTTAAATAATTAGATCATGTCTCTTTTCAATTATCATTTCCCTAAACAGAATTAGGCTTTGAGTCTCTTCAATACATAAAGCTCTAAATCCTCTTCCTTTAAGTTGCTTTGCAAATGAAATTTGATGCTTGAAGAAGTACAGCACAGTAGTGCATGAAATCATCTGCACAGCGAGCTGTGGATTGTTTTGAAAAATACAAATATTACAGCAAGATGCTTACAAAATATTTTCATCTTCGCAATACCCATTTTTGGATCATTTAACATCATGCTTCAGATTTGCCTTAGTATGCCCATGATACACAGCTCTACCTCTCTACCACCTCCTTCAACCTCTCCATTGCCACTGTGTTGTCAAAGTGTTTGTCCAATATCCAGTCCTGGAAGAGCTGCAAGTCCACCATCTTTCTCTCTCCCCCCACCAACTTAAACATTGGGAAGACCAAAGCCATCATCTTTGGCTCCTGCCACAAACTTGCTAGCAATTCTATAACCCTCTCCAGTCACTGCCTCAGCTTACCCCAGCCCTACAACCCTCCAAGAACTCTTTTCCTGCAACTCTGGCCTCTTGTACATCCCTTAGTCCGCTTGCCCCACTTCTGGCGGCCATGCCTTCAGCCTATAGGCCCTAAGCTCTGAAATTCCATTCTTCTCCATTCCATTTTTTCCTTTAAGACTCTCCTCAAAATCTTCCTCTTTGTCTTAATTTTTTTAGTCATCCTACCCAGTTGGTTTACAAAAGTGACTATGCTTCAAAAAGGTACTTCATTGGCTGTAAAGTGCTTTGGCATGTCCTGGGTGATGAAAGGCACTATATAATTTTTGGTGTTACATTTTCTCTTATTAAGCTTCTGTGAATCACTTTGAACCTTTTTTTAATGTTAACAGCACTATATAAATGCAAGTGGTTACTGTAACACGGGTAGAAGACTTTTTTTTAAAGCTGGAAATACTCAGCTGGTCATCCAACATCTTTGGAAGGGGAAACAGTTAACATTTCAAGTCAATGACCTTTCATCAGAACCAGAAGATTTTAAATATTTAACAGTTTTTAAGCAAGTGCAAAGGCAGGGGAAAAGTTTTTTTTTTGGGGTGGTGGGGGTGGGGGAGAAGAAACTAATAAAGGGAAAATCTGTGATACAGTGGAGGACAGGAATGATTAACTGGCAAAAAGGATAATTGTGCAAGGCAAATGAGCGTGTAATGGAACAAGCAAAGAAACAAAAGATGGGCCCACGGTTGATAGGTAAATTGGCCCTTATAAATTGCCCCCAAGTATAGGTAGGTGGTAGGGGAATATAGGGACAGGTGGGGATGTGGTATGAATATGGAATTAATGTAGGATTAGTATAAGTGGGTGGTTGATGGTCGGCACAGACTCAGTGGGCCGAAGGGACTGTTTCAGTGCTGTATCTCTAAATCAAAAAATCAAATCAAATAAATGGTTACAGCAGAAGCATTACCAGTACCTGTTGTCTAGAAAATGGGAACAGTGGTAATGATCTGAAGTTTTTGAACTCAATGTTGAAGTTGGAAAGCTATAAAGTATCTAATCAAAAGATGAGATGCTGCTCCTGGAGCTTATGTTGGGCTTTATTGCAATAGTGTAGGAGGCCAAGGACAAGGAGGTCAGCATGAGTGGGATGAAGAATTAAAATAGACTTTCTCTGTGAAAGCATTCAGAAAAAAGTTACTGTGCATTAAAGCTCTATGCTATTATTTAAAATTGTTTGATGTCCTGTTACTAGACAGTGAATTTGATGGTTAGAAGTTTTTTTAAATTCATGTGTATAAATTCAACAATAGACATGGTAACTATTAAAAGCCTCCAGTGAGTCACTGCAAGGTTGAAATAGTCATACGATTCCACACAAGTAAAAAGTTTAGTATACTTTAAGTCTATTACTGCCTGCAAGACCCTGCCTGATTAAGAAGATCGCCCTAAGCACTGGGATTTGTTCTGATGCTAGCTTTCAACTACAGCAGCATGATCAATTTGCACCAGATGCAGGAGCCATTACTTCATATCTCATCATACTGGAAACAATCGTAGCTTTTAAATAACACCATCAGTCAAAATATGCTCCATCAAAATTGCATAGCAGGAACAGTGCTGAAAATAGAATAACTGCTGCAGTCTAGTCCCCAATGGTGAGCAGGAAAATGAAGTGACAGTCAGAAGCAATTACACGGTACAAGGAATGATGACAAAAACCTTCTCTTCCACATTTCCTGTACTTTTTTGCCTTCAAGTTCAGATGTCACTTCATATATCTAACTGACCAAAATAAGTTAATACAGAACCATCTAACCTCATTACTCCACTATCATTGATTTTGTTATGTCTTTGAGATGGATTTTACATGGGTGGCAGGGGTCCCGCCGCCAGGTACGAAAGCGGAGAAGTGGGGTGGTGATGACCTTGCTTCGGCAGACAGCAGGACCTGGAGCTGCATTTTGCTGGCAGCAGCCAATTAAGTGGCTGCCGCCTGGGATTGGAGACCGCCCCCAAGAAGCTTCAGCAGCGCCACTGCTAACAATGGCCACTGCTGGGGCTGGGGCTGCACCTGGAGGATGAGGGCACATCAATGGCCTTACGCCCTCAAAGTCAGGTAAGTGGAGTCTGGGGTATAGGTTGTGGAGGGCAGGCGGCGCCGTTGCCACTTAAGTGGCCAATTAAGGGCCTCTTCCCATCTCTGCAGGCATTTTATCAGCTGCGGGGGGATACTCTCCATGGGCCACAGAGTGCAAAAAAAAGCACTCCACCCCCACCGCACGCCGAGGCTGCCAGGGTTTACCTGGTGTTCTCCCCAAGCGGCGGCAGGCCCCCCAGCAGCTGGTAAAATGCCCGCAGAGATGGGAAGAGGCCCTTAATTGGCCACTTAAGTGGCCCAATTAGGCTCTAAGCCACCCAATGCCTTCCTGCAAAATTTTGCCAGCCTTCCCACGTCCCAGCCTGTCCCCAAAGGGTTTTTAAAATTCAGCCCTGTAATTCTATTTGTGACAGCATACTAAATATATTGTAGTAAATCATTTACATTTCACAATGATTTCTAAAAACACCCCTTCACAATGTGTCTTGACAATAGTCATGATGAATTTGAATAATCTATCTCCATTCAGTATTTATTATAAATTTAATTGAGTATGTGGGGTACTATTTATATTGAAAGCTCATGATAACTATCGACAGTACCTACTACTCCTGCGGATGATACTTTGACAGGTATTTTCAATGTTAATGGTGCCACAAAACTTCCCATGGCAGAGGCCCCAGGGTCAGTCAGGATATTTCCTGTGAAAGCTTAGTCTGTTGCTGAGTCTGACAGTGGAATAGCCTACCTCTCCCATGTTCAACAGTCTGAGGAAATCAGCTAGTGAGAACGATGTACCATTAGGTCTTCTGTCAAACCCAACAGTAACCACAATAAAGCAGCATCCAGCTTGGCTTGAATGGACACTGATTAGTGTTCTTTCTTTAGATGATTGTGCTCTGGCTGATGTCCCTCGTGGCAGTCTGGAAATACCCCAAACCATAAAAGTTAAGGGCAATTGAGATTTTTTTTTTTACAGCCAACTGATAGTGCTGTTGTTACAGCCAAGTGAGGAGGGGGGACACAGTCGCCCCTCTTGCCCTTCCTCTTATTTGACTGCAACAGGGCTTATTCCTTTAAAACAGTGGTTGTGCTTACCACCTCAGTGTTTTACCTTTTTCCTTTACTGTGATCGTGAAAGAACCAATCGGACAGGTTTTCTTGAGTTTAAACAAGAGATAAGTTTATTATACTTAACACTCTAACCCCGATTTAAAAATAATAAAACATACACTACACATTCACATGAGAATCACACATACAGAAACATAGAAAATAGGAGTAGGCCATTCGGCCTTTCTCCGCCATTCAAAAAAGATCATGGCTGATCGTCTAATTCAGTACCCTATTCCTGCTTTTTCTCCACGTCTCTTGATCCCTTTGGCATTAATATATCTATCTCCTTCGTGAATATATTTAATGATTTGGCCTCCACTGCCTTCTGCGGTACAGAATTCCACAGGTTCACCACCCTCTGGTGAAGAAATTTTTCCTTATCTCTGTTCTAAATGGCATACCCTGTATCCTGGGACTGTGACCACTGGTTCTGGACTCCCCAGCCATCGGGAACATCCTGCCTGCATCTAGCCTGTCTAGACCTGTTGGAATTTTATAGGTTTCTATGAGATCCCCTCTCATTCTTCTAAACTCTAGTGAATATAGGCCTAGTCGACCCAATCTCTCCTCATACATCAATCCTGCCATCCCAGGAATCAGCCTAGTCAATCTTCTTTGCACTCCCTCCATGGCAAGAACATCCTTCCTCAGATAAGGAGACCAAAACTGCACACAATACACCAGATGTGGTCTCACCAAGGCCCTATATAACTGCAGTAAGACATCCTCGCTCCTGTACTCAAATCCTCTTGCAATGAAGGCAAACATACCAGTCGCCTTCCTAATTGCTTGCTGCACTGAATGCTTGCTTTCAGCGACTGGTGTACAAGCACACCCAGGTCTCGCTGCACCTCCCCCTTTCCCAATCTATCACCATTCAGATAAAAATCTGCCTTTCTGTTTTTGCAAACAAAGTGGATAACCTCACATTTATCCACATTACACTGCATCTGCCATGCCATTGCCCACTCACCCAACTTGTCCAAATCACATTGCAGCCTCTTTACATCCTCCTCACAGCTCACTTGCCCCCCCAGCTTTGTGTCATCTGCAAACTTGGAAATGGTACATTTAGTTCCCTCACTCAAGTCATTAATATATATTGTGAATAGCTGGGGCCCAAGCACTGATCCCTACAGTACTCCACTAGTCACTGCCTGCCACCCGGAAAAAGATCTGTTTATTCCTACTCTGTTTCCTGTCTGTCAACCAATTCTCAATCCATTACCCCCAATCCCATGCGCTTTAATTTTGCTCACTAACCTCTTACGTGGGACCTTATCAAAAGCTTTCTGAAAATCCAAATACGATACATCGACTGGTTCTCCCTTATCTATTCTACTGGTTATATCCTCAAAAAACTCCAGTAGATTTGTAAAGCATGATTTCCTTTTCATAAACCCATGCTGACTTTGCCCAATCCCATTTATGCTTTCACACACACACAAACAAATAGATTACAAATAGATTGAGCGGCACAGTGGTGCAGTGGTTAGCACCGCAGCCTCACAGCTCCAGGGACCCAGGTTCGATTCTGGGTACTGCCTGTGTGGAGTTTGCAAGTTCTTCCTGTGTCTGCGTGGATTTTTGCCGGGTGCTCTGGTTTCCTCCCACAGCCAAAGACTTGCAGGTGATAGGTAAATTGGCCGTTGTAAATTGCCCCTAGTGTCGGTAGGTGATAGGGAATATGTGATTACTGTAGGGTTAGTATAAATGGGTGGTTGTTCATTGGCACAGACTCGAAGGGCCTGTTTCCTGTTTCAGTGCTGTATCTCTAAATTAAAATAAAAAAGTGGAAAATAGGTTTTTGATTGGATTAAATTCCAGAATAAATAACAGTTAGATACTTGTTTGGTGCACTTGTTCGGTGTTTGGAAGATTTGGAGATTGTCCGGCTAGAGTTGTACTCTTGAAGTCCTTTGTTTGTCAAAGTGCAGTTCGTGGATAGCCTGCTTTGCTCAGGGTTTTCTTGAAGGCAGAATTGCAGTTGGCTCTCTTCCCATAGTCTCTGGCTGTAGCAGGCTGTAGGCTTGGAGGGTCCACAGTCACAGAAGGTTTTCAAACTTGATATTTTCGCGAGAGCGAGAGCAAGGGCGCGAGCGTGAGGCAGACAGCCGTCTCTGCTGCTGCACTCTCAGTCTTCTGTAACTGTAACAAAACTCCCCGTTTTTTCCAGAATGGACAGACATAGTTCTCTCAATCCCCTTGGTTTTTAAATGAGGTCCAAAGTCTAAAACCCAAAACCTCTCTGAGGTGGGATCATCAGTGTTAACCCCCAGAGGGCCATCTCCACGTATGAATTACCTTCCGGGAGTGGAGTGGACCTGTGGGGAAAACGCGAAGAGCGGATCCTATAAATCAAACCTGAGGATCGAGGCCCAGTCGCTTACCTTCTGGGAGTGGAGGGGAGAGCATTCGGACCTCTTCCAGCGCGCTGAAGTTTTGAAAAAAAAAGGAAAAAAGGCTAACAGTGATGTCACAGGAAAGCTGCAAGGTGACTAGTTGGTGAGTCACTGCTGTTAGGGAATAGCTCCTAAATACCTGAGATACTTACCCAGTTAAGAAAAGTTTAAAAGTTTAAAGCTGAAGTTTATTTCAAATAAAGTAAGTAGTGTTTTTTTTTTAGGGAGTTCTGTAATAATGAGGACCAGGGAAGTAGGGTCCTAGAGTAACTGATATTATTGGACATTCAGATCTTCCAGAAGGTCTAATTTAATTTAAAGGGTTAAGTCATGGCAGGAGAGCTCAAAGCCGTGGTGTGCTCTTCGTGCTCCATGTCAGAAGCCGGGAACAATTCCAGTGCCCGGGACCAGCATGTGTGCAGTAAGTGTCTCCAGCTGCAGCTCCTGGAAGCCCGCGTTTCAGAGTTGGAGCGGCAGCTGGAGACACTGTGGAGCATCCACGAGGCGGAGAGTATCGTGGATAGCATGTATAGAGAGGTGGTCACATCGCAGGCTCAGACCCCACAGGCAGGAGGGAAATGGGTGTCCACCAGGCAGAGCAAGAGGTCAAGGCAGGCAGTCCAGGAATCTCCTGTGGCTTTTCCCCTGCAAAACAGGTATACTGCTTTGGATGTTGGGGGGAATGGCCCCTCAGGGGAAAGCAGCAACAGCCCAATTCGTTGCACCACAGTTGGCTCTGCTGCACAGGGGAGGAGTAAAAAATGTGGGAATGCAATACTTATGGGGGATTCAATTGTAAGGGGAATAGATAGGCGTTTCTGTGGCCGCAAAGAGACACCAGGATGGTATGTTGCCTCCCTGGTGCTGGGGTCAAGGATGTCTCAGAGCAGTTACAAGACATTCCGAAGGGGGAGGGTGAACAGCCAGTGGTCATGGTACACATTGGTACAAAAATGGATGAGGTCCTAAAAGCAGAATATAGGGAGCTAGGAAGTAAGTTGAAAAGTAGGACCTCAAAAAGGTAGTGATCTCAGGATTACTACCACTGCCACATGCTAGTCAGAGTAGAAATAGTAGGATATATCAGATGAATACGTGGCTGAAGAGATGGTGTGAGGGGGAGGGTTTTAGATTCCTGGGGCATTGGGACCGGTTCAGGGGGAGGTGGGACCAGTAGAAACTGGACGGGTTACACCTGGGCAGGATCGGGATTGATGTCCTAGGGGAGTATTTGCTAGAGTGGTTGGGGAGGGTTTAAACTAAAATGGCAGGGGGATGAGAACCTTGGCAAGGAGTCAGAGGAGGGGGAGGGGATCAAGGACAAGAACAAAAGACATGTAAGGCGAATAAGAAAAGTAATAGGTAGAGAAATCAAGGGCCAGAAACAAACGGGGACACAGTTAAAGCTATTGGGAAGAGGACAAGTAATGTTAAGGCACTCAGCCTTAAGGCTTGTCTTTTTAACGCGCAGAGCATTCGCAATAAAGTGGATGAATTATTCGTGCAAATAGATATAAACGGGTATGATATAGTCGGGATTACGGAGACATGGCTGCAAGGTGACCAGGGATGGGAAATGAACATCCAGGGATATTCAGTATTTAGGAAGGACAGACAAAAAGCAGAAGGCGGTGGAGTTGCATTGCTGGTTAAAGAGGAAATTAATGCAATAGTGACGAAAGATATTAGCTCTGACGATGTGGAATCTGTACAGTTAGAGCTGAGAAACACTAAGGGGCAAAAAAGGTTAGGGGGGGTTGCATATAGACCCGCAAACTGTAGTGGTGATGTTGGGAATGGCATTGAACAGGAAATCAGACACGCATGCGATAAAGGAACATCTGAAATTATGGGTGACTTTGATCTGCATATAGATTGGGCAAATCAAATTAGTCACAATACCGTAGATGAGGAATTCTTGGAGTGTATACGGGATGGTTTTCTGGACCAATACGTTGAGGAACCAACTTGAGAACAGGCCATCCTTGACTGGGTATTGTGTAATGAGAGAGGAATAATTGACAATCTCGTGCTGCAAGACCCCTTGGGGACGAGTGACCAGAATATGATGAAGAATTCTTCATCAAGATGGAGAGTGACGTAGTTGATTCTGAGACAAGGGTCCAGAATCTTAGTAAAGAAAAAATACAAAGGTATAAGGCGCGAGTTGGCCATGATGGATTGGGAAACGTTAGTTAAAGGGATGACAGCGGACAGGCAATGGCAAAAATTTGAAGAACGCATTGATGAACTGTAACAATTGTTTATCCCTGTCCGGCGCAAAAGTAAAACAGGAAAAGGTAGCCAAATCATGGCTTACGAGGGAAATTAGAGATAGCATTAGATCCAAGAGGCATATAAATTTGCCAGGAGAAACAACAGACCTGAGGATTGGGAGCAGTTTAGAATTCAGCAAAGGAGGACCAAGGGATTGACAAAGGGGAAAATAAAGTACGAGAACAAGCTTGCAGGGAACATAAAAGCTGACTGTAAAAGTATCTATAGGTATGTGAAGAGAAAAAGATTGGTGAAGACAAATGTAGGCCCCTTACAGTCAGAAACAGGGGAATTTTTTATGGGGAATACAGAAATGGCTGACCAACTAAATGCATACTTTGGTTCTGTCTTCACAAAGGAGGACACAAATATCATACCAGAAATGTTGGGGAACCCAGGTTACAGTGGGAGAGGGGAACTGAAAGAAATCAGTATTAGTAGAGAAATGGTATTGGGGAAATTGATGGGATTGAAGGCTGTTAAATCCCCAGGGCCTGATGGTATGCATCCAGGAGTACTTAAGGAAGTAGCCCCAGAAGTAGTGGATGCATTGGAGGTCATCTTCCAAGATTCGACAGACTTTTGAACAGTTCCTACAGATTGGAGGATAGCTAATGTAACCCCACTATATTGAAAGGGAGGTAGAGAGAAAGCAGGGAATTATAGACCAGTCAGCCTGACGTCGGTAGTGGGGACAATTCTAGAGTCCATTATCAAAGATTTTACAGCAGAGCACTTAGAGAACAGTGGTAGGATCGGGCAGAGTCAGCATGGATTTACAAAAGGGAAATCATGCTTGACAAACCTACTAGAATTCTTCGAGGATGTAACTAGTAGAGTTGATGAGGGGGAGCCAGTGGACGTGGTTTATTTGGACTTTCAGAAGGCTTTCGGCAAAGTCCCACATAAGAGATTAGCACGTGAAATTAAAGCGCATGGGATTGGGGGTAGTGTAGAAAATTGGTTGGTGGACAGGAATCAGGAAAAAGGAAAAAAAAAACATTGGGCGGCACAGTGGCGAGCACCGCAGCCTCACAGCGCCAGGGACCCGGGTTCAATTCTGGATATTGCCTGTGCGGAGTTTGCAAGTTCTCCCTATATCTGCGTGGGTTTTCTCTGGGTGCTCTGGTTTCCTCCCACATGCCAAAGACTTGCAGGTTGATAGGTAAATTGGCCATTATAAATTGCCCCTAGTATAGGTAGGTGGTAGGGAAATATAGGGACAGGTGGGGATGTGATAGGAATATGGGATTAATGTAGGATTAGTATAAATGGGTGGTTGATGGTCGGCACAGACTCGGTGGGCCGAAGGGCCTGTTTCAGTGCTGTATCTCTAAATAAATAAATAAAGAGTAGGGATAAATGGGTCATTTTCCGAATGGCAGGCAGTGACTAGGGGGGTACAGCAGGGATCGGTGCTAGGACCCCAACTATTCACAATATACATTAATGATTTAGATGAGGGAACTAAATGTAATATCTCTAAATTTGCAGGTGACACAAAACTGGGTGGGAGGGTGAATTGTGAGGAGGATGCAGAGAGGCTTCAAGGTGATTTGGACAAGTTGAGTGAGTGAGTGAGTGGGATAATGCATGGCAGATGCAGTATAATGTGGATAAATGTGAGGTTATCCACTTTGATAGCAAATACAGGAAGGCAGATTATCTGAATGGCTATAAACAGAGAGAGGAATATGCAGCGAGACCTGGGTGTTCTCGTACACCAGTCGCTGAAAGTAAGCATGCAGGTGCAACAGGCGGGAAAAAAAAGGCAAATGGTATGTTGGTCTTCATAGTGAGAGGATTCAAGTGCAGAAGCAGGGCTGTCTTGCTGCAATTATACAGGGCCTTGGTGAAGCGACACGTGGAATATTGTGTGCAGTTTTGGTCTCCTTATCTGAGGCAGGATGCTCTTGCTATAGAGGGAGTGCAGCAAAGGGTTACCAGACTAATTCCTGGGATGGCGGGACTGACATATGAGGAGAGATTGAGTCAGTTAGGATTATATTCGCTGGAGTTCAGAAGAGTGAGGGGGAGATCTCATAGAAACCTATAAAATTCTAACAGGATTTGACAGGGTAGATGCAGGAAGGATGTTCCCAATGGTGGGAGAGTCCAGAACCAGGGGTCATAGTCTAAGGATACGGGTAAACCTCTCAGGACTGAGATGAGGAGAAATTTCTTCACCCAGAGAGTGGTGAGCCTGTGGAATTCGCTACCATAGAAAGCAGTTGAGGCCAAAGCATTGAATGTTTTCAAAAAGTTAGATATAGGTCTTGGGTCTAAAGGGATCAAAGGATATGGGGGCGAAAGCCGAAACAGGCTACTGAGTTGGATGATCAGCCATGATCATAATGAATGGCGGAGCAGGCGCAAAGGGCCAAATGGCCTACTCCTGCTCCTATTTTTTATGTTTCTATGAATGCCTCAAGATAGCTTTGACTATCCTGCTAACATGGATGATCTGCATAAACTACTCAGTTAGCCAAAGCACTGTTCTAGCTCAGCTTCTGGTTACACTTTTGTCTCCAGTTCAATCTCCTGGTATTTTAGATGCAAACTGCAGTGGCCATCTTGGCTGCTAGTTTTTTTTTAAAGTTAACTCAGATTTTTCCCATTAAAAATCAAATGTAAGTTTCCAATGAAATTAATATTTCTCATTTGGCATATGGGTTTTCTTGACAGCTGTGCTCAAGAGAGAATTTGGCTGCAGGTCACATTTGGAGCATTCTGCACAACCTGACTTAACCTCCCTTGTGAATTATAATTAATCTTCGAAAACCCAAGGGGTTTGTGCTTTTACCTACATGTGTTGGTGAGAGGATACTTTGTTGCAGAGCATCACTGGTGATCTGCCTGCCATCCCTCCACTAGACATCATTCTCTTCCTCCAAAAACAGGAATTTGCATAGTGAAACCCTTTATGTTCCGATGATCGGCATTGCAAAAAAAAGGCAGTGCCATAAAAATTGGCACAACGGCTACTGACCAAAGTAGAGAAAGAAAAATAATGAAGTACAAAGGTTCAGAAACTCAATTCTACCAGCAATCTTCATACATTCATAAGCTAACTTTATAAATAGCACAAGCATGGGCAGATAGATGAACCATTATGAATGCCAGGAAATTGCACAAATTATGCAATTGTAGCCTTATTTGCATACATCTATTGGCAACATTTCTGGGCTATTAAAAGAAAAAACTGATTTCAGTATTGGATGCAGCAGTATATGGGTGGAAATTCAATATAAAAAAGGTCTCCATCCCATCTTCCAATTAATTATGCCCAGTTTTCCCAATTTACTGGCACAGCAAATTGGAAGGTCTGCCCTAATGTATGAATGGGTGAGGGAGAAACTGAGATAAGAAAAAAACAAATAAAGACAGAAAGCTTCAGTATCCAAGCCACTTAACAGTAATGGACATAATGGTAGAAAAACAAAGAGAAAAATAGAAATTCTGAGAGTCAGCCATACATTTTAAAATAGCCATGTTCTTGATGCTCAGGATATGTGGAAGGAAAGAGCTTACTTGGAAATTACTATTGCCTATGCTGTCTTCCAAGATGAATAAAAAGTTTATTGCTACTGCACAGTATATGGCAATAATCAATTCAGTTTCTGTTTTCTTTTCCTTTGCTTTCCTAATGCTCCTGCCATTCTTGATAAATTGCCTAATCTAAGTTATTAAGGTGAAAAAAAGACTTGCATTTGTATAATGCTGCATAACATTTCTCAAAGCTCTCAAAGTACTTTAGCTATAATGAATTAGTGATGAGTGATGTTTGTTATCCAGGCCAGCTGCTGTGAGTAACTCAGGGAAAAAAAATAGGGAAGTAAAATTACAAAGCACAGGTACATCAATGAGAGGAGGCGGAGCTTTGATGTATGAGAACAGAGGCCAGCGGGCATGGGGCGAGTTGATGCTAACAGGTTAGGCCGCACTGGAGACTGTGTGAGCACCATGGACAATAAAGTTCCCAAATAACATCTGTTCATATTTTCGCTGCAACTGTGGCCATTTAGGTAAGGTTTGAGATAACTTTTCAATTCCAATGAGAGTTTTTTCAACTGCCAACTCCCACTTTCAAAGTGAAAAGAACAAAGAACAGTACAGCACAGGAACAGGCCATTCAGCCCTCCAAGCCTGTGCCGATCTTGATGCCTGTCTAAACTAAAACCTTTTGCACTTCCGGGGATCGTACCCCTCTTTTCCCATCCTATTCATGTATTTGTCAAGATGCCTCTTAAACGTCGCTATCGTACCTGCTTCCACCACCTCCCCCGGCAGCAAGTTCCAGGCACTCACCACCCTCTGTGTAAAGAACTTGCCTCGCACATCCCCTCTAAAAAGCTTCTGACTATCCACTCTGTCCATGTCACTCATAACTTTGTAAACCTTTATCATGTCGCCCCTCCATCTCCATCGTTCCAGTGAAAACAATCCGAGTTTATCCAACCTCTCCTCATAGCTAATGCCCTCCAGACCATGCAACATCCTGGTAAACCTCTTCTGTACCCTCTCCAAAGTCTCCACGGCCCTCTGGTAGTGTGGCGACCAGAATTGCACGCAATATTCCAAGTGTGGCCTAACTAAGGTTCTGTACAGCTGCAGCATGACTTGCCAATTTTTATACTCTATGCCCCAACCGATGAAGGCAAGCATGCTGTATACCTTCTTGACTACCTTATCCACCTGAGTTGCCACTTTCAGTGACCTGTGGACCTGAACGCCCAGATCTCTCTGCCTGTCAGTACTCCTAAGGGTTCTGCCATTTACTGTATACTTCCCACCTGTATTAGATCTTCCAAGATACATTACCTCACTTTTGTCCGGATTAAACTCCATCTGCCATTTCTCCGCCCAAGTCTCCAACCGATCTATATCCTGCTGTATCCTCTGACAATCCTCATCACTATCTGCAACTCCACCAACCTTTGTGACGTCCGCAAACTTACTAATCAGACCAGCTACATTTTCCTCCAAATCATTTATATATAATACAAACAGCAAAGGTCCCAGCACTGATCCCTGCAGAACACCACTAGTCACAGCCCTCCATTCAGAAAAGCACCCTTCCACTGCTACCCTCTGTCTTCTATCACTGCATCTATTCCAAAATATGTTGCCAACCTGTCAGGGAATTAGCCACAATGACAACACCAACTTATATAGCACCTTTAAAATAATAAAACATCCCAAGGTGCTTCCCAGGAATATTATAAAACATGACAGAGTCACAAAAGGAGATATTGGGCAGATGAACAAAGGCTTAGTCAACGTGGTAGGTTTTAACGAGTATCTTAAAGGAGGAAAGCAAGGTGGAGAGGTGGAGAGATGTAGGGAGGATATTCCAGACCTTGAGGCCTAGGCAACTGAGGGCATGGCCATCAATGGTGGTATGCTTAAAATCGAGGATGCACAAGAGGCCATAATTAGAGGAGCACAGATATCTTGGACGGTTGTGGGGAAGGAGGAGATTACAGAGATAGGGAGGGTCAAGGCCATGGTGGGATTTGAAAACAAGGATGAGAATTTTTAAATCAAGACATTGCTTGACCGGGAGTCAATGTAGGTCACTGAGCACAGGGGTGATAGGGGAACGGGACTTTGTGCGAGTTGAGACACAGACAGCAGAGCTTTGGATGACCTCAAGTTTACGGAGAATAGAATGTGGGAGACCAGCCAGGAATGTGTTGAAATAGTCAAGTCTAGAGGTCATGAAGGCATGAATGAGGGTTTCAGCAGCAGATGAATTGAGACGGGGTGAAGAGGGTATATTACAAAAGGTGAAAATAGGCGGTCTTAGTAATGGCATGAATAAAATGTGACACCAAGACTGTTGCCAGGGAAAGGGATGCAATTGGAAGCAAGGGAACAGAGTTTGGAGCAGGGACCAAAAATAATGGCTTCAGTCTTCCCAATATTTAATTGGAAGAAATTTCTACTCATCCAGCACTGGATGTCGGATAAGCAGACTGATAATTTAGCAACAGTGGAGGAGTTGAGAGAAGTGGTGAGGTAGAGCTGAGTGTCATCAGCATACATGTGAAAACTAACGCTGTGCTTTCGGATGATGTCGCCAAGGGACAGCATGTAGATGAGAAATAGGAGGAGGCCAAGGATAAATACTTGAGCAACACCACAGATAACTGTGCGAGAGCAGGAAGAGAAACCAAGTGATTCTCTAGCTATGATAAGATGGATAAGCATGGAACCAGGTGAAAGCAGTCCCACACAGCTGGGCTGCAGTGGAGAAGTGCTGAAGGAGGATGGTGTGGTCAACCGTGTCAAGGCTGCAGACAGATCGAGAAGGATGAGGGAATGTTTACTTTTGTCACTGTCACATAGGATGTCATTTGTTACTTGGATAAGAGCTGTTTCGATACTGTTGCAGGGGCAGAAACTTGATTTGAGGGATTCTAAGAGTTTGGGAAAGATGGGAACGGATTTAGAAGGCAAAAACATGTCCAAGAACTTTGAAGAAGGGAGGTTGGAGACGGGACGGTAGTTTGCAAGGGCGATGTGATCAAGGGTTTTTTGAGAAGAGTGATGACAGCAGATTTAAGAGAGAGAAGGATAACACCTGAACAGAGACTTATTCATCAGCTAACATGGGGACCAGGAGGGGAAGTTGGGTGATCAGAAGTTTAGTGGGAATAGAATAGAGGGAACAGGAGCTGAGTCTCATGGACAAGATGAGCTCAGAGAGGGCATGAGGGGAGACAGCACAGAAACTACAGAAAGCTGTGAGTTCAGGGCTAGGGCGTTATAGGAAGTTTGGCCAGGTAGGCTAGCCAGTCATGGTTGGAAAGAAGTGGTTGGAAACCAATACATGACTTATTTTTCCTCCCTCTAAATAAATTCCCCCCCCCCACCACCTAATTTTTCATTAAAAACGTGTGAGAAATTGCATTTACAACACAAACAGGCCATTCCAGCATAGTATATTTGAATCGCTCCTGAAAACTGCCACTCACAACAATCTACCGGCATGGACGTGATGGGCCAAATGGCCTGTCTGTACCGTAAATGACTCCTTGAATCTATCCCCTGTGCGACTAAAACTCGGGGTCGAAATTTCGCTAGAGATGGAAAACAGGAACGGAGTCTGTGTTTGGGTGGGAAACTGATTAAAGTTCAGATTTTCATGGGGATGAACCCCAAGTTGATATGGAGATGGGTTTCCTGTCCACTTAGAGCCAGTGGGGGCGGGAGCAGTGGTCGGTCAGATGAAGTGAGAGACTCATTTAGACTCCCCATGGCACCATCACTAAGGCTACTGGTTGTTCTGAGGGAGATCTGTGGTTTTATGCCAAAGCCTTCCACTGCACCAGTGGGAAGTGAGAAATCACAGGACAGTCGGAAGACTGGCACCCAGGGTAGGGCAAAACCTCAGTTCAATGCCGACCTGGATATAATGCTGCAAGTCATAAGGGAGAGGAGGGAAGTCCTCTTCCCGAAGGGTGGCAGGAGGTCATCTCGTCATGCAGTAGGGGAACCTCTCTGTTTTGCATTATCTCCCTCCGCCTCCAATCCTCCTCCTCTCACGTCCTGTTCCTCTCCCAATTTGACCTGTCTCCTTCCAAGGCCTCACCGTTCAAGGTCCACATCTCTCTGGAGGCCCATGTTATGGACAGCACATCAGACCACCACAATGATCAAGATCCTTAAAAGGACAGTACTGGAGGGCACTCCGCAACTGATCCAGGCACTGGGATTGCATCTTCAGAAATCCAATGGTGGCCCTAATGAGCAGGTGGCACTGGTGGTATAGCCTCTGTTCCCCTATCTGTGGTTCCCATAGAGGACCCATCTCTTCAAGGGATTTCCCTTGTCCCCTAAGATCCATCCAAGCACTTCAAGGGTTGGAGTGAAGATCTGAGGCAGCCTGGATAGGCAGAGGATGAAGGAGTCATGGCAACTGCCAGGAAAGCGAGCACACACATGGAAGCTCTGGCTGTGGCCGCAAGTCAGTTGGATGTTGAGGCAGTGGAAGCCCTTCCTGTTGATGGATCTCACTGTCCGGTCAGAGTGCCTCAATGGCCACATGAGTGCTATTGACGATGCCCTGCACCTGGGGAAATCCAGCGACGAAAGCAAAACCCAATGCTCCCTGTCCCTGTGAGGTTGTGCCCGTCATGAAATGAATATGCTGTCCAGCTCTGGCAAAGAGGGCATCAGTGATCAACGAGTTGCTGTGGTGTGCAGCTGTTTGTGAGATGCTACTAAGGTCTGCAGCTGATTCTTGGAAGGAGCCAGGAGCAAAGAAGTTCAAGACCAGTGACTTTGATGGCCACTGGCAGGGCATGGCAACCAGTGCTGTGAGGTATGAGGTCATAGAGAGCAGATGTCTGTCACCATCTGCCTGGAAAGTTGCAGTCTCCTGTGGCACTGGTTCTCAGCCATCTCCAGGTAGCTCCATCTCCAGCTGTCGATCCAGTGTTGAGGATTTGGCCTCCATTGCCTTCCTACCTTTACTTCCTCTCCCATGCCCACCTGATGCCTGGGATTCAGCCTTTCCTGTGAAAAGGTATTGCCCATCTTCGCCACTGGGCCCAAAATCTGACAGTTGTGCCCCCACTGCCAGCTGGAGCCTTCCTTCTGGACAGGTGACTGACCAATTGTCCTTGGCAGCCTTGCTCCCTGCTCTTCTGCCCCACAATGCCGGGGTGAGAGGAGGGGGTTCTGACCCCATTCAAAGGCCAGGCACTGAATGCCTAATCACCCTGCCAACTGTGCAGAGCCAAGGGCACCCCCCTTATAGAGTGCCCAGTTCCCCTTTTCCCCACTGACCTTATTGGGCTGGGGTGATGGTCTGGGCCAGCCATGGCTGGGTCCCCACTCTTTACCTGCCTGCCGATAAACTCAGCTGTATTTATTGAGCCCCCTGCCACTCCCAGCGGCAGGCCCGGAAATGGGCACCGTTTCCATTTGTCATGTGGGTGGCCACACCACCGCGATCACGCAACAAGTGTCCATTTTGCTATCTCCATCTTTGCTCTTGCAGGACAAGAGGGTCCACAATAAGTGGGAGATATTTTTTTTTATTCATTCAGGGATGTGGGCATCGCTGGCTCGGCCAGCATTTATTGCCCATCCCTTGAGAATGTGGTGATGAGCTGCCTTCTTGAACTGCTGCAGTCCATTTGGGGTAGGTATACGCACAGTGCTGTTAGGAAGGGAGTTCCGATATCCGAACAGGCAGAGGCCTTCTGGATCTGCGGCCTCTCAGCACAGCCGAGGAAGAGGTTTTGGACTTGGCAGGGACACAGAGGACATGCCATATCAGATGGAGACACGAGTCCTTGCGCAAGAGGGTGAGGATTCGATTCCATTGACATACACATCATTTCTGGAGACCCACATATATGTTTGGTATGACGAGATCCGCATCGCCTAAGCCACACATTTGTGTTCTTTCATGCAGGCTGGTAGCCGCAGGAGATTCCAGCTGAAGGGGGACAGCTGTCCATCTCTGAGGAGTATCATTCAGAATGTAGTGTCCCATGACTCTCCTGCACTTTCCACCAGGGCGGATATTTTCACCTCGGTGGGTTTGCGCTCAGCTATAGAATCAGGGTCACAAGCTGGAGAGTGCACTGCACATGCAGCCGAGCAGCTGGCTGAGGCAGACAAAGCCACTGACAGTCGGAGGGTGGTAGATGACCAGCCTCTGGTGTCAATAGCGCTGGAGTTTGAGAGAGGGGTATGGCAACAACTGGCAGAGATGCCAGAGGCCATGAGCAGTTAATGGAGGAGTCTAACCATGCTATGAGTTCTGCCATGTCTCAGGCATGTGAACGCATGGCTTCCTCCATCGAAAGGCTGACGAGCCTCGTGGAGTACCAGATCCCAGAGATACGCGCAGACCTGCACACCATCGCCTAGGCCATGAGCTTGATGCAGCTATGGCAAGATGAGAGAAGGATGTTGCGCCTGGAGTCTTCTTCCACTCCTCGTCCTTCGAGTGAGTTGGGAGATTCAAGGGAGACCTGAAAGGGAGAAGGAAAGGCTGGACTGCACTGCTGAGGACTCCCCTCAGGGCACAGTGTGGACAGCGGTTCCTCAGCCCCTCTGCCGGTGAGCCCAGCTCCAGCAGCTGCAACGCCGGAGGCAAGTCCTGCACCGGTGCAGGACACCCTCAGGCAGCCGGAGCCCTTCAGGCCTCAGGCACATGAAGGGTGGCCACCCATGTCATCACAGGCCAAGGAGCAGCCTGATCAGCAGCCTGCCTCCAGCCCAGCTGCTGTTGCTGGGATCACACTTCATAGGACCACTCACAAATGTCTTAAGTAAACCACCTAGCCACACTTGGGGGTTCACAGGTGTCTGACATCTGCCATCTTTTGTTCAAGTCATTGATGATCATTGTCTACAAGTCATTATTTCATTATGCCTTAATTGTGAGCTCACCCTTCCCCCTTAGTGGAATGCCAATGTCACGACAGCCTCATTCGTAAATGATCGCCCATGGTCACTAATGCGGTTTGCAGCTGGGCGCGAGTCAGGGAACACAAATGGAAAGGAAGCGACATACATAATACTTGTATTGAGTCTTTATTGATTTCTCTGAGTGGGCATCAGGGAAGCTAAAGCAGGTGTTTATGAGGTTGGCTCTTGCCTCCTTGGCACTTTGCTCAATTTGCCTGGCCTCCGGTGCAAGGGCTTCACTATCCAGTGCTGCTTGCTCTCCTTTCTCCTCTGCATCCTCCTCAGTGGAAGAGTGACACTCAGATATCTTATTGTCACGCAAGGACTACCCCCGCTACAGCGCTAGATTGTGCAGAACACAACAGACCACAACGATGTGCAAAAGCTTTGCTGGGCCATACTGTAGGGCTCCACCGGATCAAATCAAGGTAGCGGAATCTCATCTTCAGTAGGCCAATGGCCTGCTCGATGGTCACTTGGCTGGAGCTGTGGCATTGTTGTAACTCTCCTCTGTTGCATGACAAGGGTTCCTCACCGCCATAAGAAGCCAAGTCTTTTATAGGTACCCCTTGTCGCTGAGAATCCATCCCTAGAGTCAGAGTCAGAGAGATACAGCACTGAAACAGGCCCTTCAGCCCACCGAGTCTGTGCCAACCAACAACCACCCATTTATACTAATCCTACATTAATCCCATATTCCCTACCACATCCCCAACATTCTCCTACCACCAACCTACACTAGGGGCAATTTACAATGGCCCATTTACCTATCAACCTGCAAGTCTTTGGCTGTGGGAGGAAACCGGAGAACTTGTAAACTCTGCACAGGCAGTACCCAGAACAGAACCCGGGTCGCTGGAGCGAAGCTGCGGGGCTAACCACTGCGCTGTCCCTGAAGGCGAATGGGGGGGGGGCCTAAAAAGCTGCGGCACCTGAGACTGTCGAAGTATCTGCATCGTAGCTGCTTCCCGGGAAGCGGGCACAAACCTACAGAAATGTTTTCGGTGGTTGAATGTTAATTGAATGGAAGCCCTTCCTATTGATGAAGGCAGCTGACTGGTCCTTGGGAGACTTTGTGGCCACATGCATGAAATCTATCACATCTTTCATCCAGGGAAATCCAGAGATGGCCCTGGATCCAATAGTACACTCGGCCTGGCTGTTAAGAGTTGGTCCAGTAGCGCACAGTCGCTGGCCCTCTTGAGCAGAACATTGGTCACCTCCTTCAAGGAGCGGTAAGATGCTGCCTGTGAGACCCCACTCATGCCCCAGTGGATCCTTGAAAAAATCCAGACACGTGAAAGTTCAGTGCCACTAATCTTTAGGGCCACTGCCATAGGGTGACCCCCAAATCCCATAGGTCGCAGCACATCCTGCAGCACGGCGCATAAGTCGGTGACGGCCTCCATGGAGAACTGTACTCTTTTCTCCGACAATGCCGCTTAGGTATTTAGAGATAGCTGGTTCGTGTCCAGTACACTTTCTGGCGCAGGGGGGCCCTTCTTGGCATGGCTGGCTGCTGTTGCTCACGTTGTGGAGCTGCACAGGCAGGTGCAGCTACCTCTTGCTCCCCATCTGTCAGACGCACTGCATCACACCACAGAGGTCCAAAAAGATGGGTGTATGAGACCCATGCCAGGTGGCCAGTGGGCCTACAGAGCTACTGATGCAGAAATTACCCTGCTTTGGCAACTGAGCTTTTGAAACTTCCGAGTGGACTCCCTGATGGCCCTGTGCCCACCTATTCTGACAGCTGACCTGCACATCCAGCAATATGGGCAATCAAACATCTCACAATAGTTTGGTCGCCCAACGCAGCCACACAAACTCAAGCTCCCCCACACTGTCAGAGACCCCGCGATGCCTAAATCCCCCTTGCAGAGACCCTGAAATCTCAACCCACTCCCCAGCAGAGACACCAAGACCCATAAACCCTCCCCCCCCCCCCGGCCAACAGCACACTGCAACATAGTTCGAAAATGGCCTGCATTCCCCCCCTACCCTTACGCAGTGCTGGTCATGGCTGCCTCCCCGTCGCAGCACTTGCTTTAGTGCTGCCAGCTTTTAACAAATGTGAACCCAAAGGCACGTGCATGCTGCCCGGCTTCCATTTAATCCCAAGCCCCCCACAAAATCGCACCGAATGAGATGCTAATGAATGTAAAGTCAGTGTTCTACAATGTAAAATAGAGCCCTGGTGTGTCAGGGCATATATTGCACCTTGGTGCTTTCCCGCCACTAACAAAATTGGGAAACGACGTCATGGCACTGAATTTCTGGCTGGATGTGTCCAATGCAATTCTCCATCCCCAAACATTACCATCCGCGCTTTAAGTGGCCACATTAAATTCTGCCCACTTTTTCTGAAGGTGCAGGTAACCTGTCTGGTCCTTTAAAAATTTGAATCTCAAACCCTGACAATCTCAGAGCTTTTCAACAGTGTTAGTTGGTCTTAATTGAGAGGCAAGCGGGATTCCTGTCCCGCCATCCTCCTGCCCTGATGATTATTGCCTGCACCAGGATCAGCACCTTGAAATTGACACGCTGCCCTGCACCAATATTTTCGATGACCACCCACCCCCCACCCCACCTCCACTCCCGACAGCATGGGGTGGGGGAGGGGTGCCTGAGAATTCAGCCCTTGGTCTTCACAGTGGAGGTAAAATCAGCTTTTATCCACTGAAGAGCTCAGTGATCTACACCTCATTTTTTCCCCCCCAGTGCTTTTTCTTTCAGGTTTCATAGCTGGTGGATGTAGGAGCAGACTGCATTCAATTCAGCCAAACTTCCAAACATGTAATTTTGCTGACAACAAGATGGCCAGCATTATAAAAATGTACTTTGTCAAGTCCACCCCCTAAATACCTTGGAAGTGTTTCTCCTACTGAGCTTTGAGTTCGTGAGTACTAGAAGCAGCTGTAAAAAAACATTGAACGAAATGTGGTTTTCACATTTCAAAATTTGGCAATACATCCACTTCTTCACAAGCGATGAAAACTGCAAGCAATTTTTTTTGTTGCATTTGTGTTTTTAAATGTTTTAAGTTACAAAAGGCATTAAATTCTCAGAGATATGGGTGAGAGTGCAGCTTAACTAAAATCATGATGTTTTTACTTTAACTGTGCCTGACTTTTATTCTAGGTTTCCTTTGGTCAACTGAAAATGATAGCAATCTCAAAAACAGAAAATGCCAGAAACACTCAGCAAATCAGGTATTCACTGCAAAAAATAAATGTTTTAGGAATAGCCCTTCATCAGATGCTGCAATACTTGCTCAGTGTGCTCAGCATTTTATGCTTTTGTGTGAATTGACCACCTTTGATTTCACAGGCCATGAGGGAACTGGGAGTGCATCACTCAGGGGCACTGGGGAGCCATTTGTTGGAGCACTAGGGAGATTAGCAAGTTTCTTGATATCCTGACCACCCCTGCCACGGAGTAAAAACATTTTTGTTAGGCTCCCAATGAGCAGAGACACAAGTGCAGAGGACCAACCCTTACGGTAAATACATTATCAGCAAACTGTGGACAAGTGTCATGTAATCAAACCTTCAGCATCCAACCAGAGCTGGTAACCCGAACAGCAACTGTGAGATGAGTGAATGAATGGTTAATCTGTTTTGGATAATGTTGAGGGGGTGGGGAGAATGTTGGCTAGGACACTGGGAGAATCTCTACTCTTTAAGTAATGCCATGGGATATTTTATTACCACCTGAACATCTAGATAGGACATTTAAATAACTTATCTGAAGAACAGTAGGCTAGAGAATTGTCAGCCTAAAAGAATGTAGTTAAAGCCTGCAGGAAGAACCCACAAACTTCTGGCAGTGTTAAAGCAACAATAAATGTTGATGTTTGCAAAAGGGTACCCAAGCATAATTTGCAATGCTTAACAGGTATTCAATTTTATACCTTATTTGTTGATGGTAGTCACATGCTTTCCACCATGCTATCAGTCCTGTTAAGGGTATTGTCTGGTCTCTTTGGCCTCCTTGTCTCGAGAGACAATGGGTAAGCACCTAGAGGTGGTCAGTGGTTTGTGAAGCAGTGCCTCGAGTGGCTATAAAGGCCAATTCTAAAGTGACAGACTTCCACATGCGCTGCAGATAAAATTGGTTGTCGGGGCTGTTACGCAGTTGGCGCTCTCCTTGCGCTTCTGTCTTTTTTCCTGCCAACTGCTAAGTCTCTTCGACTCTCCACTCTTTAGCCCCACCTTTATGGCGGTCCGCCAGCTCTTGTGATCACTGGTAACTGACTCCCACGACTTGTGGTCAATGTCACAGGACTTCATGTCGCATTTGCAGACGTCTTTAAAGCGCAGACATGGACGGCCGGTAGGTCTGATACCAGTGACAAGCTCGCTGTACAATGCGTCCTTGGGGATCCTGCCATCTTCCATGCAGCTCACATGACCAAGCCATCTCAAGCGCCACTTGAGTATTGTAGTGCAAAGGTTAAAGTATGGGGAGAGCAACCCAAAGGATGTGTGTAAAACAAAGAATGATATTTCCTAGTTTTCCAGTTACAGATCATGTTTTTGTGAAAGAGAAATACCAGTATTTCATTTCATATTACCTACCAGCAAAATTGCAGCAACACCATTTGGCCAATCATATGTCTGCAATAATGATGCTTCAGCATTTCTCAAACAGCTAATCAGCCACTGAACCTAAATATCAAAATGGGGTAGATCTTGACTTTGTATTACAGTGTAAATTGGGTAAAATGAGTCAACAGCCCATTTTACATCTCTCCCCACTGACTTCAGATAAGGGTCGAGCGCGCAAGGAAGAAAGGTTTAAGGGGATGACTGGTAATGAAAAGACAGGATTATTTTGGTTTCCAAGATGATTTTGGAGTGGTGGTTGTTGTCTTTGCATGAGCGAGACCTGATAGCACTTCATGTTGTCCAGCCAAATTTGGTGACAGATGGCTAAAATAGTTGTACACTTGAGTCTTCACGCCTTGGGCTTGAAGAAGCAAAGATGGGGAGCATACTGGGCGAAAAACTGCGATGAGAAAGAGTAAAGGTTTTTCTGTGGACAACAGCAAGATTAACAAAGTTTTGGCTGAGAAATTTAACAGCTAGAGAGAGTATTGTGGCGAATGGAAAGCTAAAGGCTAGGCAGTTAAGATTAAACAAGAATCTTCACTGACAGACTAAGTGATAAATGACTTGACCGAAGAATGAAAACATGGCCAGGGGAATTTCAGGCAAACAGTGTAAGTAACACTATCCTTTCACCTCGGAGATGCATAGCTATCTAGTAATGGCTTGTGGAATGAACATCTCTCTTCAGACTCTAAGAATCCTACACGAAATGCATTTAGTCAGTCTCAATCCGGTTCCCAGTGATGTCACATCCCCAGTACAAAACAGTCCACAAATTAATACAAAATTTGTAGTGTCATTTAAAGAAACTATAAGCACGCTGACGTGAAAAGCTGAAAAACACACACTGGTCCGGTACCAAATTCTGTTGGAGGTTAAGCTTAAAGTATACTGTTGGGGACTGAGTTAAGAGCATTTTACCTGATCTAGAAGTGCTTCATAGTGAAAGTGGGTTCCAAAAGTTAAAAAAAAAACTGGTTTCATCCCCAATTAATATTTTTTTTGTTGAGCCCTATATATGCCATTGATTCCACCCACATGCAAATACAGATTTAAACCAAAAACTTTTGTACATAAGTTTTTCTCAGCTAAAATGGCAAATAAATCTACTGAGAAACTATTGCATGACTACTACTGGAATACTTTTCTGTATTATGGACCTGTGGAACTCATGGGCTTACACAATTCTGAAGGTTGTAAAAGAATGCGTCCACTGGTCTTGCAATGCTGCATTAGTAATTGGCTCCTTGACATTTATTGCAAAGACCACAAAAAGTACCAAATGAATTACTATTCAAAAGTCTCTAAAACATGCAACAATTATTATGGACAGGAGAAAAGGGCCTGACTCATTAAAAATCAGATTGGGGGCTGGGGGTGGTGTGGTAATGGTAGAAATCAATATTACTTGGTAATTATGTTTGTGACTGTCAAATTTAGCATTTAAGTACCACACAAGGTTCCCTTCTAATTGACACTAAATTTTTTCATCTAATAACTTGCAAATGCTAAAATAGTACTGAAAAACCAAAAGCACAAGTACAGCTTGAACTTGAGCTGTGTTCTATTTATAAAAATAGGTAGAATTGCTATTTCCACCGAATGATTACATGTACAAAGAAACGTTGCATTAATATCTACTGATCTGAATGACGCAAATTGTGGTCATCTATTTTTGATACCAATTTGGAAGATACCTGTTATAATGCAAATTACTCAGACCTTTGAAAAATATATAAGACACACATTCAGCTGCTTGATCCCTGGAATATCACCCTTCATATATGAAAACTGTATACTAATCCCAAATCTCTAAAGAATCCATAGCATATGCTGAGATAAAAAAAAGCCAAAAATGCAATTCTAATGAAGAATCACATTTGAAATGTTGAATTTTTCATCAACTGCCTCCTCACCAACTGGAAATTTCAGGTGTTCATTTGTTTTCAAACTTAGAGATCAATAGTGCATATTTTGCTCTTCATTGAAGAAAGTACGATCAAGGCAACTGCTTAGATAATATACACCCCAGAATCTATAAAAAAATTAGGTGAGGTTCTGTTCAATATTTTTCAGAGTTCCATACGTTTCAAAACTATACCTGAACTTATCCCAATAGTCAGAAAAGGAGTAAATCATGAATCCAGAAATTGCAGCCCAACAGCTAGTCTAAGTAGGTTAAGAGGACAGGAACAAGAACAATTCCATGAATAATAGCACAGTTGTTTTTAAGAATAAAGACTAACTGGAGTGAACTTGTTCCCATTAAACAATGAAAAAGGAAGATCCAAGTTTTGAAAATAATGGAGAGGAATGCATATGGATATACATCAGGAGCAAAATTTGCATCCTTTCTGGTACACTCATGCCATAATGGGCAACCAAATAATACTAACCAGAATGCTGTGGCAGCTGACTTGACTGATTTGTTTCAAGATTGTTGGAAAATAAAGACATTGGCTGCGAAATTAGGCTCCGTAGTGTGGGGACAGATCAAAAGTAAGCTAATCAGCTAACAAACTGTGGAGCTGTGGAGCCAATTTATAAAAACAAGCAGAAGCTAACAGGATAGCTGCAGATAACTTAATAGTAACCTATTGTTTAATAATTAGCCTAACAGTTCAAGGGAGTGGGGGGGGGGGGGGGAGAATGTGAAACTACTGAAATAAAATACAAAAATAAAATGCTGGGACGAATGAACCAATCATGCACTGATAACAGAAGTCTGCAAATCACTCAGAAACAAGGGGGGCGTTACTAGTTTGTTTGAATAAAAAAGAAAGGCTTGCTGTAGTGAGCACATGTTCTTTTGTTTTGTTCTTTTGCATGTTCTTTTGTTTTGCTTTTTGTATCCTTGTAATGTAACAATCACATACTGCAATAAAGTTTCTAAAGGTTATGGTCGGACTTCTCTTTGTAACTGATGGGATCCAACAACTTGGCGTAGTCGGTAGGATCATTGGAGGATTAAAGACCAAAGCCCTGGACATCGGACCTATATCGGCCCCCGGAGGTAAGGACTCCTCTTTACTTTAAAAAGTCCTCGGCCGCTGTCCAGTTTCGGTACTCCACCACGCGATCCCGAACTCTTCCGAGGCTAGAGACCCCCTTTATAGACGTCTAAACCGGCGGTGTTCGATGGTAATACACCAGCCCGGCTGAAAAGCTCCACGGCACCTGTATAAGAAGCCCCACGGCTCGAGAACCACTCCCCCACACAAAATTGGTACAATGACTGACGAAGGAAACCGACAGTTGCCAACCACCGTAAAAGGCGGGTGGGCCCGCCAGACGTTTCCGAAGATGAAATTCTTCGGCAGTTAAAAGGATATATAGAGCAACAGTTTAATTTGGCTTAAACCTGTACTGAAATTGCACAGAAATACAGTGCCAAGGGACAGTGGTCCCTGGAAGATATAAAGAGTGTTTGGGGAAAAACGACCTGTTTAAAAGGATAAAGAACAGACCCAATGGTCCTTAGTCGTAATGGGCCAGATCAGACAGCGTAATGAGGTTATCCAACAAGCTCAATTCGACCTGACTAATGCGAAGGACCAATTGAAGGCGGTCTGCGAACAACTGAGAAAAGGAAAAGCTTAAATTAGAGACTGAAAAACAATCTGAAAAAGAAAGGCTGAAGACTGAAATTAAAGAACTGAAAAAACAATTACAAGATGGACAGGCGACCCAACCGAAGGACCGCCCTGCGGACCCCGCCGACCACAACCGTCTCGCCTGTACCCGAATCTGGAATAGTTACTAAAAGAACTACGAAAAACACAATGGCGTGAAGCCAGTATAGAGGAAGCTGAGTCCTCCAGCGAAGAAAGTGATAATGTTTCCTTTTGCGCGGCTTGCCCCCTCTTAAACAGAAACGCGTTAAGGTCAAGCAGGAAAAGACTACAGACGGTAACGAGGTGATCACGTCTGAGCACAACACTTATTGGATGCATGTCCCGGCAGATCCTGGGAAAGTTGACAAATGATCCAAAGAATTGCCTGACCCGAAAATGGGGGGTCAGAAGACGTGGGAACAATTGGAACATCTGAAGGGAATTTACCACCTCCACCCATGGGACGGGGTACAGATTTTGACTGTGATGGTGCCCGGGCGAGCAGGGCAAAGACTGAACAGAGAGGTCCAAACTGCTTTGGGCGAGGACGATCAACAACTAGATGCCAGATGGGCTGCGATTGGTCAGTGGCTGCGAGCGTTCTGTCCCGCAAAGACGGATTGGAATAAAATTACAGCCTGTCAGCAAAAAGGTACCAAAGAGGTGCGGGAGTAAGAGCGGCTTAGATCTGTTTGGCTGGAACACTCGGGGATAACGGACATTGCTCCAGAGGATCTGGACGATACCTGTTTTGTGCCTTTGAAGTCTGCCTTTGTTGCGGGGCTAAAACCAGAATTATCCAAGATGCTGAAGGTAACCTTACCAGTGTGGGAAGGCACAGGAGTAACCTACGTGCAGTTGATTGATCGATGCAGTCAGCTGGACAGGGACATGGGAGCAAAGCCCCGAGCTCTGCAGGCGGGTTGGACGCCCAAAGGCCCTGATAAGGCTCAAGATAGGCGACCCGGGGCATGCCACTACTGCGGGAAGGAAGGCCATTGGGCTAAGATGTGTAGAGCGAAGAGACGGGGAAGAGGACGGCAAGGATACAATCCAGCACCAAGACCAGGTCCCTCCCCTGAAGACAATGACCCAGAAAAATTCAAACAGTTGTCACCCCAGCAACGGAAGGAGATACTGGCGTTACTTGGTGCGGCAAAAAATTAGCGGAGCCCTCCCTTGCCCTTTCGGTGCCCCTCCTGGCACTAATAGAACAACGAAGAGATGGATTGTATATAACCATGAGGGTGGGCGATCAAGATATAGACTGCCTGCTGGATACTGGGGCCGAATTAATGTGTCTACCTCAACGATACAGGAACTCTATACCGATGGACGGTAAAGTTAAGGCCACCCACGGGATTGGTGGCCATGGGGTGATGATCAGGAAAACTCAGCCCATACGCATTGGTCTTGGTCCACACGAATTGATAACACCAGTCTGGATAGGTCCAGTGGACCAGGCCCTTCTGGGTATGGATGTTCTTACCCAGCTGAACTCCTCGTTGCATTTTGAAGGCGGCCAGGTAACATGGTCTATCAGAAGTCTGAAGAAGGAGGAGCTGAGGGAGCACCCAATATGGGCTCGGGATTAGAACGATTGTGGGCTACTTCAAATGGAACTGGCAACGTTTACAGGATCCGCTCCACCCTGTACTAAACAATACCCCATTAGTCCAACATCTATTGCAGGAATCTTACCTGTAATTAGATAATCAGTGGAGCGAGGCGTGCTGGTTAAAACACAGTACCTCCAACAACCCTGTGTGGCCAGTACGGAAACCAAACGGGACCTGGCGGCTTACTGTTGATTATAGAAGGGCTAACCAGTGTATTGATCAAAAGGCTCCTCTGGTAGCTGACCCCTTCACGGTATTCAATGCCCTGAGGCCGGAACATGAATGGTTCTCTGTTATCGACATAGCCAATGGATCTGGATCGGTGCCACTGGCACCCGAGGTCCAACCGTGGTTCGCCTTTACCGTTCAACAACAGTACACCTGGACCCGGCTGCCACAGGGTTTCCACAACAGCCCTACGGTATTTCATATGGCCCTACAAAACCATTTGAGGGAGTTACCTCCCATGCACTCCACGGTCATCCAGTATGTGGACGACATCCTGTTAGCCTCTGAAATTGAAGAACACAAACAAGATCTGCGTACCCTGCTGGACCAACTTCATCAGAGAGGACACAAGGCCAGTATCGACAAAGCGCAAATAGCCCAAGAAGAGGTCGTGTACCTGGGACAAAAGGTTTCGAAAGGAAAGAGGTAACTTACCCAGGACAGGACCACAGCCATCCAGGCTGCCAAACAGCCCACCATAATCCAGGAGATTAGGTCCTTTTTGGGTTTGTGTAACTTCAACAGAAATTGGATCGACTCCTACACACAACTGGCTCAACCATTAAATGATCCCTTGAAAGGGAAGCGGGCTTCGAAGGAGGCAGTTACCCTCACGAAAGACCAACAAGAGGCCTTCGAGAATTTAAAGAAGGCCTTGTGTTCGGCGCCGGCCCTGGGAATCCCTGACAATGGGAAACAGTTTACCCTGTTTGTACATGAAAAAGGGGGATACATGACCGCCATATTGACACAGGAGCATGGGGACCAACAGAGACCTATTGGATACTATTCGAGAAAACTGGACACCGTGGCCCTAGGATGGGGAAGTTGCCCAAGGGCCATGGAAGCCACATACCAAGCTGTGATGGCTACTGCAGGTCTGGTATTGGATCAAAAGCTAACAGTCAAATGTCCGCACACCGTCCACACATTGCTGTCCTTGAGTAGAGTATCCCAAGTGACAGCAGCCAGATGGACCCGATGGACAATGGTCCTAGAGGCCCCCAACCTCCATATAGTCCGAGCCAGCCCGTTAAACCCAGCAACTATGCTCCTGTTGCCTGGAGAGCCAGAGGGGGAAGAACATGACTGCGTGGAGGCTATGAGAGAGACAGAGGAAGTAACCTTAGCGGCGGAGGCATTGCACAATCCAGATTTAATCCTTTTTACAGAACTGCTCCTCCTTTGTTGACAACGGTACCCGGAAAGCAGGACGGGCGGTGACAACCCTACACAAAATTAGGGCGACTCCGAACAGAACTACGGGCCCCGAGTCCATTTGAAATAATAACGGAAACTCATGTCTCTGCCGGGAACAATTGATTTGCTAAAAGCTGATTGCATTCTGATGAGTGACTCTCTACTAGAATATTGTCAGATCCTAACAAATGTTATCAGTTCTTCTTCCTCGCAGGTATTGGCAGCTTGGGATGACCCACAAGAAGGAGGGCACGACATCGTCCCAGGAGTCTGGGTCTAAGTGAAGAAAATACATACATTGGGCGCCAAGTGGGAGGGACCTTTCCAGGTGCTACTGACCACCCAGGCAGCAGTTACGGTGGAAGGGAAGAAAGCCTGGATACACGCCTCTCACATCAAGCGAGCGACTCATGACTAAACACCGACCTGCTATGAGGACAATTACCATTTGCCAATATGTTCAGAATTTTTATTATCCTCTTTGCATGCATTTTAAGTATCTGCTTACTTTTGGCTAACCAAACCTTTCCACTTTGGGGAACTAAGAATGTCCAGGGAAATGCACATTGATAGAGAAACTCAAACAACCCCCAACTCCCACCTTATGGGGTTGGGCGACTGGGTGGTTGGGCTCAATAGGGACCTCAATAGTACATGGTTTGATCTTTTTTGTTATAATCATAATTTTGTATTTTATGTTTTTGCTTAAGTGCTGTTATAAATAAGTAACTGAAGCCCCTGCCAACCTTATGCCATTACAGACCTCCCACCGTCCCCTCTTGTGGCACAAATGGGCAACGTATTAAGTGCAACCCCTCTGGGTGTTGAAGGCTGTTTCTAGACAAGTAGAGACGATTAAAGGCACCTAGGTGGGACTGATGGAATGATTCTTAAAGAAGTTTGAAGAATCAAAGAGGGGACTGTGGGGACAGATCAAAAGTAAGTTAATCAGCTAACAAACCAACTGTGGAGCTGTGGAGCCAATTTATAAAAACTAACAAGCAGAAGCTAACAGGACAGCTGCAGATAGCTTAATAGTAGCCTATTGTTTAATAAACAGCCTAACAGTTCAAGGAGTGGGGGGGTGGGATGTGAAACTACTGAAATAAAATGCAAAAATAAAATGCTGGGACGAATGAACCAATCATGCACTGATAATAGAAGTCTGCAAACCAGTCAAACAAGGAGGGGCGTTACTAGTTTTTGTTTGAATAACTATAAGCAAGGCTTGCTGTAGTGAGCACATGTTCTTTTGCATGTTCTTTTGTTTTGCTTTTTGTTCTTTGTATCCTTGTAATGTAACAATCACGTACTGCAATAAAGTTTCTAAAAGTTATGGTCAGACTTCGTCTCTTTGTAACTGATGGGATCCAACAGTAGCATCCATCATTTTGACAGCAAATGTGTTTCGGTACCAAAATGACATGCATGCTGTGTGCGCACACTTCCAGCAGACATACCAGAGGCTATTCTGCCGAGGACAGGAGCATGTGCCAGCAGGATGCAGAGTAGGCAAATTGTGCTAGTCAGTGTGTAATGCTAATTGGACGTCAGCTGTCATTTTCAACCTCACCACTCCAGCTAATGCCCTCTCAAACATGAACTTGCTCCCAGTCACTTGGCCTGCAGCATAAATGAAAGACTGAGCAGAGGGAGCAGAAGAGGACAAACTGCTTGCAGAAGGAGGAGGAGGATAGGTCTCTGCAGGAGGCCTTATCCACCTAGGGTCTTCAGGGAGCATTTCTCTTAGCTCAACTTAAAGCAGGAACACTATTTGCATCATCTTCATTTTATGAAGATGGCACTCACAGAAACCTGCCTACTTCCTGCAGGTGGCATCAGAGCACGGGAAGGATGGCACTAGCAGTGGCTGCAAAGGTGACCGTAGCCATGAACTTCTTCACAACAGGCTCATTCCAGACTAGAGCAGGTGACATCTTTAACATCACCCAGTTCACAAGGGAAGTGACTGACACTTTAGGCCAGGAGAGGGGCATACACTGTATTCACTGACCTGAGGCACAGTGTGTCAGTCATGAATTCACAGAAAGAGGCCATTTGGCCCATCAAGTCCAGGGTGAGTCACTGTAAACCAATCCAGTCAGTAGCACAAAGTTCAGCTCGACTGAGTCCAGCAAGACACAGTGCTTAACTCAGGAATTTGGTAAGTGTGGGAATTCAGTGCAGTGAGTGAGACGGTGCTGTTCTCATTTAATTACAGAACAAGGAGTGATGCAAGAGAGGGAGCCAGAGATAGCAAGACCTGAGAGGTCAATACCAGAGACATTAATTAGATGAGCAGGTAGGTGATTGGTTGGTGAGTTTTAAGCTTTTATTTCCTTTCTAAATTTGGGCAGTGGTTTAAACTGGTACTGGGGAGATACAAGTATTGTATTAAATTTGTAACTTAACTAGTTAAACCAGTTAATGTAACTACAAATCATTGTGATGTTTCTAAACTTGAAACCTAATTTGTTAAATAAAACAATTAAGATGGCGGGGCAGGTGATGTTTTGCAGCTGTAGCACTTGGGAGTTGGTGGACACCAGTGTGATCCATAACAACCACACCTGCAGTAAGCATCTGCAGCTCAAAGAACTTTGGCTCAGAGTTGATGAGCTGGAGTCTGTGAGTCAGACACGGAGATGAACCAGAGAGAGACACTTTGTTCCAGGAGGCAGTCACACCCCTTAGGCTAGGTACTCTAGAATTGGGGACAGGAGGGTATGACTATGAGGCAGATATGGGGATACAGAAGGTAGCAATGGAGGAGACTCACCACTTGCACTTGTCCAACAGGTTTGAGGTTCGTGGAGGTTGTGTGGACAAGAGCAGGTACTGCAGGGAGAATGAGCAAATTGGCCCCCTGTACTACAGTGCTGTGGTCATTCAAGTGGGGTAATAAGGAATGTAGTACTAGCAGGGGATGGTATAGTCAGGGGGATAGATACAGTTCTCTACAGCCAACAGCATGAGCCCTGAAGGCTGTGTCGCTTGACCAGTGCCAGGTTAAGGACATCTTCTCAATGCTGGAGAGGAGCATGTAGTGGGAGGGGAGGATGCAGTTGTCATGGTCCATATGGGTACCAACAACATAGACAGGTCTAAGAAAGAGGTTCTTCTGAGGGTGAGAGCCCAGCTAGGGCCTAAATTAAAAAGCAGAACCACAAAGATAATAATCTCTGGATTACTACCTGAGCCATGAGCAAATTAGCATAGGGTAAATAAGATCAGAGACTTGAATGCATAGCTCAAAGATTGGTGTGGGAGAAATGGGTTTTGAATCATGGGGCAGTAGCACCAGCACTGGGGAAGTGGGAGCTGTACCATTGGGATGGCCTTCACCTGAACTATGCTGGGACCAGTGTCCTAGCAAATCGTATAACTAGGGCTGTAGCGAGGGCTTTAAATTAAATAAATACTGTGGTGGGGGGGGGCAAGGGTTCAGGTGAGAGGACAATAAAGGACAAGGCAATAGTGCAGGGTAGCAATACGGGTAATGATAACCAGAGAGTGACAGGAAGGGACGGAGCATACAAGCATAAAAGAGTGTACCAGCAAATAGGGTCAGAGTGGGGAAAATGGTAAACCAACAGAATTAAAGGCTCTTTATCTGAATACACAGCATTCATAACAAGATGGATGAATTGATTACACAAATAAAAATAAATGGATATGATATGCCACTACAAAGATATGGTTGCAAGGTGACCAAGGCTGGGAACTAAATATTCAAGGATATTTGCCACTTCAAAAGGATAGTAAAAACAGAAAGAGGTGTGATACCTCTGCTAATAGAGGATGATACAAGTACAGTAATGAAAAATGATCTTGGCTCAGAAGATCAAGATGCAGAATCAGTTTGTTTGGAGAGAAGAAATAGCAAAGGAAAGAAGTCACATATGGGAGTAGTTTATAGGTCCCCTAACGTTGCTACACAGTAGGACAGTATAAATCAAGAAATAATGGGGGCTTGGAGGAAAGCTACTGCAATAATCGTGGGCGATTTTAATCTTCCTATAGATTGGACTAATCAGATTGGCAAGGGTAGCCTGGAGGATGAGTTCATAGTGTGTTTGGGACAGTATCTTAGAATATATTCCTTGAGCAGGCTATTTTAGACCTGTAATGTGTAATGAGACAGGATTAATAAATGACCTCATTGTAAAGGATCCTCTAGGCAAGAGAATGATCATAACATGATGAATTTCACATTCAGTTTGAGGGTGAGAAATCTGGGTCTGAAACTAGTGTCCTCAACTTAAATAAAGGCAATTACAGGGGTATGAAGACAGTTGGCTAAAGTGTATGGGAAAATAAATTAAAAGGTAAGATATAGAAAAGCAGTGGCATAAATTGGAGATATTTCACAACTCTCATATTCCATTGAGAAAAAAAACTATGAAGGATGCACCATCGTGGCTAACTAAGGAAGTTAAGGATGGTATCACATTGGTATCAGGGCAGCAGTGGTTAGCACCACAGCCTCACAGCTCCAGCAACCCAGGTTCGGTTCTGGGTACTGCCTGTGCGGAGTTTGCAAGTTCTCCCTGTGACCGCGTGGGTTTCTGCCGGGTGCTCCAGTTTCCTCCCACAGCCAAAGACTTGCAGGTCAATAGGTAAATTGGCCATTGTAAATTGCCCCAAGTGTAGGTAGGTGGTAGGAGAATGGTGGGGATGTGATAAGGACTATGGGATTAATGTAGAATTAGTATAAATGGGTGCTTGGTCAGCACAGACTCGGCGGGCCGAAGGGCCTGTTTCAGTGCTGTATGACTATGACTATTGAAACAAAAGGTGTAGAATGCTGCAAAGATTAGTGGTAGGCCAGAAGATTACAAAAATTTTAGAAAACAACAAAGGATGACAGTAAAGGATAATAAAGAGGGAGAAATTAGAGTACAAGAGTAAACTACCTAGAAAATAAAGATATATAAAAAAGGAAGAGTGTAACTAAAGTAAACATTGGTCCCTTAGAGGATGAGACTGGGGAATTAATAATGAGAAACAGGAAATGGCAAGAGACTTTGAACAAGTATCTTGCACCTGTCTTCATAGCAGAAGACACAAAGCATTCCAAGAATTGCAGAAAATCAAGAGGCAGAAGGGAGGAACTTGAAACAATCACGATCACTAGAGAAACTAATGGGACTAAAGGTTGACAAGTTCCCTGGACCTGATGGCTTGTATCCTCGGGTCTTAAAATAAGTGGCTGCAGAGATAGCGGATATATTGGTTGTAATCTTCCAAAACTCCCTAGATTCTGGAAAGGTTCCAGCGGATTGGAAAACCACAAAATGTAACACCTGTATTCAAGGGGGGGCGGTGGCGACAGAAAACTGGAAACTATAGGGCCAGTTAGCCTAACATCTGTCATTGGGCAAATGCTAGAATCCATTATGTTATGAAAACCCCACATGCCAAATGGGAATTATTAATTCCATTGATTTGAACTTGGTCTGAGTCTTTTACTGGAAATTGTTACAAATAACTTTAGAAACAAAAGCTAACAGCCAAGATGGCCATGGAAATTTGCACATGAATAACAGTAGACTGCAGACAAATATGATTAACTCAGACCAATGGGGTGCTCTGATTCAATTTCATGAGATGGCCTTATCAATGTGGTTGCCATCAACACCCATTGACTCAACTAACCAACCCCCCCACCAATTATGACTGGACAGCTTGCAGGGGTAGAGCCTTGAATAATCAGAGAAGCTTCCAGAAGGACTTTATTACCACCACAAGGAGGTTTGGTAATGTTGGTGTGCAGCTCTGGGGAGATTGAGTTTTTGTCAGAGGCAGAACAGTAACAGAAGCCATTCACAGAACAGCTCACACTCTCTCCAGTAAAGATCCAGAAAACCTCAGCTGTAGCTGGTAAAGCCAAATTTACAGACCACCACAACCAACAACTGGAATACAAGGGTCAAAATCCCCTCTTCTGCCTTCCAGAGCCTGAGAAGCAAGCCTAAACCATGCAGGTGGCCCAGCGAGGACTTCAGGACTATAATTTCAACTGAACTCTGGGACTGCTGAACTGTATTTAAATTCCATTTATTTCAGACTCTACTCCAACCACCCAACTCTGTTTGGGTGTGCCTCTTGTGTGAATGGGAGCGTGGATGTGTAGTGTATTTTAGTAATATTAACCAGTGTAGAGAGTGTTAAGGATAATAAACTTACATCTTTCTTGTTTAAACCCAAGGAAACTTGTATGATTTGTTCTTTGGCAATTACATTAGAGGCACAGGAACAAGTGCTCACTGAGGTGGTAAGTTCAATCACTGTTTAAAAAAAGGATAGACCCTGTTGCAGTCAAATCAGAGAAGGGGCAAAAGGGGAGCCTGAGACCCCCTCCTTACTTGGTCTTAATTATTAAGGAAGTAATTGTATGATTTTCTAAATGTCCTGCTATCAGGCATAGTTTTATGAAAGGGAAAGTGTATGACAAATTTATTGGAGTTCTTTTAAGATGTAACAAGCAGTGTGGATCAAAGGGAACCAGTAGATATAGTATATTCAGATTTCCAAAAGGCATTCAATAAGGTGCCACATAAAAAGGTTATGACACAAGAGCTCATGGTGTTGGGGCAATATATTAGCACAGATAGAGGACTGGCTAACCATAGGAACCAGAAAGTCAGGATAAATTGGGGCATTTTCAGGTTGGCAAACTGTAACTAGTGGAGTGCCACAGGGATCAGTGCTGGGACCTCAACTACTTACGATCTTTATTAATGGCTTGGATGAATGGGCCAAGTGTATTGTAGCCATATTTGTGGACCATACAAAGATCAGTAGGGAAGCAAGTTGTCAGGAGGACAAAGTGGCTGCAAAGAGATATAGATAGGTTAAGTGAATGGGCAAAAAATTGGCAAATGGAGTATGTGGGAAAATGTGAGTTTGTCCACTTTGGCAGGAAGAACAGAAAAGCAGATTTACATGGAAAGACTGCAGAATGCTACAGTACAGTGGTATCTGTTGTCCTTGTTTATGAAGGACAAAAAATTAGCATATGGTACAGCAATTAGGAAGGCAAATAAAATGTTGGCATTAATTGCAAGGGGGATTGAGTATAAAAGTAGGGAAGTCTTGCTACAACTGTACAGGGCATTGGTGAGACCGCACCTAGAGTACTGCATAGTGTTTTGGTCTCCTTATGTCGGGAGGGATATACTTACATTGGAAGCAGTTCGGGGAAAGTTGACTAGGCTGATTCCTGGAATGAGGGGATGTCTTATGAGGAAAGGTTGAGTAGGTTGGAACTATACTCATTGGAGTTTAGATGAATGAGAGGTGATCTTATTGAAACAAGAGATTCTGAGGGGGCTTGGCAGGGTAGATGCTGGGAGGATGTTTCCCCTCTTAGGGATATGTAGAACTAAGGGGCACAGTTTCAAACTAAGGGGTCTCCTTTTAAGAGAGATGAGGAGGAATTTCTTCAGAGGGTCGTTAATCTTTGGAATTCTCTTCCCCAGAGAGCAGTGGAGGCCGAGTCATTGACTATATTTAAGGCTGAGTTACAGATTTTGATCCACAAGGGAATCGAGGGTTATGCGGGTTAGGGAGGAAAGGGGAGTTCAGGCCAAAGTCAGATCAGACAGCATTCAATAAAATGGCAGCAGGCTAGAGGGGCCAAATGGCCTATTTCTGATTATCTGTGATTTTAAGTCCCATTCCCTCACTATTCCCATTGCCCTGCAAGTTAATGTCTCCCCAGCAGCCATCCAATTTCCTATGATAGTCATTAATTATCTCCGTTTCCACCACCCTCATGGGCAGTTGCAAGTCATTACGACTCACTGTGTATAAGTTCTTCCTCAAATCCCAAATGTACAGAACCACAGAATTGTTACAGCACAGAAAGAAGCCAATTTGGCCTGTCATGTCTGTGCTGGTTTTCCAAAAGAGCCATTTACCTAGGGCCACTCACCCACCTTCTCCCTGTAGCCCTGAACATTCTTTTTCCGATAACTATCTACTTTCCTCTTGAATGCCACTCAGGCAGTGCATTCCAGATCCTAAACACTCATTGCCTGAAAAAGTTTTTCCTCGTGTCACTATTGTTTCTTTTCCCAATTACCTTAAATTTGTGCTCTCTTGTTCACGATCCTTCCACTAATGGAAACAGTTTGTCCCTGTCTACTGTCTAGAACCCTCATGATGTTGAATACCTGTCAAATCTCCGCTCAACCTTCTCTTCTCCAAGGAAAAACAGTCTCAACTTCTCCAATCTATCCATGCAAATGAAGTTCCTAATCCTGGACCATTCTTCTGAATCTTTCTGCACTCTAATACCTTCACATCTTTCCTGAAGTGTGGCACCTAGAACTGGACACAATATTCCAGTTAAAGCTGAACCAGTGTTCTATTCAAGTTTAATATAACTTCCTGTATCACTTGCCCAAAACCTTATCTGTGTTCTAGTCCATGTACCATAAAATGGGAATGGATTTTCTTTGTCTACTTTAGCTAAACCGGTCATAATTTTGTATACCTCTATCAGCAGGGATCAGTTCTGGGTCCTCTCCTGTTTGTGATTTTTATTAACGACTTGGATGAGGAAGTCGAAGGGTGGGTCAGTAAATTTGCAGATGATACAAAGGTTGGTGGAGTTGTGGATACCGAGGAGGGCTATTGTCGTCTGCAAAGGGACTTGGATAGGTTGCAGTGCTGGGCTGAAAAGTGGCAGATGGAGTTTAACCCTGAAAAGTGTGAGGTCGTCCATTTTGGAAGGACAAACATGAATGCAAAATACTGGGTTAACGGTAGGGTTCTTGGGCATGTGGAGGAGCAGAGAGACCTTGGGGTCTATGTGCATAGATCATTGAAAGTTGCAACTCAAGTGGATAGGGCTGTGAAGAAGGCATATGGGGTGTTAGCGTTCATTAGCAGAGGGATTGAATTTAAGAGCCGTGAGGTGATGATGCAGCTGTACAGGACCTTGGTAAGGCCTCATTTGGAGTACTGTGTGCAGTTCTGGTCGCCTCATTTTAGGAAGGATGTGGAAGCCTTGGAGAGGGTGCAGAGGAGATTTACCAGGATGTTGCCTGGAATGGAGAATAAGTCTTACGAGGAAAGGCTGAACATTCTAGGCCTCTTCTCATTAGAAAGGAGAAGGATGAGGGGTGACATGATAGAGGTTTATAAGATGATCAGGGGAATAGATAGGGTAGACAGTCAGAAACTTTTTCCCCGGGTGGAGCAAAGCGTTACAAGGGGTCATAAATTTAAGGTGAAGGGTGGGAGATATAAGGGGGATGTCAGGGGAAGGTTCTTTACCCAGAGAGTGGTCGAGGCATGGAATGCCTTGCCCGGGGAAGTTGTTGAGTCAGAAACTTTAGGGACTTTCAAAAGGCTTTTGGATAGGTATATGGATAAAGGAGAATGATGGGGTATAGATTAAATTGTCCTTGACAGAGGACAAAGGATCGGCACAACATTGTGGGCCGAAGGGCCTGTTCTGTGCTGTATGTTCTATGTTCTATGTTCTATGTTCTAAATCTTCCCTCAATTTGCTCCAAGGACAATAGCCCCAGCTTCAGCAACCTAACCTTGTAGCTAAAATCCCTCTCCCTGGAACCATTCTGGTAAATCTTCTCTGCACCCTCTCAAGGACCCTCAGATCCTTCTTAAAGTGTGGTGACCAGAACTGGATGCAGTACCCTAGTTGGGGCCTAACCAGAGCTTTATAAAGATTCAGCAGAATGTCCCTGCTATTGGGCTCAATATCTCTATTTATTAAGCCCAAGATCCCATATGCTTTGCTAACTACTCTCAGTATGTCCTGCCACCTTCAAAGATCTATGCACATACACTCCCAGCTTCCTCTGTCCCTGCATACACTTTAGAATTGTGCCATCAAGTCTGCATTGCCTCTCCCTATACCTTCTGCCAAAATGCACCACTTCACACTTGTGTATTAAATTTCATCTGTCACTTCACTGCCCATTCTGCTAGCCTATTTCCTATTGCAGTCACTTTGAATCACCATTTGCCATACCTTCAAGTTTGGTATCAGCAAATTTTGAAATTTTACTGTTATATATAAATAACTTGGATATTGGAATACAAAGAAGCAGTGGCCCTAGCACTGACCCTTGACTATCTCCCATCCTCCATTCTGAAAAATAACCATTTACCACTACTCGGAATTTTCTGTCCTCAAGTCTTTTTTTTAATCCAAGCTAATACTGCCCCCTCCTGTTCCATAAGCCTCAATTTTGTTAACCAAAATTTTAATGTGGTAATAAAAGCAAAATACTGCAGATGCTGTAAATCTGAAATAAAAGCAAGAAATGCTAGAAATACTCAGCAGGTCTGGCAACATTAGTTGAGAGAAGCAGAGTTAACGTTTTAGGTCAGTAACCCTTCATCAGAACTGTTCTGATGAAAGGTCACTGACCTGAAATGTTAACTCTGCTCCTCTCCACAGATGCTGCCAGACCTGCTGAGTATTTCCAGCATTTCTTGCTTTTAATGTGCTACTTTGTCAAATGTGTTCTTAAAATCCATGTAGACCACATCCATTGCATTCCTTTCGTCAACCTTCTGTTACTTCATCAAAAAAATTAGATTAGAGAAGCACAATCTGCCTTTTACAAATCTGTGCTGGCTCTCCTTAATTAACTCAAACCACTCCAAGTGCCTGTTGATGTTTTCTCCAATTATTCTTTCTAAAACCTCATCAACCACTCAGGTTAAACTAACAGACCTGTAGTTACTCAGAATATCCTTACACCTTTCTTGAATAAGAGTGTCACATTTGCCACTCTAACCCTCAGGCACCTCCCCTATATCTAGGGGAGATTGGAAGATTATGGCAAGCCCTTCCACCATCTCTCCCATTCCCTTCAGCAAGCTGGGATGCAAGGCATCTGAACCAGGAGGCTTATCCACTCAGCATAGCCAGCCTTTCCAATAAATCCTGCCGTCAGTTTTTACCCCGCCCATTACATCTACCATCTCCCTTTCCACCAATATTTTATCAGCATCCTCTTCCTTAGTAAATACCAATACAAAGTACTCATTAAATATTCTAGCCTTGCCCTGCACCTCTAAGCATATAATCACCCTCTTTGTCTCTAATAGGTGCTACCCTGCCTCTTACTACCCATTTAGTATTTAAATGCCAGTAGAAGATTTTTGGGCTCCCTTTTATGTTAACTCCCATTCTATTCTCATTCTCTCTGCCATTCGTATTTTCCTCTTCCATTCCCCTCAACTTATTATATTCGGCCTGGTTCTCAGTTGAAGAATTCACCTCATATGGATCATACAGCCTCTTTTGTTTCATTATATTTCCCTCAGCAGCCAAGGAGCCCTGACTCTGGTTCTCTGACTTTTCACCCTTGTTGGAATATACCAAGCCTGTACCTGAAACATCTCTTCCTTAAAGATCACCCATTCCTCTGTTACCATTTTTCCTGTCAGTCTTTGGTTCCCTTTTACCCTGCTAGATCCCCTCTCATCCCACTAAAGTTAACCCTCTTCCAATTTAGAAGTTCTACTTTAGATTGTTTCTCCATTAAGATGCAGGTGCAGCATGCAAATAAGGCAGTTAATGGTATCTTAGCCTCTATCACAAGAGGTTTCGAGCACTATGGATTTCAGTAAGGCGTTTGATAAGGTTCTCCATGGTAGGCTATTGCAGAAAATACGGAAGTATGGGGTTGAAGGTGATTTAGAGCTTTGGATCAGAAATTGGCTAGCTGAAAGAAGACAGAGGGTGGTGGTTGATGGCAAATGTTCATCCTGGAGTTTAGTTACTAGTGGTGTACCGCAAGGATCTGTTTTGGGGCCACTGCTGTTTGTCATTTTTATAAATGACCTGGAAGAGGGTGTAGAAGGGTGGGTTAGTAAATTTGCGGATGACACGAAGGTCGGTGGAGTTGTGGATAGTGTCGAAGGATGTTGTAGGGTACAGAGGGACATAGATAGGCTGCAGAGCTGGGCTGAGAGATGGCAAATGGAGTTTAATGCGGAAAAGTGCGAGGTGATTCACTTTGGAAGGAGTAACAGCAATGCAGAGTACTGGGCTAATGGGAAGATTCTTGGTAGTGTAGATGAACAGAGAGATCTTGGTGTCCAGGTACATAAATCCCTGAAAGTTGCTACCCAGGTTAATAGGGCAGTTAAGAAGGCATATGGTGAGTTAGCTTTTATTAGTAGGGGGATCGAGTTTCGGAGCCACGATGTCATGCTGCAGCTGTACAAAACTCTGGTGAGACCGCACCTGGAGTATTGCGTGCAGTTCTGGTCACCGCATTATAGGAAGGATGTGGAAGCTTTGGAAAGGGTGCAGAGGAGATTTACTAGGATGTTGCCTGGTATGGAGGGAAGGTCTTACGAGGAAAGGCTGAGGGACTTGAGGTTGTTTTCGTTGGAGAGAAGGAGGAGGAGAGGTGACTTAATAGAGACATATAAGATAATCAGAGGGTTAGATAGGGTGGATAGTGAGAGTCTTTTTCCTCGGATGGTGATGGCAAACACGAGGGGACATAGCTTTAAGTTGAGGGGTGATAGATATAGGACAGATGTCAGAGGTAGTTTCTTTACTCGGAGAGTAGTAGGGGCGTGGAACGCCCTGCCTGCAACAGTAGTAGACTCGCCAACTTTAAGGGCATTTAAGTGGTCATTGGATAGACATATGGATGAAAATGGAATAGTGTAGGTCAGATGGTTTCACAGGTCGGCGCAACATCGAGGGCCGAAGGGCCTGTACTGCGCTGTAATGTTCTAATTCTAATTCTGTAAAGTCTTGCTTCAATTGTATAGAACCTTGGTTAGACCGCACCTGGAGTACTGTCTGCAGTTTTGGTCCCCTTACCTTAGGGAGGATATTATTGCCAGAGGGAGTGCAACGAAGGTTCACCAGACGTTCCCAGGATGGCAGGACTGTCCTATGAAGAGAGATTAGGGAAACTGGGTCTGTATTCTCGAGTTTCTAAGAATAGAGAGATGATCTCATTGAAAACTACAAAATTATTAAAAGGGACAGACAAGGTAGATGCAACTAAGATGTTTCCCCTGGTTAGGGAGTCTAGAACCAGGGGACACAATTTCAAAATAAGGGGGAAGCCATTTAGGACTGAGATGAGGAGAAATTTCTTTACTCAGGATTGTGAATCTTTGGAATTCTCTACCCCAGAGGGCTGTGGAAGTTAGTCATTGCCTATGTTTAAAGCAGAGATTGACAAATTACTAAGGGGATATGAGGATAGTGTGGGGAAAAAGGCACTGGAGTGGAGGATCAGCCATGATCATATTGAATGGCGGGGCAGGCTCGATGGGCTGAATGGCCTACTCCTGCTCCTATGTTCCTATAACTAATCTAAACCTTGAGGTACGATGAGCACTCTTAACCAAGTGATCCTTCAGACACTTGGTCCACCTCATTTCCCAGCACCAGATCCAGAAATACCTCCTTCCTAGTTGGACTGAACATTCTGGTCAAGGAACTTCTCCTGAACCCATTTCAGAAATTCCTCCTCCTTCCCCTTTACTCTAGCATTATTCCCATCAATATTTGCATAATTAAAATATCACCACTATAGTTCTTGCATATCTGATTTCCCTTTAGATTTGCTCCACCTTTTGTCACTCGCATTATTTGGAGGACTATAGAATACAGCCAGTAGCGTGATCATCCCCTTTTTGCTTCGCAACTCCAACCAAATGGATTTGATCCTTTCCTTCTCTGGGACATCCTCTTTCCAACACTGGAATGTCTTCCCAAATAAGTACTGCCAACCCACTTCCCTTTCCTATCTTTTCTGAATACTTTGTATCCCTAAATATTAAGCAACCAATCCTCATCATTAAGCTATTATTATGTTATTGCCACTATCTCATATCCCCACATAGCTATTTGTGCTTGTAGCTCACCTACCTTATTCACCATACTTTGTGCATTTACATACATGCATTCTAAACCTGGCCTTTTACTCCTCATAGTTCTTAGTCTGCTCCTAATATGGTACTACTTCCTTCTCTAGTACGATCCAACAATCTCACTCCTTTATGCACCTTACTCCTCTATTCTACTTCTATATGCTGGTGCCTGTCCCCCTGCTAATTGTTTAAATCTTCTCCAACCACATGAGTGAACCTCTCCATGAGGACTTTGGTCCCAGTCCTGTTGAGGTGCAACCAACCCTTTTGAATAGGTGCCCCCGTCCCAAAATTCTGAAGCCCTTCCTCCTGCACCATGCCTCAAGACACACCTTGATCTTCCTTATCTCCCTATTTCTACTCTTGCAAGCATGTGACACTGGGAGTAGTCCAGAGGTTACTACCTTCGAAGTCCTACATTTTAACTTCCTCCCTAGCTCTTGAAAGTCTAATAGTAGGACCTCAATACCTGCCCTCCTTGTGTCGTTGGTACTAACCTGTACCACAAATTCTGGCTCTCCCCTTGAATATTCTGCACCCTCTCCATGATCTCCTTTACCCTGGCACCAGGAAAGCAATATACCAGTTGGGATTCACGATGACAGTTAGAGAAGCACCCTAACTATGGAAATCTCCTACAGAAACTGCATTTCTTTGTTACCTCCTGTGCAGTTTCTTGCCCATGGATGCCATGGTCTGGAGTTCATTCCTTCAAGGTGTTGTCATTCCCAGTTTCCAAAGTGGAGTACTGGTTTGAGAGTGGCACACATCCCGAAGACTCCTGCACCTCCTTCCTCTTCCGAATGACCACCCATCTACTATCTTGAACTCATTGCCTGTGGGGTGACCATCTCCTGGAAAGTACCATCCTGGAAACTCTCTCGTCCTCCCTGATGGTCCGCAGTGACTCCAACTGACCCTCAAGCTTGGAAATCCTGAGCTCAAGCAGCTGGAGACACTTCCTACATGTGGTTCCCCCAAGACACATGAAGTGTCCTGAAGTTCCCACATGGCACAGGAATTGCAAGAAACAGGTCTCAGCTGCCTATCCATGCTCTTAAAAAAAAAGCAGCTCTATTTCCTCTTTTAGAATCTAGTTAGTATATTGTTTAAACTATTCATTTTAATTTTTGCCTTTTGACCTGCTCTGTGCTAATACCATTTATTAATTCACTTAATGTTATACTTACCCAGATTTAAAAAATTCAATTTCCTGGCTCCTAATTTAGACAGATATTTGCACCATGATGCAGGACGAGCTGTGCCCCAGGGGACTTGCTGGAAATCTAATGCCAGTGGTGCTGAAGGTCACCATGACACTGAACTTCTCCCTCTCCAACATTCCAGGATCCACTGCGGACATGTGTGGGATCTCAGTCAGCGGCCCATACGTGCATCAAGACGGTCACCAATGCCCTTTTCTAGGAGGGCCGGTGACTACATGCATTTCCTCATGGATCCCAACTCAGGCCGAAAGGACCATCGGATTCGGGGCCATCGCTGGATTCCCCTGGTGCAGGGTGTATCGACTCCATGCATGTGGCTATCAGGGCTCCTGAACACCAGCCAGCAGCCATCAACAGGAAGGGCTTCCACTGCCTTAAAGTACAACTGGTCTGTGACCACTAAAAAGGATTCTGCATGCTTCCTTGGAAGTTGTCGTGATGCCTACAATTGCAAGGCAGTATCTATCAGGTGCCACAGCCTCCCTCCCACCTACATGGATGGATCTGTGGAGTCAAGGGCCACCACACCACACTGGAGGGGTATAGCGCCTGCCACGGGACAATGCAAGCTACTATAGAGCAGGCTATTGGTCTGCTCAAGATGAGGTTCAGGTGCCTAGATCGGTCCAGTCGAGCTCTTCAGTATGCCCTGGTGAAGGTCTCATGTAATGTTGTTTGCTGTGCACTGCACAAGCTGGCCCTGCAGAGGGGGAGCTGATGAGCAACGAGGAAAGCAAGTAGCAGACTGCTTCAGATGAAGATGCAGAGGGGGATAATGGGCAAGCCAGGCCAGATGAAGGAGTGGCCAGATATGTGCAAGGGAGGCTCGATTATACATTCTTGTTTCCTTTGATTCTTACTGCCAGTTGTAGCTTGACCAATAAAGACCTGTCAGCAGCCATATTGTCACCTTCCCTCCTTAAGGATGCGGTGGATTTTGGAACATTCATGCAGCGCAGAGCTGGCCAAGCTCCAGAGTTGACTCCTTGAAGCATATGGTTTTGCCTACAGCCTCTTTAGAGGCTGGGTTGCAGCAAAGGGCCAAACGCTTGATGGAAGAGAAAGAGAGGTTGTCTAGGCTTAGCAGAAACAATTAACATTCACAACAGACCCTGCCCTTTGCACATGAAAGACAATCACTTGTGACATCCCCATGAATCTATGTGCACTTTATTCTTAGGTGTACTCCAATGAGGTGCTCTACCTGTACTGCCAACTGAGGTGGAGGCAGGCTGCTGACCTTGTTGCCCCTTGGCTAGGTATGACCTTGGGCTCATCCTCTGGATGCCTTCGGCCTAGATGGTCCTGGCATACTGGGGGACCTCCTGCACAGAAGCAATACCACCCTCTGTCGTCAGGGATGAAAGGGGATCTGGTGACACTGGTAGTGGCAGAGGAGCAGCTGCCCGCACCAGGAACACCGAGAGGAGTCCCGAGCTGCGGGAGGCAGCTGCTCCTATTCCCTAGCAAGGAATACTTTTGCCTCCCTGCTGACCCGAGAGTGCAGAGGACTCAGTGGTGGCTCCAGATCCCCAGCGCCCCACCTCACATTGCCACTGCTGCCTTGCACCCATGTTCAAAATGAAGGATGCAGGACTGCACGAATGTCCTGCAGACATTGAGTGCTCTGCTGAATGTGGCTCTCCTTCAGCACCACCAATCTCAATGGAGGACGCCACTTATGCACCAGAGAATGTCAAGCTCAAGGTCCAGATGGACACTTCCATTGCCCGTGCCTGGAATGTCCATCATTGCCAGATTTTCAAGACCTCTTGCTACAGCTGTGGCATTTCCCATGTTGCTGCTGACACAAAAGGCACGTCATGAGCCCGCGACTCAGTATGGGCCTGGCTTCCTGCAGTCCTCCAACCAGTCAAAAGCCTGGGCTATCACAGCCTCCATCAGCTGCTTGGGTGTGCGCTGATCAGCTTGCGTGCCCAGATTTAAACTCGAGCACAGACCCACTGAGCTGCAAGTATCTACGCTGATGGAGGGTGTAGGACTAATGAGGAGACAATGAACCATCTGAGGCCCTTTCCTCCCCCTCAGGTAACAGGCACCCCTCACAGTCTTAGAGGCGGTCTGATTTGGCACCACTTGGCTTGCATGAGCAAACAGACATGTAAGGGTCAAGTGCCTCCCCTCCTGAGAGCACACACCCCTACTATGGGCACAGATGCCTGATGAGCAGCATGACTCCATTAATGCAGATGCAACCTTGTGCCCCTTGGAAACCGTTCACTGTCTTGGGAAGGTGCTCCTGCCTCTGTCTACGATGTTCTGGCTGTCCTGTGTTTCAGCCAGCTCCATGACCTCCTTCTCTATTGAGAAGACACTGAGAAGCAGCAGCCATCACCAGTCTTGGCCTGCTCAGATTGTCTGTAGGAGAAGATTGCACAGAGGGAAGGAAGCTATTGGTCCTCCAGTGATATTGATCTCAATACATAGGCTGGTGGCAGTTCAGCTGCTACTGATGGGGCACAAAGATAACTCCTGCATGTGTCCCCTTTCTAGAGACATTGAGAGATTGCACAATACCAAGCAGCTCCCTTCAGGGGCACCTCACTATGCCATAGTCAGCTTGCATCCACTGACCCTTTGCCCAGGACTAAGGGGCTGATCCCTCTCCTCCCAACATTCTTCTGCTTCACCAAATGCAAGGCCCAAGAGGATGATGGTACAGAGGTACCCACTTTTGTAGCCCAGATGAAGTCATTGAGGTGCTTGTGGCACTGAATCCATATCCATGGTGTGACCTCATGGCTGCTGACCTCCTCCAATCTGGAGCCAAGCCTGTGTGGTTTGGCTCCCAGGTCTCCTCCCATCCCTCAAGATTATTATATCCTCCCTCTCCCTTGCAATCTGTAAAAGCACTGGGGCCAGGGGGGTGGGCTCGGAGGCATCATGGAATCACGGGGCCACCCCAGGTTTCGTCTCAGCCATCTCTTGTTTCTCCCATCACCTCCTCCTCTCCCAGGGCTTCAGTGCAGAGTTTAATGCAGGGCTGACAACCCGTTAAAAATGGCACCAGCACCTGCTGAGGCATCACCTGACATTCCCCACCTCCAGGCGGAACACCAACCACCCAATTGTTCAGGTGTCTCAGCTCAATAAACGAGTTAAAATTGGCCAGCAACCACTGAATTGTGAGCACCTCTATGCAACCCTCTAAAGTACGTGCAGTGTGCAATCGAGTTAGTGTTTCATCACCAACCTTCTGCACTGCTTTGACTTCATGCTCCAATGCCACTCCTGGCGAGATAGTAATTTTGGGGCATCTGAATTGAGAAAGGCAAGAGAACAGGATTGCAATTAAGGAAGGGGAGCACAAACAAGTGCATGCTTAGACCATCTGCAGATGGGAATCAGAAGAGATTACAGAATGAGTGGGAAGTGGCATGCTAGGAGGATAAAGCAGGATCATATCTTCAATGGTTTCAGTCCTGCCGTTGGCCATGGCCTTCGTTGTGGCCACTCCAATTACAGCAATCAGCGTCTCCTCCATCGGGGTAAGGACATGCATTGTGCCTAACCCCTAGCAGTTAGATGTTGCTGTCTGCAGTTACATGCCACCTCTTCCTCCAAGAGGAGAAAGCATGTGAATATCACAATGTGTTTGAGTGATGTGCTTGTCATAGTTGAATAGCTACGAGTGTCTGCAAGCTGAGAGGTGGGTGTGAGGCTTGTAGCAGTGCCAAGTGTGAGGGTGGTGTGGCTATGAATGTGAGGTTTGAGTCATGCTTGAAACAGAATATTGGTAGGTGAGTGAAGGGGGTTGAAGTAGAATAGAGCAATGTGTGAAGTTAGTGATACACTTATAAGAATATGGCAGTTGAAGATGCATTCACTGACCATGACCACTCATGAAGTCATTAAACTTCTTACACTGCATCCAAGTCCTCAGGGCTATACTACTTGCTTCAACAATGGCATCTGTTCCCACTCCCTTATTGTCTGGAGAGCCTCCTAGCCCCCAATGACAAGAGGAAATCTCCTGCTATCCAACTCCTGCACCAAGGCCTCCAGAATCTTGGATCATGCTCTCAGCTCTGTTGTGCCATTTTCACTTCTCTTCCTGCTCACTCTTCCCCAGCCACTTCCAGCATCTGCTGCAGCCAGACCTCAGATTCCCTTTAAGAGGTGAATGCTGGCTTTGAATAGTGCAGGCTAACATTAGGTGGTGCTAGCCTTGCACAAACCTGAGCCCCCTGTTGAGGTATGCAGTACTCAGCAGTGCATTTAACACTGGGCTACACACTACTATCATTTAACTTGGCAGGCAACATGAAGTTTGCAGCTTGTTAACAGCTTGTTAACAGTGCACTGTGATCCCCTGCGCCCATTCTTAGCCCTCACCCAATTTTTCCCCCATTGACACAATGAGGGGAGAAATTCAAACATATTTCTTCTATATTTTGTAGGTGAAGTATTTAGGCTGGAGACAAATTCTAGGTAGTGATCTCTCATGCTAGATCTCCACAAAGAGAGCGTGTTGGCTACCAAACTGTATGCAGAGTGCCCAACTGCAGCTGGCACTGTGCACCCTGCATTTGCAAATTTGGGTCTAAATGCTGGCTGTAGGAACCCAATCCAAATTGACCAACTGATCACAGCTTGCATCATGCACGCTCCTCTGAATTGTTCTGGATCTTAAGCAGCTTAACCAGAGGTTCAGCAAAAAGGAAAGGTAACTTTTGTACATTCATTTCGTGGGAGCCACAAGCATCAGCAGTCTGCCTGACTCCACAAAAATATTTCAGACCACTGGACTGCGTACTACCACCCCACCCAAGTATCTGTGGGTCAGCTCCACATTGGAGCTGGCTAAAAATCTTAAGTCTGCAGCTGGTGAGTACATTGACACACCCAATTGGCATCCACAGTTCATTGGCTTCATGCAGATGTAGGCCCCATTTCCATGAGGTTGCTGTTTTCAGGCCCACATTGCAATTGCACCACTCAGATTTCCTCCTTACAATCTCTCATACTCATAAATGAGTTGGAAAGATAAATCAGATTCTAGCCCTTGGAATAAATTATTGCTGTAATGGTCCCATATCATGTGTCTCCAATGAACTAACTTTTTAACCCCTCATGTGCCATGACTAGCAATAAAGAAGCCAGATGAATATCAGCTGATGTTAACTGGTGTGGTACCAAAATATACAAACCAGGAAGTCACCCCTTCCAGCCTCTTAGACAAACCACTTGCCACTCTATCCATGCAGGGACACAAATAACTTGGGTGGCTACTGTTGATGGATAAATTAGACAGGCCATAGGCAGTGCTGAAGTCAAAGGATTAGCTATGCATATGAGTAGGAGAGTTTTAATGGAAGAAGTTTAGAAATGGCAGGAGGGCAATGAATTTTGTGGACAGGTATAGACTGAAATCATAAGACACTCAGTGGAGAGCTGAGGGAAGAAAGAGGGAGGATATTTCAAGGAGAGCCTCAGGGTAAGACTTGGGAGATGTGGTAAACAACTAGGATTTTTAAAAGAGGAGCAAGTCCCTCCCCATTCCACTGCCAAAACTGTGTGCGAGGGGGATGGGGGGGGCAGTGGAACTCTCCAATCATGGCAATAAGATCAAAATACTGTGGATGTTGGAAACCTGAAATAAAGACAGAAAACGTTGGAATTATTCAGTAGGTCTACAGTATCTGTGGAGAGAGAAACAAAGTATCCCCAACCAGGACAGTCTTAGGCCACTCTGCTTCTTCCTTGGAGAGACAGAACCAGTCTCCAACGAGAGCAGTACTGAGGGCTTTAAAATGAATAGTGGGGGTGAGGGATAAGATATGATAAATTAAAGAGATAGGACAAGGCAAGAGAGCAAGGTAGCAAGAGGGAAATAATAATCAGTGTGGCAGAAAGGGACAGAATGTACAAGCAGCTCAGGCTAGAGGTTGCATAAATAGTAAAATAGACAGAACTAAAGGCTCTGTATTTGAATACTTGTAGCATTAACAAATGAATTGATAGCTCAAGTAGAAATACATATGCATGATCTGATAGCCATTACAGAGACATGGTTGCATGATGATAATAGCTAGGACCTGAATATTCAAGGACACATGACATTTCGTAAGGGCAGGAAACTAGAAAAAAGGGAGGGGTAGCTCTGTTAATAAAGGATGACATTAGTACAATAGAGAGAGGTGACCTTAGTTCGAAAAATCAAAATTAAAATCAGTTTGGGTAGAGATAAGAAATAGTAAAGGTAGGAAGTCACTTGTGGGAGTAGTTTATAGGTCCCCTAACAGTACCTATATTGTAGGACAGGGTATACAGGAAGAAATAATGGGGGCTTGTGAGAATGGTATGACAATAATCATGGGTGAATTTAATCTACAGATAGATTGGATGAATCAGACGACAAAGGTAGCCTACAAGTTAGTTCATGAGCGTTTTAGGTACAGTTTCTTAGAGCAGCACATTCTAGAGCCAGAGATTCGGCTACTGGTATCTGGTAATGTGTAACAAGACAGCATTAATGACTTCATCATAAAGGTGTCCCTAGGTAGCAGTGATCACAACACGATTGAATTTTGCATTCAGTTTGAGGGTGAGAATGGATCCAAGACTCGTGTTTTGAACTTAAATAAGGGTAATTATGAGGGTTTGAAGACAGAGCTGGCTAAAGTAAACTGGGAAATTAGGTTAAGGGATAGAGTGGCAGACATTTAAAAAAGGGATATTTCATAACAAAGATACATTCCAGTGAGAAAGACAGACAGACTCTGGGGAAAGGACATACCATCTGTGGCTAACTAAGGAAGTTAAAGATCGTATCAAATTGAAAGAAAAAGTGTACAATTCAGCAAAGAGTCATGGCAGATCAGAAGATTGGACAGAATATAAAACAAAATGACTAAAAAGAATAAATGAGAAAAATGAGAGAAAGCTAGCTAGAAATATAAAAATGGATAGTAAGAGTTTCTACAGGTATTTAGAAAGTAGAAGAGTAAGTAAAGTGAGTGTTTGCCCTCTGGAGAGTGAGTCGCGGGAGTTAACAGAAAATAAGGAAATGGCGGAGGAATGGAACAGATTGTTTGCATCTGTCTTCACTATAGAGGATACAAATAACATCCCAGAAATAAATTGTGAATCATTAGTTGAAAGGGAGGGGAAGAACTTAAAACAATTACCATCACCAGGGAAATGGTACTGAGAAAATTATTAGAACTGAAAGCGGTCAAGTTCTCAGGTCCTGATGGACTTCATCCTAGGGTCTTAAAAGAAGTGGTTGCTGAGATAGTGGATGCATTGATGTTAATTTTCCAAAATTTCCCAAGTTCTGAGAAGGTCCCATGAGATTGGAAAATAGCAAATATAACTCTGCCATTCAAGAAAAGGAGGAAAACAAAGCAGGAAACTACAGGTCAGTTAGCTTAACATCTGTCATAGGGAAAATGCTGGAATATATTGGAGGTTATAGCAGGTCATTTAGAAATCTCAATGCAATCAGGCAGAGTCAACATGGTTGTGAGAAAGGGAAATCCTGTTTACTAATTTATTAGAGTTCATTGAGGAAGTCACAAGCAATGTGGATAAAGGGGAAACCTGTGGATGTGGTATATTTGGATTTCCAGAAGGCATTTAAGAAGATGCCACAAATGTTACTAAACAAAATATGACTCCATGGTATGGGGTAACATATGAGCATGGATAGAGGATTGGTGAGGCAACAAGAAATGGAGAGCAGGCATAAATGGGTCGTTTTCAGGTTGGCAAGCTGCGACTAGTGGAGTGCCACAAGAATCAATGTTGGGCCTCAAATATTTACAATCTATATCAATGACTTGGATGAAAAGACAGAATGTATGGTTGCTAAATTCACTGATGACACAAAAGTAGGTAGGAGTGCAAGTTGTGAAGACGACATTTGGAGTCTGCAAAGGAATATAGATAGGTTAAGTGAGTGGGCACTTTGGCAGGAAGAATAGAAAAACATTTAAATGGAGAGAGACTGCAGAACTCAGATGCAGAGGGATCTGGGTGTTCTAGTACATGAAACAGTTAGTATGCAGGTACAGCAAGTGATTAAGGCGGCAAATACAACGTTGTCGTTTATTGCTAGGGGAATGGAATATAAAAGTAGAGATGTTTTTCTACAGTTGTACAGGGCTTTGGTGAGACCATATCTAGAGTATTGTGTACAGTTTTGGTCTCCTCAAGAAAGGAGATAATTGCAGTTCAGAGAAAGTTCACTCAACTGATTCCTGGGATGAGGGGATTATATTGAGGAAAGGTTGAGTACTCATTGGAGTTTAGAAGGATGAGAAGTAATTTATTGAAACAAAATCCTGAGGGGACTTGAAAGGGTGGATGTTGAAAGGATGCTTCCCCTTGTGGGAGAGTCTAGAACTAGGGAGCACAGTAAAAATAAGTAGTCTCCCATTTAAGACAGATGAGAAATTTTTTCTGAAGGTCGTGAGTTTGTGGAACTCTTCCCCAGTGAGTGGTGGAAGCAGGGTCACTGAATATTTTAAAGGCAGAGGTAGACAGGTGCTTGACAAGCAAGGAAGTCAAAGGGTAGGCAGGAAAGTGGAGTCGAGTCCACAAACAGATCAGCCATGATCTTATAAAATGGCAGAGCAGGCTCGAGGGGCCTAGTTTATACGTTCTTATGTTCGTACCACCATCCTCCTCCACCTGGCTGAATTTGTTCTCGCATTGAACAACTTCTCAAATTTAACTCAACTTACTTCCTCCAAGCTATGCATACCTTTGTCATGTGGAACATTCCTTATTCCAGTCCTACTTCATCTCTTTCTGGTACATTGATGACTGTATTGGTGCCACTTCCTGTTGTCACCTTGAACTGGAAACTTCAATTTTGCTTCCAATATCCACCCTTCTCTCACCTTCACATGATCTATCTCCAACTTTTACCTTTGATTTTTCTATCTCCATTGCTAGGGATAGGCCAACAAATATTCACTAGAAGCCCAGACTCCCACAACTACCTCGACTACACTTCCTCACACCCTGCTTCCCAGTTTCTCCATCACATTTGTTCTGATGATGCATCCTTCCATGTCAATGCTTCTGATAATCTTCTTTTTCCCTCAACATAGGATTCCCCCGCCCCCCCCCCCCCCCTCCTACTGAAGTTGACAGGGCTCTCAACCATGTCTGTTCCATTTCCTATACTTCTGCTCTCAGGCCTTCCCCAGTCAGGTTAATTCTCTACCTTGCTCTCATGCTGACCTCTGTTCTCAGCCTATTAGTTTTCTAATGAAGCTCAATGTAAGCTCAAGGAACAGCACCTCGTCTTTCAATTAGGCACTTTACAGCTTTCCAAACTATGAGTTTAACAATTTCAGACCATAATCTCTACCCACATTTTGATTTCTTTGCATGTTTCGATTTTTCTTGTGTTTTCAGAATGCAGCACACCTGCTCCAGGCACACCTTTTGTTCCTTTGTTTCTTTTCTTATCCCATTACCACTCCCTTTGGCCCTGCATGACTAACTAGTCAGTCATTCAATCCTTCCTGTCTTCCACGCTATCGTAGACTTTCCCTTTTGTTCTTTTTCATGCCCACCCCCATCGGCCTGAATGAAACATTACCATCTACAAGATGCACTGTAGCAACTCACCAAGGCTCCTTTGACAGAACAACCTCCATTCCTTCACTGTTGGATCAAAATCCTACAACTCCTTTCCTAACATTGTTGGTGTACGTACACCCCAAAGACTGCAGTGGCTTAAGAAAGTAGCTCACCACCACCTTCTCAAGAACAATTTAGGACGGGCAATAAATGCTGGCCTAGCCAGCAATGCCCATATCCCACGAGCGAATTTAAAAAAGTAGGAAGCTAAGTGAGTGCTTGTAACGTTGGTGTCGCTCTAAAAAAGGTGTATAAAAGTAATCAGTATCTGCAGATGGACAGAGTGGTCATAAAAGGAGAGCATCATAAATATAAAAAGTGCTCACTGACCTACATTGGCTCCCAGTCAAGCAACATCACGATTTTAAAATTCTCATCCTGGTTTTCAAATTCCTTCAATGCCTTGCCCCTCCCTAACTCTATAATCTCCTCCAGGCCCACAACCCTCCAAGATAATCTTCAGCATCCCAGATTTTAATTGAGTCACCATTGATGGCCATGCCTTCAGTTGCCTAGGCTCTATGCTCTGGAATTCCCTCCCTACACCTCTCCTCATTTTCCTCCTTTAAGACACTCCTCAAAGCCTACCTCTTTGACCAAGCTTTTGGTTATCTGACCTAATGTTTCCTTATGTGGTTTGGCGTCATTATTTTATAATGCTCCTGTGAAGTGCCTTGGGATGTTTTATGATGTTAAAGGTGCTATATAAAATACAAGTGATTGTAAAAACAAAAACGTTTACAATTATATTATGAAAAAAAAGAGGGTGGTCCAACACAACATAGGCCCTTTGACAAATGAAAATAAGGAAATAGACATGTAGAATAATTTACACTGCCAGTATTTACAATAGCCAGCTGAAACTGTGTAGTGTGCATGTTGCAGTTTCCACGCAACTGATTCCTAAAATGGCAATTAGCATCCTTTGCAAATCACAGGACCCCAAAAGGAGTACCAGTTGAGTGACTGCAGCTGTCCAGCCACCAAATGATCAGCCTTTAGGAATATAGGGCTGAATTTTACGAGCCCTCCGACATTAGGGGTTGCAGGGGAGGAGCCCGGAGGATTCCTCTGGAGAGGCCCACCACGAGCCCCAATGCCAGGAAGGCCCTGCTGCATTTTCGCAGCAGCAGCAAGGCCTCAGTGCAGCTCCCCCACTGCTTGGCAGCAGAACCTTCATGTACATCTGCTAATCAAAATTAAAAATAATGAACACCTGCCTGGTAGCAACAGCCATCCCATGCTGATATTCCAGCCTCTGGCCAGACCTCCTGCACCTTCGGATCTCAGTACAGGAGGTTCGAGGTATGACGGTGGGGGGGGGAAGAAAAAAAGTGAACTTTGCAGGGTGATGGGGCAGGAGTGGGAAAAACTGCTCCAATCGGTTGTGGGGATGGACAGAAGGAGTTGCGGGTCAAGGTACTAAAGTTGGGGGCATGAAACATCAGAATAAAAAGGGGTTTTCTGAGGGGGGTGATAGGACATTTATTTATTGAGAACTCAGTGGGGTGGGGGTTCAAAGTTTCAATAACATTTTATTTCTAATATTTGTGCAATGTCACCTTTAAAAATTTAAAATTTACCTGACGGGCTTGAAGCCCTTTAAAAATGGCACTGGCGCCTGTGCAGTGGCGACAGATGCCATTGCCAGGTCAGAGCAGCTGCCTCCTCTGTCATTGGCAGCTGGCCGTTCCACCTCCTCCACTTAAATGAGCCCCCAGGTGAAATATTGCGGGGGCTCAGCAGCACACAAGTTGTGTGCGCTGCGCTTTTTTTCAAGCTTGCCACCGAAAACTACAGCGAGCTTATAAATTCAGTCCATAGTGTCAACATTCACCATTTGTGGGAACTGGGTGTTAAATTATACCACATTTTCAGATGTTAACACCCATCTTCCGCTGGGTAGGAGCCCTCAAAAATCTCCATGAATTTTGAAAGTAATTTAATTTAACTTTTATTACATTTACCCTGAAGGACAAATTTGAATGTTTGGCATTGTCCTTCCTCATTGAATACAACATCTAATTTTAGTCTTGTCAAGTGAGAAGGGACAAAGGAAAGATTTTGAGAGAGCTTTAGCTGCTTTGTGTCCTTAGTGTTGCCTTTGTATGCTGAACCGTTACAAGTGGAAACTAATGCAAAATGGCAGTTGTATAGACTGAACTATATCTGACCTCAGCAATTTAATGCTCCAAACTGGCTGCAAAGCCATAGAAATAAAACTGGTCTTCTGATTGTTAGCTATTATCAGTCACCTTGCAGTTTCACCACTAAGAGCTAAGGGAAGTTGGAACTGTGAACTGTCATTTTAAATTAAAATTTGAAACACAATCTTGAAGAAATGCTGTAGAAAGACAATTGAAAGGTAAAAGGCAATTTGGGTGACAAAACATTTCCATATAGATGTTACTGTAAGATCCCTCAGGAAACAGGAATAAATGTACCTTGACCATTCCTGTACACATTACAAGGATGGCTTATACACCCATCAGGAATTAACATTAAAAAATTATTTTGAAACAAGGAAAGATCATTCTTTGTGGTGCATTGATAAGGATTAAATACAACATAGCCTATGAAATAATACACGAGTTAAGGAATTGGCTGCAACCAAATTGTCTCGGGCTGTCAGAACATTTTTTTTAGAAAAAGCTATTAAGCAGTAAAGGAAAGTGCAATTCTCTGGTCTCAAATTTTGCATTAAGTCTGGAGATACACGAAGGTAATCATAGTTGGTATTGAGAATTGTGTAAAAGTCAGTAATTATCAGAGTCTAAAATATTAACGGATATATCAGACAGATGAGGAAATGGAACAGAAATTCCTCAGATCTTGCTATCTGGTGCTGCTCGAGCATTTTCTGGGACATAACTCAGCCGTGCTGGCCAAAGGTCAGCAGCTCTTTCACTCAGCAGTCCCACCGCAGAGGCAGCGGCTGGTGCTGGTAGAGCATTCAACTGAGGCCCTGGACCCAGGCCACTGGTAAATCAGAGTGGGGGGGGGAAGAAAGAGGGAGGGAAAGTCAGCAGCAAGGGCAGGGGGGTGGCTCTCAGCACCCACCCCCACTTCCCAATGCTGGGTCCCTCGTTTAGACACCAAGTGCCTTTTAACAAGGGAACAAAGGGCTCCCTACCATTCCCCAGAGCCAGCAAGCAACCCGCAGAGATTTGCTTGGCATGCTTCTTGCGTAGCAACAGGCCCATCCAATGCTGGACTAATTCCAGTGGTAGAGAGAGGAGGCCCTTAATTGGGCATTAATTTGGATGGAGGGTGCCAGGGTCCCCATACGTCACCATCCTGCCTGATTAAATGCTCTCCCTGCTTCCAAACCAGATGAGAGACAAGCATAAAATTCCCCAATTACGTCTCACTCATGTTGGTCTGTCTCTGCTAAGGTCTACAAGACTGCAGCTTGATTCAGGGATAATCTGCACTGTTAAATGCCCAGTCATCTCTTCTGGTGGTGTAGAAGCAGTCCATTGCAGCACAACTAAGATTTTGCAACTAGGCATTGGTGAGATCCCTCCTTGCAGCAGGAAACCTCCCATGTGAATGCAACAGGTAAGACTAAAGCATTTGCAACCATCTCCAGCTAGTGGTGTCACATGGATGGTCCTTCTCAGCCTCCTCCAGAGTTCCCCAGCATCACAGACACCAGTCTTCAGCCAATTGGATTCAACTTGACATTGTCTCACTTCTCGCACGCGTGACAATGAAAAAACACCGACTCAAACTGAATTATAAAAATTGACTACCTTTTTAAAAAAAGGGCAATGCTGAAAATAATGGCCGCATGTGTATTTGAATGTTGCCACACTGGCTGTTTAGAACAAAGGATGCCTAACCATGTTGAGAAGTGTCAATTACCCCCATCCTGAAACATTCCAGAAATTAATGGGTTCTACTGAACCAAAGGTGATATGAAGTGGAATCATAACCATAGTATTCTCATCCTGGGCCATTGTGAGATCATCATGGTGTGTGGAGGGGTTGGGGGGGAGAAAGAAGGAGACCAAAGCATCTCTGCCCAGAATCGGATGTGACAAACTTTTAATCAATCAAGGGAGAGGGAGACCCAGAAGGAAACATCACCAAAAATAAATTGTCCAGCTAAGCTGAGAGAAAACCCAGCAAGCCAGAAGGAAAAAAAAAGGTGCCTTACTGTAAATTCTACATTTTCAACAATTCAGGATAAGGCATATTGCTCAACAAATAAATCTTAGGTTTTAAACCTAAGAAAACGTGTTGCTATTTGATAAATAAACCAAAAGGGGATAAACTAACAAAAAAACACTTGCTGCGGTCATGTGGGAGCTGAACAGTGGAAAACCACCCACACCCCTCACCACACGGATGTAACAAGAAATGGCTGTGTACTGACCACGACACTGGCATCTAATCAGATAATGTGAAAAATTGCTTAGAAATGTCCTGCACAAAAAGGCAAGACAAATCCAAGCTAGTCAATCACCCAATTAACCTACTCCCAATCAGCAAAGTGAAGGAAGGAAGGAAGTGGGAAATCAAAAGTGGTACTTACTCACCAATAACCTGCTCACTGATAGAATAAAACTACTAGACCTCATTATAGTCTTAACCCAAACATGGGCACAAGAGCTGAATTCCAGAGAAGAGAGAGAGTGACTGCTCTCGACATCAAGGCAGCATTCGATTTACCAAGAAGCCCGAATTAAACGAAATTCACTGGGGATGAGGGGAAATTCTCAACTGACTGGAGCCATGCCTGGCATGAAAATTGTTATGCCTGTCGGAGGTTAATCATTCAATTACAAGACATCATTGCAGGAGTTCCTCAGAACAGCACCCTGGGCATAACAAGCCTCAGCTGTTTCAATGGCCTTCTCCATCGCAAGGTCAGCAAATAGCCTATTTGCTAATGATTGCATAGTGTTAAGCTCCTTTTGCAATGAAGCATTCTATGCCCTCAAGCATTAAAATCTGGACAACATTCAGTCTTGGACTGAAATAGCAAGTAATGTTCACATTGCACAAATGCTAGGCAATGATCATGTGGAAGAGAGCTGAACCACCTCCCTTGACATTTAATGGTATTGCCATCACTGGGTACCCCATCAACATCCTGGAGGGGTCAATATTGACCCAGACCTCAACTGGACCAGCCCCATAAATATTAGTGGCTGGGTATTCTGCAATGAGACATATTTACCCCAAGAGAAGTCTCCTCAGCTTCGGAAACCATTGAAGACATATTAACCATGAGAGAAAAGTCTCCTACAGTGAACAAAGTTGAATACTTGGCCCCAACAAAAAGCAAGATTACCTACAATCAAGGACGACAGCGAGCTCGAAGCACAGTAAAAATCTCCTTCAGAGATTGCCTCAAACCTCTCCACTATTTTTCTTCTGCTCTTTTCTGTCTATTTGCATGTGCGTATTGTGTATGCATACTAGCGTGGGGCATGGTGTGTATTTGTAGGCGTTAACCAAGAGTTTAATAAAATTTCACTTTTCTTTAAACCCAAGAAAGTATGTTGGTGCTCATTTCTTTGCCTTATAATTGGAAAGCAGCAAACAAGGATTCACCAAGGGGGAGCTCAAGACACTGTTTAAAAATCAAGTTACAAGACCAGCTGAAGACATTAAAAGACCCCGAGACACCCTTCTCACCTGTCTGTAACAGTAAGACCCATTTTGACAGTTTTAACACAATGTTGGATGATCTAGGTTTAACTCCTACCATTCGTATACTGAAGGCAGCAAATGAGCCAATTATTGGAAGGAAACTGTTCTGTAACTTCTATAACAGTATTTCTGCCTCATCGATTAGGCACACTACAGCCTGTCAGACTGAAGATGGAGTTCAATAATTTCAGAGCATGACGGGCCCCCCCCCCCCCCCCACATTTTACTTTGTTTTTTTTTATACATTGTGTTTTTTATTTCATCTTAGTTTGTTCAGTTTGCTTACCCACTTTTTCTTCATGTTTGTACTTGCAGCTGTTCAATTTTCAGTTCGTTAACACCCTATCTGTACTAATGCTTTGTCTTTCAACACATCATTAACATTGTTTGCCTTTGCTCCATGACCTTCTGGTCAGCTATTCTGACCATGTCCTGTCTACACCTTTTGTTATCTCTTGCCCCACCCCTGCTTTGCATGCTGATAACCTTTCACATTTCTAATAATTGCCAGTTCTGAGGGGGGGGGGGGGGGGTCACTGACCTGAAATGTCAACTCTGCTTCCCTCCACAGATGCTGCCAGACCTGCTGAGTATTTCCAGCATTTGTTTGTTCTCTAAAATATTTAACTGTAGGTATAAAGTCAACTAATTTCAAATATGAGTGACTGAATTATTCGATTTGGTTTCACAAATATAAAACACTAGTAAGCTAAGAAGGTGGTTGCCTGAAACGTCCATGTGGACCGCTATGCTTTTCTTTAGAAACCTTGATATAGACCCAAATCAGGGAAAAAAATAAAATTGATTGACAAATGGCTGGAAAGTTAAAAATTATGGAAGTCTCCTAGCTCTGAATAAGTGTAATTAGGAAATTCATGCTAGTGATAAATGCCAGTTACTTCTCCAAAAAGACTATAGATGGTTATATTTTCCCCTCCAATGATTACTTTCTTCAATAATTCCAAAAGATCCCTATAGTCAACAAATTCAAAAGCAGCCTGTGTGCCAGAGTACACTAGCCACATGAGATGTCACCTAATTTCTGGAAATGTCCTCCATAGTGCAAAGAGCTGGCATGTCACATTAGTATATTTAATTTGGGTCTTTTCTGCCAATAGATAAAAATGGTAGAAGCAGGCTTACTAACTAAAAGATACAAAAGCAGAATGTAAAATATACCTGCATGTACTTTATAGACCATTGCCTTTGTAATGGATTCGCCAGAGTTAAAACTAGCAGAAATTGTCCAGTACAAACAAGCATATTTACTACAGGATGATAAAAATAACTAGAAACATCTGTAACTTATCTATTTTTGTTTCTGCCCTATGGATACAAAGTCACGAGACATCAGTAACATCCACAGCGTTTCTCCATCAGTTAAGATTCATAGTTCAGCAATTATGGCCCAAGGTGCTACATCAAGGCATTTGATAAGGTTCCCCATGGTAGGCTGATGGAGAAAGTGAAGGCGCATGGGGTCCAAGGTGTACTAGCTAGATGGATAAAGAACTGGCTGGGCAACAGGAGACAGAGGGTAGCAGTGGAAGGGAGTTTCTCAAAATGGAGCCGTGTGACCAGTGGTGTTCCACAGGGATCCGTGCTGGGACCACTGTTGTTTGTGATATACATTAATGATTTGGAGGAAAGTATAGGTGGTCTGATTAGCAAGTTTGCAGACGACACTAAGATTGGTGGAGTAGCAGATAGTGAAGGGGACTGTCAGAGAATACAGCAGAATATAGATAGACTGGAGAGTTGGGCAGAGAAATGGCAGATGGAGTTCAATCAGGGCAAATGCGAGGTGATGCATTTTGGAAGATCCAATTCAAGAGTGAACTATACAGTAAATGGAAAAGTCCTGGGGAAAATTGATGCACAGAGAGATTTGGGTGTTCAGGTCCATTGTTCCCTGAAGGTGGCAACGCAGGTCAATAGAGTGGTCAAGAAGGCATACGGCATGCTTTCCTTCATCGGACGGGGTATTGAATACAAGAGTTGGCAGGTCATGTTACAGTTGTATAGGACATTGGTTCGGCCACATTTGGAATACTGCGTGCAGTTCGGGTCGTCACATTACCAAAAGGATGTGGATGCTTTGGAGAGGGTGCAGAGGAGGTTCACCAGGATGTTGCCTGGTATGGAGGGCGCTAGCTACAAAGACAGGTTGAGTAGATTAGGATTATTTTCATTAGAAAGACGGAGGTTGAGGGGGGACCTGATTGAGGTGTACAAAATCATGAGAGGTATAGACAGGGTGGATAGCAAGAAGCTTTTTCCCAGAGTGGGGGATTCAATTACAAGGGGACACGAGTTCAAAGTGAAAGGGGAAAAGTTTAGGGGGGATATGCGTGGAAAGTTCTTTACGCAGAGGGTGGTGGGTGCATGGAACGCATTGCCAGCGGAGGTGGTAGACGCGGGCACGATAGCGTCTTTTAAGATGTATCTGGACAGATACATGAATGGGCAGGAAGTAAAGAGATACAAACCCTTTGAAAATAGGCGACAGGTTTAGATAGAGGATTTGGATCGGCGTAGGCTTGGAGGGCCGAAGGGCCTGTTCCTGTGCTGTAATTTTCTTTGTTCTTTTTCTTTTTTATCATCCCCAAACTTCAAAATTGTACTTTGTATACCCAAGACCAGGTGATTTCAGAAAAGCATTGTCCCTAATTGTGGTATATTGTAATATATTCTGTACTCTGCCTCTCTGCTGCCTTCTGTTGAGAGGTGTAAATAAAAATAGTTTCCAACATAGCAGCTCCCAGTTAAGGCTTCATGGCAGTTTTACTTGGCAAGAGACAAAAAAGCAAACATGACGAAAGGATGGAATTGTTTTTTTAACACTTCATTTGAGAGATTACAGTCTGAACATTGACACTTTGGAACTCCCAAAGGCAATTGAGGATGTTTCAGCGATTTGAAAGATTGCTTCATGTGTCTGCAATTAGTGTTCAGCTACAACTGAGTACGTAGTTTTAAAAATGTGGCACTGAAGACACATTTTGGGACAATGGGGGAATTCAACCCTAACAAAGAGGACTGATGTATTTATGAACACAAGTCACACATTCGGCTGTGAGCTAATAAAATCCTTGAGGATAAAGGTGAATGTTTTCATCACCATGAGGCCAGATGCATTTGAGGTGGTGTTTCACCAATGTTGTCCACCAGACCCCAGTACTTTGGGCTATTCTGAATTATGGCACTACTAAAAACAAAAAATTGCACTGAGTGGCATTGCATGGAAGGAATCAGTTGCCAGGTGAGTCTATTGCAGATTATATTCTTGAGTGAAATAAACTGTCTCGTCACTGTGGTCAAGGTGTCAACTTAGAAGTCAACCTTAGACCTCCAATGAACATGTCTCTAAATAACAGGAAAATCCAGGCCAAGCTTGTGTAAAGGCAATAAGCTGATGTGGAAGGGAGGCCACAGTCATGAAAATGGCAGAAAGAGATAGTGGCAAATTGCATGGAAGTTCTTTTCCTGAGCTGGCAGGGGGAAGTCCAGATTTCAACAGGAAGCAGGCAGCCAAGTTCACAGATTCAGTCAGAAATGTGGATGCTATTACCATGGTGGCCTTCAACCATCTAAATGTTCCCATTGCCAAAGTGCTATGCCTGTGGAAAAGTCAGTCATATCTAGATGGCATGCAGGAGTAGAGGAAACAGTAATGCTCCAGGCCGCAGCAGTGCACCAGGTCAGGTTCCAAGAAGTCCTCACATGTGCACGTTATGGATATGGAAAAAGCTGATGTTAGAGGAAGATCAAGAGTTATACTCAGAAAGAAAAACAGAATACAGAAGTTCAGAGAACAAGGGCTGAAGATATAATTCCAGCGCCCACAGTAAAAATGCAAGTTGGAGTCACAACTTACAGCTGTTGTTGATACAACTGCACAAAATGTCTGTTAACTTGGAAGCAGAGTACCAAGTAGTCCCCAAGGTCACATTCTCTTACGAAAACTGGTGTGAAACTGACTAGTTAGTCTAACAGTATTCCAGTGTTAGGTGAAGTGAGTGTTAAGGTGGAATACAATGATGCATCCTGTTACTTGCCATTAGTAATAGGAGGGAACAAAGTTTCCAAGAAGAAATTGGCTTAAGAACATGTGTTTAAATTGGACAGAGTTATTTACAATTGGAATCAGTAAGAGTATGACAGAGGAATGCCAAGAGTGCACAAGGTGGTCTTTGAGCAAGTGATAAAAATTAGGCATCACAAGGCCAAAGTCAAGATAAAGGACAATGTACAGCTGATATTTTGCAAAGCTAGGCCAGTGGCTTATGCACAGTTAGAAGCAGTAAGTAAAGAGCTGGATCGCTTAGAAAGAAGAGGCAATTAAAAAGGTGAAGAGCTGCGAATGGGCCACACCCATTGTGGTAGTTCAAAAAGATGGGTCCATTTGAATTTGTGGGGATTATAAACAAATGGTAAATAAAAAAAAGGTGACTGAAAATGATACTTACCCACTGCCTACGAGTGGTGATTTGTTTTCTAATTTAGCAAATGGGCAGCAAAATAGATCTGTCAAATGCATATTTGCTATTACAATTAACTGACAAGTGCAAGGAATTGCTCACCATTCATACACACAAAGGGTTATACCAGTACAAAAGATTATCATTTGGGGTAATAAAAGCAAAATATTGCAGATGCTGGAAATCTGAAATAAAAACAAGAAATGCTGGAACCACTCAGCAGGTCTGGCAGCATCTGTGGAAAGAGAAGCAGAGTTAACGTTTCGGGTCAGTGACCTTTCAATCACTGAAAGGTCACTGACCCGAAACGTTAACTCTGCTTCTCTTTCCACAGATGCTGCCAGACCTGCTGAGTGGTTCCAGCATTTCTTGTTTTTAATCATCATTTGGAGTGTCTACTGCTGCCAGTGTTCCAGAGCATCATGGATCAGGTACTAAGTAGGATGAAAGGAGTGTGCTGTTTCATGGATGACATTTTAATTAGCACTAAGACAGGAAAGTAAGGTTGAAAGAAGTCCTTGATCGACTTTGAAGGTATGGCATCAAAGCAAGGCTTCAGAGAGGAGTGTTGATTTTGATGTCAAAACAGCATGATATCTTAAGTCAGCAGATCATGCAAATGCAGGCATTAGAGATTTCATGTGAAGACTGATTTATTTTTTAGCATGAGTTACCTGTAAATTACTTTACATACACAAATGCCAGCATCTACCAGAGAAATTGAAGAAACTTGCAAGGATATGATGCTCAGTACTCAATTATGTCATGAATGGCTAGCCTAAAGAGTGCTATGATGGGAAATTGCAAGAGTACCTCACATGTAGAAATGAACAAAGGTATCTCACTAGAGACTACATCAGTACTAATAAAGTTTACAGCTACTTTACATGGGATTACAACTCTTGAGATTTCAATGTGTTGTCATCACCAAACTAGGTAGTACTTCTATACTTATGCAAGGTTAAGTCCTTAGTAAGGAGTGGTTAAAAATGTTACCTGGATTCAATTTGCTCCACATACTGTCAATGTGTATGTACTCACACAGCACAGTTGAATGGATCTGCAAAAACATTCACGGGACTAAAACTACTTGTGACTAGTACAATTCCTTCAGACTCATTATCTTCCTCTTCTGCCTACATATTCAGTCTCGTGTAATTTCAAGGACCCTGCCTCTCCACTTTGGGCAGTTCATTGCTTAAAGATACTTCAAGTCACACCTGAAGCACCTATTAACTGTTCCTTGGGCATTCTTGGGATTCATTCACTTGTTATTGCTGTTCCAATTCTCTCTTCTGCTGCAAGAGCCAGACCTGCTAAAGGTGCTTTCATTCTCATTACTCCCATCTTTAACTTTTTCATTATACTGGTGCCTGCATCCAATATTTCGACCATTTCAAAATCCAGCAATCATTGAGCCCACCATTCTTTGTGTCACTGCAGAATATCCTATTTGTTCTACCAAGGCTGCAGGAAACGAATGTTCCCCCAGAATGTTTTTTAAAGACAGCAGATATCAGAATAGGGAGTCTTTTACCAAGAACTGAACCCCAGTTTGAACAAGGAGTCTGTCCACATGAGGCACCCTGGCACAATCTAGCAGTTTAAATGTTAACACTAAACCAGGGATCTCCAAATTAAATGTCCTCAATCTTCTATACAGTCATATATTCCTCAACTGACTGAGGTTTCTGAAATCTGACTTCACAGGTATTTAAAAAAATCACCTTTCTTGCAACTCTCATTCAAGAATTCAACAGAAGATCCAAACCTTCAATATCTAACTGACAAGCATCCAGTTCACAAAATGCTTTACTTCTGGTAGGAAGTGAGAACACCAAAGCCATACCTTGTTACTTCTTTGATAGGGGCATAACCCATGTTCACATATCCACTTCATTCTTCCACTGGTCATATGGTTCAGACTCCAAGAACACAGGAGGCTAATCATACCTTGACAATTTACACTTGCTTTCTGCCATTCTCCACAATAGCCACTGGGATTTTAGTTATCTATGTAAAAAAAAAATTCTTAAACCTTTAGGGCGGCACAGTGGTTAGCGCAGCCTCACAGCTCCCGCGACCTGGGTTCAATTCTGGGTACTGCCTGTGTGGAGTTTGCAAGTTCTCCCTGTGTCTGCATGGGTTTCCTCCGGATGCTCCGGTTTCCTCCCACAGCCAAAAGACTTGCAGGTTGGTAGGTAAATTGGCCATTATAAATTGCCCCTAGTATAGGTAGGTGGTAGGGGAATATGGGATTACTGTAGGGTTAGTATAAATGGGTGGTTGTTGGTCGGCACAGACTCGGTGGGCCGAAGGGCCTGTTTCAGTGCTGTATCTCTAAATAAAAATAAAAAATAAACACAATTAACACTGCCTCCTGATGTCCCTTTCCCTACCAAATTAGTTCAAACCCTCCCACACAGACTAGTTAACCTTCCCACAAGGACATTGGTCCCAGCCTTGCTCAAGTACAACCGACCCAGCTTGTACACTTCCGTCCTCCACCAGAACTGGTCCCAATGCCTCTGAATCTGAAGCCCGCCCTCCCAACACTGCTTCTCCAGCCACACATTCACCTGCACTATCTTCCTGTTTCTGGATTCAGTAACATGGGACACTGGAAGTAATCTAGAGATTGTCACCCGTGAGGTCTTATTCCTTAATCTTTTTCGTTGTTCCTCGAACACTAGGCATAGGATTTCAACCTGTTTCCTACCCATGTCATTGGTTCCAACATGGACCACGACATCGGGCTGCTCCCCTCCCCCTTGTGGAATGTCCTGCACCCATTCAATGACACCCGTAACCCTGCCACCATACTTACATTTGCAGTTGCAGAAACATGTGTCTACCCCCTAACTATCAAATTCTCTGTAACTACTGCAATTCCACACTTTCTTGTGCACCCTGTGGAGCAGAGTCTCCCATGGTGTTGAGGATTTGCTTCTGGTTGCACTCCTGAGGTATCATCACACTCACCATAACAACATAAGTTACAGGAGCAGGAGTAGACCATACAGCCCCTCATTCCTGCTCCACCATTCAATACGATCATGGCTGATCTGCTACCTCAACTGCACTCTCCGACCCGCTCCCCATATTCCTTGATTCCCTAAGAGACCAAACATCTAGCAGTCAGCTTTGAATATACTCAACGATGGAGCATCCACAACCCTCTGTGGTAGACATTTCCAAAGATTCACAACCCTCTCAGAGAAGAACTTTCTCCTCATCTCAGTCCTAAATGATTGATCCTTTATCCTGAGGCTGTACCCTAATGTTCTAGATTTCACAGCCAGGGGAAACAACCTCTCAGTGACTACCCTGTCAAGCCCCTTCACAATCTTGTATGTTTCAATGAGATCACTTCTTATCTTTCTAAACCCCAAACAGTATAGGTTCAATTTACTCAGCTTCCCATCATACAACAACCCTCTCATCCCAGGAACTAATCTTGTGAGCCTTCACTGGATGGCGTCTAAGGCAACTATACCCTTCCTTAGAATTGGAGACCAAAACTGCACACAGTACTCAAGGTGTGGTCTCACCAAAGCCCTATACAATTGTAGCAAGAGTTGCTAATTCTTGTACTCCAATCCCCTTGTAATAATTTCCAACATGTCATTTGCCTTCCTAACTGCTTGCTATACCTGCATGCTAACTTTCTGTATTCCTTGTACCAGTATACCCAAGTCTTTCTGAACATCAATATTTAAAAGTTTCACGCCTTCTAAAAAATATTCTGCTTTGCAATTCTTACTACCAAAGTGAATAACCTTACATTTCCACACATTATACTCCATCTGCCACCTTGTTGCCCACTCGCTTAGCCTGCCTCTATCTCTTTGCAGCCTCTTTGTGTCCTCCTCACAGCTTACATTCTCGCCTAGCTTAGTATCATCAGCAAACTTAGATACATTACTCTCAGTCTCTAGTCTACGTCATTAATATAGATTGTAAATAGTTGATGCCCCAGCACTGATACTTGCAGCAGTCCACAAGTTACAGCCTACCAACTTGAAAATGGCCCATTTATCTCTTCTCTTTGCTTCCTGTCTGTTAACCAATTCTCCATCCATGCTAATATATTACACCAATTCCATGAGCCCTTATCTTGTGTATTTAACTTTTGTATGGCAACTTATTGAATGCCTTTTGGAAATTCAAGCATACTACATCTACTGCACAACCCCTCCCCAAACTTTATCTACCCTATGAGTTACATCCTTAAAAAACCCTCATAAATTTATCAAAAACAGTTTCCCTTTTGTAAAACCATGTTGACTCTGTCAGATCATACTATGATTTTCTAAGTACATTGGTAAGACTTCCTCAATGATAGATTCCAGAATTTTCCTAACAGATGACAGGCTAACTAGCCTGTAGTTCTCAGTTTTCTCCCTCCCTCCTTTCTTGCATCACGCTGTTTTGCTAGCTTCCAATCTGCTAGGACCAAGCATGAAGCTATGGATTTTTGGAAAATCATAACTAGTGCATCCACTATCTCTGCAGCTACCTCTTTTTGGACCCTGGGACACAGGCCATCGGTTCCGAGGGATTTGACTAATTTTAGTCCCTTACGCTTCTCTAATACTTATTTTTTTTTAATATTAATTTCTTTAAGCTCCTCACTTTTATTACACCCTTGGTCACTGTCATGCAGGCGCCCACCTGCCAAGAATGAGGCATATTAATTTTGTCATATGAATATTGATTTTAAACTGTTGCTGGGAAGAGAAGGCCTGTTACAAGGGCTGCCAAACACTTAGCTGAAAAACATTTGCATACTAACAGATGGTGCTTGTGGAGACAAAAGGACCATTCCCTGACACATTCAACCCACAATGGATTTTGATCACCAGACATCAAAGGTGTAAGGAAGAGCATTCCAGAGATTGCTACGGTGATACTATCCACAAAAGCCAGGACTGGTTAAACCAGCTAGTCACATGACTAACTGGCTGGTCCAAGTTTGTTTGAACTAGCCACAGAGTTTTTGAACTTAGACTGTTTGCTCTTTTAGTGAGGAGACCTCTCCTGCCTGCTCCCATCTCTTTCTCACAAGCCTCTGGACCCACTGAGGACACATGAACTTCAAGAGAGAAAAGTCTCCTACATCGAACAATGTTTAAGAAGAATACTGGGCCCCAACAAAAAACAAGACCTACCTACAATCAAGGACTTTACAGCAAGCTTGAAGAACAGTAACAAAACCATCTTCAGATATTGCCTCAAACTTTTCCACCTAATTTCTTCTGCTCTTTTCTGTCTCTATCTGCGAATTAGAGTTTAAATTTAATAAAGTTCAACCTTTTTTCTTTAAACCTAAGAAAACCTGCTTGTGCTAATTTATTTGCCTTATAATTGGAAGTCAGTGAGCAAGGAATCACTAAGGGGGAGCAAAAAAATGGTCTGTTTAAAATAAAACCCTGTTATGGTAAGACCAGGTGAAGGCTGAGAGGGAACCCTAGACCCCTTTCTCACCTGGTCGTAACAGTCACCCTCTATTTCTGGTATGTAACTTGTGTCTACTGTGCTCTACTGTGAAGACAGGCCCAAAGGGCTGGATTTTCAATGCACATTATGAGCGGAAGTAGGTATGCGGGTGATTAGAAAAGGTCGGCACTGGCTCCCGCCGCCCCTGGAACATGAAGCTATTTCTAAAGGGACACTGGGAGGGAGGGAACAGCAAGCCAGCATGCCTCCAATTAATCGCCTGTTGAACTCATTGTGGAGCTCATTAAGAGGTTTTTCAGGAGTAGTTTGTAATTTCAAAGGAAGGGCACAGGGAGAACACCATGTCTGGACCATGACAGGTCTAGAAGACGTAAACAATACAGAAGTCCATGAGAGCAATGGGAAGGACTAATCAATGTGATGCACGGTCCAAAATAAAGCTCAGCTGCTCCAAAAGTGCTACAAAACAGCTATTTCTAGAGCTGTGAGACTTGCTTGGCAGACATTTAAGGAGTGTGGCAGACATTTCAAGAGATATTTCATAACTCCCCACAAAGCTATATTCCTTGAGAAAAAAAGACTCTCTGAGAAGGATGCACCATCCGTGGCTAACTAAGGAAGTTAAGGATGGGGTCAAATTGAAAAAAAAGGCACACAATGCTGCGAAGATCAGTGGTAGGCCAGAAGTTTGCAAAAATTTTAGAGAACAGCAGAGGCTGACTACGAAAATAATAGAGGGAGAAATTAGAAACTAGCAAGAAATATAAAAACAGATAGCAAAAGTTTCTACAAATATATAAAAAGGAAGAGAGTAGCTAAAGTAAGTGTTGATCCCATAGAGGATGAGACTGGAGAATTAATAAGGAGAAACAAGGAAATGGTAGAGCTTTTGAATAAGTATTTTGTATTTGCCTTCACAGCAGAAGATACAAAAAGCAACCAATAATAGCAGAAAATCAAAAGCCAAAACGGAGGGAGGAACTTAAAATAATCACTATCACTAGAGAAAAAGTACGAGAAAAACTAATGGGACTAAAGGCTGATAAGTCCCTTGGACCGGATGGCCTGCATCCTTGGATCTTAAAAGAAGTGGCCGCAGAGATAGCGGGTGCATTGGTCGTAATCTTCCAAAATTCCCTAGATTCTGGAAAGGTCCCAGCAGATTGGAAAACCTAGGGGAAAAGGGAAATCCCTTGAAAAGATAGCTACTCATCCCAGAGAGAGGCACAGAGGCGATGCAACCAATACATAGGAACACAGAAAATAGGAGCAGGAGTAGGCCATTCAGCCCTTTGAGCCTGCTCTGCCATTCATTATGATCATGGCTAATCATTCAACTGCGTAACTTGTTCCCGTTTCCCCCCGCATCCTTTGATCCCTATCGCCCCAAGAACTATATCTAACTCCTTCTTGAAAACATACAATGTTTTGGCCTCAACTGCTTTCTGTGGTAGCGAATTCCACAGGCTCACCACTCTCTGGGTGAAGAAATTTCTCCTCATCTCTGTCCTGAAAGGTTTACCCCATATCCTTAGACTATGATCCCTTGTTCTGGACTACCCTACCATTGGGAACATCCTTCCTGCATCTACCCTGTTAAGTCCTGTTAGAATTTTATAGGTTTCTATGAGAACCCCCCTCACTCTTCTGAACTCCAGCGAATATAATCCTAACCTACTCAATCTCTCCTCATATGTCAGTCCCGCCATCCCAGGAATTAATCTGGTAAACCTTCGCTGCACTCGCTCTGTAGCAAGAACATCCTTCCTCAGATAAGGAGACCAAAACTGGACACAATATTCCAAGTGTGGCCTCACAAAGGCCCTGTATAAGTAAAGCAAGACATCCCTGCTCCTAGACTCGAATCCTCCCGGTATGAAGGCCAACATACCATTTGCCCTTTTTACCGCCTGTTGCACCTGCATGCTTACCCTCAGCGACTGGTGTATGAGAACACCCAGGTCTCGTTGAATATTCCCCTCTCTCAGTTTATAGCCGTTTAGATGATAACCTGCCTTCCTGTTTTTGCTACCAAAGTGGATAACCTCACATTTATCCACATTATATTGCATCTGTCATGCATTTGTCCACTCACTCAACTTGTCCAAATCACTAATCACTAAAGTGGGACTTTGTCGAAAGCCTTCTGAAAGTCCAAATAAACCACATCCACTGGCTCCCCCCCATCAACTCTACTAGTTACATCCTCGAAGAATTCTAGTAGATTTGTCAAGCATGATTTCCCTTTCATAAATCCATGCTGACTCTGCCCAATTCTACCACTGCTCTCTAAGTGCTCTGCTATAAAATCTTTGATAATGCATCTAGAATTTTCCCCACTACCAACGTCAGGCTGACTGGTCTATAATTCCCTGTTTTCTCTCTACCTCCCTTTTTAAATAGTGGGATTACATTAGCTACCTTCCAATCTGTAGGAACTGTTCCAGAGTCTATAGAATCTTGAAAGATGACCACCAATGCATCCACCATTTCTAGGGCCACTTCCTTAAGTACTCTGGGATGTCGATTATCTAGCCCTGGAGATTTATTGGCCTTCAATCCCATCTATTTCCCCAACACCATTTCTCTATTAATACTGATTTCCTTCAATTCATCCCTTTCACTAAACCCTGTGTTCCCCAACCGTTCTGGTATGTTATTTGTGTCCTCCTTTGTGAAGACAGAACCAAAGTATGCATTTAGTTGGTCAGCCATTTCTTTGTTCCCCATAATAAATTCCCCTGTTTCTGACTATAAGGGACAAACATTTGTCTTCACCAATCTTTTTCTCTTCACATTCTTATAGAAACTTTTACAGTCAGTTTTTATGTTCCCCGCAAGCTTGATCTCGTACTATATTTTCCCCTTCTTAATCAATACCTTGGTCCTCCTTTGCTGAATTCTAAATTGTTCCCAATCCTCAGGTCTGTTGTTTTTTCTGGCGAGTTTGTATACCTCTTCCTTGGATCTAATGCTATCTCCAATTTCCCTTGTAAGCCATGGTTTGGCTACCTTTCCCGTTTTACTTTTGCGCCAGACAGGAATAAACAATTGTTGCAGTTCATCCATGCGCTCTTTGAATGTTTGCCATTGCCTATCCACGGTCATCCCTTTAAGTAACGTTTCCCAATCCGTCATGGCCAACTCGCGCCTCATACCTTCGTAATTTCCTTTATTAAGATTCAGGACCCTTGTCTCAGAATCAACTACATCACTCTCCATCTTGAAGAATTCTATCATATTATGGTCGCTCGTCCCCAAGGGGTCTTGCACCACTAGATTGTCAATTATTCCTCTCTCATTACACAATACCCAGTCTAAGATGGCCTGTTCTCTAGTTGGTTCCTCAACATATTGGTCCAGAAAAACCATCCTGTATACATTCCATGAATTCCTCCTTTATGGTATTGTGACGAATTTCATATGCCCAATCTATATGCAGATTAAAGTCACCCAAAATTACAGATGTTCCTTTATCGCATCTTCTTTGGCCTCCTTATCTCGAGAGACAATGGATAAGCGCCTGGAGGTGGTCAGTGGTTTGTGAAGCAGCGCCTGGAATGGTTATAAAGGCCAATTCTAGAGTGACAGGCTCTTCCACAGGTGCTGCAGAGAAATTTGTTTGTCGGGGCTGTTACACAGTTGGCTCTCCCCTTGCGCTTCTGTCTTTTTTCCTGCCAACTACTAAGTCTCTTTGACTCGCCACACTTTAGCCCCGTCTTTATGGCTGCCCGCCAGCTCTGGCGAACGCTGGTAACTGACTCCCACGACTTGTGATCAATGTCATAGGATTTCATGTCGCGTTTGCAGATATCTTTAAAGCGGAGACATGGACGGCCGGTGGGTCTGATACCAGTGGCGAGCTCGCTGTACAATGTGTCTTTGGGGATCCTGCCATCTTCCATGCGGCTCACATGGCCAAGCCATCTCAAGCGCCGCTGACTCAGTAGTGTGTATAAGCTGGGGATGTTGGCCGCCTCGAGGACTTCTGTGTTGGAGATACGGTCCTGCCACCTGATGCCAAGTATTCTCCGGAGGCAGCGAAGATGGAATGAATTGAGACGTCGCTCTTGGCTGACATACGTTGTCCAGGCCTCGCTGCCATAGAGCAAGGTACTGAGGACACAGGCCTGATACACTTGGACTTTTGTGTTCCATGTCAGTGCGCCATTTTCCCACACTCTCTTGGCCAGTCTGGACATAGCAGTGGAAGCCTTTCCCATGCGCTTGTTGATTACTGCATCAAGAGACAGGTTACTGGTGATAGTTGAGCCTAGGTAGGTGAACTCTTGAACCACTTCCAGAGCGTGGTCGCCAATATTGATGGATGGAGCATTTCTGACGTCCTGCCCCATGATGTTCGTTTTCTTGAGGCTGATGGTTAGGCCAAATTCATTGCAGGCAGCCGCAAACCTGTCGATGAGACTCTGCAGGCACTCTTCAGTGTGAGATGTTAAAGCAGCATCGTCAGCAAAGAGGAGTTCCCTGATGAGGACTTTCCATACTTTGGACTTCGCTCTTAGACGGGCAAGGTTGAACAACCTGCCCCCTGATCTTGTGTGGAGGAAAATTACTTCTTCAGAGGACTTGAACGCATGTGAAAGCAGCAGGGAGAAGAAAATCCCAAAAAGTGTGGGTGCGAGAACACAGCCCTGTTTCACGCCACTCAGGATAGGAAAGGGGTCTGATGAGGAGCCACCATGTTGAATTGTGCCTTTCATATTGTCATGGAATGAGGTGATGATACTTAGTAGCTTTGGTGGGCATCCAATCTTTTCTAGTGGTCTGAAGAGACCACGTCTGCTGACGAGGTCAAAGGCTTTGGTGAGATCAATGAAAGCAATGTAGAGGGGCATCTGTTGTTCACGGCATTTCTCCTGTATCTGACGAAGGGAGAACAGCATGTCAACGGTCGATCTCTCTGCACGAAAGCCACACTGTGCCTCAGGGTAGACGCGCTCGGCCAGCTTCTGGAGCCTGTTTAGAGCATACGTCTCTAATTTCCTGTTTAATGCCATTCCCAACATCACCACTACAGTTTGGGGGTCTATATACAACCCCCCACAAAAGTTTTTTGCCCCTGAGTTTCTCAGCTCTAACCATACAGATTCCACATCGTCAGAGCTAATATTTGTCCTCACTATTGCGTTAATTTCCTCTTTAACCAGCAATGCAACTCTACCGCCTTTTGCTTTTTGTCTGTCCTTCCTAAATACTGAATACCCCTGGACGTTCATTTCCCATCCCTGGTCACCATGTCTCCGTAATCCCGACTATATCATACCCGTTTACATCTATTTGCGCGATTAATTCATCCACTTTATTGCGAATGCTCCGTGCGTTAAGGCACAAAGCCTTAAGGCTTGTCTTTTTAACATTACCTGTCCCCTTCCCACTATTTTTCACTGTGACCCTGTTTGATTCTGGCCCTTGATTTCTCTGCCTATCACTTTTAGATTAGATTAGAGATACAGCACTGAAACAGGCCCTTCGGCCCACCGAGTCTGTGCCGAACATCAACCACCCATTTATACTAATCCTACACTAATCCCATATTCCTACCAAACATCCCCACCTGTCCCTATATTTCCCTACCACCTACCTATACTAGTGACAATTTATAATGGCCAATTTACCTATCATTATTCTCCTTTCTGTCTCTTGTTCTTGTCTTTGATCCCCCCTCCTCTGACTCCTTGAAAAGGTTTCCATCCCCCTGCCATTTTAGTTTAAACCATCCCCAACCACTCTAGCAAATACTCCCCCTCGGACATCAATCCCAGTCCTGCCCAGGTGTAACCTGTCCAGTTTGTACTGGTCCCACCTCCCCCAGAACTGGTCCCAATGTCCCAGGAATCTAAAACCCTCCCCCTCACACCATCTCTTCAGCCACGTATTCATCCAATATATCCTGCTATTTCGACTCTGACTAGCAAGTGGCACTGGTAGTAATCCTGAGATCACTACTTTTGATGTCCTACTTTTCAACTTACTTCCTAACTCCCTATATTCTGCTTTTAGGACCTCATCCTTTTTTTACTTATGTCGTTTGTTCCAATGTGTACCACGACCACTGGCTGTTCACCCTCCCCCTTCAGAATGTCCTGTAATCGCTCTGACACATCCTTGACCCTAGCACCAGGGCCGCAACATACCATCCTGGAGTCTCGTTTGCGGCCATAGAAATGCCTATCTATTCCCCTAACAGTTGAATCCCCTATAACTATTTCATTCCCACACTTTTTACTCCTCCCCTGTGCAGCAGAGCCAACCATGGGGCAATGAATTGGGCTGTTGCTGCTTTCCCCTGAGAGGCCATTCCCCCCAAACAGTATCCAAAGCAGTACACCTGTTTTGCAGGGGAATAGCCACAGGGGATTCCTGCACTGCCTGCCTAGTCCTCTTGCTCTGCCTGGTGGTTTGAGCCTGCGGTGTGACCAGCTCTTTATACGTGCTATCCACGATACTCTCCACCTCGCGGATGTTCCACAGTGTCCCTGGCTGCCGCTCCAGCTCTGAAACCCGGGCTTCCAGGAGCTGCAGCTGGAGACACTTCCTGCACACATGCTGGTCCCGGGCACTGGAATTATTCCCGGCTTCCCACATAGAGCACGAGGAGCACACCACGGCGTTGAGCTCTTCTGCCATGACTTAACCCTTTTACTTAAACCTTTTGGAAGATGCTTTATATCAAATAATATCAATTACACTAGGGCCCTTCTTCCCTGGTCCTCGTTACTACAGAATTCCCTAAAAAACACTACTTACTATATATGAAATTAAACTGTAGAGCATTCTTACCTTAGTTACTGTCAGCTATTTACAACTATTCCCTAAGAGCAGTTCTCACCAAGCAATCACCTTGCAGCTTTCCTGTGATGTCACTGTTGACCCTTTTTTTTCAAACTCCGGCGCGCCTGGACTGATCTCACACAGGTCCGCCCCGCTCCTCTCCATTCCGCTCCCAGAGGGTAAGAGACTGGGCCTCGATCCTCGGGTTCGATTTATAGGCTCCCCTCTCGGTGTTCTCCCCACAGGTCCGCTCCCGGAAGGTAAGAGACTGGGACTCGATCCTCGGGTTCGATTTACAGGCCCCGCTCTCGGCGTTCTCCCCACAGGTCCTCTCCGCTGCCACCTGCTTAGCAGGCCAATCACTGAGGAGGTCATCCGGCTACTGAAAAAGCAATTCCTGTGCCTGGACCCATCCGTTGCTGCCTTCCAATACTCTCCTGCAAGGATCTCTGTCATTATGGGGAAGTGGTGGCGTCGTGGTATTGTCACTGGACTAAAGACCCAAGGCATGTGGGGACATGGGTTCGAATCCCATCATGGCAGAAGGTGGAATTTGAATTCCATTAATAAAAATCTCTGTAATTAAAAAGCTAGTCTAATGATGGCGATGAAACCATTGTTGATTGTCACAAAAACCCATCTGGTTCACTAATGTCATTTCAGGAAGGAAATCTGCTGCCCTTACCTGGTCTGGCCTACATGTGACTCCAGACACACAGCAATGTGGTTGACTCTTAAAATGCCCTCTGAAATGGCCTAGCAAGCAACACAGTTGTACCTAACTGCTACGTAGTTAATAAGGAATGAAACCGGACAGACCACCCGGCACCGACCTAAGCACCGGAAACTACAACAGAAAACCTAATCCTGTCGACCCTACAAATACCTCCTAATGAACATCTAGGGGCTTGTGCCAAAGTTGGGACAGCTGTCCCACACACTAGTCAAGCAACAGCCTGACATAGTCATACTCCATGAATCATAGCTTACAGACAAGGTCTCAGACACTGCCATCACCATTCCTGGGTATGTCCTGTCCCACCAGCAGGACAGACTCAGCAGAAGTGATGGCACAGTACTGTACAGGCGGGAGAGAGTTGCCCTGTGAGTCCTCAACATCGACTCCGTACCCCATGAAGTCTCATGGCATCAGGTCAACCATGTGCAAGGAAACATCCTGCTGATTATCACCTACAGCCCTCCCTCAGCTGATGAATCAGTACTCCTCCATGTTGAACATGACTTGGAGAAAGCACTGAAGGTGGCAAGGGCGCAGAATGTACTGTGGCTGGGGGACTTCAATGTCCATCACCAAGAGTGGCTCGGTAGCATCACTACAGAACAAGCTGGCCGAATCCTAAAGGATATAGCAGCTAGACTGGGTCTGTGGCAGCGGGTGAGGGAACCAACAAGAGGGAAAAACATACTTGACTTCATCCTCACCAATCTGACTGCTGCAGATGCATCTGTCGATGACAGTATTAGTAGGAGTGACTACCGCACAGTCCTTGTGCAGACAAAGTCCCATCTTCACACTGACGATACTCTCCGTCGTGTTGTGTGACACGACCACCGTGCTAAATGGGATAGATTTCAAACAGATCTCGCAATGCAAAACTGGGCATCCATGAGGCGCTGTGGACCATCAGCAGCAGCAGAATTGTACTCAACCACAATCGGTAACCTCATGGCCTGGCATATCCCCCACTCTAACATTACCATCAAGCCGGGGCATCAACGCTGGTTCAATGAAGAGTGCAGGAGGGCATGCCAGGAGCAGCACCAGGTATTACCTCAAAATGAGGTGTCAACCTGGTGAAACTACAACCCAGGACAACTTACATGCCAAACAGCACAAGCAGCATGCATTAGACAGAGCTAAGTGATCCCACAACCAACAGATCAGATCTAAGCTCTGCAGTCCTGCCACAAGCAGTCGTGAATGGTGATGGACAATTAAACAAGTAACTGGAGGAGGTGGCTCCACAAATATCCCCATCCTCAATGATGGGGAAGTCCAGCACATCAGTGCAAAAGATAGAGCTGAAGCATTTGCAACAATCTTCAGCCAGAAGTGCCGAGTGAATGATCCATCTCGGCCTCCTCCTGAAGTCCCCAGCATCACACATGCCAGTCTTCAGCCAAATCAATTCACTCTGCATGATATTAAGAAACAACTGAAGGCACTGGATACTGCAAAGGCTATTCTGGCAGTAGGACTGAAGACCTGTGCTCCAGGACATGCCCCACCCCAAGCCAAGCTCTTCAAGTGCAGCTACAAAACTGGCATTTACCCGGCAATGTGGAAAATTGCCCAGGTATGCCCTGTACACAAAAAGCATAACAAATCCAACCCAGCTAATTACCACCTCATCAGTCTACTCTCGATCATCAGTAAAGTGATGGAAGGTGTCACTGACAGTGCCATTAAGCGGCACTTTCTTAGCAATAACTTGCTCAGTGACGTTCAGTCTGGGTTCCACCAGGGCCACTCAGCTCCTGACCTCATTACAGCCTTGGTTCAAACATGGGCAAAAGACCTGAACTCCAGAGGTGAGGTGACAGTGACTGCCCTTGACATCAAGGCAGCATTTGACTGAGTAAGGCATCAAGGAGCCCTAGCAAAACTGGAATCAATGGGAATCAGGAGGAAAACTCTCCGCTGGTTGGAATCATACCTAGCGCAAAGGAAAATGGTTGTGGTTGTTGGAGGTCAATCATCTGAGTTCCAGGACATCACTGCAGGAGTTTCTCAGAGTAGTGTCCTAGGCTCAACCATCTTCAGCTGCTTCATCAATGACCTTCCTTCAATCATAAGGTCAGAAGTGGGGATGTTTGCTGATGATTGCACAATGTTCAACACCATTCGCGACTCTTCAGATACTGAAGCAGTCCTTGTAGAAATGCAGCAAGACCTGGGCAATATCCAGGCTTGAGCTGATAACTGGCAAGTAACACAAATGCCAGGCAATGACTATCACAAACAAGAGAGAATCTAACCATCTCCCCTTGACATTCAACGGCAATACCATCACTGAATCCCCCACTATCAACATCCTAGGGGTTACCATTGACCAGAAACTGAACTGGAGTAGCCTCATAAATACCATGGCTACAAGAGCAGGTCAGAGTCTAGGAATCCTGCGGCGAGTAACTCACCTCCTGAATCCCCAAAGCCTGTCCACCATCTACAAAGCACAAGTCAGGAGCGTGATGGAATACTCTCCACTTGCCTGGATGAGTGCAGCTCCAACAACACTCAAGAAGCTCGACACCATCCAGGACAAAGCAGCCAGCCTGATCAGCACCCTGTCCACAAACATTCATTCCCTCCACCACCGACGCACAGTGGCAGCAGTGTGTACCATCTACAAGATGCACTGCAGCAACGCACCAAGGCACCTTAGATAGCACCTTCCAAACCCACGACCTCTACCACCTAGAAGGACAAGGGCAGCAGCTGCATGCGAACACCACCACCTGCAACTTCCCCTCCAAGCCACAAACCATCCTGACTTGGAACTTGTTTGCTGTTCCTTCACTGTCACTGAGCCAAAATCCTGGAACTCCCCTCCTAACAGCACTGTGGGTGTACTTATACCGTATGGACTGCAGCTGTTCAAGAAGGCCGCTCACCACCACCTTCTCATGGACAATTAGGGATGGGCAATAAATGCTGGCTTGGCCATCAATGCCCACATCCCATGAAACAAATTTAAAAAAAATTGTGGTGGCCTGCCGTGCTCTCCATAACATGGCCCTCCAGAGAGGTGTGGACCCTGAGGACACTGTAGCCCTGGAAGAAGACAACTCTTTAAGGGAGGAGCAGGAGGTAAGAGAGAAGGACGAAGAGGAGAAGGAGGGGGATAACACTGAACAGAAAGGTGCCTCTACTGCACAACGAGGTGGCCGTATCATGCCACCCTCTGAGAAGCCTCAAGGTCTCCACCATTAGATCCAAGGGTCTGTCTGGCCCCAAGTGCCAGGTCTCCAGCTCCCCTGTGACATCTCTCTTGCCTCTGATGCAGTGGAAGTTTTTACACAACCAGCAGATTTCCTCCTTAGGACAACCAGCAGCCTCCGTGATGGCTGCCGTGGGATGTCTACATGAGTCCCACGCTTCGTCTGAACCCACCTCCAATCCCAGCCCCACTGGCTCTAAGTGGACAGGAAACCTGTCTCCATTCTAATTAAGGGCTTACCCATTTGAAAATCTGAACCTGAATCAGTTTCCCAAAGGAGGTGTGTTTCTGACCCAAAACCCGACCCGGCTCCTGTTTCCCACCTCCGTAACGAAAATCCAGCCCAAAATATTTGTTCAACATCTCTGCCATGTCCTCATTCCCTCTGATAATTTCTCCTGTCTCTGTCTCTAAGGGACCAACGTTTCTTTAGCTATTTGGCTCCTTTTTATATATTTGCAAGAGCTCTTACAATTTTTTTTTAATGTTCCTGGTTTGTTTACTCTCATTCTGTTGCTTCCCTTATCTTTATCACTGTGTTTTTGTTTATTAATAGAACATATTCTTGTTGAAAATTTTGAATCATTTCTTTGAATATTTTGCACTGTTTATTTCCCATCGTACCTTGTAGTCGATTTACCCAATCAATTAGCTTGCTCTCCTCACATACCTATGTAATTAGCTTTTTTAAGTTTAAGATTCTTGTTTGGGACTGGAGTATGTCACTTTCAAACTTAATATGGAATTCAGATGTATTATGATTACTTTTTTCCAGAGGATCTTTTACTGAGATTACTAATTAACTAATTATTAATTCAACACTGAAACCGTTTGAGAATGCCACACTCCCATGGGATTGCAGTACCGCCTGCCTGTTCCTCTTTGTCTGCCTAGTGATCACCCACTCCTACTCCCCCTGAACTCTCTGTAGCTGCAGGGTGACAACCTCCTGAAATGTGCTATCCACAAAATTCTCAGCTTCCTTTATGCACTTTAGTGACACCAGCTGCGCCTCAAGTTCAGACACTCTGAGCTCGAGCTCAAACAGCTGTCAGCATTTCTTGCAGATGTGGTTTACCAGGACATAAGTGTTCTGGCGGTCCCACATTGCACAGTTATGCATGTGACAGGCCTCAGTTGCCCTGTCATGTTAGCTAACAGTGATTCAAAATGTTCAACTTTAAGGTCATATATCTGTTTAGTTAACACTAAGACACTAAAATACTAACAACTGAAAAAAACTCTAACCAATAAACTGAATTCTTATCTGTACCCAACTCCTCGTGTTGCGACTTGACATTTTGATTTTTTTTTGTTTGTTTCGGAATCACCACTCTACCCTGGCACCAATTTACACTGGGCTGGGTCTCTGCCCTGGGTCCATTTTACACAGGGCCTGCTCTCTGCTCTGGCACCACCTTACACTGGGCTGGGTCTCCATCCTGGCACCACTTTACACTGGGCTGGGTCTCCGTCCTGGGGCCGCTTTACACTGGGCCGGGTCTCCACGGGCACCACTTTACACTGGGCCAAGTCTCTGTCCTGGGACCACTTTACAAAGGGCTGGGTTTCCGCCCTGGCACCACTTTATACTGAGCCGGGTCTTTGCCCTGGCACCACTTTACACAGGGCTGGGTCTCCGCCCTGGCACCACTTTACACAGGGCTGGGTCTCCGCCCTGGCACCACTTTACACTGGGCCGGGTCTCTGCCCTGGCACCAGTTTACACTGGGCCAGGTCTCTGCCCTGGCACCACTTTACACAGGGCCGAGTCTCTGCCCTGGCACCACATTACTCTGGGCCAGGTCTCTGCCCTGGAGCCACTTTACACTAGGCCAGGACTCTGCCCAAGCACTACTTACACTGGGCTGGGTCTCCGCCCTGGCGCCACTTTATACTGGGCTTAGTCTCGGCTCTCCCCTTAAATACACTGGTTAGGTCGTTGTGAAACTGCAAATATGAATCAAAGCATAAACAAGTAAAATTGCTTTCAGGCAGGTGCCGAAATCATCTAAAAACTGCAAAATGGAAACAGCTATGCTAACAGCGTAGTACCATGCACTCAGAAATTGGTTACTGTTGTGTCTGTTATAGGCTCATAAGATATACCAATTTCTACCACATTATTTCTACCGCTTTGCATTTGTCATGTATCACTACCTTCTTACATCATTCCAGCCTCCTCAATCTTGTAAATTTAGCTAGTAGAACAATTTACCATAAATCATTGCTGTTATTTAAGACTAAGATTAAGCGAGTCGTGTTATTTGTTAACAGTAAATAATGATATAATTAGAAACACTGCTCTTTAGAATAACTGAGCAGCGAATTGCCATGCAGGAATGCTCGCTGATGATTGCACTATGTTCAGCACCATTCGCGACCCCTCAGATACTGAAGCAGTCCACGCAGAAATGCAGCAAGACCTGGACAATATCCAGGCTTGGGCTGATAAGTGGCAGGTAACATTCGCGCCACACAAGTGCCAGGCAATGATCATTTCCAACAAGAAAGAATCTAACCATCTCCCCTTGGCATTCAATGGCATTAGCATCGCTGAATTCCCCACTATCAACATCCTCGGGGTTACCATTGACCAGAAACGGAACTGGAATAGCCATATATATACCATGGCTACAAGAGCAGGTCAGAGGCTAGGAATCCCGCAGCGAGTAACTCACCTCCTGCCTCCCCAAAGCCTGTCCGCCATCTACAAGGCACAAGTCAGGAGTGTGATGGAATACTCTCCACTTGCCTGGATGGGTGCAGCTCCAACAATGCTCAAGAAGCTCGACACCATCCAGGACAAAGCAGCCTGCTTGATTGGCACCCCTTCCTCAAACATTCACTCCCTCCACCACCACCGCCACACAGTGGCAGCAGTGTGTACCATCTACAAGATGCACTGCAGCAACATACCAAGGCTCCTTAGACAGCACCTTCCAAACCCACAACCTCTATCAACTAGAAGGACAAGGGCAGCAAACACCACCACCTGCAACTTCCCCTTCAAGTCACAAACCATCCTGACTTGGAACTATATCGCCATTCCTTCACTGTCACTGGGTCAAAATCCTGGAACTCCCCTCCTAACAGCACTGCGGGTGTACCTACCCCACATGGACTGCAGCGGTTCAAGAAGGCAGCTCACCACCACCTTCTCAAGGGCAATTAGGGATGGGCAATAAATGCTGGCCTAGCGAGCGACGCCAACATCTCATGAATTAATTTTTAAAAACATAATTAATCACACATTTGAAATTCACAACAGAATTCTTTAGCATGTAACATGAACCACCTAAGAATGTATTTTATAGATTAAGATCTGTGCATTGCCTTCACACAGCAATGTAGCAATTAAGGTAGTACTCCTAGACCAAAATGAAAATTTGTAGAGAATGCTTTTTCACACTTGGGAAAATAATGAAAATAAATGACTTTCATGGTTAATTTCCAGGAAGAAAAATTGAACTGTTTACTTATTCATTTCACTATAAACTTAACAGCTACTCCCCCTTCTGTCTCTCCCCTCCCTATGTCCATCTCTCTCCCTCCTCTGTGTTCATCTGTCTCCCTCTCTCTCTCTCCTCTCTGTGTCCATCTCTCTCACCTGTGTTCATCTCTCTCACCTGTGTTCAAATCTCTCCCCTCTCTCTGTGCATCTCTCTCCCTCTCCCCTGTATCCATCTCTCTCCCCTCTCTGTCCATCTCTCTCCCCTCACTCTCCCCCTGTGACCCTCTCTCTCCCTCTCTGTCTCTTTCCAGTGTCCCTCTCCCCCTCTCTCTCCCCCCCACTCTCTCTCTCCCCGTTGTGTCCCTCTCTTCCCCCTACCCCCTCTGCATCCCTCTCTCTCCCACTCTGTGTGTCTCTCTCTCCCAATCTGTGCCCCCCTCTCTCCCTGCTCCCCATCTCTCTCGCTCTTTCTGCTCCCTGGGCCAGTGCTGGTTTAAAGGGCTGCCTGATTCTCTCTCTCTGTGTCCCTCAGCGTCACTCCACCCCGCGCCTCTGGCTGTGTGCTGGCCCGCTTCCTGCTCTCCCCTTGGCCTTTCCCTCCCTCTGCCCCGCGGCAGCCATTCCCATTCACTCGCTCATTCCCTGAACCGGCTGAAAACAACAGGGGGGCAGCCGATCCCAGTGCACCTGTGCCGCAAAATGTCAATCAGTACTCACCGTGCCCAGGCAACAGACAGTGACCAATCACAGACAGGTGTCAGCTGACTGTGAGATGCAGGTCCTGCCTACCCCGGACATGCGCTTTAATAGCAGAGCCATCAATCAAAGCCAAGTTACACCCCTCCTCCAATAGCCATTGGCCAGTCATAGACATCCTGTCATCAATCAAAGCCCTGCCACAGGCAGCCCACTGTCAGTCACACAGGATTGATGAGCGGATCAAAACCTTTGGCGGGCCGGATTTTGGCCTACAGGCCATATGTTGGACAACTCTATTGTAGATGGTACACATTGCTCCCACTGTGCGCCAATGATGGAGGGAGTAAATGTTTAAGGTGGTAGGTGGGATGCAAATCAAGCGGGCTGCTTTGTCCTGGATGGTGTTGAGCTTCTTTAGAGTTATTGGAGCCATACTCATCCAAGCAAGTGGAAAGTATTTCATCACACTCCTGACTTGTGCTTTCTAGATGGTGGACAGGCTTTGGGGAGTCAGGAGGTGAGATACTCTCCCCAAAATTCCCAGCCTCTGACTTATTCTTGTAGCCACAGTATTTATATATTTATTATATATATTATCAAACCAGTAGTCAAAAAAACTGGAGTCCATTAAAAAAGCCCCAAAGCATAAGATTTTCATACTTTGCTGTGTCAGAAGTGCTTCTCTCGGCTTCACAACACAACTGTGGGCCACTGCTGGACTGGGATTTCCCTTCTTAGCATTGACTCCCCCATCTTTGCAGAGCCTGCCTGAGGGCTGCTGCTGGCTCAAATTACTTGTCTTTTTTTATTCTTTCATGGGATGTGGGTGTCACTGGCGGGCCAGCATTTGTTGCCCTCCCTAATTACCCTTGAACTTGTTTGGCTTGCTTGGCCATTTCAGAGGGCAGTAAAAAGTCAACCACATTGCTCTGGGTCTAGAATTGCATGTAGGCCAGACCAGGTGAAGACAACAGATTTTCCTTCCCTAAAGGACATTAGTGAACCAGATGGGTTTTTATGACAATCCATGATAGTTTCACAGCACCATTATGGAGACTAGCTCTCAATTCCAGATTTTTTTAATTAATTGAATTTAAATTCCACCAGCTGCCATAGTGGGATTTGAACCTTTGTCCCCAGCACATTAGCTTAGGCCCCTGGATTACTAATGAAGTGACATTACCACTACACCGCCACCTGCGCTATTGTTACCAGCAAGCTGCTGCGGATGCCTGTTGGCAGCCATAGTTCACCAGTTAAATGAAGCTGAGGTCAAGTTGGGCACAGAGCAAACTCACAGCTGGCTCGCAGCCCATTTTGGGTGCAAACCCAAGTGTTACCTAATTAAGCCTTTCATTGAGCTCAATCAGGTCATTGCATGGTCTCGTGCAGATTTTGGTGTGATATTGATTCCTCCATCATATGTACAACCCAAAATAATCACAACATTAATTAGGAGATTAGAGAAGCATGTAGCATGTAATACAGGAATCATGAGTGACTTCAATCTGGATGCAGATTGGGTAAACCTAATGAGCACTAATGCTGTGGAGGATGAGTTTCTGGAGTGTGTTAGGGATAGTTTTCTAGAGCAGTATGTTGATGAACGAACTAGAGAACAGGCTATTTTAGATCTAATATTATGTAATGAGAAAGGGCTAATTAATAATGTTGTAAAAGAACCTTTAGGGATGAGTGACCATAATATGTTAGAATTTTACATTATGTTTGTAAGTGAGGTAGTTCAATCTGAAGCCAGGGTGTTAAATTTGAACAAAGGAAATGTTGAAGGTATGAGGGGCAAATTGGCTGAGGTGGATTGGGAAAATACATTAAAAGGTATGTCAGTACATAGGCAATGGTTATTCTTTAAAGAAATATTACATAGTTTACAGCAACTATACATTCCTTGAAGGCACAAAAACCCCAAAAGTAAAGGCAGTCAACTGTGGATAACAAACGAAGTTAAGGATTAATAAGATTAAAAGAAAAGGCCTATGAAGTTGCCAGAAATAGTAGTAAACCTGAGGATTGGGAGGATTTTAGAATACAACAAAGGAGGATGAAGAAACTGATAAAGAGAAAATAGAATTGAATGTAAACTAGAAAAACATATTTTAAAAGACTGTAAAAGCTTCTATAGGTATGTAAAAAGGAAACGTTTGGCTCAGACAAATGTGGGTCCATTACAGGCAGAGTCAGGAGAATTTATAATGGGGAAGAGAGAAATGGCAGAGAAGCTAAATGATTACTTTGTGTCTGTCTTCACTGAGGAAGATACAAGAAATCTCCTAGAATTAGAGATCCAAGGTGAAATGAGGAATTGAAGGAAATTAGTATTAGTAAGAAGGTTGTACTGGAGACATTAATGGGGCTGAAGGTTGATATGTCCCCAGGACCTGATATTCTAGGTAGTGGATGCATTGGTGATCATCTTCCAAAATTCTATAGATTCTGGAGCGGTTCCTGCAGGTTAGAATGTCGCAAATGTCACCCCACTATTTAAGAAGGGAGGGAGAGAGAGAACAGGGAATTATAGACCTGTTAGCCGTACATCAGTCGTTGGGAAAATGCTAGAATCTATTCTAAAGGAATGATAAATGGACACTTGGATAATAATGATCTGATTAGGCATAGTCAACATGAATTTATGAATGGGAAATGATGTTTCACGAACCTGTTGGAGTTTTTGAGGATGTTACTAACAGAATTGATAAAGCGGATTCGGTGGAGGTGGTATACTTGGATTTGGGGGAATGAGGAATTGAAGGAAATTAGTATTAGTAAGAAGGTTGTATTGGAGACATTAATGGGGCTGAAGGTTGATAAGTCTCCAGGACCTGATATTCTACATCCCAGAGTGTTGAAAGAGGTAGCTATGGAGGTAGTGTATGCATTGGTGATCATCTTCCAAATTTCTATAGATTCTGGAGCGGTTCCTGCAGATTGGAGGGTCGCAAATGTCACCCCACTATTTAAGATAGGAGGGAGAGAGAAAACAGGGAATTACAGACCTGTTAGCCGTACATCAGTCATTGGGAAAATGCTAGAATCTGTTCTAAAGGATGTGATAAATGGACAATTTGATAATAATTATCTGATAGGGCATAGTCAACATGGATTTATGAATGGGAAATCATTTTTGACAAAACCGTTGGAGTTTTTGAGGATGTTACTAACAGAATTGATAAAGCGGATTCGGTGGAGGTGGTATACTTGGATTTTCAAAAGGCCTTTGATAAAGTCCCCCACAGGAGGTTGGTTAACAAAATTAAATCACATGGGATAGGAGGTAATATACTGGCATGGATTAAGGATTCGTTAAGAGGCAGATAACAGAGAGTAGGAATAAATGGATCATTCTGGCACTGGCAGGCTGTGACTAGTGGGGTACCACAGGAATCAGTGCTTAGGCTCCAGCTGTTCACAATATATATCAATAATTTGGATGTGGGGACCAAATGTAGTATTTCCAAGTTCGTGGATGACACAAAACTAGGTGGGAATGTGTGTTGTGAGGAAGATGCAAAGCGGTTCAAGGGGATTTGGAAAGACTTAGTGAGTGGACAAGAACATGCCAGATGGAATATAATGTGGAAAAATGTGAGGTTATCCACTTTGGTAGGAGGAATAGATGTGCAGAGTATTTCTTAAATGGTAAGAGATTAGAAAGTGTAGATGTACAAAGGGACCTGGGTGTCTTTGTCAATAAGTCACTGAAAGCTAACATGCAGATGCAGCAAGCAATTAAGAAGGCTAATTAAGAAGGCCTTTATCACAAGAGGATTTGAGTACAGGAGCAGTGAAGTCTTGCTTCAATTGTATAGAACCTTGGTTAGACCGCACCTGGAGTTCTGTGTGTAGTTTTGGTCCCCTTATCTTAGGAAGGATATTATTGCCATAGAGGGATTGCAACAAAGGTTCACCAGACTTGTTCCCGGGATGGCAGGACTGTACTATGAACAGAGATTGGGGAAACTGGGCTTGTATTCTCTCGGGTTTTGAAGAATGAGAGGTGATCGCATTGAAACCTACAAAATAATTAAAGGGACAGACAGGGTAGATGCAGGTAAGATGCTGGGGAGTCTAGATCAAGGGGACACAATTTCAAAATAAGGGGGAAGCCACTTAGGAGAGAGATGAAGAGAAATTTCTTTGCTCAGAGGATTGTGGATCTTTGGAATTCTCTATCCCAGAGGGCTGTGGAAAATCAGTCATTGAGTATGTTTAAAGCAGAGATTAACAGATTTCTAAACACAAATGACATAATGGGATATGAGGATAGTGTGGGAAAAAGGCATTCAAGTGGATGATCAGCCATGATCATATTGAATGGTGGAGCAGGCTCGGTGGGCTAAATGTCCTACTCCTGCTCCTATGTTCCTAACTGGATGCAGCTACTGGTAAAATTGGGAACATATAAGCACTAGCTCAAAATTCTCAAGGTAAAATTCAGAGCAAAAAGAACTTGGCATTTAGGGACTGAATTTCTGCAAGGATTCTCCCAATTGTAGTAATTATTTATCTTTTGTTTGATATAGTTTACATAAAATGAAAATTTTGTCTGTGATATGGGAATAAAAAGCCTTTTTACGTTACTGCAATCATTTGGCATGATACCCCCAATGAATCATGTCAACATATTTCTAGATGACATCATTATTTAATACAAGTTGATGAGTGAATTAGAATCAGTGTGGTTGCCCAAAATCATATGCGTAGAAGAGATTCCATCAACAGAACCTATGCATAATAATATAGTCGTAAATTTCTCATTAATACTAATCATCACAATCATGGACATGTGGTGTGCCAAATGATGATTTTTTTTAATCCATCAGCTGGAAACCTGAATTAAATTTTGAAAAAGGAACAGACCAAAAGGTTGCTGCTAGCAGCTACAGTAGCCACCAAAATTTGCATCAAAATCCCCTGCATTCCAATGCATTGAGAGGGAGTCAAATTATCTGGCCAGTCCTCTCCAGAACAATGACTTGGGAAGTTTGGAGTGAATCACCTGGCCAGTCACCATTAACAAGACAATTAAAGGCAAACACTTGTGAGATTAAAATAAAAGCAAAATACTGCGGATGCTGGAAATCTGAAATAAAACGAAGGGTCACTGACCCGAAAAGTTAACTCTGCTTCTCTTTCCACAGATGCTGCCAGACCTGCTGAGTGGTTCCAGTATTTCTTGTTTTTATTTACTTGTGAGATTAAACTGGTGGAGACAAACCGCACAAAGACATCACTTGAACAATGGGACCATGATTGAGAGAAGGGAATTCCTGGACATGAACTGTTTCGAGCAGTTTCAAGAGGCAATACACAGAGCCATCATGTGACAGCCCCACCATCTGTGTGTTTTCAGCAGGGTTTTCTCTCTCTGCAAAAGACAAGCAACTGGACACTGATCAGAAGAGACCCAAGTGGGGCCCCTCTCTCTCTCTCCTCTGTCCACCTGGCAAGTTTCGAACCCTGTCTGCTGATCGTAACCACCTAAGTCTCTCACTGCGGCAGACAGAGACCCCATGAAGGAACTCATCCACATCGCTGTGCTCCAAGAAAACCCCGAATTTGCTGTCCACATCTGCAAGCCGGAAGCCTCAAGATTCACCGAGTTCACCCGGAAGACAACTGACTCACCAAACTCCACAGACTGTATACCTCTTTTTCTGGCAGTGGACTCTAATCCAACCAATCCATCCTTCCCTACTCTGTAACTGTGATAGAAAGCATACATGCCAAAATGAGACATATTAATTTCCACATATGGAACATTATTAATTGAATGTTTACTGGACATTGAAATAACTTGTTTAAAAAGACCACAGAACAGTGGCTGAAAACATAGCAGCATATTTGCATTCTAAAGGACAGTTGCATGGACAGACAATGGGAGCACTCCCTGATCCAAATAGGTAGATGGGTTTTGTCAATAGTAATGACCTAGAGATATAGTGAGTCATTGAATGTATAAGAGCCAGCATTTCCCACCGTACTCCCCTGCCCCCGCCCCCCCCCCCCCCCACAACTGAGAGTGCCCTTTAAGCTGTGAGGAATCCACAAACCTCGCAGGCGAGGCTGTCTCAAGAAAAAAGCTATTCACATGACTAACTTGCTGGCCAACCTGGAGGTAATTGAAATGTGTTCACAGAACAGTTTTTGGAGGAGACTGCAACTGAACTTCAAGAAGAGACACTGCTTCTCTCTGTCTCTCTCTCTCACGTGAAGTTCCAGGGACCCACAGAAACAACTCAAGCCTCAAGACAGAAGACTCCTGCAGCCTTCTGGTACCAGCTAGACAAGTTAGAAAGTGTGCACTGGGCCCCAACGAGAACTGCAAGACTTAACTTCAATCAAAGACTTTACATCCAACCCAGAAACAGTAACTGAATTCCATCTATTACTTAAAACCTTTCCCCCTCAATTCTTTCTCTTCCTCTGTCTCTATTTGTGTATGTGTTTATCGCGTATGCATGCTAGCGTGGTTGTGTCACGTATTCTTAGTAGTTTTAACTGAATTAGAGTTTAAAGGTTACTAAACTTACACCTTTCTTGTTTAAATCTGAGAAACCCTGTCTCATTAATTTCTTTGCAATTATAATTAGAGTGCAGTGAGCAAGGACTCACTGAGGGAGAGCTAAAAACACATTACGGCCAAACCAGGAAAAGGCTGAGAGGGGAGCACTAAACCCCTGCCTCACCTGGTCGTAACAGTAACCTATTTGTGCGTATGTGTGTGAACCTCAAGTGTGTATGTGTGTGAAAGTTGGAACATAGTTTATTATTTTACTTAGATCCGTTTAAGTACAATAAAGCTAACGTCTTTCTTTGTTGAACTCAAGAAAACTGTCCGATTGTTTCTTTTATGATCATAGCACGTAAATAGTTAAATACTGACAGAATTGGCAAGCACGCTCACTTTAAAAAAGTAATAAATTGTGTTCTGTTGAAACAAGGAAAGGGACAAGAGGGAAACCCTTCGACCCCTCCTCACCTGATTATAACACCCCTAACACAGATTGTTGGAAACCCTCCTCTTCCACAGCCAGGCACACATATATTCCTGAGGAGGTTATGCCACATAATGAAGAATTTATAAACTTTAGATGAATCATATTGCAAGCCTCCCCAGGTTGATCAATATATCTGGGTTGTTGTTTTAGCAATATCACATGGTGTGAATTAACATCACCTCAAGGAATGCAGTGGGTCAGAAAAAAATTTAACCATCACATTCTCAGGAGTAATAGCAATATGCAATAAGTGGAGCCTTTCCAGGGCTTCCGACAACTGAGAATAATGGTTTCCAAAGTTACTGGGAGAACCATTTTCTGGGTGATGCATAGTACCAAGATGTTGGGTGAATGGAAATCATTACAGTTGATGCACTCCATCTTATAAAATAAATATTTTGTGTTTTTTTTAATTTGTTCCTGCCCATCCATAATTGCACTTGAGAAGGTGGTGATGAGCCACTTTCTTGAACTGCTGCAGGCTGTGTGCTGAAGATACACCCACAGTGTTGTCTGGAGGGGAGTTTCAGGTTTTTGATCCAGCAACAGTGAAGCAATAGTGATATAGTTCCAAGTCAGGATGGTGTGTGGATTGGAGGGGAACTTGCAGGTGGTGGTGTTCCCATGTGTCTGCTGCCCTTGTTCTTCTAGGTGATAGTGGTTGCAGGTTTGGAAGGTGCTGTTGATGAAGCCTTGGCGAGTTGCTGCAGTGCATGCTGCCGGTAGTGGAGGGAGTGCATGTTTCATGTGGTGGATGGGGTGACAATCAAGCAGTCTGCTTTGGCCTGGATGGCGTCGTGTATCTTGAGTGTTTTGGAGTTGCACTCATCCAGGCAAGTGGAGAGTATTCCATCACACTCCTGACTTGCCTGGAGACAAATGGCCCTGGCGGAACCCAAACTGGGCATCGGTGAGCAGATTAATGATAAGTGCTGCTTGATAGCACTGTCACAACATCTTCCATCAATATGCTGATGACTGAGAGTAAACCAATAGGGCGGTAATTGGCCAGGTAGGATTTATCCTGCTTTTTGTGGACAAGACATAGCTGGATAATTTTCCACATTGGCGGGTAGATGCCCATGTAGCTATACAGAAACACCTTGGCTAGGGGTGCGCCTAGTCCTGGAACACAAGTCTTCAGTATTACAGCCAGGATGTTGTCAGGGCCCATAGCTTTTGCTATATCCAGTGCCTTCAGCCATTTCTTGATATCACACAGAGTGGATCGAATGAACTAAAGACTGGCTGGGGACCTCAGGAGGAGGCCGAGATGAATCATCCACTCGGCACTTCTGGCTGAAGATGGTTGCAAATGCCTCAGCCTTGACTTTTACACTGATGTGCTGGGCTCCCCCATCATTAAGGATGGGGATGTTTTTGCAGCCTCCTTCTCCAGTCAGTAGTTTAATTGTCCACCACTATTCACAACTGGATGTGGCAGGGCTACAGAGCTTTGATCTATCGCTTTGCTCTATCACATGACGCTTCCGCTGTTTAGCATGCATGTAGTCCTGTGTTGTAGCTTCACTGGGTTGGTACCTCATTTTTAGGTGTGCCCTATGCTGCTCCTGGCTGGTCTCCTGCATTCCTCATTGGTCCCCTCACTTGATGCTAATAATAGTGAGGTTTATGCCAGGCCATGAGATTACAGATTGTGGTTGAATACAATTCAATAAGAGAGGACATGGTTAAAAACTTTCTGCATCAATGTGGACACTTTCTCTAGCAATGCAATAAGCTTTAGCAATCTATTCAAAAGAAAAACAAGCACATAAATTTCAGTAAAATGCAGATAAATTAAAATCACTTTTCATTAAGGTCAGTACATTAACTCAATCATAAAGAATGCATGGAGCAGGGCCTGCTTTTTGCTGAAAGTCAGATCTAAAGAATCCATTTTCAAGCTTCACAACATCGAATTAAATTGAAGGTCAAGTTTACCCATTTGTACCAGTACACTGCACCTTTAGATCAATGTCAACAAGTAAGTCATTTTATGTGTTATTTCTGCTCACTTTTCTTTCTGAAGTTCAGATCTAAATAATTCATGCATTAAAATAAATGTTAACATTTCAGTAGAAACTGCTGAGAAGCTGAATATTGGAGAAGAATAAGCCATTCAGACCCTCAAGCCTGTTCTGCTATTCAATTAGATTATGGCTCATCTGTACTTCAACATCATTTAGTCACCTCTTCTAAATATGTTTTGATGCCCTTACCCAACAAAAATCTATTTTCCAAGAAGCGTACACTTGTTATGAACGCTGGACTTTGTAACATGATCATGTTTTAAAAACTGTGATTTTTTTTTAAGTTTAAGATATAGAGAAGTCAGGTGACCTCACCAACTCTGCTTAAAGACAAGATAGGACAACAGAAAACACAGATCAAAGACTTTTTTTAAAAAAAAAGAGACTGCAGGGTTATAACACCTGAAGAACAATGGGTTTCACCCTCCCAGACTTTTGGATCGTAAACAAAGAGTCAGTGATTCTGAGAATTCAAATGTGCATGGCAGCTGCTAACACCTGGAAACAATGGAAGGCCCAAGTGGCTCTAATGAAACCAGACTTCTGGACTTTGCATATTGGAAAAGGACAATGAGCTATTGATATTTGATTCCAGATTGGTTGAGGGGGTCCGGACAGAGTCGATAGGGAAAAAATGTTTCCATTGGTGTAAGGATCGAGAACAAAAGGGCACAGATTTAAAGTAATTGGCAAAAGAAGCAATGGCAACAGGAGAAAGAACTTTTTCATGCAGTGAGCGGTTAGGATCTGAAAAGCACCACCTGAGTGCGTGGTGGAGGCAGATTCAATCAGGGCATTCAAGAGGGAATTGGATTGTTATCTGAAAAGGAAGAATGTGCAGGGCTATGGGGAGAAGGCGGGGGGAGTGGCACTAGGTAAACTGCTCTTTTGGAGAGCCAGCGCAGACATGACAGGCCAGATGGCCTCCTTCTATGTTGTAACAATTCCGTGATTCAGATAAATTTAACACATTTTCGGAAGGCAGACAGGCTGTAAGAAAGGACACCAGCAATGGAAGCCTCACAGCAGGTTGTAATAAAGGAAGACAACCAGTGGTGGCAACCTCAAGGCAGAGAGAGGGAACACCTGCTTTTAGAGAAGACTGATAAAGCGAAAGACTGTGAAGACTTGGATCTGTTTTTTTTTTAAGTTGAAGTTTGCAGAGAAGGAAAAGACCAAAAGGATCACCAAGGGATTACCTTATTCATTGACTTCCAAGTTGGAAGTGCTCGGAGAAATAAGCGAACACAATATTGATTTTTAAAAGGTCTGGGAGATCCAACCCATTGCAACTGGGAGGATTTTGGGACTTTTAACCGCAAAGCTTTCGCCATCAAAGAGGACTGTGTAACATGTAAGTGTGATGTGAGATTTTCAAGTATTTTAATAAGTAAAGAAAATACCTTTCTTAGTAATTTGGGGTCTCAGCTACTTACAAAGTACTATTTAGTTCATGAGAATTCCTTTTAGTTTAGTTATTATAATAAAAAGTCTTAAAACATGAAATCTTGTGTAGTTCTTAAAATTGGTCTGAGGGGTTCATATCTTGTATTTTTAACATTAACTGTCTCACTGAGGTTGTAACAACATTATACACAAGACTTTAAATGTAGCTTTAAAAAGTATAATTGCTTTAACTGTTATGAGAGAGCTCTATGTTTGAAAGTCACCATGAGTATTTGATGAGAAGAACTTTGATAGGAAAGGAGGGGTGAATGGGGATGGAAGCAAAGATCTACCCCCTCCTTGTTTCCAATTGTCAGGCGGTTCCTGCCACTCCCCTCTGCCCCACCGCTGCACAAGCCTCCTTGCCCATACCCAGTTTGTTATACTTGTCATTAGTGGCTAGGTCTCAAGCACAACACATTGGGCTTTCTGACCTGACTCCCTGACTGCCATATAGTCCCCTGGGCTTCCAAGACATCACTGCATTCACTGAGTCATTACGGCACACAAGGAGGGCATTCAGCCCATCGAGTCAATGCCGGCTCTCTGTAGAACAATCCAGTCAGTCCCATTCCCTGCTCTAGCCCCATAGACCTTCAAGTTTATTTTAATCAAGTGCCCATCCAATTATCTTTTGAAATCATTCATCATCTCTGCTACCATTCCCCTTGTAGGCAGCTCACTACATAAAAAAGTTCTTCCTCACATTCACCTTGCATCTCTTGCCCCAAACCTTCAATCTGTGCCCCCTAATTCTTATACTATCAAGTAATGGGAACAGTTTTTTTTTGTCTTCTTTATCTAAACCTATCATAATCTTGTAAACCTCTAACAAATCTCCCCTCAAATGCCTTAAGTCCAAGTTGCCTCTCCCTATCCCTTGTGCCAAAAGGCATCACCTCACCCTTCTCTGTATTAAATGCCATCTGCCACTTGTCTGCCCATTCTGCTAGCATATCGATATCCTGTTGCAGTTGACTGGTATCATTCTCACTGTTTGCCGCACTTTCAAGTTTGCTCTCTTGTAAATCACTGGGACTGCTAAGGTGCCACTATATGCAAGTGGCAGTGGCACTAGGGGAAATGTGCATTGTATTCCTTTTTAGGATGTCAGTATACCAATTACCCTATCACCCCTCGTCAGTGCTAGTCCTGATATTGCAAAGGCAGCTGGACCACACTGTTTCAGTAGCAGCTGAGTTGTCACAGCCTGCAGCCAGGCCTACTTAAGATCATCAGCCATGGCCATCGTAGGTTCCCTCTTGGAGGCTCAGCAGCCTTCTGCATCCCAAGCTGAACCAGTCATGGAGCGCAGTATGCAGAAGTACCAGGGTAGGCGGAAGAGCACTTAACAGAGGCACTAGAGGGTTGCACCAAATTAAACAGTAGTTAATAGCAGGTGTACACCGTAACTGTAAATTACATTTTTCAAAACTCTATTTGTGAAGTTTTTTTGTTGAATACTTGATAACCATGCAGAATGTTTTTTTCTGAAAGCCTCACATGTGTATTTGGGTTTACTGGGACTGATTTTGGGAAAGACTCTTGATGCTGGAGGCTTCCAACTGTAGTTACCCCAGGATAAGCTGCTGTTGAAGAGTTCTTGCAGCTGGCAGGATTGGTGGGCCTTATTCTTCCTCATCCTCGTTATCTTTCTGTCACATACTCCACCATCTCTATGTCTTCCTCTGCAGCTGGGTTCATGGGTTGGCTCCTCCAGGTGGCAAAGTTATGAATCATGCAGTAGACAACAACAATCCTGGAGTTTCTCTGGTGACTATAGCACAGGACAACTCCAAACCTATAAAGGCAGAAAAGAATTGCTACAAGAGACGCTGGTCTGTTCTATCAGGACACAAGTGGAAGCAGAGTACAGATTGTCACTCAGTTCTGTATCTGTGCCCAGTTCCTCAGGTGTCATTTACCAGATGTGGAGAAGACAGCTTTTATCTCCAAGAAGCCAGTCTCAGACCAGGTTCTCAGGGTGAAAGAGTGGTATTTGAGGGCTACCATAAAATTAACATATTCTGCCAGCTACCAGAACATGTGGCACAGACCTGCACCAGCACTACATATAGAAACATAGGAGCAGGAGTAGGACATTCAGCCCATTGAGCCTGCTCCGCCATTCAATATGATCATGGCTGATCATCCATTTCAATACCTTTTCCCCACACTATCCTCATGTCCCCTTGGGTCATTTATATTTAGAAATCTGTCAATCTCTGCTTTAAACATACTCAATGACTGAGCTTCCTCAGACTGCTGGGGTAGAGAATTCCAAAGATTTACAACCCTCTGAGTAAAGAAATTTCTGTCATATCCACTGAGGGAAATTGTGTCCCTTGGTTCTAGGCTCCCCAACCAGAGGAAACATCTTACCTGCATCTGCTCTGTCTATCCCTTTAAGTATTTTGTAGTATTATCTCAGAGATAATTTTGCTGGAAGAATTTAAAAACTCTCTCCCACTCTCCATAAGGACACATTGAGAGGAACAGAAGGTTCATAGAGCCCGGCAGGCAGCAGTCCTGGCTGATGAGTTTGCTCTCATTTATAAGTCGGTTTCCCAGGGAAAAACCTTTCCTAATCACCACAACAAATCCAAAAATGGACAAAGGGTGGGAAGGTGATCGAAGCCCAAGCAGTTCTGGGAAGGAACGAAAAGCAGGAGACACAGGGATCCCTCCTGCAGCCAAAAAGGAAGGTGCTGGAAGTAGGAGTGAGACCCAGAGACCAGTGTGCTTCCATTGTAATAAAGCAGGGCATCTAAGAGCTGACTGCTGGAAACTAAAGGGAAAACCTGTAGGGTTAATCAGGGCACACCTGCTCAGTGAAGGAGAAGGGACCCTGATGGAAGCACAGCAGAACAAGGTGTGGCTTGAATTGCAGTACGAGTCAGACTCAGAAAGCTTACGGCTGCTAGTGCAGGAAAATTTAATAGGATTCCTGAAGGTTATCAGGGTTTTTTGTCTAAAGGGAGAGTAACCCCATACCCCTTGAGTGGGGCCAGCAGAGGTACCGGACAGAAATATTAAGACTGGCCCATGAGGTTACAGTGGCTGTAAGTATCAGTATGTGAAAAACCAAAGCCCGCATAAGACAGCAGTTTTGCTGGCCAAAACTCCACAAGGATGTGGTGGAGTACTGTAGGAGTTGCCACATGTGCCAGGTTGAGAGGAAACCCCAACCTACAGTGAAATCTGCAGCCCTAGGTCCTGTATCGGTGTTTGGAGGACCCTCCAGCAGAGGGCTGGTGAACTGTAAATCTAAGAAAACCTGTCCAATCAATTGTTTTGCCTTTCAATTGGATAGCGGTGAACAAGGATTCCCTTTGGGGGAGCTAAAGCACAGTGTTTTTAAAATTAAACCCTGTTACGGTTAAACCAGCCGAAGGCTGAGAGGGAACCCACAGACCCCTTTCTCACCTGGTCGTAACAGTGGGGAATGACATTAATCAGGAGATTAGAAAAGCATGTAGCATGGGTAATACAGTAACCATGGGTGACATCAATCTGCATACAGACTGGGTAAACCTAATGAGCACTAATGCTGTGGAGGATGAGTTTCTGGAGTGTGTTAGGGATGGTTTTCTAGAGCAGTATGTTGATGAACGAACTAGAGAACATGCTATTTTAGATCTAACATTACGTAATGAGAAAGGACTAATCAATAATCTTGTTGTTAAAGAACCATTAGGGATCAGGGCCATAATATGATAGAATTTTACATTATGTTTGAAAGTGAGGTAGTTCAATCTGAAGCCAGGGTGTTAAATTTAACATTACATAATGAGAAAGGACTAATCAATAATCTTGTTGTTAAAGAACCATTAGGGATCAGGGGCCATAATATGATAGAATTTTACATTATGTTTGAAAGTGAGGTAGTTCAATCTGAAGCCAGGGTGTTAAATTTGAACATAGGAAATTATGATAGTATGAGGGGCAAATTGGCTGAGTTGGATTGGGAGAATACATTAAAAGGTATGACAGTAGATAGTGTCAAGCAAACCCCCCCACCTGCCAAGACTGAGGCACAAATTATTTCACCACATGAACATTAAAACTTAAACTTGCAAGCCCTGACTGGAAGAACATTTTCATAGTACCAGACAATGTTGAAACAATGGGGACCCAGCAGTTGCTTCCCCAATACACAGAAGTGGTCAAACCAGTTTTAGTCACATGACTAGCTGGCTGGAATTTTTGAATTTGAAGAATTTTGAAGAGACTGTTCTATATAAGAAGCTAGTCACATGACTAACCTGCTGGGCAACCTGGGAGTTTTTCTGAATTTGAACTCCCAACAAAGGGACTGAGACAGAGAACGCCATGTGCTCATGAATTGAGAACATCTCCTCTCCTGCCTGCTCATCTTTCAGGAAACTGAAATCATTGAAGGCACGTAACCTCAGAGAGAGAAAAGGTTACCTACGTGAACAAGGTTTTAAGGAGACTACTGGGCCCCAAAGAAACGCAAGACCATATCTTCAATCAAGGACTACAACGAGCTCGAGAAACAGGAACAAGAGATTGCCTCAAACTGTTCTAATTATTTTTTTTCTGCTCTTTTCTGCCCCTATCTGCACGTCTATATCGCGTGTGAATGTTCGCAAGAGGGCATCGTATATCCGTAGGCGTCAACAGTATTAGAGTCTAAGTTTAAGGTTTAATAAATTTCATCTTTCTTCCTTAAACCAAAGAAAGCCTGTTTGTGCTCATTTCTTTGCCCTATAATTGGAAAGTTGTGAACAAGGATTCACAAAGGGGGAGCTCAAAACACAGTGTGTTTAAAATTAAACCCTGTTACATTAAGACCAGGTAAAGACAGCCAAAGACCCCGAGATGAAATTCGCACCTGGTCGTAACAATAGGCAATGGTCAGTCTTTAAAGAAATATTACATAGTTTACAGCAACTATACATTCCTTGAAGGCACAAAAACCCCAAAAGTAAAGGCAGTCAACCGTGGATAACAAAGGAAGTTAAGGATTGCATAAGATTAAAAGTAAAGGCCTATACAGTTGCTAGAAATAGTAGTAAACCTGGGGATTGGGAGGATTTTAGAATACAGCAAAGTAGGATGAAGAAACTGATAAAGCAAGGGAGAATAGAATATGAATGAAAGCTAGTCAGGGGAATTTATAATGGGGAATAGAGAAATGGCAGAGAAGCTAAATGATTACTTTGTGTCTGCCCCATTGAGGAAGAAATAGAGATCCAAGGGATATGGGGGAATGAGGAATTGAAGGAAATTAGTATTAGTAAGAAGGTTGTATTGGAGACATTAATGGGGCTGAAGGTTGATAAGTCTCCAGGACCTGATATTCTACATCCCAGAGTGTTGAAAGAGGTAGCTTTGGAGGTAGTGTATGCATTGGTGATCATCTTCCAAATTTCTATAGATTCTGGAGCGGTTCCTGCAGATTGGAGGGTCGCAAATGTCACCCCACTATTTAAGATAGGAGGGAGAGAGAAAACAGGGAATTACAGACCTGTTAGCCGTACATCAGTCGTTGGGAAAATGCTAGAATCTATTCTAAAGGAATGATAAATGGACACTTGGATAATAATGATCTGATTGGGCATAGTCAACATGAATTTATGAATGGGAAATGATGTTTCACGAACCTGTTGGAGTTTTTTTGAGGATGTTACTAACAGAATTGATCAAGGGGAGTCGGTGGACATGGTATACTTGGATTTTCGAAAGACCTTTGATAAACTACCTGGGATAGGAGGCAATATACTGGCATGGATTAAGGTTTGGTTAAGAGGCAGATAACAGAGAGTAGGAGCAAATGGTTCATTCTGGTGTTGGCAGGCTGTGACTAGTGGGGTACCCACAGGAGGGATCAGTGCTTGGGCTCCAGCTGTTCTCAATATATATCAATGATTTGGATGTGGGGACCAAATGTAATATTTCCAAGTTCACGGATGACACAAAACTAGGTGGGAATGTGTGTTGTGGGGAAGATGCAAAGCAGCTTCAAGGGGATTTGGAAAGACTTAGTGAGTGGGCAAGAACGTGCCAGATGGAATATAATGTGGAAAAATGTGAGGTTATGCACTTTGGTAGGAGGATAGATGTGCAGAGTATTTCTTAAATGGTAAGAGATTAGAAAGTGTTGATGTACAAAGGGACCTGGGCGTCCCTGTCAATAAGTCACTGAAAGTTAACATGCAGGTGCAGCAAGCAATTAAGAAGGCTAATGGTATCTTAACCTTTATCACAAGAGGATTTGAGGTTATGCACTTTGGTAGAAGGATAGATGTGCAGAGTATTTCTTAAATGGTAAGCGATTAGAAAGTGTAGATGTACAAAGGGACCTGGGTGTCCTTGTCAATATGTCACTGAAAGCTAACATGCAGGTGCAGCAATAAGAAGGCTAATATTATCTTAGCCTTTATCGCAAGAGGATTTGAGTGCAGGAGTAGTGAAGCCTTGCTTCAATTGTATCGATCCTTGGTTAGACCGCACCTGGAGTACTGTCTGCAGTTTGATCCCCTTATCTTAGGAAGGATATTACTGCCATAGAGGGATCGCAACGAAGGTTCACCAGACTAGTTCCCAGGATGGCAGGACTGTCCTATGAAGACAGATTGGGTAAAACTGGGCCTGTATTCTCTAGAGTTTCGAAGAATGAGAGGTGATCTCATTGAAATGGCAAAGGTTAGAAATGTAATACGTTTTAAACAAGTGGGGATGGGGGGGTGTTATGACCGAGGCGGCAGCAATGCGCTGTCAATTCAGTCCCACTACCCCACAGGTCACAGCATATTAATAAAGTTTCCTACCTACTGGAAATTGGCCAAATTAAACATTTTATTAACCTCCAGAATAAAAAGCACCAAACCAGGTATCGTTAAACAATAACAAATTAACTATTTATTAATAAACTAAATCTTAAACAATATTGACATAAATCTATGTCTAAAAAGACTTTTATCACTTCTTATTCCTCCGAACCCTCTTGCACACACACATATATTCAAAAACCAACGGTTAACCGGTTTTAAACAATTATGTTTTAAATTAGAGCTGTTTCTTAGGAATAATAAAAATAACTGGGTTGTAAATCCTGGTGGGTTACATTCCTGGTTCGGTGAGCTACTCCCAAGTCGAATAGTCAGATGCCACTTGAAGTCGCCAAGTGAATGTGATGAGCAGTCTGTAATGGATAAGTGTTCAAGGCACTTCGGCTGCAACAGGCGTCACACAGATTTTTCAACAAGGAGTATAGCAACAGATCTATTTGGATTTTGAATTAGCAATCTAACGGTAGAAACATTACAGAATTTCCAGAATTCCTAGAAAGACAAAAGGCAACAGAAAGTCACTCCTGAGGCAGAGACTTCTTAGAGACTGGAAGTAAAAAGGAATTTGCTACCTCCAACAATGCAAAGTTTCCTTTCCAGGGGGTCTTTTCCTCTTTAGGCGAAACACAGCCTGTAGGCTAATGTAGATTTTCTGCTGAAAGAGACAAATCCTTCCTTCAGCGAGAGCATGCTTCGCTGGTTTGCCAGATCAAACCGGTTCTCACCAGTCTTACAGACAGTCAAAATGATATAATATGGCATGTGACCTCATTTCTCTTGCTGTTGCTTCGAAACAGGCTTGCAGGTTACACACACTGTTCCCAGAGAATATAAAAACTTCTCTCAGTCTCAAAGGCACACAGAACCACCCACCCCCCCCACTTAGTTTTTAAAAATAGAGAAAAAAACACTTCCATGACAGGGGTAAAGAGAACAAAAGGCAAGATGTGTGATAGGACAGAGGGCCAGTGAGATTAACTGACAAGGAGGTCATGGAGCAAAGGCAATGAGAGTGTGCTAATGGTGTGATTTGTTCTCTTTACCGCCACCACCCACCCTCCCCCCCCAACCCCAGCTTTACTTGTTTAAAACCCATTACATTTCTAACCTTTGCCAGTTCTGATGAAAGGTCAGCAACCTGAAATGTTGGGCTGCATTTTAAAAGCCCAACACCGAAGTAGGCAGCAGGCGGAAACATTTTCGGCCCGCACGCACGGGGCCCATGTCGCAAAATCGCAGCAGCTCATTAGCATGACCGGGGCAGCTGTCACTCCCCTGATGATGTGGAGGGGGTGGGCGAGCTGTCCCCGGCAATGGCGTCCGGCGCCAATACGCCGGTGCCATTTTTAAAGGGCTTACAGCCCTCAATGAGCATTTAAATTTTATAGGAGCAGTGACTTTCAAGTTTTTAAACATGAATAAAACAAGCTTTGCATACCCTCTTACCCACCCCCCTCCCAATGGCACTCCACATCATTCCTGCCCTTTTCCCCCCCAGGGATACTTACAGTGAAATTTTAACCTATCACCCTACCCCCCACAAAGTTCAGAACCTATATCCTTTGCTTCTTCCCATCAACTCCCCGACCAATTCGAAACGTTTTAACAGAGCACCCTCCTCCTGCACAGAGAAAGTCACCTCCTCCCCCCTCCCCACTGGTGTAACGCCTCATTTCCCCGAATGGGGAATCAAAGGTGCGGCATTGCTGGCTGCCTGAATGAAGATCGGTGCGGCAAATTAGGAGGCGACGGGACCTTCATTATGTCAGGTATGTTAATTTATTTAAATATGGGAATCGTGGTCCCGTTGCTGAGGGGCGGGGGGACCACCATGAGGCCTCTCCGCCTCCATGAGATTGGGATGGGGCCTTCCAGCGTCGGGTTCGGTGGCGGGCCTCATCTATTGCAATCTTCATGCAATCTTCCCCCCCCCCACCCCCGCCACCGTTCCCAGCATCAGAGACCCTTTAAAATACAGCCCATTAACTCTGCTTCTCTCTCCAAAGATGTTACTAGACCTGCTGAGTATTTCCAGCTTTCTGTTTTTATTTCAAATTTCCACATCCGCAGTATTTTGCTTTTATTTTAGTGGACAATTTTTCACATTGTCAGGTAGATGCCAGGGCTGTAGCTGTATTGGAACAGCTTGGGTACGGAGGGTGGATAGTTCTGCAGCACAAGTCTTCAGTACTACAGACAGAATGTTGTCAGGACCCATAGCCTTTGCAGTATCCAGTGCCTTCAGCCATTTCTTGATATCATGTGGAGTGAATCGAACTGGCTGAAGACTGACATCTGTGATGCTGGGGACCTCAGAAGCAGGCCAAGATGGCGTACAACATGGGGGGGGTCTGCATGGTGGGGAGTGGTGGCATGTGAGGAAAAGGCATGGGACTTTGAAGGTATGGAAGGGGGTTGGTGTGGCGGCATTGGTGGGGAGAACAGCATTCCAGCGAGGCGGACAGGGGACGGCAAGGGAAGGGAGGAACAGCATGGGAGGGGGCAGGGAGGAATGACAGGGGAGGGGGAGATGGCATGGGAGAGGGTAGGGCAGAATGGGGAGTGATGGCATGGGAGGGGGTGACAGAGACGGCATGGAGGGGCGACAGCATCAGGAGGGCAACAGTATGGAGATGGAGGTGACGGCATGTGAGGTAGTGGGAGGGAACGGCATAGGAGATGGCGGAGGGGGCGGGAACGGCATTGGAGGGATGGAATGGGGGATGGCGATGATATTGGAAGAAAGGGTGGGATGGGAATGGGATGGAGATGATACCAGAGGGAAGAAAGAAAAAGGATGGGTATGGCATGAGAGGAATAGCATAGGAATGATGGAATTGCATGGGTTGGGGATTTAAAGAAGCACTGTGGCAATTTCTTTCTTTCTTTCTTTCTTTTGGGCCTCCTTATCTCGAGAGACAATGGATACGCGCCTGGAGGTGGTCAGTGATTATGGAGTGACCTCTATAAAGATACTAATTTCACCACAAATGTTTTGCAAGTCATTTCTAGTCATATAATTAGAGGTCATTTTCTTCAAAATTCAATTAACCCATGTTTTCTATGAGCTCAAATTAAATGCTTTCAATGGAAAGTTAATGATGTTGTAAAATATGAAATTATAGATTTGTTTTTAAAAAAAGCTATTTAAAGCCTTATTTTGGACATTAGAAACTTTAGTTACCAAGACAAAATGCTGGATGAAAAATTTTCCAAAAAATATTTTGAGCAATTTTTGAGCAAAGGATCAAGTAGCCAGATGTGCATCTACATGCTAGTAGTGGTAGGAGGAGGCATCCGTCCGTCTCAGAAGATGAGCGACTGCGCCAGTGGCATATGTCACTTCTGAGTTGAATATCGTCTATTGTGGCTGTAGAGACCGACTCATGAGTGGCATCCTTTTCACAGTTGGCACAGATGAATATCGTTAGCCCAAGATCGACTGATGTTTTTTACCTTCTGCCAGGCTCTTTTTTCACCATCTGATCGTTTCTTTTGTCCTCTGCTTTTTTCACCACCTTCCTGACTGCCATTCTCCAGGAACTCCAGTCAGCAGCAAGGACTTCCCATGCAGACATCCTTGTATCGCAGATGTGAGCGACCTGTTGGTCTCGTGTCAATAGCAAGCTTGCCATATAGCATGTCTTTGGTGATGCAGCCATCATCCATTCAGCGCACATGACCCAGCCAACAGAGTCGCTGCTGATTCAAGAGGGAAGAAATGCTGGGGATCCCTGCACGCTGGTGTACTTCTGTATTCGGCACTCTGTCCTGCCAGGAGATACCCAATAACTACATGGTGTTAAGTTTACATTTGGTGATTTTGAGTATAAATGTAGACGAAGGAATTTTTAAATGAGGAGAAGGTTGACACAAAAATGTGACAAAAAATGAGACAACAGGAAACATGGTTCTGGAGATAGGAAGTGCACGCAGATTCATTTTTTTTTAAGAATAAGATATATATAGATGGATGAAAAAGTAGTATAATGCATTTGAAAGACAAACTCATATTAAGTGAATGACAGAGTCCTATTAAATTATTTTGTGTAATCTCTTTATAATTTGGGTTATTCATTACATTAGAGTTAAAACCTAGGGAAACTAAAATGGATTTTGATTGATTATGTTAATTCTAGTACCTTTCTAAATGTAACCTTCTACAGCAAACCTGTTGAAATCATTACATTGGAGTTTGTCATGAATTTATTTCAGTTTTGTTTTAAGTCTACACCCGGTTCTTCATCTCTGAAAACTCCCATTTCCAGAGTCTTCTTCAGAAGGAAGAGCAGACATAGTACTAAAAACATTCCATATTAAAGGAAAAATTAATGGCAATTTGCTATGAGGTGAATTCTGTATAGGGTGAAAAGGGAGACCACATGTAGAGGCCTGAGAATAGATTTTTTTTGCTTCTATCTTGAAAATCAAACAGTATGGGCTGATAGGGTGGTCTCAAAGTTATATAAATTCCAAACATATAGCATTTTCTTTGGGCAACAACTGATTGAGACTCTCTATTTTCCTTCTGGCCTGAAGAAAGTTCTTATGCTACAAAATGAGCAAATTCTCACTTGTTTGTGTTGGCTTTCAAAATTTATCTCTTCACTCTTCTGACGACCCTCAATATTCCCCCCACAACAAACATCTACGAAACAGTGCATTACAGAAGAAATACAGCACAAAAAAATTGCACCATTCAACATTCCCAATCCAGGAACACAGACTACACAGAATAAAAATCTTCTCCTGTCTTGACAACAAGGGGCCTCATTCCACACATCAGAAACGCATACCATACCAACATAATATATTTATTTCCCATACCAATCATCCTTAACCCTTCCTGGAGTAAAGACTACCTAATTGTTCGATTGTGTCCTGGTCCACGTAGGAATGAACAGCATAGGTAGAACTAGGAATGATGTTCTACCTGGAGAGTTTGAGGAGTTAGGGTCCAAATTAAAATGCAGAACCTCAAAGGTAATAATCTCTGAATTGTTACCTGAGCCATGCGCAACTGGCATATGGTCAAACAGATTTGAGAATTAACGGTGTGGCCCAAAGAGTGGTGTGGGAAGAAGGGATTTTAATTCATGGGCACTGGCACCAGTACTGGGGAAGGAGTGATGGACTGTTCTGATGTGATGGACTCCACTTAAACTGGGCTGGGATTAGTGTGCTGGCAAATCGTATAACTAGGGTTGTGGACTTTAAACTAAAAGAGGTGGGGGAGGGGTCAGGTGAAGGGAAGTTTAGAAATCTAAAGAGAAAAGTCAAGGCAATAGAGCAATGCCGCAATTTGGGGAAAGAAGAACAATCTGGGACAGGAAGTTTAACAGGAATAGTACATTCGCAAATAAGGTCCATGCAAAGAATAATAGTAAAAAAAATTAAATGCTCTTCATCTGAATGCACAAAACATTTGTAATAAGGTAGATGAACTAGCAGCACAAAAGATTTCGATCTAATCACCATTACAGAGACAAGGTTACAAGGCAGCCAGGTTTGGGAAATAAATATTCCAGGGTACAAAACATTTTGAAAAGACAGACAGAAAAGGAGGAGTAGCCCAGGTAGTAAAGGATGACATTAGTGAGAAAGGATCTTGGTTCAGACGATTAGGAAGCAGAATCAGAATGGGTGGAGATTAGGAATAACAAGGGTCAGAGAACGCCGGTGGAAGTAGTTCAAAGGCACCCCACAACCCTCCCCCCCTTACCGTTATACCATTGGACGAAGCATTAAATAGTTGGAGCTAGTAATAATCCTGGGGGAATTTAATCTTCATATAGACTGGGCAAATCAAATTGCCAAAGGTAGTCTGGAAGATAAGCTTGTAAATGCTTTTGCGACAGTTTCCTGGAACAGTATGTGGTGTAACCAACTAGGGATAAAACCATCTTAGATCTAGTATTATGCAATGAGGCAGGTTTAATTGATAATCTCATAGTAAAACATCCACTGGGAATAAGTGATCATAATATGACTGAATTCCACATTAAGTTTGAACGCAACATACTCCAGTCCCAAACAAGAATCTTAAACTTAAAAAAGCCAATGCATAGGTATGAGAGGAAAGCGAGCTCAGGCTAATTGGATCAATAGACTAAAAGGTATGGTGGTAAAGAAAACAGTGGGAAAAAATTAAAGAACCAATTCAAAACATTCAACAAAATTACATTCCATTAAAAAAAATCAGCAAGATCCACCTGTGGTTTAATAGGGAAGTTGAGGATAGTATCAGATTAAAAGAGGCTTGTAATGTTGCAAAGAATAGTAGTAAGCCTGAGGAATAAGAATCTTTTAGAAACCAGCAAAGGGCGACCAAAAAGTTGATAAAAAGGAAAAAAATAGAATGAGAGTAAACTAGCCAAGAATATAAAAACAGATTGTAAATGCTTTTAAATATGTATGAAAAAGAGAGTAGCTAAAGTAAACGTTGGTCCCTTACAGGCAGAGACAGGAGAATTTACCATGGGGAATAAGGAAAGGGCAGAGACATTAAGCAAATATTTTGTGTCTGTCTTCACAGGACAAAGCAGCCCGCTTGATTGGCATCCCATCCACAAACATTCACTCCCTCCATCACAGACAAACAGTGGCAGCAGTGTGTACAACGCACCAAGGCTCCTTAGACAGCACCTTCCAAACCCATGAACTCTCCAACCTAGAAGGACAAGGGCAGCAAATGCATGGGAACACCACCACCTGCAACTTCCTCTCCATGCCACACACCACCCTGACTTGGAACTATATCGCCGTTCCTTCACTGTCACTGGGTCAAAATCCTGGAACTTCTTTCCCAACAGCACTGTGGGTATACCTACCCCACACGGACAGCAGTGGTTCAAGAAGGCAGCTCACCACCACCTTCTCAAGGGCAATACGGGATGGGCAGTAAAGGCTGGCCTAGCCAGTGACACCCACATCCCATGAATGAATTAAAAAAAAGTAGAAGACACAAGTTACATACCAGAAATAGAGGGTAACTGTTACCCCAATGTGTTCTTGAATGATAATTTTCTTTGGTCCACTGGCTGGAGATCTGAATTTGTATTTTTTTTTAAAGACATTTTCAAAAGACAAGCTGCCAGCAAAGTCATCCTTTCAGCTTAAGACAATCACTTAATTTGCAACATTGTATCCTAAGACTGCAATACTGTGAGGAGAGAGACAAAATGTCTGCTCATGCCCCAGCAAGAGCCAAGACCCAGGAGGTTTAAAGAAACTACGTGTTCTCTCAGCAAGAAGAAATACTGCTAACTGCTATGTTTGAATCACTGAGCGATGTCATGTGACAAGCCCTCCCCATCTGTGGTTTTAAGCTGGTGTTTTCTCTGCAGCAGAGGAGAAGCAACTGGACTCTGACATGAGCAGACCCTAAATGGGGGTCTCTCTCTCTCTCTATTCCAGCTTGATAGCTTTCAAATCCTGTTTGTTGACCACCTTAGCATATTCCGGCTACAATCAGAAACCCCGTTGGAGGGAATCATCAACACCGCTGTCTCCAAGAAACCCACTGGATCAGTCATCTATCTCTTCAAACTAAAACACCGAATTCAACTAAAAGACAGCTGAATCACCAAACCCCACAGACTGTATAACCCTTTTTTATGGACTCTAACTCAACCAATCTACCTTTGCCCACTCTGCAACCTGTTTGTGTGTGTGTAAACCTCTAGGGTTGAAATTTATGAGCATGCCGCAAATCACGGCGGCGCGCTCTGATCTCAGCCATCTTCAGGCAAGGATGTGCCGATGCTGAGCCCCCGCGATATTTTGCGTGGAGCCTCATTTAAATGGAGAAGGCAGAGTGGCCACCTCCGATGACGTAGAGGGGGCAGCTGCTCCGTCCCCAGCAATGGCACAGGTGTCATTTTTAAAGGGCTTCGAGCCCTTCATATAAATGTAAATGTTTAATAGTCTTGCTGCACTATTAGAAATAAAATTAATTCAAACTTTGAGATACAAGCCTGGAAAACTAATGGAACAAACGACTGCAATTTTATATTTAGGCACTCCAGCTAATGAGCTAATCAGGGAGAATCGATATGGATTTGTTAGGAGCAAGTCTTGTTGACTAATTTAATTAGATTTTTCAAGGAATTACCTAACATATAAACAAATGGACAGAAATAGATGCAGTATGTATGGATTTTCAAAAAGCATCTGATAGAAGGAGGTACTTATTGTAAATATTAAATTCCATATAAAAAGGAATAAGTGGTGGTATGGTTACGAGGGGTGGCTCAGGGGCACAGTAGTAGTAAATAAATGTTACTTGAACTGGCAAGATATAGCTAAGAGTAATCCCCAAGGATCTGAGATCGGAACTTATCTTGCTCTGCAGATACCTAATTTTCAGGACATGGACATTAAACAAATTAATCAAAATATGCTAACAGCAAATTAAGAGTCACAGCAAACTATGAAGAAGACTGTAGGAGACTACTAGAGAGGATCAACAAGTTGGAGGACTAGACATAAATGAGGCAAATATAGTTCAAAGTAAATAAATGACACTACAGTTTAGGGAAAGCAGCAAAGAATGGAAAAATTCTCAATGAAGCAGAGAAAGAGACATAATGGTATTTTTAAAAGTGTGATTACAAATCAAAAATGCTATAAAAGCAAACGGAATTCTTTAATTTCTATATAAAGGGTACAGAATACAAAAATCTGTAAAGATATTGGTTAAATCACAGATGTTTCAAGGCTTTCTAGCAGCAAAAAAGCTCCCTGCCAGTGAGCAGAGGTTGGCATACTGGCCTGTGCAACACACACCATATTTTATTGCCGCAAATGCGAGCCAGCATTTAGAAATAAAACCAAAAACGTGCTGGAAATACTCAGCAGGTCTGGCAGCATCTGTGGAGAAAGAAGCAAAGTTAGCGTTTCAGGTCAGTGACCTTTCATCAGAACTGGCAAAGGTTAGAAATGTAATAAGTTTTAAGCAAATAAAGTGGAGATGGGGCAAAAGAGAACAAATGAGAAGGTGTTGATGGGACAGAGGGTCACAGAGAATAACTGACAAGGAGGTCACGGGGAAAAGGCAAAGACAAAGAATGTGTTAATGGTGTGTTGAAATACAAAGCGTTAGTGCAAAGAGGATGTTAAATTACAGAATAACGAAAGCCCTAAGCTGGGCTGAATTTTTCCAGCTCGCCACCGAGATCAGCGCACGCGCGAGATGTGCACCGTGGAACTGCCACGCCACTTAACGCGGCAGCTCATTTACATGGCCGGGGCAGACCACTCCCCCCACCCTGATGACATGTGAAGGGGCGGGCACTCCGTCCCTGGCAAGGTGTCCGGCGCCACTGCGCTGGTGCTGACGCCATCTTTAAAGGGCTTCCAGCCCTTCAATTTAATTTACATTTTTAAAATTGCAGGAGTTATAAAATTCTAATGAAAAATTTATTAAAAGTTTCAATCACCTCTCCAACCACCCCTTATGATCAAGCACTTTATTAATTGCCCTCTCCCCCCCCCCAAAAAAAAACTTACCTCGCGATCCCGACCGTCCCCCCCCACCAAAGTTTATAATCTTTTACCTTCAGAGCCTTCTCACCATCCCCTCCACCAATTTCATTAGCTTTCCCTGCTCCCCACCCCCATCGTCCTGAAAACCTACCTGCTTCCCCCTCCCAACCAGTGTTCCACCTCGGATTTCCGAATGGAGTTCCGAAGCGGGGGAGTTCCAGCAACTGGCCAGAATATCGCAGCAGGATGGCTGTCAGCAGCAGGTAAGTGATTAATTCATTAATTTGAATGTATTAACATATTTAAACTGCGATGCCGCCGCCAAGTGGCAGGGGGGCCGCCATGAGGCTTCACCGCCAGCAGTAATATGGGGCGCGGCCTTCCCAGTGTCGAGGCCCGTGGCAGACCTCTCTCGCAGGTATTTTCTGGGCCCCTCACCACCACAACCCTAATGTTGGGGTCCGGATAAAATTCAGCCCTCTGTCATAAAAGATCCCACAGCACTTTCTGAACAGCAGAGGAACTCTCCCACTGTACTAGAACAGACAATCTTATAATTTATCTTATTGCTAATTGTAGAACCTTGCTTTGCACAAATTGGTTGCCTACATTACAATGGTGACTACACTTCAAAAGTACTCCATTGGCTGTGAAAGCTGCAACACAAAATATAAGTTCATTCTTTTGTTCTTTCTATGAGTAAAAGCAACTTATCAATTAGTATCAGACCTTGCTGCAACAGTCTTTGCGCTGTTTGCTATCAGATATTAAAGTACTGTCATTTCCTTCATGTGCTGCTGTCCCAACACTCACAATGTCATGCAGTGAATCACCTGATTTTTCACTCCCACACAAGCAACTCAGGTGCTATCACCTGGATGAATTAGATAGTGTAAGTGATAATGTGACATGAGTGAGTACAAGGCAGTTAGGGGTGTTGTGTGATTGCCTTTAAGAGTGATGTCCCTTTCAGATCTTAGTATGCTAATGAGCTGAGTACCAGGATGCAGTCATGTGATACATGCCAGTCTCACACTGTAACTGGAACACCAAGAGGCAAGCCCTGAAAATGGTTAGCTCTGTACTGTATATACTTGTTAGCTGTTAATAAACCTGTTTGAGATCGTCAATCAACTGAACTCCACGCATCACATTTATGGTGTTTCAATCAGGTGAGAAGGGATCTACAGGTTCCCTCACAGCCTTTGCCTGGTTTAATCGTAACAGGGTTTAATTTTTAAAAACACCATGTTTTCAGCTCCCCCTCAGTGAAGCCTTGTTCACTGCTTCACCCATTTCCAATTGCAAGGCAAAAAAATCAAAGCAGACAGGTTTTCTTAGATTTGAACAAGAAAGGTGGATGTTTATTAATCTTAAACTCTAATTCAGTTAACGACTACGAGTACGCGACCTGACCACATGAGCATGCATACGCGATAAATACACACGCAGATAGAGACAGAAAAAGTAGAAGGAATAAAGGGGAAAAGTTTGAGGCAATATCTGGTAGTTATTTACAGTCCTTTAAGTTCAATGTGGAGTCTTTGGTTTTCGTTAAGTCTTGCTGTTCGTTGGGGCCAAGTGCACGCTTTAACTTTAGTCGTGTAGGAGTTTTTTCTCTCTTGAGGTTTACTTGTCTTCAGTGGGTCCGGAGGCATGTGAGACACCCTGATCCATTCCTCCATTACCCCCACCACCCCATCGGTTCTGGGTGCTGCCTGTGTGGTGTTTGCGGGTTCTCCCTGTGTCTGCGTGGGTTTCCTCCGGGTGCTCCGGTTTCCTCCCACATGCCAGGGATTTGCAGGTTGATAGGTTAATTGGCCATTATAAATTGCCCCTAGTATAGGTAGGTGGTAGGGAAGTACAGGGACAGGTGGGGATGTGGTAAGAATATGGAATTAGTGTAGGGTTAGTGTAAGTGGGTGGTTGATGGTCGGCACAGACTCAGTGGGCCGGGGGGCCTGTTTCAGTGCTGTATCTCTAAACTCTAAACCTCGTCCCCTTCCCATGGCACCTTCTCCTGCAATCGTAGGAGGTGTAATACCTGCCCATTTACCTCCTCTCTGCTCACTATCCAAGGCCCCAAACACCCTTTCAGGTCAAGCAGCGATTTACTTGTACTTCTTTCAATGTAGTATACTGTATTCGCTGCTCACAATGTGGCCTCCTCTACATTGGGGAGACCAAACGCAGACTGAGTGACCGCTTTGCAGAACACCTCCGCTCAGTCCGAAAGCATGACCCCGACCTTCCGGTTGCTTGCCATTTCAACACTCACCCCTGCTCTCATGCTCACATCTCTGTCCTGGGATTGCTGCAGTGTTCCAGTGAACATCAACGCAAGCTCGAGGAACAGCATCTCATTTACCGATTAGGCACACTACAGCCTGCCGGACTGAACATTGAGATCAATAATTTCAGAGCATGATGGGCCCTCCATTTTACTTTTATTTTTAGTTATTTTTTCTTTTTTCTCTTTTTTTCTATTTATTTTATTTTATTTTATCTTAGTTTGTTCAGTTTGCCTACCCACTTATTTTTCATGTTTGTACTTGTGGCTGTTCAGTTTTCAGTCCATTAACACACTATCTGTACTAATGCTTTGTCTTTCAACACACCATTAACATTTTGTTTGCCTTTGCCCCATGACCTTCTGGTCGGTTATTCTCTGTGACCTTGTCCTATCTACACCTTCTCCTTTGTTATCTCTTGTCCCACCCCCGCTTTACTTTTTATTAATTCATGCATGGGATGTGGGTGTCACTGGCTAGGCCAGCATTTATTGCCCATCCCTAATTGCCCTTGAGAAGGTGGTGGTGAGCTGCCTTCTTGAACCGCTGCAGTCCATGTGGGGTAGGTACACCCACAGTGCTGTTAGGAAGGGAGTTCCAGGATTTTGGCCCAGCGACAGTGAAGGAACGGCGGTATAGTTCCAAGTCAGGATGGTGTGTGACTTGGAGGGGAACTTGCAGGTGGTGGAGTTCCCATGCATTTGCTGCCCTTGTCCTTCCAGTTGGTAGAGGTCGCGGGTTTGGAAGGTGCTGTCTAAGGAGCCTTGGTGCGTTGCTGCAGTGCATCTTGTTGATGGTACACATAGCTGCCACTGTGTGTCGGTGGTGGAGGGAGTGAATGTTTGTAGATGGGGTGCCAACCAAGTGGGCTGCTTTGTCCTGGATGGTGTTGAGCTTCTTGAGTGTTGTTGGAGCTGCACCCATCCAGGCAAGTGGAGAGTATTCCATCACACTCCTGACTTGTGCTTTGTAGATGGTTGACAGGCTTTGGGGAGTCAGGAGGTGAGTTACTCGCCTCAGGATTCCTAGCTTCTGACCTGCTCATGTAGCCACGGTATTTATATGGCTACTCCAGTTCAGTTTCTGGTCAATGGTAGCCCCTAGCATGTTGATAGTGGGGGGATTCAGCGATGGTAATGCCATTGAATGTCAAGGGGAGATGGTTAGATTCTCGCTTGTTTGCGATGGTCATTGCCTGGCACTTGTGTGGCGCAAATGTTACTTGCCACTTATCAGCCCAAGCCTGGATACTGTCCAAGTCTTGCTGCATTTCTACACGGACTGCTTCAGTATCTGAGGAGTCACGAATGGTGCTGAACATTGTGCAATCATCAGCGAACATCCCCACTTCTGACCTTATGATTGAAGGAAGGTCATTGATGAAGCAGCTGAAGATGGTTGAGCCTAGGACACTACCCTGAGGAACTCCTGCAGTGATGTCCTGGAGCTGAGATGATTGACCTCCAACAACCACAACCATCTTCCTTTGCTTAAAACCTTTCACATTTCTAATATCTGCTAGTTCTGAAGAAGAGTCACTGACCTGAAACATTAACTCTGCTTGTCTGTCCACAGATGCTGCCAGACCTGCTGAGTATTTCCAGCATTTCTTGTTTTTATTCCAGGAGAGAGACTGTCTTGTTCCAGGTTCAGTGGCAATCTGCAGTCTGCCCAAACTGTCCTGTAAGCCAAATTCAAATTTCCAAGTTGGCCAGCAGGTTAGTCATGTGATTAACTGTTTTAACAAACTCCTGCATTTGTGAATTCCAAAGCTCTTGGTGAGGGGGGTGAAGTGCTGTCCCCCACCCCAGCAAGATGGGGATTACCATTGCCCACTGGTGGAGGACTTAGGGGTGCAGGCTTCACTGTAGGTTGGGGTTTCTCCTCAACCTGGCACATGTGGCAACCCCTACAGTACTCCACCATATCTTTGTGCAGTTTTGGCCAGTCAAACTGCAATCCTATGCGGGCTTTGGTTTCTCGTATACCGGCATGTACAGCCACTGTAATCTCATGGGTCATTCTTAATATTACTCTCCGGTACCTCTGCGGCACCACTAACTGGTGAATCACTGTTCACTCCTTGCTCTCAGGTCGATGAGAAAAACTCCATTTCCTCATCAGTACCTCATTCTTAAAATAGTAACATTCAGGGGCTCCCTCTGCTTCAATTTCAGACTGGGAGCCTGGTTAACTCTCTCAATACTGGGTTGGCTCGCTGAGCCTCAGATAGCGAAGATCCATTTAACTCATTCACTGAATCTTCTAAGTTTCCAAAGAATGTCTCAGACAGACAGACCTCATGGTCATCTGCCTGCAGTGCCAATTCAGTCTCCTCTGGGGGTGCTGGTTTGATCATGGCCTGATTCACCATACATTCAGGGAAACTGCAGGAGTCCGTCTCCTGCCACTGCCCTGTCTCTCTGACCTCCTGCGGTATCTCTTTCACTACAGGGGGAGCTACCACCTTTGTCCCCACCAGATCATTACCTAGGAGCAGGTCAATCCCGTCTACAGGCAAACTAAGGACAATCCCTACAGTCACCGGTCCCGAAACTACGTTGCACTCCAAGTGCACTTGGTGTAAAGGCACAGCCATACACTGCCCTCCAGTACCATTCACCACCATTCTGGTGTTCACTGCACTCTCTGGGGGAAAGATCAGGCCTTTTCCCAGTAAAAGGGATCTAGTGGCCCCTGGCTTGCTTGCCCCACTCGAGGGGTATGGGTTTACTCTCCCTTCAGACACAAAACCCTGATAACCTTCAGGATTTCTATTACATTTTCCTGCACTTGCAGCCGTTAAGCTTCCTGGGTCTCGTGCTTAGTGCAGTTAAAGCCACAGCTTGCTCTGTTGTGCTTTCTTTCCATCAGAGTCCCTTCTCCTTCACTGAGCCGGTGTGCCCTGATTAACTGGACAGGTTTTCCCTTTGGTTTCCAGCAGTCAGCTCTTAAATGCCCTGCTTTATTACAATGGAAGCACACAGGTCTCCGGATCTCACTCCTACTTCCAGCACCTTCCTTTTTGGCTGGAGGGGAGATCCCTGTGTCTCCTGCTTTTCCTTCCCTCCCAGGACTGCTTGGGCTTCTATCACCTTCCCACCCTTTGTCCCTTTTGGATTGGGGGGTGATTAGGAAAGGTTTTACCCTGGGAAACCGACTTATAAATGAGAGCAAACTTATCAGCCAGCACTGCGGCTTGACGGGCTTGATGAACCTTCTGTTCCTCTACATGTGTCTTTATGGAGAGTTGGAGAGAGCTTTTAAATTCCTCAAGCAAAATTACTTCTCTGAGATTTTCACAGCTGAGCTGCACTTTCAGAGCCCTCAGCCACTGGTCAAAAGCCATCTACTTATTTCTCTCAAACTCCAGGTAAGTTTGATCAGCTTGCTTCTTGAGGGTTCTAAACTTTTGGTGATAGGCTTCCAGTGCTAACTCATATGTCCCAAGGATAGAATTTTTTGCCAGTTCATAATTGTTCTTATCTGGCAACAGGGAATAAACCTTATGGGCTTTTCCGGTCAGCTTACTTTGTAGCAGGAGAATCCAAGCCTCAGGCGGTCATTTTAACTGCCTTGCCAGTTTTTCAAAAGACACAAAAAACACTTCCACGTCTCTCTCATTTAATTTTGGGATCAGTTGGGAAAGTTTTAATAATTCTGTACCCAGCCCCGAATCACACTCCTCAATATTGGCCATGCTTTCACTGGGGTTACTATGTCACCCCCTAGTTAACTCAAGCCACCTTAGCTCTGTCTCTTTGCATTCTTTCTGGAAGGTTCTTTCTCTTTCTCTCTCCTGCCTCTCTTTGTCTTTGAGTTCCTTGTAGAAGGCTTTTTCTTTCTCTTTCTCCTGTCTCGCTCTGTCTCTCTTTCCTTGTCTTCTAATTCATGTTTCCTCAGTTCCAATTGTATCTTTGCTAGCAATGCCCTGTCAGGGTCTACTTCTAACCCTGTTTCTGCTTCTTCAGATTCAGGGGAAAATGGCTGGCCACTAGTCTTAGGAGTTCAGACTTCCTAGACTTGGAATAACTCCACACAGTACAGTGATCCCACACTGCTCAGCCATGTTTCTCAACTCCTCCATAGACAGTGCTTTTAACTTATCCCAAGTTACTCCACCCTGGCTTGGGGAGCTACTAGCTTCAGTCACAGCCATGTTAGTATTCTGACACACATAACCACAAGAAAACCTGTATTGAAATCTTTTCTCTTTTTGTTTGGGATCAATTTGACTTCCCAATTCCAATTTCCTCGTTTGTCTGTGGGTCAAATCCAGGACGCTAGCCCACAAATTTCTGTTACGATTTGGTGAGAAGGTGTCTCGGGGCTCCCTCTCAGCCTTTGCCTGGTTTAATCGTAACAGGGTTTAATTTTCAAAAACACTGTGTTTTCAGCTCCCCCTCAGTGAATCCTTGTTCACTGCTCCACTCATTTCCAATTGCAAGGCAAAGAAATCTTAGATTTAAACAAGAAAGGTGGAAGTTTATTAATCTTAAACTCTAATTCGGTTAACGACTACGAGTAAGCGACGCGACCACGCTAGCATGCATACATGATAAACACACACGCAGATAGAGGCAGAAAAAGTAGAAGGAATAAAGAGGAAAGGTTTGAGGCAATATCTGGTAGTTATTTACGGTCCTTTAAGTTCAATGTGGAACCTTTGGTTGCCGGGAAGTCTTGCTGTTCGTTGGAGCCCAGTGCATGCTTTAACTTGTTTCGATGTCGGAGTCTTTTCTCTATTGAGGTTTACACATCTTCAGAGGGTCTGGAGGCTTGTAAGAAAGCAAAAGGGATCCAGCCTGGAGAGAGGCTGTCTTGTTCCAGGTTCAGTTACAATCTGCAGTCTGTCCAAACTGTCCTGTGTGCACAATTCAGAACTCCAAGTTGGCTAACAGGTTAGTCATGTGACTAACTGTTTCAACAAACTCCTGCATTTGTGAATTCCAAAGCTCTCGGTGGGGGGGGGGGGGGTGGGGGGGGGGGGGGGGGGAGGTAAAGGTGGTGAAGTGCTGTCCCCCACCCCGACAAGATGTGGATCACCATTGCCCAGCCCAATCTCTGTGAATTGAATCAGTGAGCAATTCTTTTGTTTCTCCAAGCACTGTCTCTTAGTATTGTCATGCTAGGCCCCCACCTACCAAGATGAGGCATATTAATTTTGTCATGAACATTGATTTTAAAGTGTTACTGGAGTGAAGACAGGACTTGTTAAACAGATCAGCCATGGCTGGAAAAGACATTTGCATATTAACAGACAGTGTTTGGAAGGACAAAGCAGCCATTCCCTGTAACATTCAACCCACAATGGACTTTTGATCACTAGACGTTGAAGGTGGGGGAGCTCACATTCCAGGTTGGCTGCTAAGATGGTCGAATACACAAATGGACATGGTCAAACCAGCTAGTCACATGACTAACCTGCTGGGCAACCAGAGTTTTTTGAATTTGTACAAACAGTTTGGGCTCAAAAAGTCTGTTTGCTCTCAGACTGAGAACATCTCACTCCTGTCTGCTCCCATCTCTTTCTTGCAAGCCTCTGAATCCACTGAAGACACATGAACCCCAAGAGAGAAAAGTCTCCTACAGTGAACAAGATTTAAGAAGAATACTGGGCCGCAATGAAAAGCAAGATCTACCGACAATCAAGGACTCTACAGTGAGCTCAAAGAACCGTAACAACAATTCTTCAGATATTGCCTCAAACCTTTCCACTTTATTTTTCTTCTGCTCTTTTCTGTCTTTATTTGCATGTATCATGTATGCACGCTAGCGTGGAGCGCATCGTGTATCTGTAGGCATTAACCAAATTAGAGTTTAAGTTTAATAAATTTCAACTTTTCTTCTTTAAACCTAAGAAAACCTGTTTGTGCTGGTTTCTTTCCCTTATAATTGGAAAGCAGTGAACAAGGATTCACCAAGGGGGAGCTAATAAAAACGGTGTGCTGACCCACGAGGTTGAGGGGCCGGTAAAATTCAGCCCGGTGTGTTTACAATTAAACCCTGTTACAGTAAGACCAGGTGAAGGCTGAACGGGAACCCTAGACCTCTTTCTCACCTGGTCAGAACAGTATGCAAATATCCTTCTCTGGTGATCTCTTGTAAAGCAAGTCATTTCTTCACTCCAGCAACAGTGTAAAATTAATATTTATATGACAAAATTAATATGCCTCATTCTTGGCAGGTTGGGGGTCTTCATGACAGTTGCATCAGACAACAAAAAGCTTCTCATTACAAAGGGAGTGGGGAGCGGCTGAGAATGTGTCACCTTCCGAACAGAAGTGAAACAGAAGGCTGTGCATGGCGTCAGAATTGTCGATCCCGGATCTAATGAGCTCTTGTCTGAAAAGAATGGAAGGCTCAGCAGTCAGCCTCTGAGCATGTGTAGCAGCTTACAGTTATGACTTTAGAGTCTATTGTCCTCATTTTTAATATCAGGAAAGTACTTTTTCACTGCAGGTATCAATGGAATTGGAGTGTGACAGCAGCATTGGAATCTGTGACAGCACATCCCGACCTTAGAACTGGCCAGGGATCAGAGTCAGTTGCTCTGGTGGCAATAAAGAATAAACAGCACCCTTTATACCAGCTTTAAGATATACAACGGCTGTCTCTCAGGACTTTCAGGATCCAATAATTTCCATTAGACCAGGTCATTACCCGTGGCAACAAGGGGCATGCCTAATCATCTCCAAACCAGCCATTCATTTACTTGCCTATCTTCCTTGAACAGCTCAATGAAGGCAGAATTCCTGAGGATTCAGGCAATATGGCAATTTCCAGCAAATCTGACATTGGCTTAGAGTATTCTTTGCATGTCATCGTATAATAATCTGAATTTTCAGCATGTGACGCTGCTTTCTATGAAGAAATTTAAGCTGGTTAACATCCAGAGAACTGTGGGTGACATCAGTCATACTAAGTTGGATGAGTATGCCAGGCCTCCTAAAAAGTGTGCCAGTTACTTAAACATGTGCCCAGATATCGCCCCTGGATAATATTCTACAGATCCCCCATGGCTACTTGAAATGAGCCTGTGGATTAAAAATGGATAGTCACTTTCAGGGCAACAGTTTGGGATTTTCAGGCAGATGATCTTAGCTCCAAGTCGCAACCAGTGACGAGCAACAGGTCTCCTACTGCTTGCTTGGTGAAGGGCAGTCTTCTCAAATAGAGATCCTTATTAAAATCTTCTTGGATTTAAACAGCCTGCAAAAATATATTTGCGAGTGTGGGGATGGGGGGCGGTGGCGTTAATATATTGTAGGGTCCCACCTCCTCGTATCTTGCCTTACTGTGCCTCTCCTGCTTCTCAATTTTATCTACAAATCATGCAGTCTTCTTAACAAGTAATCAGAACCTCCAGTTTCAGTTATTAGACCTGATTTAGATCGTTCTGAGTTTCCTTGGTGTCCTGCCTCTGGTAGCCTCCACAATTGTGGTGCTCCAACACCAGAGGCACTCATTTAAATATATTTAAATGACTTCAAATGAGAATCAGAATCAGATCACAAGAAGCCTGAAATGAGATAGAAAAATATTCAGAGGTGGAAACTCAGCAGAAATGAATGCCAACTCAGAACACAATTTACAAAATACTGAATTAGTACTCGAAAATTGTAAAACAAAATCAAGTAATTTCAGGACATGACTGTTTAGCTGCAGGAAAAGTTTGAGTCATTACAAGTGATCCAATCAATGAACCGACTTTATTCCAGAAAACTGCTAGAGCCTCTCTAGTGTCCAGACAAATACAATGTATACAACTTTCTCTTTTTTCCCAGCTCCCCCACCTTTACTAAATTATTTATTTTCAATTTTCCACTCTGACAAAGGGTTATACCCAAAAATGCGAAACGTCTTATCTGAGTATTGTTCTTTAGCCATTAATAGCGAATGCAGATGTGACTAATTGCATTTCTGATTAGTAAATAAAAATAATAGAAACAGCCATTGGGCATGTGATCTCAATATTCACAAACGCACACCATATGCATGTATACTTTATCCTTTTTATCCCTTTGTTGGCATAAAGAATAGACAAAAATCAATGTGTGTGTATTTTTGATCATTGAGATTATTTTAATTCTTACAACACTGAAAGGTGGGAAAATTTTAAGAATATAGACGCATGAAGTACATTTACCTGTATTGATAAAGTGTACCCCAGGTTTTTTCTACTAAAATTATTGCATGTAGCTAAAGTTGTGTCCTCATAGCTACAAATGTGATAAGTCAGCAACATTGGGGTAGAAATTTGTTTGTTTGTCACCAAATTTTTTTCGCACAAAATCACCACTGAATTTACCAATTTTGCGGTGGGACATGCCATGCCAGAAGTACACATAAAAAGTGTGTTCCACCATATTGGTTAAAGCACTCTTTAAATCTCCCTGGTAGTCACCCAAAATGAATGCTGGCCTCTTTAAATTATTTTAACAGAGGCCCTATATTTGTAAAAGGACTCTTTGGGAAATTGGTGCCTTGGAGCTTGTGATTCGCTGATTCTCATGCCCGCCCAGAAAACATTGCAGGAACATTCAAGAAGCAGTGATATTTGAAGAGATCCTCACTTCTATTAAGGCAAGTATCTGTGATAATTGTTTTTGGGGCTATCTTTTGACTGAATTAGGGAACTTTCTGACACAGAACTTTTGGAGTGATGACATTTAGGAGCCGCTGCACTATTTTACTTCACTGCCTACAGGAGTACTGGAAAACATGGGTCATTTTGCTGGAATTACCACTGAGGCTGCCACAGCAGCAGTAGAAACAGTATGCACAGCAGCACAGGCCTGCAGAGGCTGAAAGAAGAGAGCGAAAGACACAAGGGAAAAAGAGGCCTGACCGGGTGCAGGTGTTTTGCAATACTTGTCTTGCCTCAAAATGTCACAGGAGCAGTGCATGAGGAGACTGTGCTTCAACAGGCAGGCAGTCACTGATCTGTCACCTGTTGCAAAGGAATTGACATTAAACACCAAAGCACACATAGCATTACCTGTTGCCGCAAAGGTACGGTAGCCCTCAAATTTCTCTGCCAGTGTTCATTCTAGAATGCATCTGGTGACATCAGCAATAGTCAGTTTGCTGACCATACCATTGTCCAGCAGGTGATGGATGCTCTCTTTGCAAGGAGAATGCAATACATCACTTTCCCAATCCGGTGGAGAGAGCTCTCTGCTTTTTCCATATCACTGGATTTCCCCAGTGTAAGGTGTAACTGACTGTACACATTGCCCTGCATCCTCCCCATCAAGAATCAGCCATGTTTTATAAAAAGAAATTGTTCCATTCCCCAAATGTACAGTTTGTGTTTGACCACAGGCATCAAGCAATGCAGGTTTGTTCCCACTATCCTGGCAATAGTCATGATACTTTCATACTGCACCAGTCCTCAATCACCCCCATCTTCCACTCAGACTAGCAGGTGCATTACTAGCTCCTTAGAGGTGAGGGGTAGTTGTGTGAGGGTAGGCGTAGTATCCTCTCAATACCTGACTCCTGATTGTTTGTCAGGGACCCAGACATAGTCACGAAGCATTGATATAATGAGAGCATACTCAAATCAGAGCTCTGCTTGAACATCATAAAACAAGTACTCTGGTGCCTGGATCAATCCAGTGGAATGCAGTATAGCCCCAAATCAGATGCCAGATTGGTAGTGGTTTGTTGAATGTTGCAAAATTATGCCAGAGGGGCCAAGCCTTGAAGCCACAGCGTACAGTCATAGAGTCATAGAGTCGTACAGCACAGAAACAGGCCCTTCGGCCCACCGCGTCCATGCCGACCATAATGCCCATCTATACTAATCCCACCTGCCTGCATTAATTCCATATCCCTCTATGCCTTGCTCATTCAAGTACCTGTCCAGATGCCTCTTAAATGTTGCTACTGTTCCTGCCTCCACCACATCCTCTGGCAGCTCATTCCAGATACCCACTATTCTTTGTGCGAAAAATTTACCCCTTTGATCCCCTTTAAACCTCCTCCCTCTCACCTTAAATCTATGCCCTCTAGTTTTAGTCACCCCTACCATGGGAAACAGACTCTGGCTATCTACCCTATCTATGCCTCTCATAATTTTATATACCGCTACCATGTCCCCTCTCAGCCTCCTTCGCTCCAGGAAAAACAGACCCAGCCTATCCAATCTCTCTTGATAACTCAAGCCCTCCAAACCAGACAACATCCTTATGAATCTTTTCTGCACCCTCTCTAGCTTAATCACATCTTTCCTGTAGTGCCGCGACCAGAACTGCACACAGTACTCCAAATGCAGCCTAACCAACGTTATGTACAACTGTAACATGACGTCCCAACTCTTGTACTCAATGCCTCGGCCGATGAAGGCAAGCATGCCATACGCCTTCTTCACCACCCTGTCTATCTGTGTTGACACTTTCAGGGAACTATGTACTTGCACCCCAAGGTCTCTCTGCTCAACAACACTTCCCAGGGCCCTGCCATTCACTGTATATGTCCTGCCCTGGTTTAACTTCCCAAAATATATCACTTCGCACTTGTCTGCGTTAAATTCCATTTGCCAATCCCTTGCCCACTTTCCCAGTTTATTTATATCCTGTTATAACCTTAGACAACCTTCTTCACTGTCCACTATACCACCAATTTTGGTGTCATCTGCAAACTTACTAATCATGCCCCCTACATTCACATCCAAGTCATATATGACAAACAGCCGAGGGCCCAGCACCGATGCCTGCGGTACACGACTGGTCACCGGCCTCCAATCTGAAAAACAACGCTCCACTACCACCCTCTGCCTCCTATCACCAAGCCAATTTTGTATCCAATTGGCTAGCTCACCCTGGATCCCATGTGTTCGAACCTTCTGGATCAGCCTACCATGCGGGATCTTGTCAAAGGCCTTGCTAAAGTCCATGCAGACAACGTCCACCGCCCTGCCCTCATCAATCCTCTTGGTCACCTCCTCAAAAAACTCAGTGAAATTCGTGAGACATGATTTCCCACGCACAAAGCCATGCTGTCTATCCCTAATCAGACCTTGCCTTTCCAAATGCATATAAATCCTGTCTCTCAGAATCCCTTCCAATAACTTTCCCACCACTGATGTAAGGCTCACCGGCCTGTAGTTCCCTGGCTTATCCCTGCTGCCCTTCTTAAATAAAGGCACGACATTAGCTATCCTCCAGGTTTCCGGTACCTCACCCATGGTTAACGATGATACAAAAATCTCTGCCAGGGCCCCAGCAATCTCCTCCCTTGCTTCCCAGAACATCCTAGGATACACCTGGTCTTGCCCTGGGGACTTATCCATCTTAATGCACTTCAAAACCTCCAACACCTCCTCCTTTGTAATGTTGATATGCTCCAGGATATCGCTGTTCCCTCCCTTGAACTCACTAGCTTCCATGACCTTCTCCACGGTAAATACAGACGAGAAGTATTTATTTAAGACCTCGCCCATTTCCCGTGGCTCCACACATAGATTACCACACTGATCCTTAAGGGGGCCTATTCGCTCCCTTGCTACCTTTTACTCTTAATATACTTATAGAATCTTTTAGGATTCTCCTTTATCTTATCTGCCAGGGAAATCTCATGGCCCCTTTTCACCCTCCTAATTTCCTTCTTAAGTGTACTCCTACATCCCCTATTGGAAGAAGTAGTGCAGCAGCAAAGCGAATAAGGGAATCCAGAGGATTATGAGGAAGACTACAGTCAAGGAGTCTTGACAGAGCTGTAAGGCAAAAAATTATTGGACAAGAGCTTTTCCTAACTAAACCCTCCCCCAGAACACCAACAGTCCCACCATTTGACCTACTCCTTCCACCCATTATCTGAATGCCCTCCAATAGTACTATCTCATTGGGCTTCCACTGACAAAAGAATATGTAGACCAAAATCAATGCAAAAAGAAATACCTTTTTACATATGTACATTAAGGATTTAGCAACTTTTCTTTAATATTGAAATAAAATCATCCTTGCCTAATCACAGTGGCTGACCGCTGTGCTCATTTTCATGCGATGAGATGCTTCCTCTTTTGGAGGAGACTGGCAGGTGAAATCTTGCTGGTCATCCACTGAGGGCATTTGAGATGGCCATGATAGGTGATCTCAAGGAGCTCAGGTTCTCAAGGGGCCATCTGCAGAGTGTTGTGTCTCACCATAGGCCAGTACAGTCTGGATCAGTTGGCTGTATGGAACCAACAAATGCTGGCAGGGGGGCAGGCCTGCTGTCACCCTGAGAGGACAGTATGAGCCTTTCCCATAAAGGCAATTAAATAATGGGCTGATTTTATCTCGGCAACAAGCTCAAAAAATGGCGGCCCACACATGCAGGTCGCACACCAAAGAGTCATTACGATCTCCCGCACAACGGCTCATTTAAATAGTCGGGGCAGCCCGCCCCCAAAAATCTCGTGGATGGGGCGGGCTGTCTGTCCCTGACAATGACATCAGCTGCCTGTGTGCAGGCGTTGGTGCCATTTTTAAAAGACAGCCAGTCTTGCCGGTCAATTTTAAAGATACACCACCCCCAAAAAGTATTAAATACATTTCTAACGCCCCTTTCCCACTCCTCCAATAACAATTAATTTAACTATTTGCCCTTCCCCCCAAAAAACACTTACCTTTTAAATCTGACCATTTCCCTCCCCCCAGACTGCACAACGTTTAAAGTTCGCCCCTTCCCCTACACCCATTACATTTATTTAACCTCGTCCCCCACTTCTTGCACTGAAAATATTAACTCCTCCCCCTTCCCCACCAGTGCCACAACGGCTTTCCCCGGACGGGGAATTGAAGGCGCAGGAATTCCAGCTGCCAGGCCAAAGATCATGGCAGGACAGGTAGGTTGAAGGTAAGTTCATTTAAATTTATGTATGTCATTAATTGAATAATGAAATCCAGGTCCCGTCACCAGCGGCCTCACCACCACCGGGAAGATTGGGCCAGGCCCTCCCATCTTCAGCCTCCGTGGTGGACCGCTGCCGGCTCCATCTTTCGCCCCCACCCTGCCACAGAGCCCGACGTCGAGGGCTTGGTAAAATCCATCTCAATGGGTCTGTATCTCTACACTTCCTCTGCTCTGCAAGAAAGCAGACTTAATAAGTGTAGTGGTGCTCTCTTTACTCCTATCCATATCCTCCTTTGTGGATTGAAAGGCTGAGAGCTGAGGAAATGCTAGACCCCAGAGACACGATGGTAGCAGCCAGTGCTTCCAACAAAGCTGTCAGAGTTGTCACCAGAGACTCCAACATTGTGGGCCACATTGCAGTGTTCATAGAGCTGGTCGTTGACTGCATAGTCTCACGGCCACACTGGATGACCCCACACAAGCTGGAGAAGGAAATGAGTGAACAGTGCTACAGTGAATGGAATATGCTGGTAATTGGGAGAAAAAGAAAAGTGTTGTGAGTGCTGGGGCTTCAGGTAGTGCTTGATCATGTAGAGAGAAGGATGCAAGATAGAAGTTAGCAGTCTCAACCATAGCAACCCAGGTCAGGTCATTAACCTTGCTCCTGCATTGCAGCATATCTTGGGGGCAATGCTCCTGGTGCCAATACACTCTGCCACCTGTGCCACTGCTTCCAACCAGCAAAGCAGGAAAACTTTCTGCTTCTTTCTCCTCCTGCCAACATCATCCACCAGGACATGCAATGTTGCATCCAAGAAGATCATGAAGCTTCTCCTTGTCCAGTTATCTTCAGATTTGTCTGCAACCAAAGTACACCTCCCCTTTAAGAGACACAGGCTGCCTTTTAAAAAATGAGGGCACCTAATATTCCAACCACACCCCTCCCCCCTCCCCCAATTGGGTGAGTTGCCAATGAACAGCACAGACAAGTGTTGGCAATCTGCCAATTCATGGCAATAAGTGACACTGACCAACTTAGTCTAATTGCACACGATTAGGTGCACGCTGCATATGCAGCACTAATTCTGAGCCCAAACACATGTCCAGATGAGTTTCTACTGTCTTATCTCTACACTGATTTGATGAACCCATGTATTTTTGTTTTAGATTTCCAGTATCAGCAGGGTATTTTGTTTGAACAAGAGTAAGGGTTTTTCAACCAACAATACAGACTTTGCTTGCTCAGCTAGCATCAGCAATATTAGTCCTACAATTCATGGAATTGACCTCATGTTTGCTTTAACCCCATTGGCTCAACAGATGATTTTTTAGATTTTTTTAGATTTAGATATATAGCACTGAAACAGGCCCTTCGGCCCACCGAGTCTGTGCCAACCATTAACCACCCATTTAAACTAATTCTACACTAATCCCATATTCCTACCACATCCTCACCTGTTCCTATATTCCCCTACCACCTACCTATACTAGGGGCAATTTATAATGGCCAATTTACCTATCAACCTGCAAGTCTTTTGGCTGTGGGAGGAAACCGGAGCACCCGGAGTAAACCCACGCAGACACAGGGAGATCTTGCAGACACAGGCAGTACCCAGAATTGAACCCGGGTCACTGGAGCTCTGAGGCTGCAGTGCTAACCACTGCGCCACTGTGCCGCCCCTGATGTTCTAGTAATTTAATGAATAAGAGTGCTTCTTTGCTCTTGATGACAAAATAGTGTGATATTTTATCTATTACATTTAAACCTCAGGAAATTGATGGCTAGGTTTCAATTTCTCTGTGAAACAACTAAAAACTATGGTTTTGTGCCCCAATAGATGAACGTAAACACAGCCTAAAGTATCCCATAATCTAATTTCCAACTGTCATGTTCTTTCATTCTCTTTTAGCAGAAACAAGTACAGATCTGGAAGCTCGTCAGTAGCTGGATGTATTTGTCGATTTACACCAGAATAAAGTGTAATGATCCAAATAATCATCTTGATTTAGAGGCATTGGGAGCAATTTTCAACTAACAGTTACCCATTGTTTGCCTAAAAACTGGTTGATCAGTGGAAAACTACAAGAGGTTACATCCACAGCCTTTTGGGCTCAAGGTCTGCCTAATGCCATTTTCAGGAAGACCTATAAATGGGTGCACAGCATACCCACACAAAACAAGAGGGAGGATATACAAATCGGGGTCCTATGCTGGTTGTAAAACCCATTTGCAATTTTCAGATGCATATAGGCGAGCATGTGCAATACATGCTCTCTGTATTTGTACTAAATGGTAAGCGATCTAACCAGTGCCCCTTCAAAGGAGTGTTGAAAGGGAATTTTTGTGAGCCCAGGAGCAGTAAAATACAAAAATTAAGACAGCCACTGGGTGAATTCCCCGTTTGGTGTATCTGCCCCCTTCACAACTGCCTTTCCGCTTGATTTGCCCATGGAGCAGTTGGATTTCCCACTGTCTGGTGTGGAAAGATGTCTGTCAACATTCATCGAGTGCTTAACAGTTCACTTGAATCATGTTGATGAGCCCCGAAACTGATAATGGTTCAGTCCTCATGATACTGACTTTTGGCATGCAGCAAAGCTACACAGCTGGCTTTATGCAGTTATAAATTGGTCACTTATAGCCTTTTAAAGTAATGTGGGTAAAATATCAACTACTGGAGCAAACAGAATAACACTATGCTATAAAAACTGAAACAGTTAAAGAGAAACAACTCAATCTGCAACTTGCCAGAGAAGGAGCTCCCCACACACCACCCAACCTCCTTTCTACCAATTACTCATCAACTTCATTTTTTACATTTTAGGTCTATATGCATGCACAGTTAGAAACTGATGCAAGACACTGACAACCGTTTTAGAAAAACTCCACATTGACCAAGATGGTCTTTCTTTCAGGCAGTAATTAGTTATGGCCAGCAATGAACTACCCACAAACTATTCCTGCATTCCCACTATTTCTATTTTTAAAAATCTACGTACAATCCACGCAGTTAGCCAAATGCGTCCCGGAAGAGGTAAGCTGGATAGACATGTAATGGTGAAAATCAGGAAACAGATCATAGAAACTTATAGGACAGAAAGAGGCCATTCGGTTAGCCACATCTGTGCTGGCTCTTAGAAAAAGCAGTCGTGCTTTAGTCCCACTCCCCACTTTTTGTCCCTAATCAAGTAAGTTCCTTTTCCTCAAGTACGTGTCTAACTCCCCTTAAGAATATTTATGGAATCAGTGACCACCTCTTCAGGTAATGTTCCAGCTGTTGACAACTCTGCGTGAAAACATTTGTCCTCATCCCTCCTCTAGACCTTTGCCAATGATTTTAAATTTATGATCTCTAGTTATTGACCCACTGACCAAAGGGAATAGTTTTTCCTTTATCTACACTATCAAAAAAACCTCTCAGCATCTTAAAAACCTCTAGTAGAGCACCTCTTAACCTCTGTTCCAAGGAGAACAATCCTAACTTTTCCAACCTCTCTGCATACTGAAATCCCTCATAAAAGTAAAATACTGCGGATCCTGGAAATCTGAAATAACAGAAAGTACTGCAAATACTCAGCAGGTCTGGCAATATTTATGAGAGAAACAAAGAGAGTCATATCGGACTCGAAATGTCGGGCTGAACTTTACAGCCCTCCCGACACTGGGCGTCATGGCAGGGGGTGCCGGAGAATGTCTCTGGCAGAGTCCCACCACGTGCCTCCACACTGGGAAGGCCTGGCCCGATATTGCCACCACCGGCAAGACCTCGTCACAGTCCCCCTGCGGCTCGGCGGCAGGAGCAAAATTTACATATTTAAATTAATTTAAATAAAGGTATTAATTACCTTCTCTCCTCCGCCTTCCGTCCCCCTGCGAGATTGGTGCCAGTGGCCGGCACTCCTGCGCTTTCGGGTCCCTGTCTGGGGATCCGAGGCGGAACACTGGTGGGGAGTGGGGAGCAGGTAACTTTTTCAGTGCAGTAAGGGGGAACAGTGTCAAACTAATCTCATTGATTTAGGGGATGGTGGGAAGGGTTAGAGTTTAAAGTTTATGTACTTGTGAGCCGGAGATCGGGTAGGCAGGGCATTTTGGGGGGAGAGGGGAAGCAATGCATTGCATGGTTTTTTTGCGGGGGGAGAGGGGCAAATTAAATGTTTTTAAATTTTTTGCAACCTATTTCTTTAAATATTGAAATTAAATGGAAGGGCTCAAAGCCTGCACAAAGGCTGCTGATGCCATTGCTGGGGACAGATTGCCCCGGCCATTTAAATGAGCCGCCGCTGCTCAGAATATCATGGTGGCTCTGCAACGTGCAGTCCACCCTTTTTTACGATTGGCGGAGGCAATGTAAAATACAGCCCGCCAATTTTGTTCCTCTCTCCACAGGTGCTGCAGGTGGTTCCCAAGTGTCCACAATACTCCAGCTGAGGCCTAACCAGTGACTTACACAGCTATAGCATGACCTCTTTGATTTTATATTCTATGCTTCTATTTATAAACCCAAATAACCCTTATTCTATTTCAACCACCTTATCAAGGATTGAAAGATTGTGACTAATGTTTCTGCTGTTTCTACCTTTGCTTCTTCTTTCCATCAAGACCAGTTGACTTAGCAAATTGATAATGCTAATATTTTTAGTACGTCTTCTCTAACTACTACCATCCTGTCCAGAAATTCCCTCTCCTCTTTTAGTGTAAGCTTCACATTCTCTGCTTTCTTTGTGAAGACAGATGCAATGTACTCACTTAATACTTCAACTATATCCTTTGCCTCTAAGTGAAGATATCCTTCAGAGTCCTTAATAGGCCAAACTTTTACCATAGCTAACCCCTTACGCTTTATGGCAGAAAAATCTGTTCAAGACGTGCCGTTTTAAGCACAGGTTTCTCCAATGATATCAATGAAGAATGCCACACAGGCAGCAGCCTGTGGCAGTGCCTGCCCCTGGAGAATTGACTTTTTTTTTATTCATTCATGGGATGTAGGCATCACTGGCCAGGCCAGCATTTATTGCCCATCCCCAATTGCCCTTGAGAAGGTGGGGGTGAGCTGCCTTCTTGAACCGCTACAGTCCATTTGGGGTAGGTATACCCACAGTGCTGTTAGGAAGGGAGTTCCAGGATTTTGACCCAGTGACAGTGAAGGAACAGCGATTGTTGTTTCCGTTGCCTAGGTCGATGCCGGGTGGTCCGTCCGGTTTCATTCCTTTTTATTGACTTCATAGCGGTTAGGTACAACTGAGTGGCTTGCTAGGCCATTTCAGAGGGCATGTAAGAGTTAACCACATTGCTGTGGATCTGGAGTCACATGTAGGCCAGACCAGGTAAGGACAGCAGATTTCCTTCCCTAAAGGACATTAGTGAACCAGATGGGTTTTTACAACAATCGACAATGGTTTCATGGCCATCATTAGACTAGCTTTTAATTCCATTTTTATTAATTAAATTCAAATTCCACCTTCTGCTGTGGTGGGATTCAAACCCATGTCCCCAGAGAAATACCCTGAGTTCTGGGTTACTAGTCCAGTGATAATACCACTGCGCCACCGCCAAGTGTCAGGCAATGACCATCTCCAACAAGAGAGAATCTAACCATCTCCCCTTGACATTCAATGGCATTACGATCGCTGAATCCCCCACTAGCAACGTCCTGGGCGTTACCAATGACAAGAAACTGAACTGGAGTAACCATATAAATACCGTGGCTACAAGAGCAGGTCAGAGGCTAGGAATCCTGTGGCAAGTAACTCACCTCCTGACTCCCCAAAGCCTGTCCACCATCTCCAAGGCACAAGTCAGGAGTGTGATGGAATACTCTCCACTTGCCTGGATGGGTGCAGCTCCAACAACACTCGACACCATACAGGACAAAGCAGCTCGCTTGATTGGCACCCCATGTGATAGAGTCATACAGTTATACAGCACAGAAACAGGCCCTGCGGCCCACCATGTCCGCACCGACCATCAAGCCTATCTATTCTAATCCCTTTTTCCAGCACTTGGCCTGTAGCCTTGTATGCTATGGCGTTTCAAGTGCTCATCTAAACACTTCTTAAATGTTACAGTTATAGCGTTATACAGCACAGAAACAGGCCCTTCAACCATCGTGTCCATGCTGGCCATCAAGCACCTATCTATTCTAATCCCGTTTTCCAGCACTTGGCTCATCGTCTTGTATTCCATGGTGTTTCAAGTGCTCATCTAGATACTCCTTAAATGTTGTGAGGGTTCCTACCTCTACCACCCCTTCAGGCAGCGTGTTCCAGATTCCAACCACCCTCTGGGTGAAGAACATTTTCCTCAAATCCCCTCTAAACCTCCTGCCCCTTATCTTAAATCTATGCCCCTTGTTATTGACACCTTCGCTAATGGAAAAAGTTTCTTTCTATCTATGCCCCTTGTAATTTTCAGGTCTCTCCTCAGCCTTCTCTGCTCTGAGAAAAACAATCCTAGTCTATCCAGTCTCTTTCATAGCTGAAATACTCGAACCCAAGCAACATCCTAGTGAATCTCCTCTGCACCCACTCCAGTACAATCATATCTTTCCTATAGTGTGGCGACCAGAACTGTACACAGTACTCCAGCTGTGGCCCAACTAGCCTTTTATACAACTCCATCATAACCTCCCTGCTCTTATATTCTATGCCTCGACTAATAAAGGCAAGTATCCCATATGCCTTCCTAACCATCTTATCTACCTGTGCTGCTGCCTTCAGTGATATGTGGACAAGTACACCAACGTCCCTCTGACCCTCTGTACGTCCTAGGGTCCTACTACCCATTGTATATTCCCTTGCCTTGTTAGTCTTCCCAAAATGCATCACCTCACACTTCTCAAGATTAAATTCCATTTGCCACAGCTCTGCCCAGCTTACCAACCCATCTATATCATCCTGTAATCTAAGGCTTTCCTCCTCACTATTGACACCACCAATTTTCGTCATCTGCAAACTTACTGATCATACCTCCTATATTCACGTCTAAAACATTAATGTACACTAAAAACAGCAAGGGTCCCAGCACCAATCCCTGCGGTACACCACTGGTCACAGGCTTCCAATCGCAAAAACAACCCTCGACCATCACCCTCTGCCTGATGCCACTAAGCCAATTCTGGATCCAATTTGCCAAATTGCCCTGGATCCCATGGGCTCTTACCTTCTTAACCAATCTCCCATGTGGGAATTTATCAAAAGCCTTACCGAAGTCCATGTAGACTCCATCAACTGCTTTACCCTCATCTACACATCTAGTCACCTTCTCGAAAAATTCAATCAAGTTTGTTAGACATGATCTCCTCCTGACAAAGCCATGCTGATTATCCTTGATTATTCCCTGCCTCTCCAGTTGGATATTAATCCTGTCGCTCAGAATTTTTTCCAATAGTTGTAATAATAATAATTGCACAAACACCACAGACACACAGTGACAGCAGTTTGTACCATCTACAAGATGCACTGCAGCAATGCACCAAGGCTCCTTAGATAGCATCTTCCAAACCCATGACCTCTACCACCTCGAAGGACAAGGACAGCAAATGCATGGGTACACCACCACCTGCAAGTTCCTCTCCAAGCCACCCACCATCCTGACTTGGAACTATATCGCCATTCCTTCACTGTCGCTGGGTCAAAATCCTGGAACTCCCTAACAGCACTGTTGGTGTACATATCCCACATGGACAGCAATGGTTCAAGAAGGCAGCTCACCACCACCATCACAAGGGCAACTAGGGTTGGGCAATACATCCCATGAATGAATTTTAAAAAAAGACGGGCCTAGAGAGGTATAAATTGGACTAGTCGAAACATAGCAGCTGTTGCCTTCCATTAAAAAAAATTGGGGGCAGAGATTATGATCAGAAATTGTTGAACTCAATGTTGAGTCAGAAGGGTGTAAAGTGCATAATCAAAAGATGAGATGCTATTCCTTCAGTTTACGTTGAACTTTACTGGAACTGTGTAGGTGATCGAGGTCATAAGTCAAACTGGGAGTGGGGCAGAGAATTAAAATGGCAGGCAAATACTGTTTTCCTCATTTAAACCTCCTCTAGACCCACCTTTAGTGTTTCTTTTACTTGCCCCGTTACTATCTCCTTTTACCATGCACCATCATACGTTTCTTCATTTAATCTCTCCTGCCTTCCTTTGTTCTTCTCCCATGCTGTTTCCCTGCCTCTGGACTTACTTAAAACTTGTTACATCTCTAACTTAGTCCAGCTCTGGCAAGATGTCACTGAGATGAAATGTTAACTCTGTTTGTCTCTCTGGAGATGCTGCATGACCTGCTGAGTATTGCCAGCAGTTTCTGTTTTTATTTCAAATTTCCAGCATATGCAGTATTTTGTTCTTGCATAACTTTCTCAATTCTCTCCTGTATTTCGATAATCATCTTTTAGATGTTTCTTTGTAATTTGAACAAATTGGACATTTTTCACATGTGCATAGGTCAATGAACAGTAAGTTATGAAGAGTATCAATGGGGTAATTTTAAAATGAAGAATCACAATACATATCCAAATCAGGATGGTAGGTTACTTTCAGGTGAATTTTAAGTTAAGTGTTCCCATGACATTGCTGGTTTTGTCCTACATGTGCTAGAAGTAGCAGGAGGTGCTCTTTAAGTATACATTTGGCTTCTCCCCTCAAGCCAAGACAGTCTAAGGGGGATCTAATCAAAGTGTTTTAAAATGGCAAAAGGATTCAATAGGGTAGATACAGAGAATCTATTTCTTCTGATAGAATGCTGAGGGTATAGTTGTAAAAGTAGAGATAGGCCACTTAGGAGTGCAATGAAAAAGCACTTTTCCACATAAAGAGAAAATCTAGAACTTGAAAGGATATGGATTCTAGGCCAATTGAAATTTTCAGGACTAAGAACAACAGATTTGTGATAGGTAAGCACATCAAGAAATATGAATCAAAAGTAGATAAATGGAGTCAAGGTATGGATCATCTATGATCTGAGTAACTGAAAGAACAGGTTCACGGGTATGCCCTGCTTTTATGTTTATTATGAACAGGTGGTACATGGATTTTAGCAAGGATTTTGGCAGATTGGTTAAAAAAAAAAGCCCCCATGGGATACAGGGGAATGTAGCAAGCTGGATACAAAATTGGCTCCATGGCAGGAAACAAAGAGTAATGGTTGACGGGTGTTTTTGCAATTGGAAGGCTATTTCCAGTGGGCTCCGCAGGGCTCAGTACTGGGTCCTCTGCTTTTTGTGGTATATATTGAAGGGGTTAAGAAGAAATAACATGTGAGTTAGAAAGGCAACTCAGTAGTAATGTACTCAAGTCAGGAATTGGAATTCAATCCGGAGAAGTGTGTGGTGATGCATTTAGGGATGTCAAACAAGGCAAAGGAAAGCACAACTAATTTTTTTAAATCCTGGAACTGAAAGCTAATCTCAGTAATGGTGCCATGAAACTACCAGTGTTGTAAAAACCCATCTGATTTATTCATGTCCTTTAGGGAAGGAAATCTGCCATCCTTACCTGATCTGGCCTACACATGACTCCAGACCCACAACAATGTGGTTGACTTTTAACTGCCCTCTGAAATGGCTGAGGAAGCCACTCAGTTGTCAAGGGGAATTAGAGATGGGCAACAAATGCTGGCGTGGCCAGCAATGCCCACATCCCATGAAAGAACAAAAAGAAACTGTAAATGGGAGGATAAGCAAGGGACCTTGGAGTGCATGTCCATAGATCCCTGAAGGTAGCTGGACAAGTCGATAAGGTGGTTAAAGAGGCATATGGAATATTTTCCTTTATTAGCCGAGGCATAGAATATAACAGCAGGGAGGTTATGCTGGAGCTATATAAAATAACTAGTTAGTACTTGAGTTAGTTGTCAACTTGAGTACTGCATGCAGTTCTCGTCACCTCATTACAGAAAGGATGTAATTGCACTAGAGAGGGTACGGAGGAGGTTTATGAGGACTGGAAAATTGCAGGTATGAGGAAAGACTGAATAGGCTGGGTTGTTTTCCTTGGAACAGAGGAGGCTGAGGGGAGATTTGATTGAAGTGTATAAGGTTGTGAGGGGCCTGGATACAGTGGATGGGAAGGACCTATTTCCCTTTGTGGAGGGATCAGTGACTAGGGGGCATAGATTTAAAGTGATTGGTAGAAGGATTAGAGGGGAGATTAGGAAAAATGTTGTCACCCAGAGGGTGGTAGGGGTCTGCAACTCACTGCCTGAAAGGGTAGTAGAGGCAGAAACCCTCAACTCATTTAAAAGGTGTTTGGATATGCACCTGAAGTCCCGTAACCTCCAAAGATACAGACAAAGTGCTGAAAAATTAGATTGGGATGGTGGCTCGTTTTCAGCCAGTGCAGACACAATAGGCAGAGGGGCTTCCTTCTGTGCCGTAAATTTTTCTACATTTTCTAAATATCCCAAATATCTCAAAAGGAGGAATGTGCAGGGATATGGGGTGGGGGCGGAGGAGTGGCAGTACGGGAATTGCTCCTTAGGAGAGCCAGCAAGGACATGATGGGTCAAATGGCCTTCTTCTGTGCTGTAATGATTCTATGATTCTAAATAGTATGGGTGGCTTCCATTTTTCACCTCCCAACTGTCCGCAGATAGTGTTTTGTTAAAAATGGTGTGTTAGTCTCTGAGTGTTTTTAGGGTCATGTAAACAGATAAACAACAGGTTTTCTCATAGGTTTAATAAAAAAAACTATTTATTTGTAAACAATTTCTGAAATGGTTGCAATCTTACCCACACATGCATTCACACACAGATGCACCCACAAGGACAGATGGAGAAAAAAGGGTAGGATGCAATTAGTCCAAATTACTGCACAAGAGTCAGCTACTTAAAATACATTCAGCGTTTCTTTCAGGAGGAAATTTTATAACACTTTGCAGGTCTGAATGTTCCTTGACTTAGAGTTGCTGAAGTGTTGTCGTCTTCTGTGGTTAAAACTCAAAAAAAGCAGGGTTCCTCTGCTTAGCTGAACCGTATCTCACAGCCTTTGGCTGGAACTGGCTTTCTGTGGTCTTTGCTTGATCTTGCCCCATCCCTCTCCAGACAGCTACCTTTTAAGGTAAAAAGCCATCACATTTGAGTCTCTGTCAAGTGACAAAGGGCCCACACCCCTGGTGTAACCATACAATCGTCCAAGATATAGAAACCATTGCTATTTGTTGGCGTCTGGATGGGGATCATTCTGTTACAATGATGCTACTTCACACATATTCATCTTGGTTTGGACTGTGGAGTCAGTTTCTCCACAGACTCTTTATTAGTCCCATTCCTGTAGATGGGAGTCATTAACATTAAATGGACTTCTTTCCATTTCAATATGTTTTCCCCAAAACTAATTCAGATGCACAATGAGTTTCATCTTTGCAGACAGACTTGTTTATTGACAGTACAGGAGGGGAGTCACCTGACCTCTCCTCCATCTTGTCTGTAGCCTGAATGTGCCCATTTTCTTGTAGCTCAGTTCAAACAGTTGACTTTTGTTTCATAATTCCTCCAGTTCATTTTAATTTTCATCACTGCTCCTTCCAAGTGTTACACCTCTCCACATAAAGGGAAAATTAAAATCCCATGGCATTTCTTTTTTTTTTGCTGTTTCTTGCTTTTTTTCAGAAAGAAAGACAGTAAGACACAGAATAGCACACATTCATCCCATGTATTCCTTAAGCTTTCAGTCATGATTTCTTTACAGGCGTTTTGGTCGTACAGTGTTTTACATTCTAGACAAGGCATCTGCTATCATGTTGTCCTTCCCAGCCATATGTACAATTTTCAGGTCGAATGGTTGGAGAATTAAGCTCCATTGAAACAGTCTGACATTTCTACCTTTGAATTTTTCCAGGAATGTTAGGGGTTTTGGTCAGGGTGGATTTGAATTTCTCGGTGTCCGTTATTGGCATAAATTTTGAAATGTTGAAGGGCTAGTAGGAGCCCTAACGTTTCCTTTTCTATTGTGGAATATTTTCTTTGATATTTGTTTAATTTTTTTTTAAATAGCCAATTGGCCTTTCATCATCTTGGAGTGCCACTGCTCCTACTCTGAAACCACTGGCGTCAATAGCCATCTTAAAGGGCTTGTTGAAATTTGGGGCTGCCAATACTGAGTCATTTGTTAAAATTGCCTTCAACTTTTCGAAAGCCAGATGGCTCCGCTCTGATCACACTACTTTTACATTTTTCTTCAGTATGTCGGTTAAGGGTGCTGACGTTAGGAACAAATTTTCGGTAGAAACCACACATTCCCAGGAATTGCATGATTTGTTTCTTTGTTTTGGGAATGGGGAAATCTACCAAGGCTTGCACTTTTTATGCCCTTGACAACACCCAACCTTGGCCTACAAGGTGGCCTAAATAGGTTACTTTAGCCTGAGCGAATTTGCTCTTTGCTAAATTGGCCACTATGTGAGCTTTCTGTAAACCCTTAAAGAGTTCCCTTAAATGGTTTCAGTGGTCTTCCCAAGTATAACTCTAAACTAACAGGCCATCCAGATAGACGACACAGTTGCTTAAACCAGCTACCACCTGGTTCATGAGTCTTTGGAAAGTTGCTGGGGCGTTCTTTAAACCAAATGGCATTACTTTACATTGAAATAAGTCATCAGGGGTGACAAGTGCTGAAATTTCTTTTGCTTGTGTGGTCATGGGGACTTGCCAGTATCCTTTCAGATTTTACTAATATAGGTGGAGTTTGCTACTCAGGTCGATGCAGTCCTCAATATGGGGGAATGGAGAGGAACCTGTTCTTGTTACTGCATTGACTTTGTGGTAGTCAATGCAAAGTCTGGTTGATCCATTGGGTTTGGGTGCAAGTACAATATGGGAGCTCCAGCTGCTTTGGCTGGGTTCAATTAAATCGTTGTCCAGCATGTATTGAACTTCCTTGCGGACCTGAGCCAATTTATCGGGGCTCAGTCTGCATGAGTTCTGTTTTATAGGTAGGGTCTCTCCTACACCTATATTGTGTATTATTAAGGATGTGCAACCTGGTTTGTCCCTGCAAATTTCCTCAAACTCCCTTAGCAGTGTTGCTAGTTCCTGTCCCTGCTGGTCAGAGAGATAACTGAATATGGTGTTTAGTCTCCTTAATATTTCTGTCTTTTCCAATCTTATGGTGGAGGGGTTCAATTTGAGAATTTTCTGGGTTCCCTCCCTCACGCAGTTCGTCATTCCTTGAGCTGTCCTCCTCCACTACTCTTACTGCCTGACACACACTTGCTGGTCTGTCTGGTTCCCAGCTGTAGTATTGTTTTAGCATACTGATGTGGCACAGTCTTTGCTTTTTCCTCCAGTCTGGGGTATTAATCAAATAATTCACCTCATTCACCTATGCTCTATGGGCCACTGAATCTGGCTTTTAGGGGTTCACCTTGCCATGCTAACGGTACCAGGAACTGGTCCCCTGGTTTAAATTCTCACACTGCCGCACTTTTATCTGCCTGTCTTTTCATGTTTTGCAGAAATGATTTCAGACATTCTTTTGCTAAAGCACAGGCTCGCGAAAAGTGGACATGTAATTTAGTAATGAGGTTTCCTCACATACGAGTTAGGAGGAGTAGGCCACTCAGCCCTAAGAGCCTGCTCCATCATTCAATAAGTTCATGGCTGAACTGATTACTCCACATTTCTGCCTACCCCGATAATCTTCCAACCCCTTATCAAGAATCTATCTATCTCTGCCTTAAAAATATTCAAAAACTCTGCTTTCACCGCCTTTTGAGGAAGAGAATTCCAAAGACTCATGACCCTCTGAGAGAAAAAAATTCTCATCTCTGTCTTAAATGGGTGACCCCTTATTTTTAAACAGTGACCCCTAGTTCTAGATTCTCCCACAAGGGGAAACATCCTTTTCACATCAACCCTGTCAAGACCCCTCACTTTGATCTAAGAATTTTTCAGTGATCAATTTCGGGGGGTGGGGGCGTTCTCACCTCATGTCCAAAAACCATTTCAAATGGGCTGAAGCCTGTGGATTCATTTGGTGAACCATTGGTAGCGAATAGCAAGAACACTACTCCTTTATCACAATCATGGGGGTAATCACAGCATTATGCCCTGATGATGTCTTTCAGGGCATCATTCCACAACCCTTTGAGACTGCGGTTGGTATGCTGAAGATTTCAGCTAGTCAATACCAAGGTTGTGTCGGACTTCCTCGAATGTTCGGGACATGAAATTAGTTCCTTGACCGAACGGAGATCCGAAGGTGTGGGAGTTCCGGCAACCGGCTGGAATATCGCAGAGGGACAGCCATCGTGATGAGGTAAGTACTTAATAATTAATTTAAATATATTAACATATTTTAATTACTTTCCCAGTGCCGGGCAGTGGGGGGGGGGAGAGAGGGGGTGTCACCAGTAATATGGGACGAGGCCTTCCCAGCTTCGAGGCTCATGGGGGGCCTCACCCGCAGTATTTTCCGGGCCCACCACGACCCCAACGTTGGGGGGGCTGGTAAAATCCAGCCCAGTGTTTTGTTAAAAATGGTGTGTTAGTCTCTGAGTGTATTTAAGGTCAAATAAACAGACAAATAACAGGTTTTCTCATAGGTTAAACAAAAGAAAGATGACTATTTTGAAACAATTCCTGAAATGGTAGCAACCTCCCACACACGCATTCACACATACATGCAACCACAAGAATATAGAGAAAAGGGTAGGATGCAATTAAAGTCCAAATTACTGCACAAAAGTCAGTTGCTTAAAATACCTTCAGTGTTTCTTTCAGGAGGAAGTTTTATAACAATATTGTAGGTCTGAATGTTCCTTGACTTAGAGTTGCTGAAGTGTTGTAGCCTTCTGTGGTTAAAACTCAGCCCAACGTTGGTGCTGTAAATCCTGGTTCAATTTCTCAGATGGAGAGTCTTAAAGTCATTTCTCTGCTGCAGCGTTTGTTCCAAGAACTCCTGTAGTGATGTTCTGCGACTGAGATAATTGACCTCCAACAAACAGCTTCCTTTCTGCTTGGTATGACTCAAACCAGCGGAGAGTTTACCCCCAATTCCTTGATGTCAAGGGCACTTACTCTCACTTCACCTCTGGAGTTCAGTTCTTTTGTCCATGTTTGGAGCAAGGCTATAATGAGGTCAGGAATTGAGTGGCCCTGGCAGAACTCAAACTGAGCATCAGTGAGCAGGTTATTGCTGAGCAAGCGCCGCTTGATAGCACTGTCGGCAACTCCTTCAATCACTTTGCTGATGATCGAGAGTAGACTGATGGGGCAGTAATTAGCCGGGTTGGATTTGTCCTGCCTTTTGTGTAGGGACATACTTGGGCAATTTTCCACATTGCTGGGCAGATGCCAGTGTTGTAGATGTACTGGAACAGCTTGTCTAGGGGCACGGCTAGTTCTGCAGCACAGGTCTTCAGTACTATTGATGGAATGTTGTCAGGGCCCATAGCCTTTGCAGTATACAGTGCCTTCAGCCATGTGATATCATGTGCAGTGAATCGGATTGGCTAAATATTGGCACCTGTGATGCTGGGGACCGCAGGAGGAGGCCAAGATGGATCATCCACTTGGCACTTTTGGCTGAAGATCGATGCAAGTGCTTCAGCCTTGTCTTTTGCACTAATATGCAGGGCTCCCCCATCATTGAAGATGGTGATATTTGCTCTCCAATACCCTTCTGCAAGTATCTCTGTCATTGCTGTTATCTGATGCGCTCTCCATAACATGATGCTCCAGAGAAGTATGGATATTTGAGGTCAATGCAGCCCTGGAAGGAGACAGCTTAGCGAGAGATGAGTAGGAGGTGAGAGGGTAGGAGGAATTGGAGTCGGAGGGGGATAACGCTGAACAGCGAGGTATCCGTGCTACATAACGAGGTGGCCTCCTGCTGCCACCCTCTGGAAAGAGGATCTCCCTCCTCTCCCTTCCAGCCTCCAGCATGAGATCCAGGTCAGCATTAATGAAGCGAGGCTCTAACCTGCCTCAGGTGCTAGGCCTGTGGCTTCCCTGTCATACCTCACTTCCCTCTGCTGCAGTGGAAGGCACTGGCACAAACCGCAGATCTCTCCCTCACACGATGAGGCGCACGCTGCACATGCAGCACTAATTCTGAGCCCAAAAACATGTCCAGATGAGTTTCTACTGTCTTATCTCTACACAGATTTGACGAACCCATGTATTTTTGTTTTAGATTTCCAGTATCAGCAGGGTTCCAGTTGTTTTCAGCAGGGTTCCTCTGCTTAGCTGGACCATATCTCACAGCCTCTGGCTGGAACTGGCTTTCTGTGGTCTTTGCTTGATCTCCTCCCACCCCTCTCCAGATAGCTACCTTTTAAGGTAAGAAACCATCACATTTGAGTCTCTGTCAGGTGACAAAGGGCCCGCTCCCCTCCTGTGACCATAAAATCGTCCAGGATATAGAAACCATTGCTATCTGTTGGCATTTGGATGGGGATCATTCTGTTACAATGATGCTACTTCACACTTATTCATCTTGGTTTGGGCTGTGGAGTTAGTTTCTCCACAGAACCTTTGTTAGTCCCATTCCTATAGGTGGAAGTCATGAACAGTAAATCTTTCCATTTCACTATGTTTTCCCCAAAGCTAATTCAGATGCAATTAATGAGTTTCATCTTTGCAGACAGACTTGTTTATTGACAATACAGGAGGGGAGTCACCTGACCGCCATCTTGTCTGTAGCCTAAATGTGTCCATTTTCTTGTAGCTCAATTCAAGCAGTGGCTTTTTTTCCATAATTCTTCCAGTTCATTTTATTTTTCATCATTGCTCCTTCCATGAGCGTGGCAGTAAGCTTGGCAAGTTATGCACTGTCGATCCTGCAGCCACAGTTCGTTGGGTGGTGGATATTAAGTTTTGTGGCAGAGGCACGCATCAAGTGGACTGCTCTGTTCTGGATGGTGTCAAGCTCCTAAAGTTGCAGCTGCACCAATCTAGGCAACAGATGAGTATTCCAACACACATCTGACTTAAACTTGTAGTTGGTGGAAAGGCTTTGATGGGTCAGGAGTTAAGCCACCCAGAGTACCCAGCCTCTGCCCAGCTTTTATAGTCATGATATTAATATATAATGAGTCATAGTATACTTCATTCAAAATACTGAAGCAAATGCTCCAACACCAGCCCCAGGAAAATAAACTTTGAAATGTTAAATTCAATTTCTTCTAAACAAAAATTTTCTAAGAATTCATTTCTCCACTGCACTTTAGATTTTTTCCTATATCATCTAACTGTGAAATATCAAGTATAGCTGTGGCTTAAGTGACTCACTGCACTCCCGTTGTAACTAATTATTTTTGCATCTTATATGAAAAGCCAGTTGATTTCAGTTTTCATGCAGAAATAAACTGAATTACAGAATATGATCACAGAACACTAATGAATTTCCTGAAATCCAATTTAAAAAAATGTAATTTGCGTTATTCAGTCACCCTGTAGCATTGGCCCTGGACTTATTATAATTATTGTATTTATTGTAATTTAGTTGTATGTTGTTTAGAATTGTCAGGTTTTTTGGAGCTGTTCATCAGCCCTTCCAAATTTTGCAGGTTGACATGTCTGTCTTGGCCATTTTTAAAAAAAAAGTATAGTTTCTTTTCTTCCTTCATTTTTAAACTTTATGGTTCAAGTTCTGCAGTTAAACTTTTTTTCAATTAAAGCTATTTTGCTAATTGCTCCCAATACACAGGCCACTTACAGCGAAGTGCCTTTGCCATGTTTGAAGTCAGGGGAGAGGGCTTTCAAGTAAATAATGTACTGGGGGGGTGGGGTAGGTGGAGGGGCCCATAATATTGCATCAGAAGGCAGGAAGCAGAATGCCCATCGCTTTCCCATTTAGTCCAGGGCAGGGAGGCCAATTGGGGCCATTAAGTGGCCAATTAAAGGCGGAGGGGCCCGCTGCCACAGGGAGGGTGGGGTCGGAGCGGGTCCCTCCTTTGAGGGAAATCTATGTACCCCACCCCCCCAGCAATCGCCAACCCCCGGGAAGACCACTCCCCCCTCCTAATGCCACCCACCACCCCATCGCCTGCCTGAATGCTCCCGGCGACCCGACCCCACTTACCTCTCCTGGGCAGTTTTCTCTTCGGTACTGCAGTGGCTTTTGCAGTACCAGCTGTCACCACTGCTTCCAGTGGCGCTACCGGTATTGCAGAGCTTCCAGCCTTCCGATTGGCTGGCAGCGCTTGGAAGCAGGAGCTCGCCCCTTAAAAGGACGGCGTCCCTAACAGTGGGCAGTTAATTGCCTGCCTGCCTGCCTGCCATGGAATTGCAGCAGGGGTCCAATGGAAGGCCAAGGCAGATTCTCCCCCCACCTACCGGCCCGCCGCTGGGACCCCTGTCTCCTTAACAAAATTTAGCCCAAAGCATAATTCAGCATAATTCATAAAAGGCTGCCAGTTGCTAAACAAAACAGGCAACAAATCTATAAAGTGGCAGAAGCAAATTGCAGATATAGTACAGAACCATTTCAAGATGCAGCTTGGAAGTGCAACTATGCTGCTGCAGAAGGAGCAACAGTAAAGGGTGGATCTTTTTCAAGTGGAGTGGTACACTTCAGGCAAAAGTGCTGCCAGTACATTCTTAGTGGAGACTGATGAATAAATAAATGCTATTTCAGCTGTGCCCTGAACCTGGAAGGAGGTGAGAAAGAAATTTACTCAGCTAAGCAAGGTTGTCAAAGGATAAATATGTTCACACTCTTCACAGTTTAACAATGTCGTCTTACAAGGCATCTTTTTCAGTATTTTACTGTAAGCCGGGGGAACATTAAAAGAGCACTGCCACAATCTGTTATCTATTACAATTATACACATACTCAGTAGGATTTATGATATGGGTCATGAATAGATGAGAACCAACTGTAAATTGTGTTTTGTACACTTGGGTGTTATTGTCAACTGCCATGTTAAGATTTTATTTCTGTGTTCCACTTGTTAAACTGGAGGGAGATCAGGTGGGATAGGTACTTGAAGGGGTCCAGTCACGGGACCCAGAAGTCACCCTTTTCAGCCTGTCTGGATTTGAAATTGTAGCAGTTGAGGGAACATCTCGTGCAAACCGCTCTCTGAGGCCTTCCTGCAAGCAGCAAGAAAGATTAAAAAAAGACACTGGGCTGAATTTTATTCGGGAGCCACGCTGCGCGGCAGCACCCATTCAACTCAGCGGGGTGCCCGCATTTAGCAGCCGCCGTACAGCCCCCATGATATTAATCGCAGGGGCTCATTAGAATCACGGCGCCAAGCCGCCCTCCCCATATTACGTGGGGAGAGGTGGGACATTTGGCGCAGTGAGAGTTTCTGACAGTTGTGCAGCAGGTGCTGGAGCCCTATTTTAAGCGCCCCAGCACCTGCTTCCTGACAGCTGTCAAAGAGTAGTTGTGGAGAGCAGCAAAGAAAGGAGCTGGCCTTTTCGGCCCGTAGTACAGGGCATCACCCTATCCATATAGGCATTAGAGGCTCATGTAGCTCAGTGACTGGCGTTGTATCTCTCCTCTGCAGCAGTGGTGGGGTCTCTCACTGGTGTCGGGAGCCATGTCTGCAAAGGATAGCCCTCCATCTGAGCCAGTTCAGTGAACAGCGGTGCCAGCCGGGACTGGCACAAGACCCAGGTATCATGGCAGCTGCCTGAGAAGCGGTCACACATTAAGCATCTGCGTGATCACATACCCGCTTCACCTAGATTGAGAGGGCTCCTTTAATGGTGACATCTGCAGGTGGTAGCCTGGCAGGAGGCCTGATGGCCACATGAGTGCAGTCTATGAACATTACAACCTATGGTTCTCCGGCAATGGTGCCAGAACCGATGGCCCTCTGGGCCTGACTGTGAGAGTCCATCCTGAAGTGGACATACTCACTGGCCCTCCGATGCAAGGCACTGGTGACCTCCCTGATGTAGCAGTGCACTGCTGACTGTGTGCACCCACAAAGGTCTCTTGTGGGCCCCTAAAAAGCTGCAGAGGCGTCAAGCATGAGAACCGCTGCCATTATGAGGAACAAAGGCATGGGATGTCCACCGGAGCCCATGGGCTGCAGGTCATCCTTGAGCAGGGCACAGAGACGTGTCACCACCCTCTCTACATGCGCAATCACCTCTGACACTGGCACGTCATGTGGGGCCTGTAGATGCACGGCAAACGTAATGGCGAGCTTCCCTTAGGAGCTGCTGCTCACAACCGGAGGCCTCTACGTGGATCACAGCTGCCTGTTGATATTGCCTCTGGCACATACGGATCCTAAAGAACAGAGGATCACACAATATAGGATGAGCCATATCTACTTCCATGTGATAAACAAAGTTGAACCCATCATGTATTCTAAGATTCCTAACAGAGAAGAGATTGGTGTTGATGGGTACATCAGATGCTTTCCTTGATCAACTATGTGACGTGCCATGGCATTGCCCACCTTGGCCAACATTCAGAGTGACACAGCATGACCACATCAAAAACGTACCAGCTGAATCGATTGTCCCCACCATCCATGTAACCTTAATGCTCCTGCCCTTTCTAGCACCTTCCCAACACACTGGGTGCCTAGTGTGCCATTGCTCTCAGCCCCCCAATAACAATTACAATAACTATTTGTCCTTTCACCCCACCCCAAAACACTTACCTTTTACATCTGAACTTCTCCCCGTAAAACTACACTACGTTTAAGTTTCAACTCTCCCACCATCCCCCACACGCATTACGTTTATTTAACCCCGTCCCCCACTCCTGCACTGAAATCTTACCTCCTCCCCACCAGTGTCGTGCCACCTTTCCCTGGACGGGGATCTGAAGGCGCTGGACCGTCAGCCACCACGCCGAAGATCATGGTGGGCCCTCAAGATTGGAGGTAAGTGTATGTAAATTCATTCATTTTATTCATTTGCATATTCAAATTGTGGGCCTGTCGCCCTGCGGCGGCGGGAGCCACCACAAAGCCTCGCCACTGCTGGGAGGATCGAGCCGGGACCTCCCGGCGTCAAGGGCCGTGACGGGCCTCATCCGGACCCGTCTTCAGACCCCACCTTGCCATGGATCATGATGTAAAGGGCTTGTTAACATCCTATACAAATGTTGTATCCTAATTACAAACTGACAGAACATCGTGGGCTGAATTTTACCAACCCCTTGACACCGTGAATTGCGGCGGGAGCGGGGGGGGCAGTAAAGTTCTGCGGGGAGAGGCCCGCCTCGACCCCCAACGTTGAGAACGACCCACCACATATTACTGGTGGTGGGGGGACCTCGATATGGCCTAAGTGGTGGGGCCTTTATCTACGTATTTAAATTATCAAAAATTAGATGCAAATGAACTTACCTGCCGTCAGTGGCCGTCCCATGCTGATTTTATGGCTGCCGAACGCAGCTTGTATGCCTTCGGAACTCCATACAGAGTTTCAAGGTGAGAAACTAGTGGGTGGGGAGGCGGGGTGATGTGGAGAGTAAAATTTTCAGGGCGGGGGGGTGGGGGAGTGGGGAAAACAATTTTTATTCTCTGTGGGGACGGTGGGAAGGGATTGAAGGGCAAATGTTAGAAGGTTGGGGGGGAAAGATTGGGTTAGAAATAAATATGTTCTGTGAATATAGGGAAATAGAAAAATCATTGGGGAGGGTTAGGAAAGGGCCTCCATCTCCTAATTGTTTATTAAAAACAAATTAAGTACAATACATCTTTCAAAATTTATATCTCTGCTAAGAGCCTAAAGTCCTTTAAAAATTGCGCCAGCGCCTGCACCGTGGCACTGGGTACCATTGCCAGGGACGTGGCTGCCACCCCTCTCCGTCATTGGGGCCGGCCGCTCCGCCCCCTCGATTTAAATCAGCCCCGGCTTGTAATATCAGGGGGGCTGTGCGGCGGCACTTCCATGTCAGAAGGCCACCGCTCTCACAGCACGCCGCTGCAAAGTGCGGTGCACTGATGAAATTCAGCGCAGTATTTGAAAACAATAAGCATCTGAAAGAATTCATCTACAGTTCAACAGATGAGGAAGGGCATCATATCCCATCACCTATATTGTGTGATTAGACAAATTTAATGAAAACTACTGACTCTGAAAAACAAATTGCTACATTATATTTTGAAATAATTTGCCATAAAACATGGCACTGGAACAGTAACTTGAAGGCATTTATTGTTTCAGTACATAGTTTATCAAAATAAGAATAATAGTGATAATTAGGTATACATTATCAAAACAAAAAATGCACCAAGCCAATATAGACAATGACTAGGAATAACAACTGAAATATATCCAGAGCCCAATCACATGCAATGTGGTCATTTTGAATTAGTTTATAAAATAACCAAACTATAACCCACGATTTGAATCTTTGTGGAATTAGCTGTACCTATCTTTTAGAGATATGATACAATGCACATGCAACTATGCAACATTACATGCCCCACTACTCAATCCTAGTGGTTCTCAAAGCATGGTCCTCAGACCACTCATCCATGAGTGTCCTCCAGGTGGTCCACTGGCTGATCCAAAACACAAATTACTATTGCGCAGTGCCACGACCAAAGCCATACAGAGAACAGGTCAGAACTCTGATACCCACCACTCGCACAATGTCACACAACCAAACCAGCTTCCACCTGCTCAACACAAGTTGTCATAAGCGCGAGCAACAACAATTAGTTTTATCAGCAAGACTTTTGTTACTGTTACAACATACAGTTGTGAGATTGAATTTTCAACACTCGTGGGGCTGAAAACAAAGAAACGGAACCTGCTGAACATGAAGCCGATAGAAGACTGAAGCTTTCCAGCTTGGAACCAGACATCACCTCATTGGTATCTCATCAAAAGCAGCACCATTCTTCTCATTAATTCTGGATGAGCTTTTTTTGCGGTGGCAAGAGAAGGTGGTGGGGTAGGACTAGTAGGTGGTCCATGGGGTCTTTTGCCTTGCCTACGTGGTCCGCAGACAAAACATTTTGAGAACCACTGCTCAATATCATGAAATAAAATGTTCAGCTTATTCACAAATCAGACCACTTTTGTTCCTTTAGCCCCTCCCCTGTCCCATAGAACCTTCCTTTAAGGTACGTTTGCTGCTACATGTTGCACTTTTACCTGATTACTTTCATCTTATTACCACAAGTGAGTTTCACTTCCTACATATCTGATGTATGGATAACTTGCAGTGAGCCCAGAGTAAAATAGAGTAAATATCCCATCAATCCATGGTTTACGCTAAAAAATAGAGAACAGGATGCAAGTTTCCCACTAAGTCACACACCATCCTGATTTGGAACTATATAACTGTTCCTTCATTGTGGCTGGGTCAAAATCCTGGAACTCCCTCCCTATCACCACCGTGGGTGTACCCACACCACCTGGACTGCAGCGATTCACCACCAGGAATGGGCAAGACGCCCAAGTCCCATGAATTAATGAAAAAGGTAAAATGGCTAATTACATCCGTTGTCTTGAGATTATGTACAAATATCACAAACTGTGTGTGCAGCTGACTGGCTAGAATCCAGCCCTGGAGTCCCCTTGTGGCTCACATTTTAGGGTCAGTTACTGGTGACACCATGAATCTTATTAAAATAATTTTGTATTTTAGTTGAGAAAGAGAAGATAGAACATCTTTCTTGATCTCAGGATGTCCCAACGTACTTCACAGTACTTCACTGAGTACTTTTGAAAGACTGGGAGGAATTTTAACTTACAGGAGCAAGTGGGCATTGAAACTGACAATGCATCGAGAGGCATACTCCAACCTGCTGACTCCTGCAGCACTTTAGCCTGCATGTGAGCAATCGCTTCGAGACAGTTGGGTTGCTAATTTCAATATGTCAATAGCTCATTAAGAGCGATTTTACCATAGGTTTGGGGATTTAACTGTGGGCGCATAGGTTTCCTGGAACTCACCAGTGACAGCATGGCGAGAATACAGAGGCAATTGAGGGGGCTGAAGAATTGAACAATTAAAATTCCCATAAATACTGAAACTTCACACCTGATTTCTTGCCTAATTGTCGTGTGAAACGCTTTTGCTCACAGTACTTGCCCCAAGAGGGTTTTTTTTGCTGCTTTGGAGGTATGTGCATCTGATCTACACTAAGCAGCTGTGATCTGTCAGATCAGCATGGCTGCTGCTTATGCAATACTAGCTTGGACCTCAGATGAGGAACAAATGACCTGCAGCACCAACAGCACAAGAGCAGGGAGAGCACCAGTAAACAGTGGTGTGAGAAGAAGGGGTTTTGATTCATGAAGCACTGGCACCAGCACAGGGAAAAGAGGGAGCTGTTCCATTCGGCTGGGCTCCACTTAAACCAGGCTGGAATCAGCATTCTGCAAAATCATATAACTAGGGCACAAAGCATTCATAACAAGATAGATGAACTACCAGCACAAATAGAGACAAATGAGTTTGATAAAATGGCCATTATAGAGACATTGATGCAAGGTGACCAAGGTTGGGAAACAAATATTCCAGGGTATATAACATTTCGAAAAGGCAGAATGGAAAAGGAGGGGGAATGGCCCTGATAGTAAAAGATGACACAAGAACAGGAGTAATAGGATTTTGGTTCAGAAGATCAGGAAGTAGAATCAGCTTGGATATAGATTAGGATTAAAAAGGGTCAGAAGACACTGTTGGGAGCTCATAGGCCCCCTAGCAGTAGTTGTACCACTGCACTGATCATTAAGCAAGAAATAATTGGAGATTGTAATGAAGGCAATGTAATAATTGTGAAGGACTTTATATATACCACTGGACAAATCAAATTAGTAAAGGTGGTTGGAAGATGAGATTGTAGAATGCTTTAGCAACAGCTTCCTAGAACTATACATTGTGCAACCAGCTAGGGACAAAGCTATTTTAGATCAAATATTGTGGAATGAGGGAGGGTTAATTAATAGTCTCACAGTAAAAGATCCTCTGGGGAAAAAGTAGTTATAAAAAAATTTAATTCTAGCTTAAGTTTGAGAGAGACATACTTGATTCCAAAACAAGAATCTTAAACAAAGCCAATTACATGGGTATGAGGGGAGTACTGGCTAAGCTTAATTGAGTAAATAGACTAGAAGGTATGGTGGTAAATAAACAGTGGAAACATTTAAAGAAATTATTCAAAATGTGCAACAAAAATATGTTCCAATAAAAAAGAAACACTCAGTGAGAAAGATCCATCTGTGGCTTACAAGGGAAGTTGAAGATAGTATTAGATTAACAGAAGAGGCTTATAATGTTGTGAAAAATAGTAGTAAGCCTGAGGATTTGGACAGTTTTAGAAACCAGCAAAGGACAGCCAAAAAGTTGATTAAAAGGGAAAAAACTAGATTATGAAAGTAAACTAGCCAGGAATATAAAAAAGGATTATAAGAGCTTTTACAGGTATACAAAAAGGAGAGTAGCTGAAGTAAATGTTGGTCCCCTAGAGGCAGAGACAAGAGAAATTATCATGAGGAATGAGGAAATGGCAATGATGTACAACTATTTTGGGTTGAATTTTTGCCACGGAGGCGGGAAACAGGAGCAAAGCGATGGAAGGAGTCGCCAACAGTGCTATCAAGCAGCTACCTGCTCACTGATCCTCAGTCTGAGTTCCGCCAGGGCCACTCAACTCCTGACCTCATTACAGCCTTGCTCCAAACATGGACAAAAGAGCTGAACTCCAGAGGTGAAGTGAGAGTAACTGCCTTTGACATCAAGGAATTGGGGGTGAACTCTCCGCTGGTTTGAGTCATACCTAGCACAAAGGAAGATGGTTGTTGGAGGTCAATTATCTCAGTTCCAGAACATCACTGCAGGAGTTCCTCAGGGTAGTGTCCTAAGCCCAACCATCTTCAGCTGCTTCAGCAATGACCTTCCCTCCGTCATAAGGTCAGAAGTGGGGATGTTCGCTGATGATTGCACAATGTTCAGCACTAGTCGTGACTCCTCAGATACTGAAGCAGCCTGTGTCCAAATGCAGCAAGACCTGGACAACATCCAGGCTTGGGCTGATAAGTAGCACTACCATTCGCGTCACACAAGTGCCAGGCAATGACCATCTCAAACAAGAGCGAATGTAATCATCTCCCCTTGATGTTCAACGGCATTACCATCGCTGATTCCCCCCACTATCAACATCCTGGGGTTACCATTGAACACAAACTGAACTGGATCAGCCACATAAAGACTGTGGCTTCAAGAGCAGATCAGAAGCTGGGAATGCTGCGGTGAGTAACTCAACCTCCCTTCTCCCCAGTGCCTGTCCACCATCTACAAGGTACAAGTGTGATGGAATACTCTCCACTTGTCTGGATGGGTGCAGCTCCAACAATACTCAAGAAGTTCAACAACATCCAGGACAAAGCAGCCCGCTTGATTGGCACCCCATCCATCACCTCCAACATTCACTCCCTTCACCATCGACTCACAGTGGCAGCAGTGTGTACCATCTACAAGATGCACTACAGCAACTCAGCAAGGCTCCTTCAATAGCACCTTCCAAACCAGCGACCTCTACTATCTGGAAGGACAAGGGCAGCAGATGCATGGGAACACTACCACCTGCATGTTCCCCTCCAAGCCACACACCATCCTGTCACAGAACAGTATTTATTTTCTCCTTGGATTAAAAACAATGTGCCTTTAAGACAGAGGGAGAAGCTTCTGGATTTCTGAGGCACAGTGTTCCAGCCACAACATGGCCACAACAGGAGAGGTTTCGATTTGACTGTGTGTTAAACTGGCAAAAACTGTCTGAAACTGGTTTTTGAGAGACTCTCCAGCGAAGCGTGCTACTGAAGAGAAGAGCTGTCTTATTTTTCTCAGCAAAAATTCTACAAGGAGAGACAGGCCAAGTTAATTGCCTAAGGAGAAAATAGCCCTTTGAAGAGGCCATTTGTATTACTGAAGTAAATTTGCGACTGAAAGACTGTCAGTTTTAAAATTCAAGTTGACCTGTTGCTGTGTTCATCATTGAAAGAACTCTTTGATTCCTGCTGTAGCCAAAGTGTTTTGAATGCCTATCGACTAAGAAACTATTTAATCAAATCCGCGTGGAGACGTCGAGTAGCATTTGATTATTTTCACATTAGAATACCTCATCCATCCGGATCGTAACCCACAAAGACTTACTTATTTATTTATTCTTAAGAAACAGCAAATTTTTAAAAACACCACTTTTAAAATTGGGTAACTGTTAGTTTTGAATGTATGTGTGTGAATGGGGGAGTGAGGTTAAAAATAAGAAGTTATAAAGTCTTTAGACATAGGTTTATCTTAATAGTGTTTAAAATTTAATTTAATAAATCGTTAATTTGTTGTGGTCTAAAGATACCTGGTTTGGTCTGTTTTATTCTGGGGATTATCAGTGTGTTTAATTTGGCTGTTTTCCAGTTGGGTGGAAAAACTTTAAATAATATGCTGCAACCTGTAGCGTGATGGGACTGAATTGACAGTGCATTGCTCCCGCTTTGGTCGTAACAATCCTGACTTGGAAATATATCACCGTTCCTTCACTGTCACTGGGTCAAAATCCTGGAACTCCCTTCCTAACAGCACTATGGGTTTACCTACATCCCAAGGACTGCAGCAGTTCAAGAAGACAGCGCACCACGAACTTCTTAAGAGCAATTAGGGATGGGCAATAAATGCTGATCTAGTCAGCGATGCCCACATCCCACGAATGAACAAAGAAAAATCACCCGACCAGTCAAGGCACCGGAATCACATCTTAAGAAGCCCGATGGCCTGTTCAATGGTTCTCCTGCCAAGCAGGTGGCATTGGTTGTATCGCCTCTGTCTAGAGCTCCTGTAGACGGGTGAGTAGCCATCTCTTCAAGGGATATCCCTTGTCCCTTCAGATCTACCCACGCATTTTGTGGGTTGGAGTGAAGATCTGAGGCAGCCTGGACAGGCGGAGGATGAAAGAGGCACGAGAGCTGCCAGGAAAGCGAGCACACACACGGAGGAAGCTCTTCTTGTGGTCGCAGACCAGTTGGACATTGAGGGAGTGGAAGCCCTTCCTGTTGATGGATCTCACTGGGTTGTCATTGGGTGCCTTGATGGCCACATGGGTTCATCGATAATACCCTGCACCTGGGGAAATACAGCGATGGCAGCAAAACCCAATGCCCTGTCTCGCTGCGAGGCTGTGTCTGTCATTAATTGAATGTGCTGTCCAGGTCTGTCAAAGAGGGCAGCAGTGACCAGCGAAATCCTGCAGTATTCAGCCATTTGCAAGATGTCACTAAGGAGCCAGAAGTGAAGAAAATCAAGGCCACTGTGACTTTGATGGAGACTGGCAGGGCATGGCTTCGAGGTGCGAGGTCTTCGGCGATGAGGGCACAGATGTCTGTGACCACTTGCCTGGAGAGTCGCAGTCTCCTGCACCACTGGTTCTCGGTCATCTCCAGGTAGCTCCATATTTGACAGTCGATCCTGTGTTGAGAACACAAGAAGTAGGAGCAGGAGTAGGCCATTCAGCCTCTTGAGCCTGCCCCACCATTCAATAAGATCATGGCTGATCTGTCCCAGGGTCAAATCCTCTTTCGGCCCTGCTCCGCATAACCCTTGACTCCCCGAGATTTCAAAAATCTATCTGCCTCCTCCTTAAATACAATTAGTGACTTAGCCTCCACAACTCTCTGAGGTAGAGAATTCCAGAGATTCACCACCCTCTGAGAGAAGAAATTCCTTCGCATCTCAGTTTTAAATGTGTACCCCCTTATTCTGTAACTATGTCCCCTAGTTTGAGATTCCCCCACCAGTGAAAACATGTTCTCAACATCTAAGTTTGGCCTCGATTGCCTTCCTGCCGTTCTTTCCTCTCCCATGCCCACCTGATGCCCAGGGGTTCCTCCCTTCCTTGCCCTCTGCTCTTCCAGCCCCATGACGCCAGGGAAAGCTGACCCCATTCAAAGCCCAGGCGCTGAGTGCCCACTCTCCTGCAACCTGTGCAGTGCCAAGGGCATTCCCATACAAATTGGACAGTCACCTTTTGCCTCGCTGACACTCTTATGGGGCCAGGTGATGGCGTGAGGCAGTCATGATTGGATCCCCACTCTGCATCCACCTTGCCTCAGCTTTCAGAAACTGACAGCTTCTAAAACCCATACATCCCTTTAAATATTGCACCCTCCCCTTTCAATAAGCTCGAAACGAGCTTGTTAACAAGTTTATTTAGCCTCAATGGTGAGGAGAGCAGAGTTCCTGTTCCCGCCCCGCCCCTGATGAATATTGCAACAGCCAGGATTGGTGCCAAGAAATTGATATGCCACCCGGTGGCAATATTTTCAAGGGCCCCCCCATCTCAGTTCTCTACTTTGGGGGGGCCTCAAAAATTCAGCCCTTTATATCTGTCTTCACAGTAAAAGACACAAATTACATAGAGGGTAACCAAGGAGCTAATAAATGTGATGAACTTAAAGTAATTAATGCCAGTCGAGAAAAAGCATTAGAGAAACTTAAGGGAGGAAAAGCCAACAAATCCCCATGACCTGATGGCCTACATCCTTGGGTTCTACAAAAAATTTTTTTATTCGTTCAAGGGACGTGGGTGTTGCTGGCTAGGCCAGCATTTATTGCCCATCCATAATTGCCCTTGAGAAGGTGATGGTGAGCTGCCTTCTTGAACTGCTGCAGTCCATGTGAGTTACATAGAAAACCACAGTGCTGTAAGGAAGGGCGTTCCAGGATCTTGACCCAGCAACAGTGAAGGAACGGCGATGTAGTTCCAAGTCAGGATGGTGTGTGGCTTGGAGGGGAACTTGCAGGTGGTGGTGTTCCCATGCATCTGCTGCTCTTATCCTTCTAGTTGGTAGACATCGGGTTTGGAAAATGCTGTCTAAGGAACCTTGGTGCATTGCATCTTATAAATGATACACACTGCTGCCACTGTGCGTCGGTGGTGGAGGGAGTGAATGTTTGCAAATGGGGTGCCAATCAAGCTGGCTGCTTTGTCCTGGATGGTGTTGAGCTTATTGAGTGTTGTTGGAGCTGCACCCATCCAGGCAAGTGGAGAGTATTCCATCACACTCCTGACTTGTGACTTGCAGACGGTGGACAGGCTTTGGGGAGTCAGGAGGTGAGTTAATCGCCGTAGGATTCCTAGCCTCTGACCTGCTCTTGTAGCCACGGTATTTATATGGCTACTCCAGTTCAGTTTCTGGTCAATGGTAACCGCTCAGGATGTTGATAGTGGGAGATTCAGCGATCGAAATGTCATTCAATGTCAAGGGGAGATGGTTAGATTCTCTCTTGTTGGAAATGATCATTGCCGGGCACTTGTGTGGCATAAATGTAACTTGCCACTTATCATCCCAAGCCTGGATAATGTCCAGGTCTGGCTGCATTGCTGCATAGACTGCTTCAGTCGCGAGGAGTCGCGAATAGTGCTGAACATTGTGCAATCATCAGCGAACATCCCCATTTCTGACCTTATGATGGAGCGAAGGTCATTGATGAAGCAACTGAAGATGGTTGGGCCTAGGACACTACCCTGAGGAACTCCTGCAGTGATGTCCTGGAGCTCAGATGATTGACCTCCAACAACCACAACCATCTTCCTTTGCGCTAGGTTCGACTCCAAACAGAGGAGAATTTTCCCACTGATTCCCATTGACTCCAGTTCTGCTAAGGTTCCTTGATGCCATACTCAATCAAATGTTGCCTTAATGTCAAGGGCAGTCACTCTTACCTCACCTCTGGAGTTCAGCTCTTTTGCCCATGTTTTAACCAAGGCTGTAATGAGGTCAGGAGCTGAGTGGCCCTGGCGGAACTAAACTGAGCGTCACTGAGCAGGTTATTGCTAAGTAAGTGCTGCTTGATGGCACTATCGACGACATCTTCCATCACTTTACTGATGATCGAGAATAGACAGATAGGGTGGTAATTAGCTGGGTTGGATTTGTCCTGCTTTTTGTGTACAGGACATACCTGGTCAATTTTCCACACTGCAGGGTAGATGCCAGTGTTGTAGCTGTACTGGAACAGCTTGGCTAGGGGCGCAGCAAGTTCTGGAGCACAGGTCTTCAGTACTATTGCCGGAATGTTGTCAGGGCCCATAGCCTTTGCAGTATCCAGTGCCTTCAGTCGTTTCTTGATATCATGCGGAGTGAATCAAATTGTCTGAAGACTGGCATCTGTGATGCTGGGGACCTCAGGATGAGGCCGAGATGGATCATCTACTCGGTACTTCTGGCTGAAGACAGATGCAAATGCTTCAGCCTAATCTATTGTACTAATGTGCTGGGCTCCCCCATCATTGAGGATGGGGATATTTGTGGAGTCATCTCCTCCTGTTAGTTGTTTAATTGTCCACCACCATTCACGACTGCATGTGGCAGGACTGCAGAGCTTAGATCTGATCCGTTGGTTGTGGGATCGCTTAGCTCTGTCTATTGCACGCTGCTTAAGCTGTCTGGCACGCAAGTAGTCCTGGGTTGTAGCTTCACTCGGTTGACACCTCATTTGAGGTATGCCTGGTGCTGCTCCTGGCATGCCCTCCTGCACTCTTCATTGAACCAGGGTTGATCCCCCGGCTTGATGGTAATGGTAGAGTGGGGTACATGCCAGGCTATGAGGTTACAGATTGTGGTTGAATACAATTCTGCTGCTGTTGATGGCCCACAGCGCCTAATCGATGCCCAGTTTTGCGTTTCTAGATATGTTCAAAATCTCTCCCATTTAGCACGGTGGTAGTGCCACACAACACGACTGGCATCCTCAATGTGAAGACGGGATTTCGTCTCCACAAGGACTTTGCAGTGGTCACTCCTACCAATACTGTCATGGACCAATACAGCTGCGGCAGGCATATTGGTGAGGACGAGGTTAAGTCTGTTTTTCCTTCTTGTTGGTTCCCTCACCACCTGCCACAGACCCAGTCTAGCAGCTATGTCCTTTAAGACTCGGCCAACTCGGTAAGTAGTGGTTCTATTGAGCCACTCTTGGTGATGGACATTGAAGTCTCCCACCCAGAGTACATTCTACGCCCCTGCCACCCTCAGTGCTTCCTCCAAGGGCTGTTCAACAGGGAGGAGTATTGATTCATCAGCTGAGGTCGGTGGTAATCAGCAGGAGGTTTCCTTGTCCATGTTTGACCTGATGCCATGAGACTTCATGGGGTCCGGAGTCGATGTTGAGGACTCCCAGGGAACTCCCTACCTACTGTATACCACTGTGCCGCCACCTCTGCTGGATCTGCCAGTGAGACAGGACATACCCGGGGATGGCAATTGCAGTGTCCGAGACACTGTCTGTAAGGTATGATTCCGTGAGTATGACTATTTCAGGCTGTTGCTTGACTGGTCTGTGGGACAGCTCTCCCAACTTTGGCACGAGTCCCCAGATGTTCGTAAGGAGGACTTTGCAGGGTCGACAGGGCTGGGTTTGTCGTTGTCGTTTCCAGGGCCTAGGTCGATGCCAGGTGGTCCATCCAGTTTCATTCCTGACTGACTTTGTAGCGGTTTGATACAACTGAGTGGCTTGTAGAGCTGCAGAGATAGTGGTTATGACTTTCGACATTTCCCTAGTTGCTAGAATGGTCCCAGTGGATTGGAAGCTAGCAAATGGAACAGCACTATTCAAGAAAGGAGGGAGAGATGAAACAGGAAACTACAGGCCCTTTAGTCTGACATCAGTCGTTGAGAAAGTGCGGACATCATTAAGGAAGTCTTCACAATACATTTAGAAAATCGTAGTATGATCAGACAGAGTGAACACAGTTTACGAAAGGGAAATTTTGTTTGAGTATAATGTGGGGAACAGAGAGGTTATTCACTTTCGTAGTAAGAATAGAAAAAACATTTTTTAAAAGGTGCGAAACTTTGAAATGGAGTTTAGAAGAATAAAAGGTGATCTCATTGAAGCTTACAAGATTCTGAAGGGGCCTGAGTGGGTAGACACTGAGAGATTGTTTCTCCTGGCTGGCGAATCTAGAACATGGGGGCACAGCCTCAGAATAAAGGGTCTATCATTTAGGACTGAAATGTGGAGAAATTTCTTCACAGAGGGTAGTGAATCTTTGGAATTGTCTACTCCAGAGGATTGTGGATGCTCTATCATTGAGTATATTCAAGCCTGGGATCGACAGATTTTTTTGGTCTCTCAGGAAATCACGGGATATGGGGAGCAGGCTGGAAAGTGGAGTTGAGGCAGAAGATCAACCATGATCATACTGAACGGCGCAGCAGGCTCAATGGGATGTATGGTCTACTCTGCTCCTATTTCTTATGTTCTTAGTAGGGGCAGCAGCAGCCTTCTCCTCACAGATCTGTCATCCAAGGGAGAGACAGAATGAGCAGAGAGGTGCAACTCACAGGAGACGATACCCCAACACAGGATGTATAGGAACAGGATCAGCTTCCTGAACATGTCAGAACACCAGCGACTCACACCACATGGTGGCAGCCATTTGCAGCCTGCTGGAAGAAGACCGGCTGGCCGCATTTTACCAGTGACTGTCAAAGTCACCATCACAATCAATTCTTTTGCCTCTGGATCATTCCAGAGATCTGCAAGAGAACTTTGCAGGATCTCACAGTCGGCTGCCCACAAATGCATTAAGAGGTGACTGATGGCATGTGTGCCATTTATGTACACTTTCCCACTGATAATGCCAGTCAGAATGAGCAAGCACTTGGTTTTGCAGCTCTGGCTGACTTCCCACAGGTGCAGGGCATCATCGACTATACACATGGCAAGTAATATACCGCCAGATCACCTCAGGAGTTATAACAACCGCAAAGGGTTCCACTCCAATGTACAACTGGCGCGCAACCACAAAAAGATGATTATGCAGGTGTGCACATGATTCCCAGGCATGCTGACATGATGTTTTTGTCCTGCGCCAATCCACCCTCCCTGACCTCTACACCACGAAGCAGACTTACTGGCTGGCTGCTTCGAGACAAGAGTACGCACTTGGAAGTTTCCTAATGACACTGTGAGGAACTCAACCATTGAGGCCCAGGAGCAGTACAATGGAAGCCATATGAAAACCAGATATGTAATTGAGAAATCAATCAGCATACTGAAGATGAGCTTCAGGTGTCTCGAAAGATCTGGAGGCGCCCTTCAATATGCATCATCCAGGGTCTCCAGAATGATGTGGTGTGCTGTGCTCTGTACAACATTGCACAGCAGCGAGGTTTGTACCTCTAGGAGGAGCAAAGCACAGAGCCTCTTTGGAACAGGGAGAGGAGGAACAGCGTGATGCAGCCAATACACCAGCAATATCCCACATTGATGCCAAGGATACCTTCATAATGGTATGTTTCAGTTAGGTTCCATCAGTGCATCCATCTGACAGCCACATGCTAAACCCACCTCCATCACCACCCCTGAACTCCCACCAGCACCCAACATCAAGCAGTCCTGAAATTTGCCAAATATACCTTTCAAATCCACCACTGCTTAGCCTTATGTCTTGTCTTACCATTTATCACAGGTCAAAAGGCCACTCACCAGGCAGAAATCAAAAAGGGGCAGAATGGGAAAGGGGCGTAAACAAATACTTATGTGGCTCAAAATTGAAACAGAAGCCAATCTAATACTGTGTAAAGTACCCATTTGCACATCTTTGTGAAATTACAAATCTTTACTCTCCTCTTCCTCACACTTTTACATGATCCAATTGCTGTAACTTCAGCAGAAGTAGAGGCAGGCTGCTCAGATCTTCACTGTGACTACTGAAATGCTCTTGGTCGACATTCTCTGGGTTTAGGAGCCCTTGAAGGTCCCGCTAACGAGTGCTCCACCTGCACCTGTGCAGGAGCTGACTCGGTCATAAGGGCACGAGGCAGCATGTGGGCTAATGACTATGGGAGTCGAAGGGGAGGAAAAGGGAGAAAAAGTGGAAGCTGTCACGCTTATGAGGAGTGTAGCAATGAAAATACAGAAACAAACTGAAAAGTTATAAAACTTGGAACAGATTTAAAAAGATTGGGACATAGGCTGTCAACAAAATGGAGGAAAGGACACATGGCTCATACCACCTCCTGCACTGTAATCCACATCCATTGTCTACTAAGACTGAAAGCCAATCAACAGCATCTGCATGGAAATAAGACAGATAATCACACATGGATATGAGTTATACTCAAACTAAGACAAGGCCTTCCCCCAGACTTTTCATCTTCAACTAACCTTCTTTATAATGGGGTGTGAACAGCCCTCATATCCTCAAAATGGAGCCATCAAAAGGCCATTGTACAGCCCAGCAAGAACTGAAACCTCTAGGCACATGGGCAGAATTAATACTTGCAAGTTCACCTTAAAAGGTAATCGTTTCGAGGAACAAGGGGATTCTTGCCAGTACAGAACCTCAGACATCAAGATCAGGCTGGTCGCCCCTCAGCCATACAGAAGAACATCTAAAGCCATCTTGAATTCTAGAAAGGCTGCCAAGGTTGTGGAAAAATCCAGCCTAAACAAGAAGAAGCACTGCTGCCAATTCTACACTTCAACTTGGTACAGCAGAGACTGAAAGTGACCGCCACCTTCAATCTGAACTCTTAACCAACAGAAATCTACAACACCTCAACAAGTTCAAGACTACAAACACCCGAACCTGGATCTTAAAAACAGACTGGTCTACTTAGAAGATTCAACAGGTTTACCGTAAACCACGAAAACCTACCATTCCTTGAACTGTTACCCTTTACCTTCCATCGATTATCTCTTGAGAGTGCAGGAGAGTGTGAATGGGTGCGTGAGTGGTGTTGAGAACATTTCTGGGAATGAATATTGTTCAATAAACAGTTAATCTTCTGGTTTAAACTTACAAGAAAACCTGTCACTGTCCGTTTATTTGAAAAGTAAACACGCAGGAGCCAACTCATAATTTTAAACAAAACACAATTGCAGCCAGCTGCAAGGTGAACAATAGGAACCACTCACACACCTTACCACCTGTCTACAACAAGGCGCTTTGAGCAGAGTCCTCATTTCCATGTTCCCTTTCGCCATCATCCCTCTCATAGCCTACCTGCACTTCCCTGCTAGCCATGTGCTGGAGAACAGTCTGTCGCAGATCAGTGGGGCAATGAACAGCCAAGGCAAGGATTTCATCAATTCTATTTAAGGTTGTTGCGTTTGATGCTGCATACAGGTAGCCACTCATTCTAAAGAGAAGGACATTATCCCAAATACCTGTGACATCATGTCACTCATACTACAGATGGACTCCTTCAATCTCTCTGCAAGCATGCACAGTGCAGTTGGGAAGCCTGCCAGTACATTGCACATTCTTTGCTGCTGCTCCACAAGTACTCTCTTCATCGATGGCCCACAAGATTCAGCATCCGCATCCAGCTGAGCAGAGCTTGGAGCATCCTCCACCCTCCTCCGACATGGATTCTCCACTGCTATACCTGTCTCCACCATCTGCTCTTGCACATCTGTGATGTGTGCATCTCCAGGTGAAAACCCAATTACCTTGCATACCAGTCCCACCAAAGTGAGAGTCTCTGAGCTGGTGCATCGTCTGCATGAGTCCAGTGGTGATCCACCCTCAGAGTGAGTGACATCATCTGAGGAGTTGTCATCAACCACCTCCTGTAGGATGCTTGAAGGCCCTGTGGGAGATTAGAGAAACAAATTAGAACTGTCAAGGTAAGAATGTTTCAAGAGATCAATTTGCACTTGATCATATTTCACTGCTATTTGACATCAAGTCAGTGAGCGTTGTATGCCATGTGGCTGTATGATATTAAACTCTGTCATCACCTAGCTGGGAGGCTCTTATCTCTGATGGTCAGGCATGCTGAGGCTGTGCGGATCTCCAGCGCTTCCTCGTCTACCGATGTTATTTGCAAGATTACTGGAGGACCACTTTCGGTTCTCCTCTTGTGTTCTGTGCTCTTTTCTGCAAGGAAGGGAAGAACGGACCTATGAGTTAGCGTAATGAATGTGCTGAATGGATGGATAGACAACATTTCTTAATGAGTGACTAAGAGGAAGAAGCGTGAGATTGCATTAAGATGAGGTGAGTGTCATTGGTGGATGGACAGATGGGGATGTGAGGAAGTGCTTAGACAGAGGATGGGTGTACCTGCTAGGTATGTTAGTGCAAGGAGTGATGTGCTGCAATAGGTTTAAGAAGAGAGTGAAGAATTGGGGTGATACACACTCAGGATGTAGTTGAATGTGACACTGTACTCAGCTTTCCTACCCTGATGAGGTCATTCAACTGTTTTGGCACTGAATCCAACAGCGTGGCACCACAGTCCTGCTACTTACCTCCTGAGCAACCACCAGCCATGCCTTCCTGCTTTCATTGGCATGCTTCTGCCTTCTATTATTAGGGAACAGTATCTCTCTGCAGGCCCTTACAGCCCCATCATCATATCCAGTGAGGCACAACTGAAGCGAGGTGCAGACTTGGAACATTAGGACTTCATTCCGACAGTCCTTTCTTTTGTCCTCCCAGCTCCATAATCCATTAACTGTCATCTTTCCAGTGTCCCTGTACTGGAGTTGAAATCGAATCATGCAGGACGTGATCACACCTGCTCAATCTAATTGGTCGGGAAACATGGAAATCAGATGCAAATACAGTGGTTGGGTTAAAAAGCCACCGATAGATGCGCTGTCCTTACTTCAGGGTTTCCCACACACAACTGGACCCCCATCTCCACATCACCCGCCAACTCCCAGCACTTTGTCAAGTTAAAACTTCCCCCTTGATCACTGTTGTAATGTAGCACTGAATTGCCAACTGCAAGGTCCCACAAAACAGCAATGAGATAAATGACTAAATGTTCTGACTTAAAATTGTTTGCCGCTTCAGCCAGAAAAATCAAATTCCTTGTCAGTTATTGCAAAACTAGCAGTTCAAGCTGGCAATAAGTTGAACTCCTGTGAAGTAGTGTAACTTACAACTTATGGCTTGTGGGTCAATCAAAGTTATTCACTGATTTCTCATCAATAAAATCGTTCAACATTTAACATTTTTTAATGCCTCTGTCCACTTGGTTTAGTTAGTAGTTGCCTCACTTCAGAGGCTGAATTCAAACACCATTCTAAAGCTATGAGTTAAATATATAATCTGGACTGACATTTCAATACAGTTCTGTATTTTTAGCTTTGAACTCATTTTCAAAAGGAACTGAAGGGCAAATAAAGGAAAGCAAGTTCAGGACAGATAAATTACTAAGCAGAACACGACTCCAGAGATAGTCATATGTGACAGTTTCAGGAAACCTTCATTTTAAACATGAGAGTCATAGAGTCATAGGGTGAAACAGCACAGAAATGGGCCCTTCGGCCCATCGTGCCAGTGCCGGCCATTACGCACCTATCTATGCTAATCCCATTTTCCAGCACTTGGTCCGTGGCCTTGTATGCTATGGCGTTTCAAGTGCTCATCTAAATATTTCTTAAATGTTTTGAGGGTTCCTGCCTCTACCACCCCTTCAGGTAGTGTGTTCCAGATTCCAACCCCACTCCAGGTGAAAAATGTTTTCCTCAACTCCCTTCTAAACCTCCTGCCCCTTAGCTTAAAACTATGCCATCTGGTTACTCATCACTCCGCTAAGGGAAGAAGTTTCTTCCGATCTATCCTATCAATGCCCATCATAATTCTGTATACCTCAATCAGGACCCCCTCAGCCTTCTCTGCTGTAAAGAAAACAACCCTAGCCTATCCAGTCTCTCTTCATAGCTGAAATGCTCCAGCCCAGGCAACATCCTGCTGAATCTCCTCTGCACCCTCTCCAGTGCAATCACATTCTTCCTATAGTGTGGTGACCAGAACTTTACACAGTACTCCAGCTGTGGCCTAACTAGCGTTTTATACAACTCCATCATAACCTCCCTGCTCTTCTATTCTATGCCTCGGCTAATAAAGGCAAGTATCCCATACGCCTTCCTAACCACCTTATCTATCTGTGCTGCTGCCTTTAGTGATCTATGGACAAGTACACCAAGATCCCTCTGACCTTCTGTACTCCCTAGGGTCCTACCATCCATTGTATATTCCCTTGCCTAATTAGTCCTCCCAAAATGCATCACCTCACACTTCTCAGGATTAAATTCCATTTGCCAATACTCCGCCCATCATACCAGCCCATCTATATCGTCCTGTAATCTAAGACTTCCCTCCTCACTATTTACGACACCACCAATTTTCGTGTCATTTGCGAACTTACTCCTATATTCACGTCTAAGTCAATAATATACATTACAAACAGCAAGGGTCCCAGCACCAATCCCTGCGGTACACCACTGGTCACAGGCTTCCACTCGCAAAAACAACCCTCCACCATCACACTCTGCCTCCTGCGACGAAGCCAATTTTGGATCCAATTTGCCAAAGTGTCCTGGATCCCATGGGCTCTTACCTTCTTAACCAATCTCCCATGCGGGACCTTATCAAAAGCCTTACTGAAGTCCATGTAGAGTACATCAACTGCCTTACCCTCATCTACACCTCTAGTCACCTCCTCAAAAAATTCAATCAAATTTGTTGGACACGATCTCCCCCTGACAAAGCCATGCTGACAATCCCTGATTACTCCCTGCCTCTCCAAGTGGAGATTAATCCTGTCCCTCAGAAATTCCAATAGTTTCCCTACCACTGATGTTAGACTCACTAGCCTGTAATTACCTGGTTTATTACTGCTACCCTTCTTGAATAATGGTACCACATTCGCTGTCCTCCAGTACTCTGGCACCTCTACTGTGGACAGAGAGGATTTGAAAATTTGTGTCAGAGCCCCTGCTATCTCCTCCCTTGCCTCACATCACAGCCTGGGATACATCTCATCTGGACCTGGGGGTTTATCCACTTTTAAGCCAGATAAAACAGCTAATACTTCCTCCCTTTCGATGCCAATTTGTTCAAGTATATCACAAGCCTCCTCCCTGATCTCTACCCTACATCGTCCTTCTCCATAATGAACACAGATGAAAAGTAATCATTTAAAAGCTCACCTATGTCCTCCAGCTCCTCACACACATTGGCATTTTGGTCCCTAATGGGCCCTACTCTTTCCCTGGTTATCCTCTTACCCTTAATATACTTATAAAACGCCTTGGGATTTTCCTTTATCTTGCCCGCCATGTTTTTTCATGTCCCCTCTTCGCTTTCCTAATTATTTTTTTTAACTACCCACCTACACTTGCTGTACTCCTCTAGAGACTCCGCTGTTTTCAGCACTTTGAATCTGCCCTAAGCCTCCTTTTTTTACCTTATCCAATCCTATGTATCCCTTGACATCCAGGGTTCCCTGGACTTGTTGGTCCTACCCTTCACCTTTACGGGAACATCTTGGTGCTGAACTCTCACTGTTTCCTTTGTGAATGACTCCCACTGGTCTGATGTAGACTTTCCTGCAAGTAGCTGCTCCCAGCCCAATTTGGCCAGATCCTGTTTTATCATATTGAAATCGGCATCCCCCAATTCAGTACTTTTATTTCCAGTCCCTCTTTGTCCTTTTCCATAACTACCTTAAATCTTACAGAGTTATGGTCACTATCCCCAAAATGCTCCCCCACTGACACTTCTACCACTTGTACAGCTTCATTCCCTAGGATTAGGTCCAGTACCGCCCCTTGTCTTGTAGGACTTTCTACATGCTGGCTCAAAAATCTCTCCTGTGTGCACTTTAAGAATTCCACCCCCTTTAAGCCTTTTGCACTAAGACTATCCCAGTTGATATTGGGGAATTTGAAATCCCCTACTATTATTACCCTATTATTTTTACATCTCTCTGAGATTTGCCTACATATCTGCTCTTCTATCTCTCCCTGACTGTTTGGAGGCCTGTAGTACACTCCCAGCCAAGTGATTGCCCCCTTTTTGTTTTTAAGTTCTACCCATATGGCCTCATTTGAGGAACCTTCGAAGAGATCATCCCTCCTTACTGCAGTAATTGACTCCTTCATCAACAGTACAATGCCACCTCCTCTTTTACACCCTCCCCTGTCATGCCTGAAGATTCTATACCCTGGAATATTGAGCTGCCAGTCCTGCCCCTCCCTATTGTGATAACAATAATATCATAATCCCATGTGTTAATCAACGCTCTCAATTCATCTGCCTTACTAGTAAGGCTCCTTGTGTTAAAATAGATGCAATCCAGCCTTGCATTATTTGCTTGTGCCTTAACAGGTCTATATTTGCTCTGCCTTCCAGACTGACTCAGCTTCTCTTCTATATTTGACTGTGCATCACCCCCTACTGTACCTCCACTCTGTATCCCATCCCCCCAACAGCACTAGCAAACCTCCTAGCAAAGATGTTGGTCCCATCTTTGTATCGTCCAACTTGTATCGGTCCCACCTTTGCCAGAAACAGACACAGTGATCCAGGAAACTAAAGCCCTCCCTCCTGCACCATCTCTTCAGCCACACATTCATCTGCTCTATCCTCCTATTCCTATACTAGCACTAGCACTCACTAGCACGTGGCAACCTTTGAGGTCCTGCTCTTTAATCTGCTACCTAGCTCCCTAAATTCTTGTTGCAGGACCTCATTCCTCTTTTTACCTATGTCGTTGATACCAATGTGTACTATGACCTCTGACTGTTCACCCTTCCTCTTCAGAATGTCCTGCAGCAGCTCCATGACATCCTGACCTAGCACCAGTGAGGCAACATAACATCCTGGAGTCAGTTTGCGGCCACAGAAATGCCTATCAGTACCCCTTACGATAGAATCCCCTATCACTATAGCTCTCTCACTCTTTTTCCTCCCCTCCTGTGCAGCTGAAGCACCCATGGTGCCACAGACTTGGCTCTTGCTGCATTCCCCTGAGAAGCTAACTCCCCCAACAGTATCCAAAGTGGAAAATCTGCTAGAGAGGGAGATGGACCCAGGGGACTCCTACACTACCTGTCTAGTTCTTCTACTCTGCCTGGCGGTCACCCATTCCCTTTCTGCCCGACCAGAGCTTTTCCTACGGTGTGACCACCTCCCTGTACTTGCTATCCATAATGATCTCAGCCTCGCAGATGCTCCACAGTGTCTCTAGCCGCCGCTCCAGATCTGAAACACGGATTTCGAGTATCTAAAGCTGGAGACACTTCCTGCACACGTGTTTGCCCTGGACACTGGAAGTGTCCCTGACTTCCCACATTGCACAGGAGGAGCATTCCATGCTACCAAGCTTCCCTGCCATGACTTACCCTTAATTTACTCCCTTAAATTACCCAAAATGTCAATTATTTACACTAGAGACCTTGATTCCCTAAAAAAACACTACCTACTATATAAAAAAAAAACTGTAGACCTTTCTCTTTACTTTGGTTACTTACCCAGCTATTTAGAGTTATTCCCTAACAGCAGTTACTCATCAACCAATCACCTTGCAGCTTTCCTGTGATGTCACTATTGACTTTTTTTTTCAAAACTCTGGCGCGACTGGACTGCTCTCCGCTCCGCTCCTGGAAGGTAAATGTCTAGGCCGCAATCCTAGGGCTCTATTTATCCGCTTCTCTCACTCAGCGTTCTCCCCGCAAGTCCGCTCCTCTCCGCTCCGCTCCCACAAGGTAAGTGTCTAGGCTGCGATCCTCGGGCTCTATTTATCAGCTCCTCGCTCGGCGTTCTTCCCACAGGTCTGCTCCTCTCTGCTCCGCTCCCAGAAGCTAAGTTGAGCTGAATATAATACAGACATCAGTTTGACCCATTAAAAATACTATGAAAGTAAGAAGATTCAAAGATTTTTAATTAAGCCTAACTTCAAATCATCACATGAAATAAAGGATGAAGAAGGCAGCACCTTTATCAATCCTCTGTCAGTATTCTGATGAAAAAAGGTGTTGCTGCACAGCCTGTCAAGAAATTTAATTAGCCTGCTGCAGGGAAGTTTCAGATTACTGGTATATGGAAGAACAGGCACAGCTGAACATGAGAGTGATAGAGTGATACGGGGTCATTTTAAAGTAACCAGCCAAATGTGGAAAACTGACAGGATCAGATCAGCCACCCATTTTACACACCGCCCTGTCTTACTTTCCATTGACTTTGATGGAAGGTAAAATCGCCAGGGTACAAAAAATAGCCCCGCATCTTATCACCTTAGTTTCCGACTAGGCTGGTTAGGTTAAAATTAACCCGCTGTCTCCGTAATGGACAGAGAAATCAGAATTACTACAATGTGAACCTTTTTGTTCAATTTTCCTGAAGCAAAAATCAACTGGCCTATTAATTTAAAAATGGATGGGATTCATTAATGCCATTAATCTATTTCAGTTAGACATCTTAAATTACTTGTCGCATTTCTTATGATTAAACCAAGAATGAAACTTTTCGCTATTTTTCCCAGAGATGCACTCATTAGCCTTTGCAAGCTACCGTCCCGTCTCCAGCTTCCCTTTCCTGTCCAAAGTCATTAAACATGTTGTCACCTCCCAAATTCGTTCCCATCTTTCCCAGAACTCCATGTGTGAATCCCTCCAATCAGGTTTCCATTCCTGCCACAATTCCGAAATGGCTCTTACGAAAGACACAAGTGATATCCGATCTGACAGTGACAAAGGTTATCCCTCCTTGTCCTTCTCAAACTGCAGCCTTTGACACAGTTGATCACACCACCCTCCACCAACGTCACTCCACCATCTTTCAGCTGGGTGGGCTAGCCCGTTCCAATCTTATCAATCTAGTCATAGCCAGAGAATCAACTGTCAATGACTTCTCTTCCCATTACCTAGTAGTTACCTCTGGCATCTGCCAAGCATCTATCCTTGGCCTCCTCCTATTTCTCATCTACATGCTGCCCCTCAGCGACATCATCCAAAAACACATCAGTTTCCACGGGCAGGATTTTTATTTAAATGTTGGGAACGAATAGGGGCGGACGTTCAATGCCTTTGGGTTGGCATGCTGGTTTCCCAAAACAAAATTGACCTGCTCAAAGTTTAACAGGCTCCGCCAAGAGCCGGAGGAAGCAGCCAGCCCAAGATTAATAAATGGCCAGCTAAGCCTCTTTGTGAGCTTGGTGTCTGCTCGTTAAGCTCCAGTTTTGAATTTTGTTTGTAAGGCACGGGATCCACTGAGGGCCATGAAAGGGCCGAGGAGGCACAAATACAGTGAGGAGGAAGTCAGAACAGCGGGACAGCAACAAGAGGCACCATTAAAGAGGGAAAGGCTCAGAAAAGGCCCTCATTCACAGGCAACCAGTCGTACAGAGTCAGGAGAATTATCTGTCATATCTCTTCACTCCTGACAGGGGCATTTTGCAGCAGGGGGGGTTGGGGTGGGGCAGCTTTGGCCCAGGTGGATGGGTCCCTTTGCTTATGGGCCTCACGGCTTTGTAAGGAGGGGTTCAGGAAGACTGCACATTCCAATTAAAAGCAAGGAAGGACTTAACAGGAAATGGGAATAAGCTACTCCGAAATAGGATCAACTAGCGATAACAAGCAGCATCTGCAGAGCAGAGGCAGACTCCTGGGCAACAGTGGTGCAGGGGTAAGGACAAGGGGCAGGAAGTCAATGAAGGCGATACCCTTAGCAGAGAGTCTACTGCCAAAAGAGAAACTACCTCGGCAGTGTCGCAGAGGCTGCACCTGTGCAGGGAGATGGTTGATGACTTACGTGCCCTGTTGAAGGTCATCAAAGGTTCGTAGGAATCATCACCATGGCCTTCCTGTAGCTGTAAACGTTACAGTGTCCTTGCAACCGGGTCCTTCCAAGGAGTGGCAGCAGACACTGGTGGCATCTCTCAGGCAGCATCACATCATTGGATCATAGAGGTAATGGATGCTCTGTTCAAGAGGGCAGGGGATTACATTGATGGACAGGTGGACAGCTGCACTCCAGCTCAAAGGGCAGTGGGATTTGCCTCCGTCGCCGGATTCCTTAACAGCAAGGTATCCCACTCCCTAAACGTCCAGTTGGTATGCGACCACAGCAAGCACTTCTTGCAGGTGTGCGCACGCTATCCTGGAAGCTGTCATGATGTCTACATCCTCCGGCAATTGCAGGTGCCGCAGTTCTTCATGGAACAACTGGAAATCCGTGGATGTCTGTTAGCGAATCAGGCTTATCCCATGAGGAGATGGCGAATGACTCCGGTGCATAACCCTGCGATGGAGGCTGAAAGACGCTACAGCCATAACCCACCTGCCACCAAAGGACATCACTGAGCTGGCCAGTGGGTTCGTTAAAATGAGGTTCAGGTGCCCTGACCAGTTGGGTGGCGCTCTTAAGGGTCAAGGCACATTATGGTGGTCTGCTGGGTACTTCATGATACGGCTATTCAAAGAAGTGTAGACCTTGAAGAGGGAGAAGGGCTGGAATGACACGCCTCCTCAGAGAAGGAAGAGGATGTGGATGAAGAAGAGGAGAAGGCTGAAGGAGAACTGGAGAATTGCCATGCATTCCCTGAACCTGGGGATGTGAGATCTTTTCACCCTATGTTGGACTCCCTTTTTTCCCTATCAATGTCCCAGTGGCTTGCGACTCTGGCCAGATCAAGGGCCAGCTCCTCAAAATGCATCAGTTATGTGACCTGGGGGACTCCACCGCCTAAGCATGCCCCATGCTTTGCAGAGATGTTGCCGTGGTAGGCTCGGGAGGCGGAACGCTTATCAGGATGGCAGGGATGCTAGGGCCATTCTGATCCCGAGATGTTTCACCTGAGCGAGACTCAGTCTGCAGGACATTTGGAGAGGTTTTCCTTAATTTGAGTGAGAGCAAGCATTCATTAACAAAAGTCAGCAACCTTCCAACGGCACAAACACTGCAAGGCTCCAGAGTCTCCAGCTGACATATTCTTTCCCAACATACTCCTTTGCGCTTCTAACCCTTATTTTCCATTTTCCTACCTTTCGTCATGACGAAATGAAAACACACAAGTCTGCCTTATTGCAACAACATGCTTTTTTACATAACAGTTTGATGTCATGTACAACAGAAACACACAAGTGACCCACAAAGTGATATTACTGACATGGTGGCCTGCACTCATGTCCACTCCTACAAGTTGCTCCCCCTGTGGCTGAGGATGAGGTGGAGGCTGACTGCTCACTTGCACCTGTCTGTGCCTGAGATGCCCTGTGGCTGTCGGCCTCGTTATGGAGGTGCCAGGGAGGCACCTCCAAACGATGTTGCACCGTCATCACTTCAGGGGCAGTCTCTGTCATACGGCATGACTCTACAGATGCTTCTGTATGGTGGCAGATGATGATTCCAGAGTCCCATGAGGGGGAGGCCCCCTCATCACCATCTGTCGCCAACTCAACCCTTGCATGGCACTCTTGATCCCTAGATGGAACCACTACCTGGGGCACAGCTGGCATCTACTCCAGGCTTCTTTGCGCCATTTGCACCATTAACCGGTCAATGCTACAAATTGTGACATGCGTTCTCTGCATGTCAATGCACTGTTCCTGCATCCACTCTGAGTGATGCTGTCATATGGCTCTCCATGAGGTTAGCCACTCTCTCAATGAAGGAGCTCATGCGCTCGAGGCACTGAGACATTGTAGAGCACATGAGATGAATGGACTTCTCAAGTAACTCTGACATTTGAGCACACATCTCACACTGGTTCTCCAGGTAGAGCCGACTGTTTTCATGACTCCATAAGCTCTGCATCTCCATCCTGCTGAGCAGGGCTGTTCCTGTCTTCCAACCTCTGAGGGGGACTGGCTACAGAAAACTCTGCCTTCCCCATTTCCTCTTACTCTGAAATGATGTGCACTTCATCCTAATAACATGCGAGGACCCAACAAGCTCTGAGTCTCTGCACTGGTGGAGGGTGCACAAGAAAGATATGAAAATGCAGGGTCTAAGGTGTCTTCCTCCTCTGACTCCTCCAGAACAGGTTGATGGTACCTTAACTCCTCCCCCTCTGCTGCTGACCCTGTGGGAGACAGAACAGAAATCGGCACAAACAACAGATGCTTCTACTCCTCGAAAAAAATGAGATAACAGCTTATGCATTGACAGCTCGTTGTTTAGTTTAGTTTAGTTTAGAGATACAGCACTGAAACAGGCCCTTCGGCCCACCGAGTCTGTGCCGACCATCAACCACCCATTTATACTAATCCTACACTAATTCCATATTCCTACCACATCCCCACCTGTCCCTATATTTCCCTACCACCTACCTATACTAGGGGCAATTGCTAATGGCCAATTAACCTATCAACCGGCAAGTCTTTGGCATGTGGGAGGAAACCGGAGCACCCGGAGGAAACCCACGCAGACACAGGGAGAACTTGCAAACTCCACACAGGCAGTACCCAGAATTGAACCCGGGTCGCTGGAGCTGTGAGGCTGCGGTGCTAACCACTGCGCCACTGTGTCGCCCTGTGTTGTACTGGGAGGATTGCCATCCATTCCCTGAACCTGAGGATGTGATATCTTTTCACCCTATGTTGGACTCCCTTTTCGATGTATCAATGTCCCAGTGGCTTGTGACTCTTGGCAGATCAAGGGCCACCTCCTCAAAATGCGCCAGTGATGCGACCTGGGGGACTCCAGCGCCCAAGCATGCCCTCTCGCTCTCTCTGGTATTGTTCTCCCATTTGGCCTGCGAGGTAAAGAAAGATGCCTTTAGGACAATGCCTCTCTTCCCTCACCAACTGCAGCTTTTCATTCGCATAGGTTGCTGCAGACTTCCTGTAGCCTACTGTTCAATGGAGCTCAGATAATTAGCTATGCTTATGGGTCATCAATGATGCCGTGCGTACATCCCCCCTATGGTCAAGTGAACTCTATGCGCCCAAAGGATGCCCTTCACTTTTGCATACCGGTGATTGCTGGCCAGGAGGCATGCCATCTGGGTTTATCTCTGAACTCACCTTGCCAAATCTAAGCAGGTCATTGAAATATTTCCTGCACAGGACCCAGTTCCTCCTCACCACTCCTCTGCACCTGACCTCATGAGCCACCTCCAGCCATGACCACTTGGTCAGCCTCAGGGATAGGCACCGACATGTTGCACCACAGACATTTGACAAAATTACTGACTCAGCCACAGCTAAGGGGTAATTAATCTATATATAAACTGTATAGCCGATCTAATGCCATCAAAACACAGTCTGATTTAAAACACATTTCTCCCTATAAAGTAGCTAAGCATACAAACATCAATAGACAGCAGCACAACTGTATTAGCTAGCTAGCAAGCAAAATAGTATGCAACGCCAATGCAAATTACTTTTGGTGACAGAATAGTGCTAGCTACACCATGTCACAGGGTGGTAGATGGGCCTTATTGGATGTCCTCTGTCAGGATCACAAATTCATCCAATAAACCATGAAACTCAAGGAGAGGATTGTTATTGGGGCTATTGAGGTGAGGCAGTAAAAAAATCAACAATCGGAAGACGGACCATTTCTCACACTGCTGTTGTCACAAGACAACTTAACCCATGATGTTCAATGTTTTTGGAACTTCTCCACCTGCTTGTAATATGCGTCTGAAGACAGGGCATCCAACAAAGGGGCAGTGATCTCCAAATCAGGAGAATTTTATAGGATGGAGCAGATAATACTTAAGAAGAGTTATGTACGGAAAAAGCAGAGTGTGACAGGAAGGGACAGGGAGCTTAATGGTAGGTGGCCAAGACCAAGTTATTCATCTTGACAGGCTGTTAAACTAGGTCCTGGATTCTAAAATACAGAAACAACAGAATCGCTCACAGACAAAATGTCATTTGCTCACCAAAGTTAGTGACAAAATTAGATTAACATAATTACAAATAAAGAGCACCCTTCAGTTCCTCCAATAAAGCAATTCCCTTAAATTCAATATGTCGATAACTCAGCTTATCACTGTCGATTCTGATTCAGCTCTGACAAGATAATTATTAACAAAAAGCTGTTCTGCAAGAAGTTGATCAGTTGTTACTGCATGTATTATTCTGTTATTAAATGTTTAGTCACTATCTGTAAGATTGTACTCCAGATTAACCAATTTATGTCCAAGCCAAAACTCTTACCTGTTAGCCAAAGGTACACTCTTAACGTAATATAATTATATGATACAGACAACTTTCAAATGACACTGGCCACTCAGGTTATTGGCCCTCAAACTGGATAGTAAATGATGCACATTGCAGTTACTGATCTTTGACATACTTGTAAAAATTGTCCTTTAATCCAATTCAAAGTGAAAAAATCAGTTAATGGCTGTTTCTAACATAATAAATTTTTACTATGGCTTTAATTTTTCGTTGGGCGGGAGGCCCCATCCAACATCCGAAACGTCGGTGGCATGCCTGCCTCCACCGGGCCTGGGGATCCAGATTGAGATTTTTCACTCCCCAGGCCTTTAATTAGTCTTGGGCGGGAATTCCTGCCTCCTTGAGAAAGTCCCGCCTAATGGAGCTGCCAGCCTACCAGTGGGGGGGCAGCTCTTAGTCCCAGCAGCGCCACCAGGAGCGGTGGCCACTGCTGGGACTACACCCAGCCATCGCAAGCAAGATGAAGGATGGCCCCAGAAGACAGGTCAGTGCTGATGGAGGGTACAGAGTGTGAAGGAGGGTGTTGGGTAAGTGAGTGGATTTTAAGGGTTAATCTCTCTGAAATCTAGTTTTTGTTTTGTTTACACTTAGCAAGTAACTAAAATTACTGTTTAAGTTAAGAGGCAAGTTAGATTTCTTACAGTTTTAAACAGGCATAAAAAGCCCTCTGAGAGTAGCTGTAGTTAGTTAATTAGGTAGCTAGCTTAAACTGGTTGCTGAGCTCTTGAAGAGCTCTAGCAAAGCTCACACATCATTGTTTTCAGACAGGATAATTCAGGGGACACTCAGTGCTGCTTGACAGGTGAAGTGTCGCGGCGGGAGTATGTGGGAGCTCCTGGTTGCCATGGCAGTCCATGGCAACCACATCTGTGGCAAGTGTCTGCAGCTTGAGGAGCTTTGGCTCAGAGTCATTGAGCTGGAGGCCGAGCTGCAGACACTGCGATGCATCAGGAAGGGGGAAAGTTACCTGGTCACTTTGTTTCAGAAGGCAGTCACACCCCTTAGGATAGGGTCATCTGTTTCGGTCAGTTGTCGGGGATAGGGCGGCACAGTGGCGCAATGGTTAGCACCGCAGCCTCACAGCTCCAGCGACCCGGGTTCAATTCTGGGTACTGCCTGTGTGGAGTTTGCAAGTTCTCCCTGTGTCTGCGTGGGTTTTCTCCGGGTGCTCCGGTTTCCTCCCACAGCAAAAAGACTTGCAGGTTGGTAGGTAAATTGGCCATTATAAAAATTGCCCCGAGTATAGGTAGGTGATAGGGACAGGTGGGGATATGGTAGGAATATGGGATTAGTGTAGGATTAGTATAAAATGGGTGGTTGATGGTCAGCACAGACTCGGTGGGCCAAAGGGCCTGTTTCAGTGCTGTATCTCTAAACTAAACAGGACGGTGTGATTGCGGGTCAGGCAGGTACAGGGATCGAGAAGGTGGGAGTGGAGGAGCTTCAGCCCTTGCAATTGAGCAACAAGTTTGAGGTTCTTGCAGCTTGTTTGGACAAGAGCGAGGGCTGTAGTGTGGATGAGCAGAGTGACCATGGCACTATGGTACAGAAAGTCGTTCAAGTGGGGGGAGCAAACAGGAAAGTACTGGCAGTAGGGGACAGTGTAGTGAGGGGGATAAACACTGTTCCCTGCAGCAAAGAGCGAGAGTCCAGAAGACTGTGGTGCCTGCCCAGTGCCAGGGTTCGGGACATCTGCTCAAGGCTGGAGAGGAACTTACAGTGGGAGAGGCAGGATCCAGTCGTCGTGGTCCATGTAGGTACCAATAGGCAAGACAAGGAAAGAGGTTCTGCATAGTCAGTAGGAGGAGCTAGGCACCGAATTAAGAAGCAGAACCTCTCTGGATGATTACCTGAGCCACGTGCAAATTAGAGTAGAGCAAGTAAGATTAGAGAAATTAATGCCTGGCTCAAAGACTGGTATGGTAGAAGTGGGTTCCCGTTCGTGGGGCACTGGCATCAGTACAGGGAAAAGTGGGAGCTGCACCATTGGGACGGTCTACACCTGAACCATGCTGGAACCAGTGTGTTCTAGTCAGTCGCACTGCTTGGGAAGTGGAGAGGATTTTAAACTAAATATTGGGGGCAAGGGATAAAATTTGCAAAGATGTGATAAATCAAAGAATAGAGACAAGGGGCTGGGTTTTACATCGGGCGGACGGGAGCTGGCCACCGACGTAAAAGTCAGTGGCGAACCCGCTTCTGCCTAGCCCGGGGTTCCGTCTGGCATTTTACGGGTCCCCGAGCTTTAACTGTTCCGAGGCAGGACTTCCACCCGCTTGAGGGAGGAGGTCCCGCCTCACTGAGCTGCCAGCCAATCATCGGGCCGGCAGCGCTTAATCCCAGCAGCGCCACCGGCAGCAATGGCCACTGCTGGGACTGCCACCCAGCCGGGGACATGAAGCCAGGACTGCAGGTATGTTTGGGTTGCCTCACTAGGGTAATCGGTCGGGCCCCGGCAAAGCAAGGGTGGTCTTTGGGGGCAAGGGGGCATCTTGCATCCTGGGGGTGGTTGGGGAAGCAGGGCTGGCCCTCAACCCTGTGCCCGATTGTCAGGGCCCCCCCCCTCCCAGGGCATAGAGAAGCCGACAACTCTCACCAGGCGGCCTTTCCCGGCTCCAGGACATCCACTTAGAGTCATAGAGTCATAGAGAGATACAGCACGGAAATAGGCCCTTCGGCCCACAAAGTCTGTGCCGACCAACAACCATCCATTTATACTAATCCTACATTAATCCCATATTCCCTACTACATCTCCACCATTCACCTACCACCTACCTACACTAGGGGCAATTTACAATGGCCAATTTACCTATTAACCTACAAGTCTTTGGCTGTGGGAGGAAACTGGAGCACCCGGCGGAAACCCACGTGGTCACAGGGAGAACTTGCAAACTCCTCATGGGGAGTACCCAGAACTGAACCCGGGTCGCTGGAGCTGTGAGGCTGCGGGCAAAATCCCCGTGGAGGTGGGTGAAGGCCCTTAAGCGCCGTTATGTGGCCACTTAAGGGCCTTGATTGGCCTGGGGCAGACGGCCTGTTTTTTGCACCCCCCCACCTCGCCCTACATAAAGTGGGGAGGAGGCAGGAGCAGGTCGGGAAGGCATCCCGGAGCCTCCCGCTGAATTTTACACCACCCACCCCACCCCCACCATCCGGCTCGCTGGGGTGGTGTAAAATTCCAGCCAAAGCAAGAGGGAAAGGTATTAGTATGGGAAAAGATAAACAGACCATGACAGGAAGGGACAGTGATTACAGGTCTAAGAGTAAATCTGCAGACAAGGTTAGAGGTTACAAAAATAATAAACGGATAAAACTAAAAGCTCTGTATCTGAATGCATGTAGCATTCGAAACAAAACAGAGGAACTGATAGAGCAAATATATATAAATATGTATGATCTGATAGCCATTACAGAGACATGGCTGCAGGATGGCATAGATTCAAACCTGAATATTGAAGGGGACTTGACATGTAGGAAGGACAGGAAGATAGGAAAATGTGGAGGGGTGGCTCTGTTAATTAATGATGGTATTATACACTAGAGAGGGACGACCTAAATTCAGGAAACCTGGATGTAAAAGCAGTTTGGATCGAGATGAAAAACGATAAAGGTACGAAGTCACTTGTAGGAGTGGTGTACAGGCCTCTTAACAGTAACCACACTGTAGGACGGAGTATAAAGGAAGAAATAATGGGTGCTTGTCAGGAAGTTACGGTGATAATCATGGGTGATTTTAATCTACATATAGACTGGAAAAATTAGATGGGCAAAGGTAGCCTCGATGAGAAGTTCATACAATGTTTTCGGGAGAGTTTCTTAGAACAGCACATCTGGAACCAACCAGAAAGCAGCCTATACTAGACCTGGTATTGTGCAACAAGACAGAATTGATTAATGACCTCATAATGAAGGTGCCCCTAGGCAGCAGCGATCATAACATGACTGAATTTTACAATCAGTTTGAGGGAGAGAAGAGTGGGTCTAAGACTAGTAGTTTAAACTTAAATAAGGGCAATTGAGTGCATGAAGGCAGAGCTAGCAAAAGTGAACTGGCAAATTAGGTTAAGGAATAGGACAATAAAGATGCAGTGGCAGACATTTAAGGGGATATTTCAGAATACACAGAATAGATACATTCCAACAAGCAAGAAAAATTCCAAGGGGAGGACCCACTATCCGTGGTTACAGTTAGTATCAAACTTAAAGAAAAAGCATATAATTGCGCAAAGATGGGTGGCAGGTTAGAAGATTGAACAGAATACAAAAAGCAGCAAAGAATGACGAAAAGATTAATAAAGAGGTTAAAATTAGAGTAGGAAAGAAATCTAGCGAGAAATATAAAGACAGATAGTAAGAGTTCCTATAGATATTTAAAAAAGAAAAGTTAACAGGGTGAATGTTGGTCCTATAGAAAGTGAGTCTGGGGAATTAATAATAGAAAATAAGGAGATGGCAGATGAATTGAACAGGTATTTTGCACTGGTTTCCAATAAAAAGGATATAAATAACATCCCAGAAATAGCTGTAAATCAGGAAATGGAAGGGAGGGAGGAACTCAAGAAAATTACAATCATCAGGGAAGTGGTACTAAACAAATAGTTGGAGCTACGGGCTGACAATTCCCCAGGTCCTGATGGACTTCATCCTAGGGTCTTAAAAGAAGTGGCAAGTGAGATTGTTGATGCATTGGTTTTAATTTTTCAAAATTCCCTAAATTCAGGGAAGGTTCCATTAGATTGGAAAATAGCCAATTTAACTCTTTTATTCAAAAATGGAAGAAGACAGGAAGCAGGAAACTATAGGCCAGTTAGCTTAACATTGGTCATATTTAAAATGTTAGAGAAGCTATTATTAAAGATGTGATAGCAGGGCACTTGGAAAAATTCAAGGTAATCAGGCAGAGTCAACATGGCTTTGTGAGAAGAAATCACGTTTAACCAATTTATTGGAGTTCTTTGAAGAAGTAACATAAGCTGTGGATAAAGGGAAACCAGTGCATGTACTGCACTTAGAAATCCAGAAGGCATTTGATAAGGTGCCACATCAAAGGTTATTGCAGAAAATAAAAGCTCATAGTGTAGGGGTAACATTTTGGCAGGATAGAAGATTGGCGAGCTAACAGGAAACAGAGAGTCAGCATAAATGGGTCATTTTCTGTTTGGCGAGATTTAACGAGTGGTGTGCCATAGGGATCAGTGCTGAGACCTCAATCGTTTACAATTTAGATAAATGACTTGGATCAAGGAACCGAAGGTATGGTTGCTAAATTTGCTGATGACACAAAGATAGGTAGGAAAGTAAGTTGTGAAGAGGACACAAGCAGGTTACAAAGGGATATCGATAGATTAATTGAGTGGGCAAAGATCTGGGAAATGGAGTATAATGTGGGAAATTGTCCATAAAAAAGCATATTATCTAATGGTGAGAGATTGCAGAGCTCTCAGATGTAGAGGGACCTGAGTGTCCTAGTGCATGAATCGCAAAAGATTGGTATGCAGGTACAGCAAGTAATTAGGAAAGCTAATAAAATGTTATTTATTGCAAGGGGAACTGAATACAAAAGTAGGGAGGTTATGCTTCAGCTATATAGGGCATTGGTGAGACAACATCTGGAGTACTGTGTACAGTATTGGTTTCCTTATTGAAGGAAGGATGTAAATGTGCTGGAAGCAGTTCAGAGAAGGTTTACTAGAATAATACCTGGAATGGGCGGGTTGGCTTATGAGGAAAGGTTGGACAGGCTAGGCTTGTATCCGCTGGAGTTTCGAAGAGTAAGAGGCGACTTGATTGAAACATATAAGATTTTGAGGGGTCTTGACAGGGTGTATGTAGAAATAATGTTTCCTCTTGTGGGAGAATCTAGAACTAGGGGTCACTGTTTAAAAATAAGGGGACGCCCATTTAAGACAGAAATGGGGAGAAATTTTTTCTCAGAGCGTCGAGAGTCTTTGGAACTCTCTTCCTCAAAAGGCGGTGGAAGCAGAGTCCTTGAATATGCTTAAGGCAAACGTAGATAGATTCTTGATAAGCAAGGGGGTGAAAGGTTATCGGGGGTAGACGGGAATGTGAAGTTGAGATTACAATCAGATCAGCGATGATCTTATTGAATGGCAGAACAGGCTTGAGGGGCCAAGTGGTCTACTCCTGCTCCTAATACATATGTTCATAGGTTTTTAGGGACTCGCCGGGGGAAAATCGGTCGGGCCCTGGCAAGGCATGGGGGGGGGGGGGGGGGGGGGGGAGTTGATTAAGGGGGCGGGGGAATGTTGTGCATTGGGATCGGTCCTCCGTGGGACACGGTGAACCCGATCAGGAGGGCCCCCACCAGCCTGCAAGAAGATCGCCTGGTGTTACCAGGTGGGGTTTTTGAGGCTTTTGCCGTCCAGCCACCAAGGATAGAAATACCCCCAGCAGCAGGAGGAGGTCCTTAGGTGCCAGTTAATCGGCCATTTATGGGCCTTGATTGGCCTGGGGCGGGTGGGCTGTTTCTTGTCACCACCTCCCTGTGCAAAATTGCAGCGGGGGCAGGAACGCCCCCCCCCTCCCACCCCCCACTTCCCAATCAATTTTACGCTGCCCCCACTCCCCCACCACCACCACCAGCCAGCTCATTTGCGGGGCATAAAATTCCAGTCCATGTCTTCCCTGACAGTTTTGTCATGAACACGTGCTATGCCGAATGATATTCTTCTTAATCCATCAGTTAAAAACTTGAATTAATCTAAAAGGAACTGATAAAATATGACTGCTCGCAACTAAAATGGCCACCAAAATTTGCACCAAAATACCTTACATTCCAATGTATCTAGGTTGAGACGTAAGGACTGGTCAATTCCCAATCAGAATAATAGCTTGGATATTTTGAATGGGCTATCTGTCCTGCTTTCATTACAAAACATTAAAGGCAATCTTGGAACATTAACACTGGTGGGGACGGACCACTCAAAGGGTAATCACTGGAACAATGGGACCCTGAGAGATTGGAATTCGTAGACATGATCTAATTAATTTGCAAGAGAGAGAATACACTGGGCCATCATGTGACAGACCCCCATCTGTGTGAAACTAGCTGCTCTTTCTTCCTGCAGGCAGACAGGCATCTGTGATTCACGAGTAAGGACCCAAGTGGAGTCCCTCTCTCCTTCTCTCTCTCCCCAGGCCACTTTGCAAATTCGAACCCTACCTACTGGCTGTAACCACCCAAGCCCATCATTGCTGCAGACAGAGACTCCATGAAGAAAACCATCTGCATCACTATCTCCAAGAAAACCCTGAACCAGCTGGCCACATCTATAAGCCAGAACCCTCAGGACCAGTGAGTTTGGACGGAAAACAACTGAGTTACCAAAGTCCACAGACTGAATACACTTTTTTTATTATTGCTCCGGACTCTAATCTAACCAATCTAGTCTTCACAATCTATAACCTATTTGTGTGTGTGATTCTCGTGTGTTTGTGTGTATTTTACTTAGATCGATTTTAAGTACAATAAAACTCACCTCTTTCTTGATTAAACTCATCAAAACATGTCTGATTGGCTCTTTTATGATCATAGCACATAAATGGTTAAATACTCACTGGATTGGTTAAGCATTTGCACTTTTTGAAAGAAATAAACCCTGTTGCGGTCAAACATGGAAGGATAAGAGGGGAGCCTTTCGACCACTCCTCACTTGATCGGAACAGTTTTTAAAACTGCAAATGTAGCATGGATTTTGTTAAGGAATTGTAGACAGTTCATCATAGATTAAGGTTTATTAAAGCTATTGTTACATTGTATTTACTATTGTATATGGGTCAGTAGCATCCTGTTTTTGCCAATATCACTCAGTCCCATTACACTGTACTCTTGTATTCATGAGGATCTGAACAGTGCTGACTTCTCGAGATTTCTTCGATTTTCTTGCCTGTTTTCCCCTCAAAAGAAGTTCTGAAATAATGGGATTCCAACAAGCGGAATTGCAACATTTATATGGAAGTAAAAGTCCACTAACATCCAACATGTCACAGAGCTTGTGTACCAAGTGAAAGTAATGTATGCCAGAGCATCGAAATCAAGACATTCCCTAAGTGACGTTCGCCATTTTAAAATACATAACACAAGCCTTTAAACTTGTGTTTTAAAATAACCTAGCTGCAAGGAAGTGGGGAAGAGAAACAGAGAGAGAAGGGGACAGAGAGAGAGAGATAGAGAGAGGGGAGAGAGAAAGAGAGGGGGGACAGAGAGAGACGGGGGTGTCCAATATTTTTTCCTGGGGGGGGTGGGGGCCACATTGCTATTTTTGTCTTCCATGGGAAGCCGCTAAGACAATTTCAGGAAGATAAAGGTATTAACAATTTATCTTACTATTAATCAAAACAACAAATGTTCAGTTTTGTGACGAAGCTTTAAATGAGAAGACTAATTTATTGACTTACTTTAGTGATTTAGTGAGATACCTAGCATTCCTTTTTACTTGCACAAGTAGTCAATGTCTTCCCGCATACTTGTAGCGATGCGCAGTATTCTAGATAGATGTTCATCTGTCAGGAGTAATCTTGATCGCCCTCTCTCCCTCTCCCTTTCCTCCCCCCCTATCTCTCTCTCTCTCCTTCCCTCCGCCCTCCCCTTCTCTCCCCTCACTTTCTCTTCCTCTCCGCCCTTTCTTTCCTTGCTCTCCTCCTTGCTCTCTCCCCCACTCTCTTTCTCTCACCCCCCTCTCTCTCACCCTCCCACTCTCTCTACCACACCCCTCCCCCCGTGACCATTGTTGAGAGCGGGAATATCGGTTTCCAAACTCTGGACAGCTTCGGGGTTTATTGGCAAGCTTTTTAAAAAAAAGATCAGAACCCGCTGGAAAACTCCAAAGCTGTCCGAAGTTCAGAAGCGCTGTTCCCTCTCAGCACCTGTCATCTGTCAGCTGTGAAATTGACAGTGCAATTCTTTTTACAGCCACTCTGGTCGGAAAGAAGAAGCCAACGGGAAATTTCTTGTCACTAAAATTACCAGTCAATATCTTTTACCATGGACACTGGTATGGCACTTTGCCAACCCTTGGTCAGCCTTCCAGGCTTTCTCATGCAACTAGCAGGGAACAGGATGCTTCTCCATGCTGTCACCGCCTCCAGCAGCACCTCAAGTGAGGTGTCAGAAAAATGGTGGCTGCCCTGGCTCAGCTTTTCCTTCCATCATGGAGTTGAAAAGCTACCACAGCAATCACTGGTGCTCATCCTTTAAACCGGGCCTGCTGTTCCTTGTGTCCTGCCACCACGAATTGCGCAGCGAACATTAGTCTGGGCCAATTAATTGATTTTTCAATTAAAATTGCAACGCATGCACATTGCCAACGAGGTGTGGGGTCGGGACCCGGAAATGAACGCGATGCTGGAGTCCCAACCCCAGAACTGAAATCCAGCCCCAGGTAACGCTGACAACACCCAGCTCTACCTCACCACCACCTCTTTCACCTCCTCCACTGTTGCTAAATTATCAGACTGCTTGTCAGACATCCAGTACTGGATGGACAGAAACTTCCTGCAATTAAATATTGGGAAAACTGAAGCTATTGTTTTCAGTTCCCACTCTAATCTCTGCTCCCTAGCTACCGAATCCATCCCTCTCCCTGGCAACAGTCTGAGATTAAATCAGTCTGTTCACAATCTTGGTGTCACATTTGACCCCGACATGTGCTTCTGACCACATATTCGTACCATCACTCAGACCTCCCACTTCCACTTCTGAACATCACCCGACTTCGCACCTGTCTCAGCTCATCTGCTGCTGTAACCCTCATTCATGCCTTCGTTACCTCTAGACTTGACTATTCTAACACACTCCTGTCCAGCCTCCCACAGTCGAGCCTCTGTAAATTTAAGGTCATCCAAAACTCTGCTGCCCATGTCCTAACTCGCACCAAATCCCGTTCACCCATCACCCCTGTGCTCGCTGGCCTACATTGGTTCCCGGTTAAGTAACATTTCAATTTTAAAATTCTCATCCTTATTTTGAAATCCTTCCATGGCTTGGCATCTCCCCATCTCTGTAATTTCCTCTAGCCCCACAACCCTCCAAGATCTCTGCACTCCTCTAATTCTGGCCTCTTGAGCATCCCAAATTTTAATCGCTCCTCTATTGGTAGCTATGCCTTTAGCTGCCTAGGCCCTAAGCTCTGGAATTTCCTTCCTAAACCTCGCCACCTCTCTTTCCTTCTTTAAGATGCTCCTTAAAACCTACCTCTTTGACTAAGCTTTTGGTCTTCTGGACTAATATCTCTTCATGTGGCTCGGTGTCAAATTTTGTTTGATAACTCTTCTTTGAAGTGCTGTGGTATATTTTACTACAAGTTTAAATACAAGTTGTTGTTTTTGTATTTATACAACACCTTTAATGCAATAAAATGTCACAACATGCTTCACAGCAGTGTTACAAAGCAAAATGTGACACCAAACCACAGAAAGAGATATTAGAATAAATGACTAAAACCGTGGTTTAAGAGATAGGGTTAAAGTAGCTTAATGAAGGAAAGTGAGGTGTAGAAGTGGAGAAGTTTATGGAGGGAACTCCAGAACTTAGGGAATAAAAGCAAAATACTGCGGATGCTGGAAATCTGAAATAAAAACAAGAAATGCTGGAACCACTCAGCAGGTCTGGCAGCATCTGTGAAAAGAGAAGCAGAGTTAACGTTTCGGGTCAGTGACCCTTCTGTTTTTATTCCAGAACTTAGGGCCCAGGCAGCTGACGGCACAGCCACTAATAGTGGAGCGATTAAAATCGAGTACGCTCAAGACACTGGCATTCGAGGAGCACAGATACCTCGGAGGGTTGTAAGGCTGGAGAAGCTTACAGAGATAGGGAGGAGTGCAGCAATGGAAGAATTTGAAGACAAGGTTGTGTACGTTAAAATTGAAGTGCTGCTGCATCAGGAGCCAACGTAGGTCAGTGAGAACAGGGGTGAATGGGATTTAGTGTGAATTAGGAAAGGAGCAGCAGAGTTTGAGATGAGCTCAATTTTATGTAGGGTGGAAGTTGGGAGGCTATCCAGGAGAGTATTAGAGCAGATTGTGTGGTCAGAAGCTCATCTTAGGGTTAAACATGACACCAAGGTGCGAATGGCCTGGTTCATTCTTAAGACAATTGCCAGGGAGAAGGAAGAAGCCAGCAGTTTCCTTATGATTAGGAGGAGGAAATTTTTGCTCCTCCATTACTGTGTGTTGGGCAAGCAGTGCAACAAATTACAAAAAGTGGAGGTGTCAAGAGAAGTAGAGCTGGGTGTCACCAGCATACATTTGGAAACTGATTTGTTTTCAGACAATGCCACCAAGGGGCAGCATGTTCATGAGAAACTGGAGGAGGGGCCAAGGATAGGTCCTTGGGGAACTCCAGAGGCAATGGTGCAGGAACAGAAAGAGAAGCCACTGAAGGTGATTCTCTGACTAAGACTGAATAAATAAGAATGGAGCCTGGCAAGGTTATGTTATGTCATTGCATTATGTAATGGTGTCATTCATTGGTTCTACCAAAACCTAGAGCACTCTAACGTCTGATCATATACATACAACAAACAAGGCAATTGAACAACAGTGACACAACATACTGCTGTTCATGAATTTGGTAGATAGCGCCACTTTGTGATTCATTTTGCATATCTTAGAATCTTTACAACATCCATACAATCATCACTTTCACACAACCTGCCCTTATTGAAACACCAGCCTCCCAACTACAACATGATACCATCTCTTTCTATGTGTGTCTGAGTAGGTTGAACATACAAATTAGGAGCAGGAGTAGACCATTCAGCCCCTCGAGCCTGCTCCACCATTCAATAAGATCATGGTTGATCTGAATGTAACCACAACTCCACATTCACGCCCAGCTCCGATAACCTTTCACCTGCTTGCTTATCAAGAATCTATCAACCTCTGTCTTAAAAATATTCAAAGTCACTGCTTCCACCGCCTTTTGAGGAAGAGAGTTCCAAAGACTCTCAACCCTCTGAGAAAAAATTTCTCCTCATCTCTGGCTTAAATGGGCGACCCCTTATTTTTAAACAGTGAACCCTAGTTCTATATTCTCCCACAAGAGGAAACATCATTTCCACATCCACCGTCAAGAACCCTCAGGATCTTATATGTTTCAATCAAGTCGCCTCTCACTTTTCTAAACTCCAGCGGATACAAGCCTAGCCTGTCCAACCCTTCCTCATAAAACAACCTGCCCATTCCAGCTATGTGTCTAGTAAACCTTCTCCGAACTGCTTCCAACACATTTACATCCTTCCTTAAATAAGGAAACCAATACTGTACACAGTACTTCAGTTGTGGTCTCACCAATGCTCTGTATAACTGAAGCATAACCTCCCTACCTTTGTATTCAGTTCCCCTCACTATTAGCTTTCCTAATTACTTGCTGTACCTACATATGAACCTTATGCGATTCATGCACCAGGATGCCCAGATAGATCCCTCCACATCTCAAGCTCTGCAATCTCTCACCATTTAAATAATATGCTTCTTTTTTATTCTTCCTGCCATAATGGACAATTTCACATTTTCCCACATTACACTCCATTTGCCAGATCTTTACACACTCACTTAAACCTATCTATATCCCTTTGTAGCCTCTTTTTGTCCTCTTCACAACATATTTTCCAAACTATCTTTGTGTCATCAGCAAATTTAGCAACCATACCTTTGGTCCCTTCATCCAAGTCATTTATATAAATTGTAAGAAGTTGAGGCCCCAGCACTAATCCCTGTGGCACACCACTCATTAAATCTTGCCAACCAGAAAATGACCTATTTCTGCCCACTCTGTTTCCTGCTAGCTAGCCAATTTTCTAATCATGCCAATATGTTACCCCTACACTGAGCTTTTATTTTCCGCAATATCCTTATAAAATGCCTTCTGGAAATCTAAGTACAGTACATGCAATGGTTCCCCTTTATCCACAGCTTATGTTACTACTTCAAAGAACTCCAATAAATTGGTTAAAGCTGATTTCCCTTTCACAAAACCATGTTGACTCTGCCTGATTACCGTGAATTTTTCCAAGTGCCCTGCTATAACATCTTTAATAATAGCTTCTCTAATATGTTCCCTATGACAGAGGTTAAGCTAACTGGCCTGTAGTTTCCTGCTTTCTGTCTCCCTCCATTTTTGAATAAAGGAGTTACATTCACAATTTTCCAACTCATGGAACCTTCCCTGAATTTAGGGAATTTTGGAAAATTAAAACCAATGCATCAACTATCTCACTAGCCACTTCTTTTAAGATCCTAGGATGAAGTCCATCAGGACCCTGGAAATTGTCAGCCCGTAGCTCCAACTATTTGCTCAGTACCACTTCCCTGATGATTGTAATTTTCTCCCTCCCTTCCATTTCCTGATTTACAGCTATTTCTGGGATGTTACTTGTATCGTCTAAATTGGAAACCAATGAAAAATACCTGCTCAAATCATCTGCCGTCTCCTTATTTTCCATTATCAATTCCCGAGACTCACTTTCTATAGGACCAATACTCACTTTGTTAGTTCTTTTCTTGTTTAAATATCTATAGAAACTCTTACTATCTGTTTTCATATTTCTAGCTAGCTTTCTCTCATACTCTAATTTTTCTCTCCTATTAATCTTTTAGTCATTCTTTGCTTTTCTTTATATTCCGCCCAATCTTCTGACCTGCTACCCATCTTTGCGCAATTATATGCTTTTTCTTTAAATTTGTTAATATCTTTAAGGGTTCTCCCCTTGGAATTTTTCTTTCTCGTTGGAATATATCCAGACTGTGTATTCTGAAATATCCCCTTAAATGTCTGCCACTGCATCTTTATTGACCTATCCCTTAATCTAATTTGCCAGTTCGCTTTAACTAGCTCTGCTTTCATGCCCTCATAATTGCCCTTATTTAAGTTTAAAATACATGTCTTAGACCCATTCTTCTCTCCCTCAAACCGAATGTAAAACTGACTATTTATAATACGCACAGATCATTCCAAATAAATAGGTAAGTAAACCATTACAAACAAGTGGTCCCTAAGTCTGAAGGGCTTTTTTCCAAGGTATAATGGAATATGCCATTGTTGGTCTTTTTTGCTTCCCTCAGACCAAAATAGTATTTTATTATTCTGATGCTAGGGGGTTCTGTCAGGTTTTGACACACTTATTAATGACATTTTGTGAAGAATTTTCACAGGCAAGTGGAGGCGGGTTTGGGTGTTAAATCCCTGAAAAATGACGTTGGGTAGGGACTCCAACCTCATCCCGGCCTCTTCCAAGTTTCACATAGGCAGGTTTGCAGTGAGCAGGGAACCACCTTGAAGCTGTCAGGAAGGTAATTAGATTATGCCAGCAGTATATGTTTCTTTTACCCTGCATTCTGGCTTTAACAGCCAGTGAACCCGTTTCCTGAGCTGTGTGGAACTCACCAGTGTCACTGAGACAAGTACACAGTAGGAGAACTTCTTCAGTGAAAATGACAGGCTAGGAAGGCTTTGATCAGTGAAACTGAAGTACTGCAGCCATGACCAGGTGAGAGGCTGCTCCTCAAAGCGCTCCTTCTCAGAGACTAGCAACAACGCTTGACAGGTGATTGCCAACTTCTTGGAAGTCATTTTACCTGTCTTGCACATCACTCACCTTGATTTGCACTTTCTTGGTGCCAGACTTTACCACAGCATGTGAGCTGCTTCTGCAGTTCTACTTTGCACCTCCGGTGAAGAACAAGAGGAGCAGCAAAACCAACAGCACTAGCAGAAGTAACACCTGCACCAGCAGCCTTCTCCTCAGTGACATGTCGCTTCACGTGGAAAAGGGATGAACACACAGATTCAGCTCAAAGGAGGCGAGACCTCCAACAAAGGCTCTATAGGCAGAGGATCAACTCTCTTGACACGTGTGAGCACCAGTGCCTCAGGTTTTCACGGCAGGACACCTGCAGCTTCCTGGAAAAAGACCTCCTTCCCAGTGGGCCAGGTGGGCACGCATCACCAGTGGCCATCAAATCACTGTAGAAAAGGAGGCTTTGGGACTTCTGTTAGCCCTTCAACATTTTGAGTTCTATGTCCATAACGGACATGGGGTATATTAGTATACACTGAGCACAATCCACTAACTTTTCTGGAGAAACTTAGGCCAGAATTTTACATTGGGCGGGAGGCCCAGCCCAGCAGCCAAAAAGTCGGGGGTGAGCCCGCCTCCGCCGGGCCTGGGGAGCCACGCCAGAATTTTACGCTCCCCGGGCCCTTAATTGGCCTCGGACGGGGCTTCTGCCCCTCTGAGGCAGGAAGTCCCGCCTAATAGAGCTGCTGGCCAATCAGCAGGCCGACAGCTCTCAGTCCCAGCATCGCCACCATGAGTGGTGACCACTGCTGGGACTGCATCCAGTCAACAGCATGATCGTGGACGTTGGCCCGGAATAAGTCTCTGGGGCCTCACCAGGGACAATTGGCTGGGCCCCGGTGAGGCAAGAGAGGTCGGTTGGGGGAGCAGGGAGTGTTGCGCAGTGGGGGCGGTCAGGCCTTGGGGTGGGGGGGTCTCTCCGTGAGGCACAGGATGCCTGAACAAGGGGGGCCTGGCCTCCTCTCTCCTCTGCCTTTGGCGGCCTCCTGAAGGGCCTGAGCCGGCGTCCTGCTACTGGTAAAATAGTGACAGTTAATTGACCACTTAAGGACCTGGATTGGCCTGGGGCGGGCGGGCTGTTTCTTGCCGCCACTGCCCCTTACAAAATTACAGCGGGGGAGCAGGGGGAAAGCATTAGGAAGGGGGGCCCCCCCCTCCCCTGTCACCAGCCCACTCCTGCAGAGCAACGTAAAATTCCAGCCTTAAAGTCAACAATGCCAGCCTGCTCAGATGGGTTTACCCCTACAGCAATTTAACTTAAAAATCACGTATATTGCTGGGGAAAATGGTGTAATTGCGGACACTCTGCCAGAATTTATACAAAGTGCCATCAGTAAGCTGTGGAAGGCCAAGTGACAGTGACCCTGAGGAATGCGTGTGATGTTTCCTATCATGTGTTTTTTTACTTTTCTTTCCTATGAAAGAAAAACATGGAATTTCATTTTTTTCCTCTTCTTTGTGGAGGATTCACGCTCACGCAATATGAACTTATGAACTATAAATATGAACTTAAGTATAAACCCAAAATGGACACTTTCCTGTCAAACAAAATGGAGTTGAGAGGTCAGGTTACCTTTTCTTTCCTACCAATATGCATGGAACTGCAAATCCCAAGTTAATTTTCATGTCTGGACAAGTCTTGGCGAAGTCATTAAAATGCAAGTGACCCTTCCTGTGGTAATGGCTGCATTTCTCCAACTAACTGAAGAAAACTGGGTTCACAATAGTGTTGCAGACTCTTCAACTCCAAATTTGAAATCCAGAAAATGGGTGTGTAAAGCTCTATTTTACCAAGATGGTATATGGATGAGTGATACCCGGACTCCATTGTCTGACAATGACCTAACCAGCAGAAACTATTTATGAGAACAATGGGAAGAGGGGCTCTGGTCGCATGACAGAAACTAGGTTTCTGATGAGGGGTTTGAATAATGCACATTCTGAGCAGACAGACGAAAAAATATTTATGCAAACAAACAGAAAATACCTTGCCTAAGACCACCAGCCTTAAGCCACATGTAGGCAGAGACTCGAGTTGGCCCTGAATTCTCCACCTGAGGAACCGCCATTGAACCATGACTGGAGTAGAAGAAGAGAAATCTGTTACTGCGAACATAAAATAACAGCGAATTCATCCTCCTAAACCTCCAGAGCTTTCTTCAGTGGACAAAAAATCATTTCACTCCAGGAAAAAGCAGATGTAATAGGGAACTCTTGAAATCATAAGACCTAAACGCATGCTACCTTTATAATCACAATCTTTTCTTCAGTGCGTATCTGCATGATTGTGTGAGTGAATGTTGTTGCATATATTCAGGTGTTGAACAATAAAATTTATCTTTCTTTTAAAACTTGAGAAAACCTGTCATTTGTCTGTTCCTGACAATTAAAGCACACAGGAGCTAAAACACTTTTTTTAAAACATGCTATCTTCGTGCAGTCAAGCAGTGAAAGGGGGAGCCATCCCTATCATCTCTCTCCTGTCCATAATAGTGGGGTGTCTTCTCTTGGTGCACTTTTGCTGATGGCTTTAAAGGCCATTCTTTGAAAGGCAGGGAGTACAACACAAAGTAAATTACAGTGAGCGAACTTTCCACTGAAATCAATGAAGATCAGATCAAAGATGCCAAATGCTGAGTGTCATCTGACAAGCTTAAACGTCATTTAGGATTGCTATCCATCCATTTTTTTTTTGAATAAGCTATTTAGAATGTCAAAAATGTGAAGCGGACACTAAAAGGCCTGCTTTTCAAAACAAAAATCAATTTTTCACATTTCTCAAGATGTTGAAGCATTAAGGCTTTCAAAAGAATGGATCAGCTATGCAAACCTTAGAACACCAGTCAAGCTCCATCTCCCTCGTAACACATTTTTAGCTCAGCAAAAGGCTGCAGCTCTTAGGATCGACATGCATACTGGATCCTGGAAGTGATTAAGAGCTCAAAACCAATCCCAGATCTAAACTCATTATATGATATTTCTTCATTCTCCCTTACTCCCTCTTCCTAACACTAATAAAGGTGATCTTTTACCCTTCTAATCAGTGTGATATGGAAGCTGTTGATGCTCAAATTATTAATTACATTGACACTTCTGACCTAATCAATGATCACCGGTTCCCCCATTTTACTTTTATTTTTAGTTATTTTTTTTCTTTTTCCTTTTTTTAAAAATATTTTTTTGTGTTTATTTTATTTTATTTCATCTTAGTTCAGTTTGCTTACCCACTTTTTTTCATGTTTATACTTGCGGCTGTTCAATTTTCAGTCCATTAACACCCTATCTGTACTAATGCTTTGTCTTTCAACACACCATTAACATACTGTTTGCCTTTGCTCCATGACCTTCCGGTCAGCTTTTCATAGAGTCATAGAGTCGTATTCTGTGACCTTCTCCTATTTACACCTTCTCCTTTGTTATCTCTTGCCCCATCCCCTCTTTACTTGCTTAAAACATTTTACATTTCTAATATTTGCTAGTTCTGAAGAACGGTCACTGACCTGAAACGTTAACTCTGCTTCTCTCTCCACAGATGCTGCCAGACCTGCTGAGTATTTCCAGCATTTCTTGTTTTTATCAACAGTAATATCTTTGGCAAGGCCATATTACCAGTCTTGTGGCCTACATCAGCAGTGAGCAACAGGCAACCCACAAGACAAATCCGCCACAAGCTCTTTTCATCCAGTCCCTACTTCTCACAATAAATGTACAAAGCTAGTTAAAAATATGCTACCATTTTCTAGCTGAATTTGGTTTTGTGCTTAATATGAGATGAAACAGGTGCTCAATAAAAGCTCAGCAACAGCACTTTAACTTCTTAGGCCCAGTTGGCTAGCATAAGTTGCTTCCTCACTGAAGGATTTAGATCAATTTGCGAACACCGTTTTGTACTGCTCAGTTCTCCAGCCAGTTTAAAGGCCTGACTGAAGCTGAATCTTTTTAAGCTCTGGGTGTGGTGATTAATGGGGGACAGGGATGAGAGTAAGGGCAGAAGGGAAGAGAAGGAACAAGGTGGGAAGAGTGAAAAGAGGGGCGAGCTTGAATTGTTTTTTTTGCATTTGTGGTCTTGGTATTTTTGTGTTGCAGAGTCTCACTTTTTGTACGGATCAGGGTTCTGGCATTTTTGTGCATGGGGGCCTGAGATTGTGTATGGAAGGTCTCTGCATGCACTGCTGCTTTTTTTCTAAGAGGTCTTGCAAATTTTCTGTATGACTGTTTGAATTTTCTTTGCTTTGGGAGTGACATTTCTACAAAATCATTGATTTTGACATTAAGTATGCAGCCCTCTGCTCCAAAAGTTTGGACATCCATGGCCTATGTTAGGCACCTCTGGAACTATACTTTTGGATGATTTGGTAAATCATTTGTCAGCACCTTGGCCAGCCTTCAACTTGGTCTGCAACTTGCAGTTTTACATAAATTATTATTTTAAAACTTTTATTAGTTTTCTGGAATATTTATGCAACACCAATGGATACATTTATATGACAACTGTCCATTCAGTTAAAGGAATAAAAACAATGTTCTTTTTATCTTTGTCCTAATTGAACACAGCTCTTTTCATACCTCATATTGTAATTTACTACCTTCCTTTCTGATCTCAATTCTTAATGTATTGCTTCAGTTCCCTTGTTTATATAGAAATCCAATGCTGTAATCCAATCTCAACAATGAAATTAATATGGACAGATGGTCTGCAGCTGTCCAACTCACTCGGCAATGCCAAGGGCTTTTAAAAGATTATTTGTACAATTTTAAAAATTATTCAGCACACTGATACATGTCAAATGCTGCGCAAGCATGGAACAGTGAAAATATTTGAGGAGAATGAAGCAGTTGTAAAGACATATAGCAATAGTGTACACAAATTATCCAAAATAACAGCATCTAGCCTGCTCACAGTTTATACCATAATGCATCCAAGCTGGCATCAAAAGACACCTATGGAATTTGTTCAGTTGTGCCGAAACCTATTACAAAAACATAACTGAGTCCACTCATAGTGGGAAACATAAAAGTCACAATTGAGCTCATTTCAGGATGAATGACTCTTCTTTTTGCAGCTATTTATAGAGCCGGGAAATAAGGAAGTGTGCAAACCACAAAGGAGACCGAATTCAGTTTAAACCAAAATTGGACTGCAATTCACAAAGTACATTTCAGAATAAAACTGCTATAAAAATATTCTACAATAAGAAAGATAAAATGCTGTGGATGCTGGAAATCTGATATAAAAATAGAAAATGCTGGGAATACTCAACAGGTTAAGCAGCATCCTTGGAGAGAGAAACAGAGATAAAGGCCCAGATATTTGCTGAAAGACTTGTTGGAGGTTGTAGTTGGTGTTTGGCAGGGGGATTGGCGGGGGCGGGTGGGGGGGGGGGGGTGGAATCCACATCCCATGTGTAACTGTAACAATACTGATACCTCATTGTGGGCTTTTGCATTCTTGTCTGCCCATTTTTAAATATTGGCTTGGGATTCTTTAAGGTGTTCCTGAGCAACACCGCAAGCTTTTGTGAGCCTTTCCCGGAACACAGATACATAGTCTCGTATCGAAAATTCATTCTTTTGTTCCAAGAATCTGTCTTTTATAAGTTTTAGAGGACCTCTTACTTCATGTCCATAAACCAACTCGAAAGGACTGAAGCCTGTGGACTCATTCGGTGAGTCTCTGGTGGCAAATAAAAGAAGGTCTAGTCCTTTATCCCAGTCATGTGGATATTCGTGACAGTATGTTCTAATCATTGTTTTGAGAGTTTGGTGAAATTTCTCTAAAGCTCCCTGTGACTGTGGGTGATATGCTGAAGATTTCAACTGTCTAATCCCAAAACTACCCATGACTTCTTGAAATATCCTGGACATGAAATTAAAACCTTGATATGATTGAACTTCAAGTGGCAACCTACATCTGGTAAAGAATTGGGTTAACTTTTCTCTTACTATTCTAGCAGTAATTGTCCTCAAAGGAATGGCCTCTGGAAATCGAGTAGCCATATCCATGAAAGTTAGTATGTATTGATGCCCCATTTTTGTTTTTGGCAAGGGCCCTACACAGTCTACTAATACCCTGCTAAATCAATCACTGGTATGGGCACTAGTGGTGCCAGTTTCATGGTAGGTTGTGGTTTTCCCACCATTTGACAGGTATGGCATGTCCTACAAAATTGTCTCACATCCTTTGCAAGACCTAGCTAGTAATAACATTAGCTTATGTGTGATTTGGTCTTCCGAATTCCCCTATGTCCTGCAAAAGGAATGTTCATGTGCTAACCATAATAATCCTTGGCGATATTTAGGTCGTAACACTATCTATTCAACAATTGTCCAGTCGTCTGCAGGTCTATGAGGGGGTCTCCATTTCCTCCTCAAAATCCCGTTTGCCATATAATAGCCTTCCACCTCAGCTTCTGTCAGAGCCGTCTGTGCTATTAGGTATATCTCTGGATCAGCTTGCTGTGCTGCAATGATAGACGATCTGTTAAACAACGAAATCCCCAAATGAGGTTTCAGATATTTGGCTATCTGTTTGTAGTGCCCCTTTTACCTCCAACAATGGATCCTGTTTAGCCATTGCTCGGGTGACTACACACACAGGAAATATTCCCAGAACTTGTTCCTGTAAATGCTCCGTTTCCTTAATTTCACTTGGTTCCTCTGTAATTATAGGAGAAACTGATACTTTTGATCCAGCCAAATCATTTGCTAGGAGTAGATCAATTCCTTTTACTGGCAAACTGTGGACAACTCCTACAGGCACTATCCCAGATATTGTCACTCTCTAGGCGTACTTTATATAAAGGTACGGGTATATACTCCCCACCAATTCCATTAACTAAAATTTTAGCGTTCAAGGCGCTCTCTGGTGGAAACCTTATATCTTTCCCCAGCACTAGTGTTTGGGTTTCTTCTGTATCCCCAAGTATAATGGTAGGTTTTCCTGTCTCACTTACAGGATATGGAGTTACTTTCCCCTTTGAGAAAAATTCATTATAACTTTCAGGTATTTTATTCTTAACCTCTACACTCTTTTTAGTTTTAGAATCTGGTTTTACAACTGTCATTAAAGCTATAACCTGATCTGCTATAGTCTCAGTCAGAGTCTTTTCTTCTACACTAGCTTTGCATACCCCAGTAAGTCCTATGGGTTTACTTCGCAATTTCCAGCACTTTGAACAAAGATGACCTGTTTTGTGGCAATGATAACACTTCGGCTTGCTAACCACACTTCTACCCTCAGCACCTTCCTTTCTGACCTGAGGAGGTGATCCTGGGGCATTCCAAGCTGTTCCTTCTTGTCCCCGGCTACTTACCTTCCTTTCACTCTCCCACTTTCTATCTTTCTCGGGTTATGGGGGTGACGGACAGGGGTTTTGGCTTATTCACAAGCTCAAAATCATCAGCAATTTCCGCTGCTTACCTAGCTTTCAAAACTTTAAGGTTATCTACGAGTTGTCACTACTGAAGGAATGGAGTTTTTAAACTCTAAGAGAATCAATTCTCCAAGATTCTCCTATGTGGTTTCCATCTTTAATGCCCGTATCCAACGGTCAAAATTAATTTGCTTCACCCTCTCAAATTCTAGATATGTCTGTCCAGCCAATCTCTGTAAGTTCCGAAACTTCTGACGGTAAGCTTCAGGGACTAATTCACACGCAGCGAAAATAGCCTTTTTTGCCATCTCATAATCTGCAAAAACCTCTTCAGGAAGCATGGCATAAAGTTCATGAGCTCTGTCTACCAACCTGCTTTGTATAAGCAGTGTCCAATTTTCCTTCAGCCATTCCATCTGTTTGGCTATTCTTCCAAAAGATATGAAAAATGCCTCTATGTCCCTTTCCTCTAACTTGGGAAGAGTTTGAATAAATCTAAACAGCTTTTCGCAGAGTCCTGAGCTAAATTCAGATTCTTCCTGACCCGAATGTTCCCTGGATTTAAGACTACCCCGTTGTCTTAGTTCCATCTCGTTTAGCCTAAATTCCCTCTCTTCTCTTTCACTTTCTTTCTGAAGTTCAGGTTTTCTTATTTCTAATTGAATTCTAGCCAATTCTACTGCAACACTCTTGTTTCTCGAATTCCCTTTCTTCTAATTCCAGATGTTGGGCTATTATGTCAATTATCTCTACCTTTTTGGCAGCTAATTTCAATTCTAACCCCAATTTTGCCACCAATTCTTTTAATTTATTCTTAAAGTTATCAAGTCACTGAGGGAAACACTCTGCTTTCCCAAAAACTCTGCAGCAACCACTAATGCCATTACTATGCTATAGACTGCACCTTATTATACAAGAGACCTGGTTTCTTTTATTTTTCGCAATTGGCATTAGATTTAGATCCCAACAATCGAGTTTCCAATTGATATGATCCTAGATGCCAGAGCAATTAATATGATGCCAAACGCAAGACCCCAATTTGTATGTTATCCCAGAAACAAGCAATTAATATGATTCCAAACACAAGTCCTCCAAATTAGTCTGATTCTGATCCCAGACGCGAGCCGCTTAATTAAAACATGATTCAATCCCAGACGAGCCCCCAATTAAAATATATTATGACTGCTCAGGAAAAAATCCCCAATCAAAATATATGATTCTGATTGCGGTGGGAGCAACGCACTGTCAATTCAGTCCCGTTGCTCCACAGGTCGCATCATATTTCTTTAAGCTTTCCAAATTGAAGAAAGCAGCAGTCAAATTGAAACAATCTAGTAACCTCCGAATGAGGCAAAACAAACCAGGTATCTTTAGATATCAACAAATTAACTGTTCATTAAAAAAACAACTAAAATATTAAACACTAAGATAAACCAATATCTAAAGACCTTATAACTTCTTATTTAAAAATCTAACTCCCGTATTCGCATACATATACTCAAACTAACAGTAGATTGGTTTTTAATTAGTTGCCCAAAAAAAAATTAAGTCTTTTCAGATTACGCTTCTTGACGAATGATCTTCTAATGCAATACAGTCAAAGTTCACTTGCAGTCTTCCAAGGTCCGATGAATCTGAAGATCCTTGCAGAGATAGGAATTTAGCAGTTCAGTTCAGCAGTTGTAGTATTAAACTCTTCTTTATTCAGTAGATCAATAATTTGTTATTTCTTTAAGGAATTAATTTGTCTGGAAGCTTTTTAGAAGTTTGAGAGAGAAACTACCCAGGGTCTATCTAAATTGACTTAGAGAGAGCTCTCCTCTTTCCTTCATGCTGATCAGTCTGTCAACTGTGTGTCTCTGCTAGCCAGTTTCAAAGTCAAAATGGATACATTGAAGTCCTGTTATCCCTCTCTGTATGGTTATTGCCTGGCAACCAGAATGTACTTTCACTCACTGACTCCGGAGCTTGCTGCCTTAAAGTAGTACTGGTTTTTTACAACCTTAAAGGCATACTGCAATATTTCCCAAGGAGAAAAAATACAGGATCGTGACACTTGGAAATCCGGAAGCAAGTTCAGTGCACCCGTCAGTGTTTTTATTTTAGCTTAGCCAGCTTATTGTCTTCCAGGTTTGCTGTCCACTGCATGGCAATGAGTGTGACGAGGGCCTGCATGATGCAATCTCAACTCCAGTATTTAAAGAGTCAATCTGACGGTGGAATTTGGAAGTTTCAGAAGAGATTGCAGACATACTTCAATCTTGCCTCCCTTGATGTGCTGCTGGGGACTATGAGGAACTGCATAAAAATACTCTTCCACAGTAATGGGAGGAAGAAACCTGCTGCCAACTCCAAGGCAGTGTGCTGGAGGTGGCCCAGGAGAAGCGCAGCCAGATCGTAGTACCACTCTCATGAATTCAGCACAGGAAGCACTTTAAGGACCTAACCAGGTCAGGAAAGGCAAGTACAGTTGCACATTCACCTCCACCTTCCGCCTCTTCTGCAACCTCCATCACAATGGCACCAAACACATCTTTCCTGCCCTCTCAGCATTCCAGAAGGACTGTTTTCTCTGCAACATCCTGGTGTACTTTCCCAAGTGCAGGAGGTGCAATGCCTACCCTTTCACCTACTCCCTTCACACTCCCAAACAAACCTTCCAAGTGAAACAGTGATTTACCTTTACTTCTTTCAATTGAGTATACTGTATTAGCTGCTCATGATATTGCCTCTACACGAGGGAGACCACATGCAGATTGGGTGATCGCTCTGCCGAACATTTCCATTCACTCCACAAACATGACCTCAAGCTTCCAGTTGCTCGCAATTTTAATTTTCCGCCCCACTCCCACTTAGTTATTTGTACTCGTCCTCCAACATTTTTCCAATGAAGCTCAATGAACAGCACTTCATCTTTCAATTAGGTACTTTACAACCTTCCAGCCTCAACATTGAGTTCAGCAATTTCAGATCATAACTGTTCCCATTTTTCTTCTGGACAGCAGGTGCTATTGCCCTTTGCAGCTCCTTTAGACCCATCTTTAGTTTCTTTACATGTCCCATTACCAACTTCCTTTGACTTGCATTATCATCCCTTTTGTCATTTAATCACTACTCCCCCCAAATCTATCACAGGCCTTCCCTTTTGTTCTTTCCACCCCTCCCTCCTTTCCCTGCCTCTGTACTTGCTTAAATCCTCTCTAACATTTCTTACATTTCACATTTCCTAGCACTGGCAGAAGGTCACAGACCTGAAATGTTAACTATGTTTCTCTCTCCACTGTTGTTGCTTGACCCTGCTGATTATTTCCAGTATTTTCTGATTATATTCTATACTGGGAACATGGACTCATTTAGAAAATGAGGTGCATGATGGGAACAAGTTAGAATTTGCATCAAATAGATTCCAAGTACACATAATGGTCATTCTGCAATCCTGTATCAGCTACTCAAAGCATTATCTTTCTTTCACCAGAGATTATAAGCCCTTATTAGACATTTACACCATTTCTCTTTGGGGGTTAGGGGTTTCTCTGGCAATCTCCCACGAAAGAACACACTGTGGAAATGTCCAAGTACTAATAAATTCCCCTAAAACTATTTAGGCTATATATACAATCCTGAAAGGAGCCAATGTTTTCCAGTAAATTGTCCCTGGTATTATCCCCCAAGTTGATTTTTTCGAGAATCAAGGGCGGAGTTTTTCCCTCGGTAGACGGCAGCCATTCACTGACTGAAAAGGTGGTGGCAAATTCGCCTCCGCCTGGCCTGGAGATCCGGACCGCACTTTGCGGTCGGCAGGTCTTTAATTGATCTGAGGCGAGACTTCCACCTCATTGAGGCAGGAAGTTCCACCTAATGGAGCTGCTGGCCGATCAGCGGGCCAACAGCTCTTAGTTCCAGCAGCACCACTGGGAGCGGTGGCCACTGCTGGGACTACACCCAGCCATCAGAAAGTGGCCTACTGATAGCCAACTAAGGGCCTCTTCCCACCACTGCTGGGGTCTTACCTGTGGTGGGGGGTGGAGGGCCTTAGAAAACGAGCTGCATTGGGGGGGGGGGTCCCTCCTTAATGGGCAATACGTGTCCCATGGAGGAACCCCCCACCCCCATCCCCCAAGAAACACTGTACCCGCCCCAGGAACCCCCCCTTCCCCGAACTGAACACCCACCACACCACCACCCCCTTGACAGGGCCTTCCCAACCAGCCCCAGCAACCCTGCTTCACCTACCTCGGGTCGGTGGTTGCAATGCTGGGCCTAGGTCCGAAGCCTCTGCATTATCGGCAGTGGCCACTGCTCCCAGTGTGATGGGCTGGCAGCTCTTGCAGGTGGGATCCCTGTCCTTCAACTTTAATGGCCAAAGACAGGAGGATCGCTCCCGGGTGTGAAGAAGTGCAGAGCGGGGTTCCCCTCACTTTTTGGCCTGGCACAGGGACCCCCACCTCCTGCACAAAATCCAGCCCCTACATTCTAACCTGTATCATTATTTGTAAAAACTAATATAAAATATTTATTAATATCTTTGCCAAACTTTCATGCTCCACAATTGAACATTCTACTCAGGCCTTGAGCAGTCATTTTTAATTTCTATATGTTTATAAAACCCCTTATTATTTTCATATAGATTATCTGCCAATTTTTTTCATACAGTTTAAACCCTCTAAACTCTCTTTTCCCTTCCCACTGCACTTTCTATATTCCTACAATTTCCTTTAGTATAATTAGCCCTCTCTATTTATCCTGTCATGCAGACCACCGCCCCCCACCTGCCAAGAATGCAGCATATTCATTTCGTCATATGAACTTTGATTTTAAACTGTTGCAGGAGTGAAGAAAGGACTTGTTCAAAAGAAAAAATAACCAGACACTTGCCTGGAAAAATATTTGCATACTAACAAACAGTGCTCGGAGAGACAAAGGACTATTCCCCGTTCCACTTAACCCAAAATGGACTGTGATCACTAGATATTGGAGGTGAGTATGCTCACATTCCAGGATGACTGCTAAGATGGCAGAATCCACAAACAGAAGTGGTCAAACTACCTAGTCACATGACTAACCTGCTGGGCAACCTGGGGTTTCTTGAATTGTGCCACAGAGAAAGGCGGAGGCAGTTGAAACTGAAGCTGGAGCAAGGAAGCTACTCTCTCTCACTTTCTCCCAAGCCTCTGGACCCATGGAAGACATGTAAACCTCAAGAGAGAAAAGGCTCCGACCTCGGAACAAATTGAAGCGTACACTGCGCCCCAATGAATCACAAGTCTGACCGGCAACCAAAGACTTCACAGCAATCTCAAAGAACAGTAAAATAGAAACCCATCTATTGCCTCAAACTTTTCCCCTTTATTCTTTTCTACTTTTCTGTCTCTATCTGTGTGTGTGTTTATCACGTATTTTTGCTAGCGTGGTCACGTTGTACATTCCTAGTCGGTAACCAGATTAGAGTTTAAGATTAATAAACTTCTACATTTCTTGTTTAAAATCTAAGAAAACCTGTCTGAATTGATTCACAATCCACAGAACTCTATTAACTCTATTCTTTGATGCAACCTCTTTTTGCCTTCTAGGAATATATTTATTTTGCAATAACAGTTCATATTTGAAGATTTCTCACACGTGATCCATTACCATTCATTAACTCTTATGTCCAATTAATTTCAGCCAGATTCCTTCCATCTTGAATTTTGTCTTTTTCCAATTCCTTACGGTTCCAGAACTCACTGAGGTGTCACAAGCTGATGAACCCTTCCCTCCTGCAACATGCTTGCACTTGTGCGTTGGCCTTTCGAATCTTCTTCTCCTAACTTGTCCTGCAATAGCAGAGAAAGCAATCCAGAGATTTTCATTCCTGAGATTATTTTTTTCAAACTTGTGCCCAACTCTTTAAAACTCCCTCTGCCAGATCTCAAACATGTTTCTATCTAAATCATTAGTTCCAACATAGACACAACTTTTATTCACTTTCCCTCTCCTCCAGATGTTTAGCGACCTGTTCTGTGATGTCCTGCACCCTGACACCAGGAAGGCACATACTATTCGGAACTTCCAGTCATGTCTACAAAATAAACAAGTCTATTCTGCCAACTATAAAATGCCCCAATATTACCCATTTTCCTCTTATCCCCCTGGGTAGTCTCTTGATCCACACTGTCAGCGTGTTGCTCAGCACCAATTCATTGTCCACTTCATACTTTATTATTAGATTCTAAAACTGTCCTCTAACAGTGTCCCACTGGAGTTTCAGGATCTGTGGGAGAGCATTTGCTTTTTTAAATATCAGGCCAGCATTTATTGCCCATCCCTAATCGCCATCGAGAAGGTGATGCTGAGTCACCTCTTTGAACTGCTGCAAAGCATGTGGTGTAGGTACTACCACACTGCTACTAGGTAGGGAGTTCCAGGATTTTGACCCAGCGGTGCTGAAGGCGTACTGATATAATTTGTGTGACTCCCAAGCACCTTCTGCCCATGTCCTTCCAGGTGATAGAAGTCGCAAGTTTGGGAGATGCTGTCAAAGAAGCCTTGGTATGTTGCTGCAGTGCATCTTGTAGATGGTATACACTGCAGCCACATTGTACTGCTGGTGCAGACAGCAAATGTTTAAAGCGATGCATAAAATGCCAAACAAGCAAACTGCTTTCACTTGGATGGTGTTGAGTTTCTGAGCGTTGTTTGAATTACACCCATCCAGGCAAATGGAGAGTATTCCATCACACTTCTAACGTGCCACGTAGTTGGTGAAAAGGCTCTGGGGAGTCATCACTGCAGAATACCCAAACTCTCACCTGCTCTTGTCCTCACACTATGTGGCTGATTCAGTTTCTAGTCAATCATAATCCCTCCCTACCCCCCTCCATCCCACTGTCCACAGGATGTTGATGGAGGCGGGGGGGAATCTGATGATTGCAATGCCATTCAATGTCAAGGGGAGGTAGGAGATGGTCATTTTTGTGGCACAAATGTTACTTGCCACTTGTCAGCCCAAGTCTGGAAGTTGTCCAGGTCTTGCTGCACACCAGCACAGACTGACCAGAGAGAGAAACGGAGACAGAAAGCGGGAGCAGAGCTTTAAAAGCGCGCCTAAAGGACAGTCAGAGACCAGAGTGAGACAGAGAGAGAGCACGGCAGGAGCAGAGCTTTGAAAAGTGCGCCAAAAGGACAGTCAGAGAGCAGAGAGAAAGAGAGCACGGCGGGAGCAGAGCTTTAAAAAGCGCGCCAAAAGGACAGTCAGAGACCAGAGAGAGAGAGCACAGCAGGAGCGGAGCTTTAAAAAGCGTGCCAAAAGAACGGTCGGAGACCAGATAGAGGGAAAGACAAAGAGAGAGAGAGAGAGCATGGTGGGAACAGAGCTTTAAAAAGCAAGCCAAAAGGACAGTCGGAGACCAGAGAGAGAGAGACACACAGAGAGAGAGAGAGTGAGAACGGCAGGAGCAGAGCTTTAAAAAGCGCGCCAAAAGGACAGTCGGAGACAGAGAGAGAGAGCACAGCAGGAGCAGAGCTTTAAAAAGTGCGCCAAAAGGACAGTCAGAGACCAGAGAGAGTGAAAGAGGGAGAGAAAGCACGGTGGGAGCAGAGCTTTAAAAAGCGCACCAAAAGGACAGTCGGAGACCAGAGAGAGAGAGAGACAGAGAGCACGGCGGGAGCAGAGCAGGGCAAAAATCGAAAACTGACAACAGAATGACGTCACAGTTGACAGAGAGAGTAGGGAAACAGAAAGCCGCCGGGGTGGGTATACTGGTAAGCTTTTAATTTATCTTAATCTCAATCAACCAAATATAAAATAAGACTTGATCGATTCAGTATTATATAAACTAAAAATTAAAGCAGATTTTATAATTTATAATAGTGTGAAAGAGAGAGACCAGCAGGGAGTGTATTCGCACAAATTCGGACAACTTAATACATAAGTTGTATTAAGTATTATTAGGGTTTGTCAGTATTTGTAAGGTTTACTCATAGTAGTAAGGTTTATTAGAATTGGCAAGCTTTATTAGCATTGGTAAGGTCTATTACCAGTAGGAAGGTCTACATATCTATGTAATCAAGAAAAGTATAACTTTAGAACAAGTAAGTAGCTGGTGAGTATTTTGAACAAGTGAGTAGCTGGTAAGTATTTTTTTGAGTTAGGTTTATTTTAACTAGTGAACTGTATTGATTTTTAGTAGGATTTGTCAGTACTAGTAAGGTTTTATTAATAATTTTAAGGTGTTGTAGCATTGGTACGTTTTTATAGTAGTAACAAAGGGTCAACTATTAAGTAAAGGAATGGCAGGGGTGCTTCAACCTCGAGAGTGCACCTCCTGTGTTATGTGGGAGCTGCAGGATACTTCCCGTATCCTGGAGAACTATTTGTGCAGGAAGTGTTGTCAATTGCGGAAGCCTGCACTCCAGGTTTTGGAACTTGAGCAGCAGCTGGCAACACTGCGGTGCATTCATGAGGATGAGAGCTACATGGATAGCACGTTTATAGATGTGGTCACCCCACAGCTTAAGAGTATGCAGGGAGGGAGGGAATGGATGACCACCAGACAGTCAAAAAGAATCAGGCAGGTAGTGCAGGAGACCCCTGAGTGCATCTCACTGACTACTGAGGAAAGTGATGCTTCAGTTGGGGAGTGCAGCCAGAGCCAAGTCCATGGCACCAAGGGTAGCTCAGTTGCACAGGGGGGTACAGGGAAGACTGGAAGAGCCAGAGTGATAGGTGATTCAATAGTCAGGGGAACAGAAAGGCGTTTCTATGATCACAGACGCGAATCAAGGGTGGTGTGTTGTCTCCCTGGTGCCAGGGTGAGGAATGTCACTGAGTGGCTGCAAAGCATCCTGAAGGGGGAGGGTGAATAGCCAGTAGTTGTGGTCCACATCAGAACCAACAACATAGGAATAAAGAGGGATGTGGTCTTGCAGTCAGAATTTAAGGAGCTAGGTAAGAAATTAGCAAGCAGGACCTCAAATGCAGTAATCTCCAGATTACTCTCAGTGCCACGCACAAGTTAGCATAGAAATAGAAGGATAAGACAGATGAATGCGTGGCTGGAAAGATGGTGCAGGAGGGAGGGCTTCAGATTCCTGGGACATTGGGACCGGCTCTGGGGGAGATGGGACCTGTGCAGGTCAGACGGTTGCATCTGAACAGAGCCAGGACTGAGTTCCTTGCAGGATGTTTTGCTAGTGCTGTTGGGGAGGGTTTAAACTAGTTTGGCAGGGAGGTAGGGACCCGAGGGTAGACTCAGTTGGGACAAAATCAAATGAAAATGGAAGGCAGAAAGTTAATGGATGGGTCTGGAAGACAGAGGCAACAAAGGGTAGAAAATAAAAAGAGTTTGGCAGTGCTCCAGGGTATCTATTTCAATGCAAGGACAGCAAATAAAGCAGATGAGCTGAGGGCACAGATAGACACATGGCAGTATGATATCATAGCTATTACAGAAACATGGCTTAAGGAGGGACGGGAATGCCAGCGCAACGTTCCTGGTTACAGGGTTTTCAGACGCAATAGGGAGGGGGATAAGAAAGGAGGGGGAGTGGCAATTTTGGTCAGGGAAACTATTACAGCTGTGAGGAGGGATGATATGTTGGAAGTTAATCAAATGAAGCCATATGGATTGAGCTAAGGAACAAAAAACGGGCAATCGCACTGCAGGGTGTGTACTATTGACCCCCAAACATTCAGAGGGAGACAGAAGAGCAGATATGTAGACAAATCTCTGAGAGAAGTGCATGAACAATAGGGCAGTAATAGTAGGGGATTTTAACTACCCCAATATTAACTGGGATAGTTCTAATGTGAAAGGAATTGAGGGAGCAGAATTCTTGAGGTGGAGTCAGGAGAACTCTTTTGCCCAGTATGTAGCAAGTACAAAAAGAGAGGGCACAGTTTTAGACTTATTTTTAGGAAATGAAGATGCATGGGTGGAAGGGGTGGCAGTGGGAGAGCATTTTGATGGTAGTGATCATAATTCAGTCAGTTTTAACATAACGATGGAAAAGGACAGAAATAGAACAGGAGTTAGAGTTCTCAATTGGGGCAAGACCAATTTTACTAAACTGAGGAGTGATTTAGCGAAAGTGGACTGTAAACAGCTACTTGAAGGTAAATCAGCTTCAGAACAGTGGGAGGCATTCAAAGGGGAATTTCAAGGGGTTCAGAGCAAACATATTCCCACAAAGAAAAAGGGTGAGGTGACCAAATCTAGAGCCCCATGGATGTCAAGGAGCCTACAGGGTAAGATAAGGCAGAAAAGGAAAGCTTATATACAACACTGGAACTCAATACTACAGAAAACTGAGAGGAGTATAGAAAATGGAGTGGTGAAATCAAAAAGGAAATTAGGAAAGTAAAGAGAGGGCATGAAAGAATATTGGCAAGCAAAATCAAGGTGAACCCAAAGATGTTTTATCAATACATTAAGAGTAATAGGATAACTAAGGAGAGAGTAGGGCCCATAAAAGACCAAAAAGGTAACCTATGTGTAGGGGCCAAGATGTTGGTATGGTTCTTAATGAGTACTTTGCGTCTGTCTTCACAACAGAGGGGGGGTGACGCAGATATTGTAGTTAAGGAGGAAGAGTGTGAAGTATTGGATGTGATAAACATAGGGAGAGAGGAAGTATTAATGGGACTAGCATCCTTAAAAGTTAATAAATCACCAGGGCCAGATGAAATGTACCCTATGCTATTCAAAGAAGTAAGAGAGGAAATAGCAGAGGGTCTGACCATCATTTTCCAGCCCTCACTGGATACAGGTGCAGTGCCAGAGGCTTGAAGAACTGCTAATGTTGTACCTCTGTTTAAAAAGGGAGAGAAGGATAGACCGAATAATTACAGGCCAGTCAGTCTACCTTCAGTAATGGGCAAATTATTGGAATCTATTCTAATAGACAGGATAAACTGTCACTTGGAAAGGCACAGGTTAATCAAGGATATTCAGCATGGATTTGTTAAGGAAAGATCTTGTTTGACCAACTTGATCGAATGTTTTGAAATAACAAGGAAAATTGATGAGGGGAGTGCAGTTGATGTGGTCTACATGGATTTTAGCAAAGCTTTTGACAAGGTGGCACATGGCAGACTGGTTAAAAAAATGAAATGCTATGGGATCCAGCAAAATGCAGCAAGGTGGATACAAAATTGGCTCAGTGGCAGATAACAATGGGTAATTGTTGACAGGTGTTTACGCGACTGGAGGGCTACTTCCAGTGGCGTTCCACAGGGCTCAGTACTGGGTCCCCTGCTTTTTGTGGTATATATTAACGATTTGGACGTAAATGTAGGGGGCATGATCAAGAAGCTTGCAGAAAACACAAAGATTGGCTGTGTAGTAGATAGTGAGGAGGATAACTGTAGGCTGCAGGAAGATATTGATGGTCAGGTCAGATGGGCAGAAAAGTGGCAAATGAAATTCAACTTGGAGAAGTGTGAGGTGATGCATTTGGGGAGGTCAAACAAGGCAAAGGAATACACAATAAATGGGAAAATACTGAGAAGTGTAGAGGAAGTGAGGGACCTTGGAGTGAATGTCCACAGATCCCAGAAGGTATCAGGACAGGTTGATAAGGTGGTTAAGAAGGCATATGGAATCCTTTCCTTTATTAGCCGAGGTATAGAATATAGGAGCAGGGAGAATATGCTGGAACTGTATAACTCATTGAGTTAGGCCACAACTCAAGTACTGTGTGCAGTTCTGGTCAACTCATTACCGAAAGGATGTAATTGCACTCGAGAGAGTACAGAGGAGATTTACGAGGATGTTGCCAGGACTGGTAAAATGCAGCTATGAGGAAAGACTGAACAGGCTGGGGTTGTTCTCCTTGGAACAGAGAAGGCTGAGGGAGGATTTGATTGAGATGTACAAAATTGTGAGGGGCCTGGAGAGAGTGGAGGTGAAGGATCTATTCGCCTTAGCAGAGAGGCCAGTGATGAGGAGACATAGATTTGAAGTGATTGGTAGAAAAATTAGAGGGGAGATGAGGAAAAACGTTTTCATCCAGAGGGTGGTGGGGGTCTGGAACTCGCTGTCTGAAAGGGTAGTGGAGTTAGAGACCCTCAACTCATTCAAAAGGAGTCTGGATATGCACCTCAAGTGCCATAATCTGCAGGGCTACAGACCAAATGCTGGAAGGTGGGATCAGAATAGGTGGATCGTTTATCGGCCAGCAAAGACACGATGGGCCGTGGCCTCTTCCTGTGCCTTAAACTTTCTATGATTTATGATTCTATATTCATTATCTGAGGAATTGCGAATGGAACTGCACACCATGTAACCATCAGCAAACATCCCCACTTCTGACCTTATGATGGAGGGAAGGTCATTGATGAAGCAGCTGAAGGTGGTTGGACTCAGGACAGTACGCTGAACTTCTGCAGCAATGTCCTGGGGCTGAGATGATTGGCCTCCAACAACCACAACCATTTTCCTTTGTGCTAGGTATGACACTAAGCAGAGGAGAGTTTTCTCCTGATTTCCACTGACTTCAATTTTGTTAGGGCCCCTTGACGCCACACTCAGTCAAATGCTGCCTTGATGTCAAGGGCAGTCACTCTCACCTCATCTCTGGAATTCAGCTCTTTTGGCCATGTTTGGACCAAGGCTGCAATGAGTTTTGGAGCCGTGTGGCCCTGGCAGAATCCAAACTGAGCATCGGTGAGCAGGTTATTGCTGAGTAAGTGCTACTTGATAGCGCTTTTAATGACACCTTCCATCACTGCAGTAATTGGCTGGATTGTATTTGTCCTGCTTTTTGTGTACAGGACATACCTGGGCAATTTTCCACATTGTCGAATAGATGCCAGTGTTGTCGCTGCACTGGAACAGCTTAGCTAGGGGACAGCTGGTCATGGAGCACAAGTCTTCAGTACTACAGCCAGGATGTTGTCAGGGCCCAAAGCCTTTGCGGTATCCAGTGCCTTCTGCCGATTTTTGATATCATGTGGAGTAAAGCAAATTAGCTGAAGGCTAGCACCTGTAATGCTGGGGACCTCAGTAGGAGGTCAAGATGGATCATCCACTTGGCACTTCTGGCTGCAAATGCTTCAGCCTTTGCTAATGCACTGATATACTGGGCTTCCCCATCATTGAGGATGGGGATGTTTGTGGAGCTTCCTCCTCTAGTTAATTGTTTAATTGTCCACCACTATTCACGACTGGATGTGGCAGGACTGCACAGCTTTGTGCTGATACATATGAACATACATACAAACATACGAATTAGGAGCAGGAGAAAGCCATTCAGACCCTTGAGCCTGCTCCACCATTTGATAATATCATGGCTGATCTGAACTCCACTTTCTTGTCTGGCACCCATAACACTTGATTCCCTTGTCTATCAAGAATCTACCTAACACAGCCTTGAAGACATTCAATGACCCTGCCTCCACTGCACTCTAGGAAAGAGAATTCCACAATCTCATGACCCTCAAAGAAAGCATTGTCCTCATCTCTGTCTTAAATTGGAGACCCCTTATTTTTAAATTGTGTCTCCAAGTTCTAGTCTCGCCCATAAGTAGAAACATCCTTCCAGCATCCACCTTGTCAAGTCCCCTCAGGTTCTTATATGTTTCAATAAGATCACCTCTCATTCTGATAAACTCCAATGGGTATCGGGCCAATCTATTCAACCCTTCCTCATAAGAGAACCCCTTCATCCCAGGAATCAGTCAAGTGAACCTTCTCTGCATTGCTTCGAATGCAATATTATCCTTTCATAAGTAAGGAGACCAAAACTGTACACAGTACTCCAGATGTAGCAAAACTTCCCTACTTTTATATTCTATTCTCCTTGCAATAAACGCCAACATTCCATTTGCCTTCCTAATCACTTGCTGTTCCTGCATGCTAATTTTTTGTGATTCATGTACCAGGACACCCAGATCCCTCTGTACTGCAGAGTTCTGCAGTCTCTCTCCATTTAAACAATATTCTGATTTTTGAATCTTCCTGCCAAAGTGGACAAGTTCAAATTTTTTCACATTATACTCCATCTGCCAAATTTCTGTCCACTCACTTAACCTATCTATATCCCTTTGTAGACTTTTTATGTCCTTTTGACACCTTACCTTCCTACCTATCTTTGTGTTATCTGCAAATTTAGCTACCGTACATTCGGTCCCTCCATCCAAGTCATTGATGTAGATTATAAATAGTTGAGGCCCCAGCATTGATCCCTGCAGCACTCCACAAGTCACATCCTGTTTTGTGTAGTAACCTTTGATGTGGCACCTTATCGAGTACTCAAGTACACCACATCTACAGGCTCCCCTTTTCCACATTGTTCATAACTTCCTCAATTTGTCAAACACAATTTTGCTTTCATAAAACTATGTTGACTCTGCCTGATTGCATTATCACTGTATTAGTTGTGGTTGTTAGAGTTCAATCAACTCAGCTCCAGGACATCACTGCAGGAGTTCTTGAGGGTAGTGTCCTTGGCCCAACCATCTTCAGCTGCTTCATCAATGACCTTCCCATGATGGACCGAATGACCTACTCCTGCTCCTAATTCCTATGTTCCTACGTTCTATGTTCCCTCCATTATAAGGTCAGAGGTGTGGATGTTCACTGATGATTGCACAAAGTTTAGCACCATTCGTGACTCCTCAGATACTGAAGTAGTCCGTGTCGAAATGAGCTTGGGCTCATAAGTGGCAAGTAACATTTGCGCCACACAAGTATCAGGCAATGACTATCTCAAGCAAGAGAAAGTCTAACCATCTCCCCTTGACATTCAATGGCATTACGATCGCTGAATCCCACACTATCAATATCCTGGGGATTACCACTGACCAGAAACTGAACTGGAGTATCCATATAAATATCGTGGCTACAAGTGCAGGTCAGAGGCTAGGAATCCTGCAGTGAGTAACTCACCTCCTGACTCCCCAAAGCCTGTCCACCATCTACAAGGCACAAGTCAAAAGTGTGATGGAATACTCTCCACTTGCCTGGATCGGTGCAGCTCCAACAACACTCAAGAAACTCAACACCATCCAGGACAAAGTAGCCCACTTGACTGGCACCCCATCCACAAACATTCACTCCCTCCACCACCGATGCACAGTGGCAGCAGTGTGTAAAGCTACAAGATGCACGGCAGCAACTCACCAAGGTTCCTTCGCCAGCACCTTCCAAACCCACGACCTCTACCATCTAGAAGGACAAGGGCAGCAGATGCATGGGAACACCACTACCTGCAAGTTCACCTCCAAGCCACACACCATCCTGACTTGGAAATATATCGCCGTTCCTTCACTGTCGCTGGGTCAAAATCCTGGAACTCCCTTCCTAACAGCACTATTGGTGTACCTACGCCCCAAGGATTGCAGCGGTTCAAGAAGGTAGCTCACCATCACTTTCCAAAAGGCAATTATGGATGGGCAATAAATGCTGGCCTAGCCAGCAATGCCCATATCCCGTGAACGAATAAAAAAATATTAGTCACTGGACTAGCAATCCAAAGCCCAGGCTAATGCTCTGGGAACATGGGTTCGAATCCTACCATGGCAGATGGTGAAATTTGAATTCAATTAATAAATCTGGAATTAAAAAGCTAGTCTAATGATGACCATGAAACCATTGTCAAATGTTGTAAAAATCCATCTGGTTCGCTCATGTCCTTTTAGTGAAGGAAATCTCCCGTCCTCACCTGATCTGTCATACACGTGACTCCAGACCCACAGCAATGCAGTTGACTCTTAAAATGCCGTCTGAAATGGCCTAGCAAGCCACTCAGTTCAAGGAGAATTAGGGATGGGCAATAAATGCCGTCCTAGCCAGGCATGTCCACATCCCACAAATGCATATAAAATAAAAAATTTCTAAATATCCCATCAGCTCCTTAATAATGGATTCTAGCATTTTCTCTATGACAGATGCTAGGCTAACTGGCCTATAGTTTCCTGCTTTCTGTCTCGCTCCTTTCTTGACTAGCGGTGTTATATTAGCTATTTTCCAATCTGCTGGGACCTTCCCAGAATCTAGCGAATTTTGGAAGATTACAACAAATGCATCTACTATCTCTGCAGCCACTTCTTTAAAGACCTTAGGATGCAGGCCATCAGGTCCCAGGGACTTGTCAGCCTTTAGCTCTAATAGCTTTCCCAGTACCTTTTCCCTGGTGATTTCATTGTTTTAAGTTCTTCCCTCCCTTTTACTTCTTGTTTTTCAAGTATCTTTGGGAATTCTTTTGTTCTCCAGTCAAGACAGACACAAAATACCTGTTCAACACTTCTGCCATTTCCTTGTTACCCATTATTAATTCCCCAGACTCACTCTCCAAGGAACCAATGCTCATTTGAGTTACTCTTTTCCTTTTTAAATACTTGCAGTAACTTTTACTATCTGTTTTTATATTTCTAGCTAGCTTTCGCTCATACTCTGATTTCTCCCGTTTTTGTTATTTTTTGATGGTGTTTAAAATCTGTCCAATTTTCTGATCTACCACTAATCTTCACAGAATTGTACATTTTTTCTTTCAGTTTGATATTATTCTTAACTTCCTTAGGTAGCCACGATGGGTGCATCCTTTTCCTATTGTCTTTCTTTCTCACTGGAATATATCTTTGCTGAGAGTTATGAATTATCTCCTTAAATGTCTGCCACTGCCTCGCTACTGTCGTACCCTTTAACCTAATTTCCCAGTTCACATTGGCCAACTCTGTCTTTATACTCTTACAATAGTCTTTATTTAAGTTTAAAATTCTAGTCTTAGACCCACACTTCTCACCCTCAAAATGAAAGTGAAATTCGATCATGTCATGATCACCAATGCCGAGAGGCTCCTTTACTATGAGGTCATTAATTAATTCCGTCTCATTGCATATTACCAAGTCTAGAATGGTCTATTCCCTGGTTGTCACTATCAAGTACTGGTCTAAGAAATGTCTCGAATACACTCTGAACTTATCTTTCAGACTACCTTTGCCAATCTGATTTGGTCAATCTATATGTTGATTAAAATCACCCATGATTATTGCAGTGCCTTTCTTACAAGCCCCCATTATTTTTTCCTGTATACTCTGTCCAACAGTGTACCTAAACTACTCCCAAAAGTGTGTACTTTCCTTTGCTATTTCTTACTGCGACCTGAACTGATTCTACATTTTGATCTTTTGAGCTAAGGTCATCTCTCACTACTTTACGAATGTTACTCTTAATTAACAGAGCTACCCCACCACCTTTTCCTAGCTTCCTGTCCTTCTGAAACGTCAAATACCCCTGAATATTCAGATCCCAACCATGGTCACCTTGAAACCATGTTTCTGTAATGGCTATGTAGTCATGCATATTTATTTCTATTTATGCTAACAATTCATTCATTTTGTTACAAATGCTGCACGCATTCAGATGCAGAGCCTTCAGTTCTATCTTTTTACTATTTTTACAAACTCTGGCCTTAGTTGCTGGTGCACTCTTAAATTTGTACTCTCTGTCCCTTCCTGCCACACTCTGGTTATCATTACCCATGTCACTACCCTGCACTATAGCCTTGTCCTTTCCCTTTAATTTACCACATCTCCCCTCACTTGATTCCTTCCCCCCCCCCGCCCCCCCACTATTTAGTTTAAAGCCCTAGTTATACAACTAGCCAAAATACTACTGGTTGTGGGATGGCTTAGCTATGCCTATAGCATGCTGCTTCCACTGTTTAGCATGCATATAGTTCTGTCTTGTAGCTTCATCAGGTTGGTACTTCATTTTAGGTATGCTTAGTGCTATTCCTGGCATGCTCTTTTGCACTCCTCATCGAACCAGGTTTGATCTCCTGCTTGATGGTAATGGTAAAGTGAGGGATATGACAGGTCATGAGGTTACAGATTGTAGTTGAATACAGTTCTGCTGCTACTAATGGCTCACAGTGCCTCATCGATGCCCAGATTTGAGCTGCTAGATCTGTTCGGAATCTATTCCGTTTAACATGATGGTAATGCCACACAACACAAAGGAATGTATCCTCAGGTGTGAAGAGGGTACTTCATCGCCACAAGGACTCTGCTGTGGTGACCCCTACCAATACTACCATGACAGATGCATCAACAGGTAACTTGATGAAGGCGAGTTCAAGTAGATTTTTCCCTCGTGTTGGTTCTCTCACCATCTCAACACTAACTCCGGACCCCATGAAGTCTCATTGCATCAGGTCAAACATGGGCAAGGAAACCTCCTGCTGACCACCTACCGCTACCCGCCAGCCCCCCACCACCCCCAGCTGATGAATCAGTGCTGCTCCATGTTGAACACCAATTAGAAGAAGCACTCATGGGAGCAGGGGTACAAAATGAACTCTGGGTGGGGGACTCAATGTCCACCACCAAGACTGGCTTGGTAGCACCACTACCGACCTAGCTGGCCAACTCCTAAATGACAAAGCTACTAGACTGGGTCTGCGGCAGATGGTGAGGGAACCGCCAAGGGGGAAAAACATACTTGACCTCGTCCTCACCAATCTACCTGTCGCACATGCACCTATCCATGAAAGTATTGGTAGGAGTGACCACTGCACAGTCCTTGTGGAGACAAAGTCCCGTCTTCAAACTGAGGGTACCAACCGTCGTGTTGTGTGGCATTAGCACCATGTGAAACGGAACAGATTCAGAACAGATCAGGCAACTCAAAACTGGGCATCCATGAGGTGCTGTGGGCCATCAGCAGCAGCAGAATTGTATTCAACCATAATCATGGCCCTTAAACTTGTCTTCATGGCCCAGCATATCCCCCACTCTACCGTTACCATCAGGATGGGGGATCAACCTTGGTTCAATGACGAGTGCAGGAGGGCATGCCAGGAGCAGCACCAGGCATACCCAAAAATGTGATGACAGCCTGGTGAAGCTACAACACAGGACTACTTACATGCCAAACAGCAGAAGCAGCATGCGATAGGGCCAAATGATCCTACAACCAACGGATCAGGTCTAAGCTCTGCAGTCCTGCCACATCCAGTCGTGTGGTGGTAGACAATTAAACAACTAACAGGAGGAGGAGGCTCCACAAACATCCTCATCCTTTAAGATGGGGGAGCCCAGCACATCAGGACGAAAGAAAAGGCTGAAGCACATGCATCCATCTTCAGCCAGAAGTGCCGAGTGGAAGATCCATCTCGGCCTCCTCCTGAGGTTCCCAGCATCACAGATGCCAGTTTTCAGCCAATCCGATTCACTCCACGTGATATCAAGAAATAGCTGAAGGCACTGGATACTGCAAAGGCTATGGGCCCGGACATGATTCTGGCAATAGCACTGAAGACCTGTGCTCCAGAACTTGTTATGCCCTGAGCCAAGCTGTTCCAGTACAGCGACAACACTGGCATCTACCCAACAATGTGGAAAATTGCCCAGGTATGTGCACAAAAAGCAGGACAAATCCAACCTGGCCCGATCAGTCTACTCCCAATCATCAGCAAAGTAATCAAAGGGGTCGTCAACAGTGCTATCAAGCAGCACTTGCTCAGAAATAACCTGCTCAGTGACGCTCAGTTTGGGTTCTACAGCCTTAGTTCAAACATGGACAAAAGAGCTGAACTCAAGAGGTGATGTGAGAGTGACTGCCCTTGACATCAAGGCAGCATTTGACCCAAGTATGGCATCAAGGAGCCCTAGCAAAACTGGAGTCAATGGGAATCAAGGGTAAAACTCTCCGCTGGCGGGAGTCATACCTAACACAAAGAAAGATGGTTGTAGTTGTTGCAGGTCAATCATCTCAGCTCCAGAACATCACTGCAGGAGTTCCTCAGGGTAGTGTCCTAGGCCCAACCATCTTCAGCTGCTTCATCAGTGACCATCCCTCCATCATAAGGTCAGAAGTGGGGATGTTCGCTGATGATTGCACATTGTTCGCGACTCCTCAGATACTGAAGCAGCTCATGTCCATATGCATCAAGACCTGGACAACATCCAGGCTTGGGCTGATAAGTGGCAGTAACATTTGCACCACACAAGTGCCAGGCAATGACCATCTCAAACAGGAGAGTATCTAACCATCTCCCCTTGATATTCAAAGGCATTATCGTCGCTGAATTCCCCCATGATCAACATCCTGGGGTTACCATTGAACAGCAAACGAACTGGACCAGCCACATAAATGCTGTGGCTATAAGAGCAGGTCAGAGGCGGGGAATTTTTTTTAAATTCATTCACGGGCATCGCTGGCTAGGACAGCATTTATTGCCCATCCCTAATTGTAATTGAGAAGGTGGTGGTGAGCTGCCTTCTTGGACCACTGCAGTCCATGTGGGGTAGGTACACCAACAGTGCTGTTAGGAAGGGAGTTCCAGGATCTTGGTCCAGCGACAGTGAAGGAATGGCAATATAGTTCCAAGTCAGGTTAGGAGCATGCAGGCAGAGAGGGAATGGGTGATCGCCAGGCACTCTAACAGAACCAGGCAGACAGTGCAGGAGTCCCCTTAGTCTATCTGGCTTGCTAATCGGTTTTCCATTTTGGTCAGGGCGATCGTTCCTCAGGGGAGTGCAGCCAAAGAAAAGTCGGTGGTACCATGGGTGGCAGGAGGGGAAGAAGAAGAGCAATAGTGATAGGGGATCGATACTCAGGGGATCAGACAGGTGTTTCTGCAGCAGTAAACGTGACTCCGGGATGCTGCGTTGCCTCCCTTTTGCCAGGGTCAAGGGTGTCACAGATCAGCTGCAGGACTTTCTTCTGGGGGAGGGTGAACAGCCAGAGGTCCCATTGGTACCTATGACATAGGTAGGGAAGAGGGATGAGGTCCTGAAAGCATATTTTAGGGAGTTAGAAAGGAAATTAAAAAGCAGGATCTCAAGAGCAGTAATCTCAGGATTACTCCCAGTGCAACATGCTAGTGAGCATAGGAATAGGAGGATTATCGATTGGCTGTGGCTGAAGAATTGGTGTAGATGGGAGGGCACCAGATTTCTGAGGCACTGGGACAAGTTCTGGGGCAGGTGGGACTTTTACAAGATGGAGGGACTACACATTAACAGGACCAGAACTAATATCCTCGCAAGGAGATTTGCTACTGCTGTTGGGGAGGGTTTAAACTAGCTTGTCAGGGGGATGGGAACCTGAGGGGTAGCTCAAATTGGAAGGAGGTAAAGCTGGTAACAAAGCGGCACAGTGGTGCAGTGGTTAGCACCGCAGCCTCACAGCTCCAGCGACCCGGGTTCAATTCTGGGTACTGCCTGTATGGAGTTTGCAAGTTCTCCCTGTGACCGCGTGGGTTTTCGCCGGGTGCTCCCACAGCCAAAGACTTGCAGGTTGATAGGTAAATTGGCCATTATAAATTACCCCTAGTATAGGTAGGTGGTAGGAGAATATAGGGGATGTGGTAGGAGTATGGGATTAGTGTAGGATTAGTATAAATGGGTGGTTGATGGTCGGCACAGACTTGGTGGGCCGAAGGGCCTGTTTCAGTGCTGTATCACTAAATAAATAGAACAGCAGCAAGTGACATTGGAAGGCAGGTGAAACAAAGGCGAGCATCAACTAGGCATAGAATGCACAATAATGTCAAGAAGACATGGTTAAGGACACTCTACCTGAATGCACACAGCATTCGCAATAAGCTAGATGATTTAAAGGCACAAATAGAGGTAAATGGGTATGATCTAATTGCCATTACAGAAACATGGCTACAGGGTGACAAAGACTGGGAACTGAATATTAAAGGATATTCGACATTTAGGAAGGACAGGCAAAAAGGAAAAGGAGGTGGTGTTGCGCTGATAATAAGGGATGGGATCAGTACATTAGTAAGGGAGGGTCTCAGATCGGAAGAACATAATGTGGAATCTGTTTGGGTGAAGCTAAGAAACAGCAAGGGGCAGCAAACATTGGTAGGATTGTTTATAGGCCACCAAGCAGTAGTGGTAGCATGGGGCATAGCATTAATCAGGAGATTAGAGCAGCATGTAGCATGGGTAATACAGTAATCATGAGTGACTTCAATCTGCATATAGACTGGATAAACCTAATGAGCACTACTGCTGAGGAGGACGAGTTTCTGGAATGTGTTAGGGATGGTTTTCTAGAGCAGTATGTTGAGGAGCCGACTGGAGAACGGGCTATTTTAGATCTAGTATTATGTAATGAGAAAGGGATAATTAATAATCTTGTTGTAAAAGAACATCAAGGGATGAGTGACCCTAGTATGATAGAATTTTACATTATGTTTGAAAGTGAGGCGGTTCAATCTCAAGCCAGGCTGTTAAATTTGAACAAAGGAAATTATGCACGTATGAAGGGCAAAGTGGCTGAGGTGGATTAGGAAAATACATTAAAAGGTACGACAGTACACAGACAATGAAAGAAATATTACATAAGTTTACAGCAACTACACAGTCCTTCAAGGCACAAAAACCTCAAAAGTAAAGGCAGATCTGAAGAAGCTGAAGATGGTTGGGCCTAGGACACTACCCTGAGGAACTCCTGCAGTGATGTTCTGGAGCTGAGATGATTGACCTGCAACAACTACAACCATGGCTAACAAAGGAAGTTAAGAATTGCATAAGATTAAAAGAAAAGGCCTATAAAGTTGCCAGAAGTAGTCGTAAACCCGAGGATTGAGAGGATTTTAGAATACAGCAAAGGCGAACCAAGAAACTGATAAAGGGAAAATAGAATATGAATGCAAACTAGCAAAAAACATAAAAACAGATTGTAAGAGCTTCTATAGATACGTAAAAAGCAGACATTTGACTGAGACAAATGTGGATCCATGACAGTCAGAGTCAAGAGAATTTATAATGGGGAAGATGGAAATGGCTAAGAAGGTAAATGATTATTATGTGTCTGTCTTCACTGAGGAAGATACAAGCAATCTCCCAGAATTAGAGATCCAAGGGACGAGGGAGAATAAGGAATTGAAGGAAATTAGTATGAGTAAGAAGGTTGTATTGGAGGAATTCATGGGGCTGAAGGCTGATAAGTCCCTGGAACCTGATATTCTACATCCCAGAGTGTTGAAAGAGGTAGCTATGGAGATAGTGGATGCACTGGTGATCATCTTCCAAAATTCTATGGATTCTGGAACAGTTCCTGCAGATTGAAAGGTAGCAAATGTCACCCCACTATTTAAGAAGGGAGGGAGAGAGAAAACAGAGAACTATAGACTTGTTAGCCTTACATAAGTCCTGGGGAAAATGTTAGAATCTATTCTAAAGGATGTGATAAATAGACACTTAGATAATAATGATCAGATTGGGTATAGTCGACATGGATTTATGAATAGGAAATCATGTTTGACGAACCTGTTGGGAGTTTTTTTTGAGGATGTTACGAACAAAATTGATAAAGGGGAGGCAGTGGACATGCTATACTTGGATTTTCAAAAGGCCTTTGATAAAGCCCCCAACAGAAGGTTGGTTAGCAAAATTAAAGCACATAGGAGGTAAGATACTGACATTGATTAAGGATTGGTTAACAAGCAGAAAACAGAGAGTAGGAATAAATAGGTCATTCTCGCGCTGACAGGCTGTGACTAGTGGGGTACCGCAAGGATCAGTGCTTGGGCCCCAGCTGTTCACAATATATATCAATGATTTGGATGTGGAGACCAAATGTAATATTTCCAAGTTCGCGGATGATACAAAAGTAGGTGGGAATGTGTGTTGTGAGGAAGATGCAAAGCGGCTTTAAGGGGATTTGGACAGACTTAGTGAGTGGTAAAGAATATGGCAGATGGAATATAATGTGGAAAAATGTGAGGTTATCCACTTTGGTAGGAGGAACAGATGTGCAGAGTATTTCTTAAATGCTGAGAGATTAGAAAGTGTAGGGGTACAAAGGGACCTAGGTGTCCTTGTCAATAAGTCACTGAAAGCTAACATGCAGGTGCAGCAAGCGATTAGGAAGGTTAATGGTCTGTTAGCCTTTATCGCAAGAGGATTTGACTGCAGGAGGAGTGAAGTCTTGCTTCAATTGTATAGAACTTTGGGTAGATCGCACCTGGAGTACTTGTGCAGTTTTGGACCCCTTACCTTAGGAAGAATATTATTGCCATAGAGGGAGGGCAATGAAGGTTCACCAGACTTGTTTGTGGGATGATAGGACTGTCCTATGAAGAGAGATTGGGGAAACTGGGCCTGTATTCTCTAGAGTTTCAGAGAATGGAAGGTGATCTCATTGAAACCTACAAAATAAAGGGATAGACAGGGTAGATGCAGGTAAGGTGTTTCTCCTGTAATAAAAACAAGAAATGCTGGAAATACTCAGCAGGTCTGGCAGCATCTGTGGAGAGAGAAGCAGAGTTAACGTTTCAGGTCAATGACCCTTCAGCAGAACTGGCAGATATTAGAAATGTAAAAGGTTTTAAGCAAGTAAAGCAGGGGTGGGGCAAGAAATAAGAAAAGAGGTGTTGATAGCACAAGGTCACAGGGAATAACTGACCAGAAGGTCCTGGAGCAAAGGCAAATGGTATGTTAATGGTGTGCTGAGAGACAAAGCATTAATACAGAGAGGGTGTTAATGGACAGAAAACCAAGCAGCCTGGCCCCAAGCACAAACATGGAAAAAACAGTGGGTAGGCACAGTAGAAACAAACTAAAATAAAATAAACACATAAAAAAAGAAAAAAGAAGTACAAATAAAAATAAAAAGGGGGTTCCTTCATGCTCTGAAATTATTGAACGCAATGTTCAGTTCAGCAGGCTGCAGAATGCCGAATCAGTAAATGAGGTGCTGTTCCTCGAGCTTGCACTGATGTTCACTGGAACACTACAGCAATCCCAGGACAGAAATGTGAGCATGAGAGCAGGGGGGAGTGTTGAAATGGCAAGCAACCGGAAGCTCAGGGTCATGCTTTCGGACTGAGTGGAGGAGTTCTGCAAAACGGTCACCCAGTTTGCATTTGGTCTCACCAATGTAGGGGAGACCACATTGTGAGCAGTGAATACAGTATACTAAATTGAAAGAAGCACAAGTAAATCGCTGCTTCACCTGAAAGGAGTGTTTGGGGCCTTGGATAGTGAGGAGCGAGGAGGTAAATGGGCAGTTATTACACTCCTGCGATTGCAGGGGAAGGTGGCGTGGGAAGGGGATGAGGTGGTGGGGGTAATGGAGGAGGGGACCAGGGTGTTGCAGAGGGAACGATCCCTTCGGAATCCTGACAGGGGAAAGGAGGGGAAGATGCGTTTGGTAGTGGCATCATGCTGGAGGTGGCAAAAATGGCAGAGGATGATCCTTTGGATGTGGAGGCTGGTGGGGTGGAAAGTGAGGACAAGGGGAACCCTGTCGCTGTTCTGGGAGGGAGGGGAAGGGGTGAGGGTAGAGATGCAGGAAATGGGCCAGACACGGTTGAGGGCCCTGTCAACCACAGTGGGGGGAATCCTTGATTGAGGAAAAAGGAAGACAGATCAGAAGCACTGTCATGGAAGGTAAGTGTATCTCCTGATTGGGGAGTCTAGAACAAGGGGACACAATTGCAAAATAAGGGGGAAGCCACTTAGGACCAAGATGAGGAGAAATTTCTTTACTCAGAGGTTTGTGAATCTTTGGAGTTCTCTACCCCAGAGGGCTGTGGAAGCTCAGTCACTGACTGCGTTTAAGGCAGAGATTGACAGAATTCTAAATAACAATGACATAAAGAGATATAGAGATAGTGGGGGGGAAAAGGCATTGAAGTGGATGATCAGCCATGATCATACTGAACGGTGGGGCAGGCTCCATGGGCTAAATGGCCTTCTCCTGCTCCTATGTTCCAACTCTTTTGTCCATGTTTGAACCAAGGCTGTAATGAGGTCAGGAGCTGAGTGGCCCTGGCGGAACCAAACTGAGCATCACTGAGCAGGTTATTCTAAGCAAGTACTGCTTAATCGCATTGTCCACGACACCTTCCATCACTTTCCTGATGATCGAGAGTAGACTGATGGGGCAGTAATTGGCCGGGTTGGATTTGTCCTGCTTTTTGTGTACAGGACATACCTGGGCCATTTTCCACATTGCCGGGTAGATGCCAGTGTGGTAGCTGTTCTTGAAAAGCTTAGCTAGGGGCGCAGCAAGTTCTGGAGCACAAGTCTTCAGTACTATTGCCGAAATGTTGTCAGAGCTCACAGACTTTGCAGTATCCAGTGCCTTCAGTTGTTTCTTGATATCACATGGAATGTATTGAATTGGCTGAAGTCTGGCATCTGTGATGCTGGGGACCTCAGGAGGAGGCCGAGATGCATCATTCATTCGGCACATCTGACTGAAGATTGTTGCAAATGCTTCAGCCTTACCATTTGCACTGATGTGCTGGGCTCCCCCATCATTGAGAATGGGGATATTTGTGGAGCCACCTCCTCCTGTTAGTTGTTTAATTGTCCATCACCATTCACGACTGTATATGGCAGGACTGCAGAGGTTAGATCTGATCCGTTGGCTGTGGGCAAGTAACTCACCTCCTGACTCCCCAAAGCCTGTCCACTATCTACAAGGCAGAAGTCAGGAATGTGATGGAATACTCTCAACTTGCCTGGATCGGTGCAGCTCCAACAACACTCAAGAAGCTCAACACAATCCAGGACAAAGCAGTCCGATTGATTGGCACCCCATTCACCACCTTCAACATTCACTCCCTCCACCACCAATGCACAATGGCAGCAGTGTGTACCATCTACAAGATGCACTGCAGCAATGCACCAAGGCTCCTTAAACAGCACCTTCCAAACCCGCGACCTCCACCGACAAGAAGGACAAAGGCAGCAGATGCATGGGAACACCACCACCTGCAAGCTCCCCTCCAAGCCACACACCATCCTGACTTGGAACTATATCACCATTCCTTCACTGTTGCTGGGTCAAGATCCTGGAACTCCTTTCCTAACAGCACTGTTGGTGTACCTACACCCCAAGAACAGCAGCGGTTCAAGAAGGCAGTTCAGCACCACCTTCTCAAGGGCAATTCGGGATGGGAATTAAATGCTGGCCTAGCCAGCGACAGCCACATCCCCAAATGAATGAATAAAAATATGTAAGTGTTCAAAGAAGGTCTGTCTGAACTACATTGCTGAATTCTGTGATCACTAGGAGGATTACTAGATCTATGGGAAAGTTTGGTTAATACTCAGAGTAAGAGAATACAGATCTCTTTAGTACCTGGAACCAAAAACATCGACGCTGCCAAGGCTTCTGATAAATGGGCCATGTTTTCTGAAGAGATAAGAAATGCCTCGCAGTTTATCTCAAGAAAGCGCACCTTTAGCTCGCATTATCACTTTGCATAGTGATAGAAGGATCATCTTTCCAATGGCCTTTATCATCCAGTTGAGATTTGGTCCTGACACATTGCTGATGTATCCATGCAGAAAACAAAATCACATTTATATGTGAATCATTTTGGCAAAATGGATCATCTTTGATAGTCACATAACAAATAAATGAACAAGAGGGTCTTATCTTCTGTAACCCTGAGTATAGAAGGTTGTGCTTTTGACAACCAGGACTAGATTTTCCTCATTGGTACATTTACCAACAGAAGTGCACTGAAATTGTTTTTAAACCCACTAGCGGTATACCACTAATAACCCACACAATTTTCCTCAGTAAACCTTCATTCTATATTTATAGCACCTCTCTATAGATTGTCTGGGGAGGAAAATCCAATGTTGCCATAGCAGCTCAAAGGGTCAAGAAAGGCATTTTGTCTCTGCAACCATGTGGCTCAGTCCATTAGCTGAGGCTGGTGCTGCAAGGGATTGAGCCCAACATTTAAAATGCTCTTCAGTTGAAGTATTACTGTTTGCAACCCAGAAAAGGACTCAAATTTAAGGCTCCAAAGGAAGGAGGACAATAAATGTTAAGCTCATCGCCTTCCATGGATCATGCCAATGAGTACCATCTCACCCCAATAAGAAATGCCTTCTAAAACCAGAGTTGCATTCCATATGATGGCATGTACAGTGCATTAACTATCTCTGCTTCCTCCTCAAAAGGAAAATAGTTTTCAAAGATAATCCCCCAAGGCACCAGATGCAAATCAGCCAGTCACCTCAGAACCTCCTGCCACTGTCAGAGAAGAAGGAGGCTAAGATTGAAAAGACACAGGAGGAGACATCAAAGGGGGCTACAGTGGCCTTAACATAGGAACATAGGAGCTGCAGGAGGCCATTCGGTCATTGTGCCTGTTCCGCCATTCAATACGATCATGGCTGATCATCCACTTCAATGCCTTTTTCCCACACTATTCTCATAGACTGGCCAAGAGAGTGTGGGGAAATGGCGCACTGACACGGAACACAAAAGTCCGAGTGTATCAGGCCTGTGTCCTCAGTACCTAGCTCTACGGCAGCGAGGCCTGGACAACGTATGTCAGCCAAGAGCGACGTCTCAATTCATTCCATCTTCGCTGCCTTCGGAGAATACTTGGCATCAGGTGGCAGGACTATATCTCCAACACAGAAGTCCTTGAAGCGGCCAACACCCCCAGCTTATACACACTACTGAGTCAGCGGCGCTTGAGATGGCTTGGCCATGTGAGCCGCATGGAAGATGGCAGGATCCCCAAAGACACATTGTGCAGCGAGCTCGCCACTGGTATCAGACCCACCGGCCGTCCATGTCTCCGCTATAAAGACGTCTGCAAACGCGACATGAAATCCTGTGACATTGATCACAAGTCGTGGGAGTCAGTTGCCAGCATTCGCCAGAGCTGGCGGGCAGCCATAAAGACAGGGCTAAATTGTGGCGAGTCGAAGAGACTTAGTAGTTGGCAGGAAAAAAGACAGAGGCGCAAGGGGAGAGCCAACTGTGCAACAGCCCCGACAAACAAATTTCTCTGCAGCACCTGTGGAAGAGCCTGTCACTCCAGAATTGGCCTTTATAGCCACTCCAGGCGCTGCTTCACAAACCACTGACCACCTCCAGGCGCGTATCCATTGTCTCTCAAGATAAGGAGGCCCAAAAGAATTCTCATATCCCATTATGTCATTTGTATTTAGAAATCTGTCAATCTCTACTTTAAACATACTCAGTGACTGAGCTTTCACAGCCCTCTGGGGTTGAGAATTCCAAAGTTTCACAACCCTCTGAATAAAGAAATTTCTCCTCATCTCTGTCCTAAGTGGCTTCCCCCTTAGTTTGCAATTGTGTCCCCTTGTTCTAGACTCCCCAATCAGGAGAAACATCTTATCTGCATCTACCTTGTCTACCCCTTTAATTATTTTATAGGTTTCAATTCGATCACCTAATTCTTCAAAACTCTAGAGAATACAGGCCCAATTTCCCCAATCTCTTCATAGGACAGTCCCGCCATCCCGGGAACAAGACTGGTGAACCTTCGTTGCACTCCCTCTATGGCAATAATATCCTTCCTAAGATCAGGGGTCCAAAACTGCACACAGAACTCCAGGTGCGTCTAATCAAGGTTCTATACAATTGAAGCAAGACTTCACTATTCCTGTACTCAAATCCTCTTGTGATAAAGGCTGACATACCATTAGCCTTCCTAATTGCTTGCTGCACCTGCATGTTAGCTGTCAGTGACTTATTAACAAGGACACGTCCCTTAGTACATCTAACCTGCTACCATTTAAGAAATATTCTGCATATCTGTTCCTCCTACCAAAGTGGATAACCTCACATCTTTCCACATTATATTCCATCTGCCATGTTCTTTACCACTCACTAAGTCGTTCCAAATCCCCTTGAAACCGCTTTGCATCTTCCTCACAACACACATTCCCACCTACTTTTGTGTCATCCGCGAACTTGGAAATATTACATTTGGTCTCCACATCCAAATCATTATATATTATGAACAGCTGGGACCCAAGCACTGATCCCAGCAGTACCCCACTAGTCACAGCCTGCCAACGCCAGAATGACCCATCTATTCCTACTATCTGTTTTCTGCTTGTTAACCAATCCTTCATCCATGCCAGTATATTACCTCCAATCCCATGTGCTTTAATGTTGCTGACCAATCTCCTGTGGGGGGCTTTATCAAAGGCCTTTTGAAAATCCAAGTATACTACGTCCACCGACTCGCCTCCCCTTTATCAATTCTGTTAGTAGCGTCTTCAAAAAAACTCCAACAGGTTCGTCAAACATGATTTCCCATTCATTAATCCATGTTGACTATGCCCAATCAGATCATTATTATCCAAGTGTCCATTTATCACATCCTTTAGAATAGATTCTAGTGTTTTCTGAACAACTGCTATAAGGCTAACAGGTCTGTAATTCCCCGTTTTCTCTCCCTCCCTTCTTAAATAGTGGGGTGACATTTGCGACCTTCCAATCTGCAGGAACCGCTTCAGAATCTACAGAATTTTGGAAGATGATCACCAATGTATCCACCATCTCCATAGCTACCTCTTTCAACACTCTGGGATGTAGAATACAAGGTCCTGGGGACTTATCAACCTTTAGCTCCATTAATTTCTCCAATATAACCTTTTTACAAATACTAATTTCCTTCAATTCCTCATTCTCCCTAATCCCTTGGATCTCTAATTCTGGGAGATTTCTTGTATCTTCCCCAGTGAAGACAGACACAAAGTAATCATTTAGCTTCTCTGCCATTTCTCTATTCCCCATTACAAATTCTCTTGACTCTGCCTGTAATGGACCCACATTTGTCTTATCAAACATTTCATTTTTACGTACCTATAGAAGCTTTTACAGTCCGTTTTTATATTTTTTGCTAGCTCACATTCATATTCTACTCTCCCTTTATCGGTTTCTTCATCCTCCTTTGCTATATTCCAAAGCAGTAGGATGATTGTCAGTCAGATGTTCTTACTACTGATGTAATATATGCATAATGACTTGGAGCAAGGTGGAGGAATGCAGCATAAAAGAGCAGAATAATGACCTTCAAGTGGGAGTCTTGATATCTTGGAAAGGTACATGTTAATCAGCAACTAAGCTGAGAGTATTTCCAAACGGGGATTATGATGGCAAGACGCTTTAGCAGGAGCCTCAAATTTTAATCAGCTAAAGGTCTCCCTTATGCGGTGTTCCCGCAACTAGCTGGCACAACTCAGTTATTGCTTAAGGGAGATGCAGCCTTCTGAACCATTACCAAAGGATTATGGTGAAGAAGCCCACCTCTATCTGCAGACAGGGAGGTGTGGGTACCAGCAGATAGAGGATAGAGGCTTCCTACAATACCTGTTCAGCCTAACATCTCTGCAGTGAGTCTCCAAATTCTCCTCCAACTTAGGAGGAGGAGCAGGGGAGGTGCAAGGGAGATCTCACTCGTTTTCCCAGCACAGCCCACCACCATAATTTTTCAAATCTTAGATACTTTAAAAAATTATTTTAATACAAATATTTTGTTTTAATCTGCTTTAAGTAACATTAATAAAAACTAACTGATCCAATCCCAAGAGGCCTTCTGACCTTTATCCTTCAGGCAGTCTTTACCACCAGCAGATTCAGGCCAGAAACAATGGAACACATAGCATTGCAACAAACAGCAGCCCCTTCCATCTATCATGTGTCCCAAGATGGGGATGCTGTAGCCAATGATGTCTACCGACAATGAGACTCCAAGAAATTTCACTAGTATGTTTCTGTGTCGGTGTACCAGTGGTGGACCTTAAATTCCCAGTTTTCTTCCATTGACTGCCCCAGTTATGCCTAAAAGCAGCCAGCCAAAAAGAAGAAAATCCAGTTGGTAATTAAATATCAGAAAAGCGTTTTGGGAATGAGCCCAAAAGGAATGTCTGAAATGGATTTACATGGAAGGTTAAGAAAGCTTGATTTGAGAGTCATACATGTATAGTACATCATACAACATGCAACAGGTCGAGTCTCTTCAGAACCAAGGAACAGAAATTAGTCATGGCTCATATGTAACACCACACATGCAAAGCTGGATATACCAGGGCAAGAAGAAAACAACCCAAAAAAGGAACACATTAGAAGATAGGAACAGGAGCCAGCTATTCAGCCCCTCAGGCCTGTCTCACCATTCAATCAGAATATGGCTGATCTGTATTTCAAATCCTTTTACCCACCATTGCTTCATACCCCTTGATACTCTGAGCTAACAAAAATCTATTGGTCACAGTCTTCGAAATTTCAATTGACCTAGCATGTATAGCCATTTGAGGAAAAGTGAGTGTTCCAGATTTCTTCTACCCACTGTGAAAAAATGCTTCCTGGTTTAACTCATGAATGGTCCAGTTCAAATTTTAAGATTGCGGCTCCTTTGTTCTGGATTTTCCCACCAGAGAAAATAGTTTCTCTGTATTTACTCCATCAAATCCCTTTTTCATTCTAAACAGCTCCAATAGATTGTCCCACAACCTTCTAAACTCAAAGGAATACATACCAAATTTATGCAACCTGTCACTTTTAAGCCCTGATATTGGTCTGCTGAATCTGCATTGCACCCTCTCCAAGGTTAATCTATTCTTTCTGAGGTACAGTGCCCAAAACTAAATGCAGTACTCCAGATGGAGATTGATCAAGATACTGCACAAATAAACTATAACATTCTTCCCTTTGTGTTCCAGCCCAAGGTAAAGGCCAATATTCCATAGCCTTTTTGAGTACTCTTTGCACCTATGCACGAACTTTAGTGATTTGTATACCTGGACATCCAAATTCCTTTGCTCCTTCACAATTCCTAGTCTCTCACTATAAAGAAAATAGTCTAATTTGTCTTTTTTGGATCCAAAGTGGATAATCTCACATTTCTCCACAGTAAACTCCATCTGCTACATTTTTAGCCGCTCATTTAATGGGCTGAGTTTTACCGGCCCCTTGACGCTGCATGTCGCGACCCGGGGGCCGGTAAAATTCTGCAGGGAGAGGCCCGCCTCGACCCGCAACAGCAAGAAGGGCCCACCGCATACTACCAGCAGCAGAGGGACCTCAGTATGGCCCACGCCCCACCACCACTCCCCCTAACGCCTAGCGGCAGGCCCTTCATCTGCATATTTAAATTAATATGTAAATGTATTTACCTGCAGAACTCCGTATGGAGTTCTGAGGCGAGGACCTGGTGGGGAGGGGAGGAGGAATAAAACTTTCAGGGCGGGAGGGGTGGGGGAGCAGGCAAAACTATTTTGATTAGTTGTGTGAATGGTGGAAAAGGGCTGAAGGGCAAAAGTTTGAAGGTTGAGGGTAAAGTTCGGTTAGAGAAAAAGGCATTTTTTGGTTATCCCGGGCAATGAAATGACCATTGGGGGGGTTGGGGAAGGGCCTCCATCACAACAGTTTTTATTTAATAAAACTTAATAATACTGCACCTATGAGGTGGCGCCAGACGCCAATGCCGGGGACGCAGCGGCCACCCCTCTGCATCATTGGGGGTGGCCGCTCCGCCCCCTCTATTTAAATGAGCCCCTGCGCGTAATATCGCAGAGGCTCCTCGGCAGCACTTCCATGTCAGAAGGCCGCCAAGTTGAAAGCACGCCAATTCAGCCCAATCTGTCTATATCCCTTTGTAGCTTCCTGCTCAATGCACCATCCCTCCTAATAGTGCCATCTGCAAATTTGGATATGCAACTCTCTAATCCTTCATCTAAGTCATTGATCTATATGTTAATTGACAGCCATTAACACTGCATGCCCAGAGATGAAAACAAGTGTTCCAGAGGGTGCTAGATCTATTCAAATATATCACATGCAATCTGGAAAAGTTAGGCTGTATGAAATCAAGGATTAATGGGCCAAAACTTGAAGTGGGGGCATTGCACAGCGTACACCATTAGTTAGACTTCTTTCTGAACCCTTCAGCTCAAAAATATTGTGGTGTAACTTGGTGAAAGTGTGAGCTGATAACAGTGTGTCGAGGGCAAAAAGGTATCCGGACCTTAGTGAACAGTAGGGCCAACAGTGTATCTCCTTAACCAACAATATTTAAGATTTGAGGAAGAAACAGAGGAACAATGGAGAAGGAAATAGGGTGAATTAGAGTCAAAGCAGGTACGGAAAGTGTGACGAAAACCACACCTGCCAAATGGAAACATATTAATTTCATCATATAGAACACTACTTCAACTGTTTTTACTGGACATTGTACATAACTTGTTTAAAAAAGACCATAGAGTTAAACAGCTGAAAACATGGTTGCACATTTGCATTCTGAGAGACAGTTGAATAGAGAGACAATGGGAGTGCTCACTGATTCAATAAACAAGATAGTTCTGGGCAATCATGATACTCAAGATTCTTTGTCTGTGTAACAGCCAGATCTCCACACCCCACCGAGTGCAACTGGAGAACTTTTGGATAACGGCACAGTGGTTAGCACTGCAGCCTCACAGCTCCAGCGACCCGGGTTCAATTCTGGGTACTGCCTGTGTGGAGTTTGCAAGTTCTCCCTGTGTCTGCGTGGGTTTCCTCCGGGTGCTCCGGTTTCCTCCCACAGCCAAAAGACTTGCAGGTTGGTAGGTAAATTGGCCATTATAAATTGCCCCTAGTATAGGTAGGTGGTAGGGGAATATAGGGACAGGTGGGGATGTGGTAGGAATATGGGATTAGTGTAGGATTAGTATAAATGGGTGGTTGATGGTCGGCACAGACTCAGTGGGTCGAAGGGCCTGTTTCAGTGCTGTATCTCTAAACTAAACTAAACAAAATCAACAACCCTCACAGAAGATGCTGTTTCAAACAAAGAGATGGTGACATGATTTACCTGCTGGCCAGGCTGGGGACTGTTTGAATTGTGCCTTACAGAAAGGTTTTTTTGCAGACTGCAACTGCACTCAAAGGAGAAAGCACCTCTCTCTCAAGCAAAGTCCGAGGGGCTCACGGCAGCAGCTTAAGCCTCAAGGCACAACACCTCTTCAGCCTTCTGGTACCAGAGAAGAGAAAGTCGGAAATTGTGCACTGGGCCCCAGCGACAATTCCAAGACCTCAACTTCAACCAAGGACTTTACATCAAAACCAAAAGACAGTAACTGAATTCCATTTATTGCCAACCCTACTTAAACCCCCTCCCCCCCTTAACCTTTTCTTCCCCTCTGTATCTATTTGCGTGTGTTTATCTCATATTCATGCTCATGTGGTTATGTCGTGTATTTTAGTAATTTTAACCAAGTTAAAGTGGTAAGGCTAACAAACTTACATCTTTCTTGTTTAAACCTAAGAAAACCTGTCTGACTGGTTCATTTGCAATTACAATTAGAGAGCAGTGAGCAAGGACTCACGGAGGTGGTAAACTAAAAACACTGTGCTTTAAAAGATAAGCACTGGTACGGCCAAACCAGGAAAGGGGCAAGAGGGAAGCCTGAGACCCCTTCCTCACCTATCATAACAAAAAAGAGAGAAAATTTGAATTGAGAGAATGAGAAAGAAACAGAAAAGTAAAAATAAAAATTAAAGTGACATTTTTAAATCTCTAAGAACAATGGAATGGAACAAAGGAATGAGGTTCCATAATCTAAATTGTTGCTTTTTGAGCTAGAAAAGTTGGTTAACAGTCATCAACACTTACCCCATCATTCAAAGGGTGCTTGCACTATTAATTAGTAGACTTAACTTTGTGGCAAGTTTAATGAGTAATTAATGTGGAATATCAGCAGGTTCTTAAAAATATCAGGGAAGCTAAGGTGAGATACTTGTTATATATTGTTATATTATCTGTAAAGAGCTAGAAACCAATTGTAATGTGTTCCAGGGTTACAGATTTCACTGCTGCACTGGAGTCCTGTGACACGTAACACATCTGTCCAAAGCAGTTCTTAGCTGGCACTGGGGAAGCTGAATGGAATAAACAAAAAGCTCCAGCATTTTCAAGTCTGAAGTGTGTTTATTTCAAACTTACGGGAACCAGGAGAAATAGTATGGTGACAGAAGGTGTCTGTGAGTAAACCTAAACATTTTGAACGAATTTAACACTGAATTTGATTGAAGAAATTGACCCAAAGTAGTGCAAGGGAGAAACTGAATAATCGTGCGAAAACAAAGAACAAAGTGTCAGCCAGCACAGCAGTGAATGCACAGCTACAGCCAAAAATGAACTGGGAAGCAGATGATATTGTAGAGGCATTTGAGAAGTTTAAACAGAAGTGCAGATTGACATTCAATAATTTTCTAAAAGGCACTAGCAATGAAGAGAGGGTCAGCTATATCCTTCTGTGGGCAGGAGATAAAGGATTACATTTATTTAACAGCTGGGCGCTGAGTGAAGAAGACAGCAGAAAGCCAAACAAAATTTTTGAAAAATTCAGCACCCACCTCCAAAATCAAATCATCTGAACTACTAATGAATTTCAAGGCCTCAGACAGGAATTAGGTGAGCCTATTGACAATTTTGTAAAAACGACTGAATAATGCAGCCAGAAAATGTAAATTTAAAGACAAAGATGAAAGGCTATAGATCTATTAATTTGGGGTTCTGGACACCCTGAAGTACAAAAAGCGCTAATTGGAAAGGACAAGCTCACAATATCACAGGCTGTAGACGCTGCCAGAGCACATGAAACCACGAGCAGATAGATGAAGACAGTGACTACCCAAATGGCTAGTCTTCAATTAAGTCAAGAGAAAGGAGCAGGGTCGCTGCAGTGCAACAGCAGCAAAGAAACACACAACAGACAGAGAGAAAGACATGCAGGAGCTGTGGATTACCACATAAATTCACAGACAGAAGGAAATTTCCCACATATGGATCAAAGCTGTAGAGCTTGTGGAAAGGCCAATCACAGGGAAAAGATGTACAGAACAAAGGAAGGTAGTGTTAAATGAGTCACCAGTGGAACAAGCATTTTGTTTTTGTATTAAAAAGTTAGGATTCTGTGTGTTTTAAAAAACTGAAAAGGATTTCAGTAGACATTGAGACACCTGAACTCTATGGATGTTTTGAAAGGAAGTTCAACAAAAGCTAAACTTGTAAACAAGGACAGGAAAGCCGGTAATTTCAAGGAAACCAATAAGAGGACTTTATGACTGGGCAGGACCTATTTCAGGAAGGTTTTGCTTTCAGTTTGGAACATAAAAAAATCAGTAAGTTTGGACAAAAAGTAGGCATTTGAAATTTGATTTTGCCCTGCCTGGAGATCAGAAGAAGTAATACCTCTATGTAAAGGAATCCTGCATCTCGAGAAGAAACCCTGTATTTCAAATGTGGCAGATTCCTATTGCCTCCTATCTCTGAGGAATCCCTGCATCAAGTGTGGTTTCTGTTGCCTCCTGTGTTTTATGAAATCCTGAAACTTGAAGAAATCTTCTACTGCTACACTGCTGCTGCAAGACCCAAGAAGACCTCTTGCTACACCCCTGATGGAAGACCTTATGTGAAGCCTTCGACTGTTGGAACTTCTTTGAACGCCTACCCATCACAGACGGTTCATCAACCTCACCTGGAAAAACTTCGAGTGGCATCCAACTATTCGACTTTGGGACACCTCACTAAACCGAAGAACTTCCTACCAGATTGCGACAGACAACGTTTTTTTTAAATTATTCCTTTCATTCCTATGAAACAGCCGCAAACCAAAATCATTTTTTTACATGGTTAACCGTTTTTTTTGGACGTATGTGCATGAGGGCTAGGGAAAATAAGGAGCTTTAATATCCCAATTCATATACAGATTTACTTCACTATCAGTTAAGACTTGGTTTTATCATAGGCTGCGTTTGCTGACAATGCAACCACTAGGAGGCACAGTACTAGCACATGCGCAAATGCAGCCTCTTCCACTTAAACGTCACTGTCTGCGACATTCAGGCAACTGCCAGGATTAAAGATGGACCTGCTCAACTTATCACAGAAAACAACTTCAACTCGAAAATCCCCTGAAAGGCTGCCATCGCCGCCTTCATCCCAACCCCAACAGTCCCCTGCTGCTCCTGCCATTACTTCATTTGTATCATTTCTTGGATGACTCCTGCTCAGCTGTTTTGATTTTATTTTGGACAAAGAAAGAACTCTTGTATGATACTGCTCTCCGCTCACCCCCCCGAACCCACTCTCGCTCCCCGCTCCCTCCCCACTCTCTGGCTGCTCGCTCCCCGCTTCCCCCGCCCTCCCATTCCGCTTTCCAGCCGCTCACTCCCCCTTCCCCAACAACCGCCACCCCCAACCGCCCCACCCTCTCTCCAGTCACTAGCTCCAGGCTGCGCCATTTCCCTTTTCTCAGCCACTCGCTCCCACGTTCGATCGTTCTTCACCACGCCGCCCAAAGAAGCAAGGCAGGCCATGGGAGGTGATGGGGCGACGTAGGAGCGAGTGGCAGAGAAGAGGGAAGCAGCGTGACCTACAGCTAGCGGCTGGAGAGTGGGGAAGCAAGGATCAGGAAGCGAACAGCCGGAGAGCGGGGGTGGCCATGGGGGAGTGAGGAGCAGGGAGCGAGCTGCCAGAGAACGGGGTGGCGAGGGTGAGGGGAAGCGAGGAGTGGGGAGCGAGCAGCCAGAAAGCGGGGAGGCAAGGGGGGAAGCAAGGTGTGGGAAGCGAGTAGCCAGAGAGTGGAGTGGGGGAAGGAAGTGGCCAAGGGGAGAGAGCGGCCAGTGGGGCGGGAGAGAGTAGCTGAGTGGGGGGAAGCGAGTACCTGATGACATTGTCCCACGCATGCGCCAATTAGTCGTGGCAAGTGGGAAGCTGCTCATGCACAGCATCTCGCTGAGCGCAGGAGATGGTTTGCACATGTGAGCAGCTTGGAACGTTCTGATGACAGCGGCGGGCCGCTGCATTGTCAGTTGTCACTTTGTTTATAATAAACAGTTAATTTTGTTGTTGATTAAAGAAACTTGGTCGGTGTGCTTTATTCAGGGACATATAGAGTATACCTGGGCTGACAGGTGGCAAGTAACATTTGCACTATATAAGTGCCAGGCAATGACCATCTCCAACAAGAGAGAATTTAACCATCTCCCCTTGACATTCAATAGCATTACAATCACTGAATCCCCCACTGTCAACATTCTAGGGGTTACCATTGACCAGAAACTGAACTGGAGTAGCGATATAAATACCGTGGCTACAACAGCAGGTCAGAGGCTAGGAATCCTGCAACGAGTAACTCACCTCCTGACTCCCCAAAGCCTGTCCACCATCTACAAGGCACAGGTCAGGAGTGTGATGGAATACTCTCCACTTGCCTGGATGGGTGCAGCTCCAACAACACTCAAGAAGCTCGACACCATCCAGGACAAAGCAGCCCGCTTGATTGGCACCCCATCAACAAGCATTCACTCGCTCCACCAGCAAAGCACAGTGGCAGCTGTGTGTACCATCTACAAGATGCATTGCAGCAACGCACCAAGGCTCCTTAAACAGCGCCTTCCAAACCCGCGACCTCTACCAACAAGAAGGACAAGGACAGCAAATGCATGGGAACACCACTATTTGCAAGTTCGCCTCCAAGTCACACGTCATCCTGACTTGGAACTCCATCGCCGTTCCTTCACTGTCGCTGGGTCAAAATCCTGGAACTCCCTTCCTGACAGCACTGTGGGTTTACCTACCCCACATGGACTGCAGCGGTCCAAGAAGGCAGCTCACCACCACCTTCTCAAGGGCAATTAGGGATGGGCAATAAATGCTGGCCTAGCCAGCGACACCCACATCCCATGAATGAATAAAAATAAAAATTTAAATTGGCTCTTCTGGTAAGTGGGAAAATCTATTGATATGCTGTGACCTGTGGAGAAGTGGAACTGAGTTAACAGTGCACTCCTCCCGCCTCGGCTGTAACATCACAGACAGAATAACCGGGCAAATGAGTCGGAAAATAAATCAAAACATCCATATCCTGGAAGGTGACGACAAGTTTGAGAACACGATAGACATAGAAACCATACAACTGCATGAAATGTCTACATGTGACAGTTCCCAAAGAAAAGAAATTCACACAACCATTCAGATCAGTAACAGGGTGAGAAATAAGCCCATAATGATAAATCTGAAGGTGAAGATTGATACTGGAACAGAGAGTTACATCATCCTGCTCAGACTATACCAAAAGATCTTTCCTGAAAATTTGGAATAAAATGGTTATCCAAGGAAATGTACTCTGAAACTGAACAACGTCATGCTAACGGCATACAGAGGAACTGAGATTCGACAGCGAGGAACAACCCAAATCAGCGGGCTACACAAAGGGAAAGATGTTAACTGTACGTTCGACATCACTGAAACAGATGGTCCTGCTATCCTGGGGTTGAGCAGTTGCGAAGAGCTGCAGAGTATCTCAGTGAAGCATGATGTGAAGGAAGCAACACTGAGGGTTGAAGATCGTACACCCACTGAAAAGCACCCTCTGATCAGAAGCAAAGAAGATATAGACACAAAGATTCATCATCTGGGGAACATAACACCACCAAAACTGAGTCAAATTAGAGATGAGACCAGCAAAGACGAGGAGATACAGGTGCTCTCTCAGCAAGTGATCCAGGAATGCCCTGATAAGATACAGCAAACACAGCTGCAATACAGGAGCATTGGTCTATCAGAGATGCCGGGCTGATGGCGCCGCGCACGTGCAGATTTTCTCCGCACAGCCACCGCGATATTAAATGCGGTCATTTACATGGCTGGGGCGGACCGCTCCCCCCCACCCGATGACGTAGAGGGGCCAGGCGCTCTGTGCCCGGCAATGGCACCCGGCGCCACTGCGCAGGCACCAGTGCCAATTATAAAGGGCTTCCAGCCCTTACATTTACATTTTTTTAAAGGAATAGAGACTTACACTTAATTGAAAAAAAAATTATAAAAGTTTCAAACCCCGCTCCACCAACTCCCGCCCCCCCACCCCCACTGACCAAACACTTCATTCTTTGCCCTCTCCCCACCAAAATATTTACCTTGTGCACCTGACCTTCCCCTGTCAAAGGTCACAAACTTTAATCTTTTCCACCACCCCCAGACCAATTAAAATAGTTAGATCCAGCTCCCCCCACACCACGCCCCGCATTGAAGAACTTACCTGCTCCCCACCAGTGTTCCGCCTTACATCACTGGCCAGACATCTGACGGCACGAGAGTGCCAGCCATCGACTGCAATATTGGAATAGCGAAGCCAGCGGGACCAGGTAATTCATTAATCGATTCATTTAAATTAATTTACATATTTAAATGGTGGTCCCATCACCATGCGGCAGGGGCGCCACCATGAAGCCTTGCCACCGCCGGCATTATGGGGCCTTCCCGACGTTGAGGCCTTTCCTGTTACGACCGGTTCCCTCTCAGCCTTCACCTTGTCTCAGCGTTACAAGGTATAATTTTAAACACACTGTGTTATTAGCTCCCCCTTAGTGAATCCTTATTCACTGCTTTCCAATTGTAAGGCAAAGAAACCAACACACACACACCAGCCAAACAGGTTTTCTTAGGTTTAAAGAAAAAAGGTTGAACTTTATTAAACTTAAACTCTGATTCGGTTGATGCCTATGGATACGCGACGCGCCCACACTAACATACACGTGATACACACATGCAGATAGAGACAGAAAAGAGCAGAAGAAATAAAGTGGAAAAGTTTGAGGTAATTTCTGAAGATGGTTTTGGTTACTGTTCTTCGAGCTCGCTGTAGAGTCCTTGATTGTAGGCAGATCTTGCTTTTCACTGAGGCTCAGTATTCTTCTGAAACCTTGTTCGATGTAGGAAAGTTTTCTCCCTTGAGATTCACGTCTTCAGTGGATTTGGAGTACCGTGAGAAAGTTCAATCTCTATGGCTAGTTCAAAATAAACCCTGGACCAGCCAGTTAGTCAAGTGACCAGCTGGTTTAACCAGTCCTGGCTTTTGTGGATTGCATCACCTTAGAAGTCTCTGGAATGCTCTTCCTTACACCTTCAATGTCTGGTGATCAAAATGCACTGTGGTTTAAGTGGACCAGGGAATAGTCCTTTGTTTCCACAAGCACTGTCTGCTAGTATGCTAAAGTCCTTCCAACCAAGTGTCTGGTGATTTTTTAACAAGTCCTTTCTTCCCTCCAGCAACAGTTTAAAATTAATGTTCATATGATGAAAGGGAAACTGAGGACTGAAAAGTTTAGTATAGTTTGAATGAGAGATTTAGGCAAAAAACATGCAAGGGTCTCATCTATAGAAGAAACATGGGATGTCAGCAGAAAACATAAGGGACGTATGAAGTAACTCCTACAAAAGCAAGAATGCAGAACTGAGATGAGCAGATGTCCTTAACAGCAAAGACATACAATGGAAGGGCAAAGTGCTAGAGACAGGAGATGCTCTCGCTCTCGGCGCACGCTGAGACGCGAAAAAAAAACTTAGTAACATCTCGGGAAAACTGCAAGGTGATTGGATGGGTGAGTAGCAGCTGTTAGTGCATTTAAATAGCTTAAAAAAATAAGGGGGAAGTTTATTTTTGTTGAAAAAAAAATCTAGTGATAAGGTGAGTACTACTAAAGTTTTTTTTTAATTCAGTGTAACTTATTAAGGACTATAGATTGTAGTGGGCAGAACAAGGCCCCTAGTGTAATTAGTATTTTTTAATTAAGGGAGTAACTAATTGATCTAAGGGTAAGTCACGGCAGGAGAGCTCAGCCCCGTGATATGCTCTTCCTGCGCTATGTGGGAAATCATGGACGCTTCCAGTGTCCCTGACGACCATGTGTGCAGGAAGTGTATCCATCTGCAGCTACTGGCTACCCACATTACGGAGTTGGAGCTGCGGGGGGATTCACTATAGAGCATCCGCGATGCTGAGACCATCGTGGGTAGCACGTTTAGCAAGGTGGTCACACCGCAGGTAATGGCTACACAGGCAGAAAAGGGATGGGTGACCACCAGGAGGAGTTGTAGGTGCAGATAGGTAGTGCAGGAGTCCCCTGTGGACATCCCCCTCATAACAGATATACCGCTTTGGATACTGTTGGGGGGCGGGGTGGGGGGGGGGGGTGACCTCCCAGGGGAAAGCAGAAACAGCCAAGCTTGTGGCACCACGGATGGCTCTGCTGCATAGCAGGGGAGGAAAAGGGTTGGAAAAGCTATAGTAATAGGGGATTCTATCGTAAGGGGTACAGATAGGCGTTTCTGTAGCCACAAACGAGACTCCAGGATGGTATGCTGCATCCCTGGTGCTAGGGTCAAGGATGTCACGGAGCGGCTGCAGGACATTCTGAAGGGGGAGGGTGAGCAGTCAGAGGTCATGATACACATTGGTACCAACGACACAGGTAGAAAGACAGATGAGGTCCTGCAACAAGAATTTAGGGAGCGAGGTAGCAGATTAAAAAGCAGAACCGCAAAGGTTGTTATCTCTGGATTACTTCCTGTGCAACGTGCTAGCGAATATAGGAATAGGAGGATAGAGCAGATGAATGTGTGGCTGAGGCGATGGTGGGCTTTAGGTTCCTGGATCACTGGGCCAACATCCTTGCTGGGAGGTTTGCTGGTGCTGTTGGTGGGGGGGGGGGTTCAACTAATTTGGCAGGGGGATGGCATACAGAGTGGAGGTACAGTAGGGGGTGAGCACAGCCAAATATATAAGAGAAGCGAGGTCAGTCTGGAAGGCAGAGCAAATATAGACCTGTTAAGGCACAAGTGAAAAATGCAAGGCTGGACTGCATTTACTTTAATGCAAGGAGTCTTACTAATAAGGCAGATGAATTGAGGGCATTGATTAGCACATGGGATTATGATATCATTGCTATCACAGAGACATGGCTGAGGGAGAGGCAGGACTGGCAACTCAATATTCCAGGGTATAGAATCTTTAGGCGCGATAGGAGAGGGGATAAAAGAGGAGGTGGCATTGCACTGTTGATCAAGGAGTCAATTACTGCAGTAAAGAGGGATGATATCTTAGAAGCTTCTTCAAATGAGGCCATATGGGTAGAACTTAAGAACAAAAGGGGGGCAATCACTTGGCTACAGGCCTCCAAATAGTCAGGGAGAGATAGAAGAACAGATATGTAGGCAAATCTCAGAGGTGTAAAAATAATCAGGTAATATAGTACGGGATTTCAACTTACCTAATATCAACTGGGATAGTCTTAGTGCAAAAGGCTGAAAGGGGGAGGAATGCTTAAAATGCATACAGGAGAGCTTTTTGAGCCAGTACATAGAAAGTCCTACAAGAGAAGGGGCAGTACTGGACCTAATCCTAGGGAATGAAGCTGGACAAGTGATAGAAGTGTCGGTGGGGGAGCATTTCGGGGATAGTGACCATAACTCTGTAAGATTTAAGGTAGTTATGGAAAAGGACAAAGACGGGCCATAAATAAAGCACTGAATTGGGGGAAGGCCGATTTCAATTTGATAAAACAGGACCTGGCCAAAGTGGACTGGGAGCAGTTACTTGTTGGAAAGTCTACATCAGGCCAGTGGGAGTCATTCAAAGAGGAAATAGTGAGGGTTCAGAGCCAACATGTACCCGTTAAGGAGAAGGGTAGGACCAACAAGTCCAGGGAATCCTGGATGTCAAGGGATATAGAGGATTGGATCAGGAAAAAAAAGGAGGCTTATGGCAGATTCGGAGCGCTGAAAACAGCAGAGGCATTAGAGGAGTATAGAAAGTGTAGGGGGATACTTAAAAAAGTAATTAGGAGAGCGAAGAGGGGACGTGAAAAAAATATGGGCGGGCAAGATAAAGGAAAATCCTAAGGCGTTTTATAAGTATATTAAGGGCAAGAGGATAACCAGGGAAAGAGTAGGGCCCATTAGGGACCAACGTGGCAATGTGTGTGTGGAGCTGGAGGACATAGGTGAGGTTTTAAATGATTACTTTTCATCTGTTTTCACTGTAGAGAACGACGATGTAAGTGTAGAGATCAGGAAGGGGGATTGTGATATACTTAAACATATTAACACTGAAAGGGAGGAAGTATTAGATGTTTTATCGGGCTTAAAAGTGGATAAATCCCCAGGTCCAGATGAGATGTATCCCAGGCTGTTATGTGAGGCAAGGGAGGTGATAGCAGGAGCTCTAACACAAATTTTTGGATCCTCTCTGGCCACAGGAGAGGTGCCAGAGGACTGGAGGACAGCGAATGTGGTACCATTATTCAAGAAGGGTAGCTGGGATAGACCAGGTAATTACAGGCTGGTGAGTCTAACATCAGTGGTTGGGAAACTACTGGAAAAAATTCTGAGGGACAGGATTAATTTCCACTTGGAGAGGCAGGGAATAATCAGGGATAGTCAGCATGGCTTTGTCAGGGGGAGATCGTGTCTAACTAACTTGATTGAATTTTTCGAGGAGCTGACTAGATGTGTAAATAAGGGTAAAGCAGTTGATGTAGTCTACATGGACTTGAGTAAGGCTTTTGATAACCAATCTCCCATGTGGGACCTTAAGAAGATAAGAGCCCATGGGATCCAGGGCAATTTGGCAAATTGGATCCAAAATTGGCTTAGTGGCAGGAAACAGAGGGTCATAGTCGAGGGTTGTTTTTGCTAGTGGAAGCCTGTGACCAGTAGTGTACCGCAGGGATTGGTGCTGGGACCCTTGCTGTTTGTAGTGTAATTAATGATTTGGACGTGAATATAGGAGGTATGATAAGTAAGTTCGCAGATGACACGAAAATTGGTGGTGTCGTAAATAGTGAGGAGGAATAGTTAGATTACAGGACGATAGAGATGGGCTGGTAAGATGGGCAGAGCTGTGGCAAATGGAATTTAATCCTGAGAAGTGTGAGGTGATGCATTTTGGGAGGACTAACGGCAAGGAAATATACAATGGATGGTAGGACCCTAGGAAGTACAGAGGGTCTGGGGGACCTTGGTGTACTTGTCCACAGATCACTGAAGGCAGCAGCACAGGTAGATAAGGTGGTGAGGAAGGCATATGGGATACTTGCCTTTATTAGCCGAGGCATTGAATATAAGAGCAGGGAGGCTGTAATGGAGCTGTATAAACGCTAGATAGGCCACAGCTGGAGTACTGTGTACAGTTCTGGACATCACACTATAGGAAGGATGTGATTGCACTGGAGAGGGTGGAGAGGGTGCAGAGGAGATTCACCAGGATGTTGGCTGGGCTGCAGCATTTCAGCTATGAAGAGAGACTGAAAAGGCTACGGTCGTTCTCCTTAGAACAGAGAAGGATGAGGCGGGACATAATTGAGGTATACAAAATTATGAGGGGCATTGATAGGTTAGATAAGAGACTTTTTCGCTTAGCGGAGGGGTCAATAACCAGGGGGCACAAATTTAAGGTAAGGGGCAGGAGGTTTCAAGGGGATTTGAGGAAAAAGACTTTCACCCAGAGGATGGTTGGAATCTGGAACACACTGCCTGAAGGGGTGGTAGAGGCAGGAACCCTCACAACATTTAAGAAGTATTTAGATGAGCATTTGAAACTCCATAGCATACAAGGCTACAGGCCAAGTGCTGGAAAATGGGACTAGAATAGTTAGGTGCTTGATGGCCAGTACAGACACGATGAGCCAATGGGCCTGTTTCTGTGCTGTATAACCCTATGCTATAAGAATGCTCATTCGCCAGAAACAGGACAATGAGACAATGTCTAGTATGTATATATAGGAAATAAGTAACCGAAAATCAGGAGACATCTGTTCAGTATTAACGAAGAACTAACCGTGGTTACAGGAAACCGCGTACTAAAAGTTAACTCCTGACAGGATAAGTCCTGTCCATTTTCAGAACCACAATGTACGTGACTGAAGGATTGTAATTTTTGCAAGGAATGATGTAAACCGATCATCATGATTGGATATTGATAAGACGATGTTTGTACTGGATTGGTGAATAGAGTTTTAGCAATTTATTTCAATTTATACTTAAACCCATGTCCCTCTGTAAACAATCAGGGAACAGTTGGTGATGTCTCTGACTGAGCTACTGTTGCCCTGCATATGCTTGAATAAACCGGTCAAGGAAGAAACTTCTGCCTCGACTGATTACTGCGGGGAAGGGAGAATGAATTCTCCGCTTCATATGACAAAATTAATATGCCTCATTCTTGGCAGGTGGAGGCCTGCATGACACTACTCTGCCAAGCAAAATACTTCCTTCATGTGACCAGGAGGAAGTGAGACAACAATTCACATAAGCACATTTAAGAGGAGATCAACACTTCAACAAGCATGCTAAATGCCTACCTGAGCTGTTGAAAGGACAAACTATATAGGTCCAATCATGAAATCCTGGAGCCTAGCAAATATTGTTGGTGAAGCTGAGACTCCAAGGTCATACATCATTGAAATCAAAACCGATAACCAAATTAGAAGGAACAGAGTCCAGATTAGACCTACACCTGAGCTGGAAAACAGAAAAGACCATCAACAAAACCGGAAATATCACTATCCAGCAAGACAACATTAACGTCACCAAGTGAGACAACATTAGCAACAGCAAGCACGAACCCTGCAGCACCTTGAGCAACGAGCACAACATCGCCTGTGCAGCATGCCAACTCACCACTGAGAGCAACAAATGCCAGGTCTACAAGATGGAGGCACAAAAGCTTATCACCTAAGCAATACCATGTATAATATATTTAGAAAAGAATACACACTATAAAAGAATCAAAGGGATTCAGTCTATAACTGTTTATCTTTAGTTTAGAAAAAAAGCTAATGATTGGAACAGTTATATTGATATAGATATTGATATTAAAGAAAGATGAATGATATATATTGTTATATTATCTGTAAACAGCTAGGAACTAATTAGCTAGGAACCAAATGTCATGTGTAAGTGTGTTCCAAGGTGACACATTTCACTGCCTCACTCGGGTCATGTGACATGTAACGCAACAGGAGTTTAAAAGCAGTTCTTACCAGGGGAGGCGGTGGCGTAGTGGTATTGTCACTGGACTAGTAACCCAGCGACCCAGGGTATTGCTCTGGGGACATGGGTTCAAATCCCACCACAGCAGAAGGTGGAACCTGGAAGGTGGAATTTGAATTCAATTCATAAATCTGTAATTAAAAAGCTAGTCTAATGAAACCATTGTCGATTGTTGTAAAAACCCATCTGGTTCGCTAACGTCCTATAGGGAAGGAAATCTGCTGTCCTTACCTGGTCTTGCCTACATGTGACTCCAGACCCACAGCAATGAGGTGGACTCTTACATGCCCTCTGAAATGGCCTAGCAAGCCACTCAGTTGTATCTAACTGCGACAAAGTCAAGAAAAAGGAACTAAACAGTACGGAGCACCCAGCATCAACCTAGGCACCGGAAACGACAATGGCAAACCCAGCCCTGTCGACCCTGCAAAGTCCTCCTTCCAAACATCTGGGGGCTTGTGCCAAAGTTGGGAGAGCTGTCCCACAGACGGGTCAAGCAACAGCCTGACATAGTCATATTCACGGAATCATACCTTACAGACAATGTCCCAGACACTGCCATTACCATCCCCGGGTATGTCCTGTCCCACCAGCAGGACAGATTCAGCAGAGGTGGCGGCACAGTGGTATACAGTAGGGAGGGAGTTGCCCTGGGAGTCCTCAACATTGACTCTGGATCTCATGGCATAAGGTCAAACAAGGAAACCCCCTGCTGATTACCACCTACCACCCTCCCTCAGCTGATGAGTCAGTACTCCTCCATGTTGAACAGCACTTGGAGGAAGCACTGAGAGTGGCAAGGGTACAGAATGTACTCTGGGTGGGGGACTTCAATGTCCATCACCAAGAGTGGCTCGGTAGCACCACTACTGACTGAGCTGGCCGCGTCCTAATGGACATATCTGCTAGACTGGGTATGTGGCAGGTGGTGATGGAACCAACAAGAGGGAAAAACATACTTGATCTCGTCCTCACCAATCTGCCTGCCGCAGATGCATCTGTCCATGACAGTATTGGTAGGAGAGACCACCACACAGTCCTTGTGGAGTCCCGCCTTCGTTGAGGATACCCTCCTTCGTGTTATTTGGCATATCCCCCACTCTACCATTACCATCAAGCCAGGAGACCAACCCTGGTTCAATACAGAGTGCAGGAGGGCATGCCAGGAGCAGCACCACGCATACCTCAAAATGAGGTGTCAACCTGGTGAAGCTACAACATAGGACTATCTCCGTGCCAAACTGCGTAAGCAGCATGCGATAGACAGAGCTAAGCGATCCCATAACCAATGGATCAGATTTAAGCTCTGCAGTGCTGACACATCCGTCCATGAATGGTGGTGGACAATTAAACAACTAACTGGAGGAGGTGGCTCCACAAATATCCCCATCCTCAATGATGGGGGAGCCCAGCACATGAGTGCGAAAGATAAGGCTGAAGCATTTGCAACAATCTTCAGTCAGAAGTGCCGAGTTGATGATCCATCTCGGCCTCCTCCTGAAGTCCCCAGCATCACAGATGCCAGACTTCAGCCAATTCGATTCACTCCGCGTGATATCAAGAAACGACTGAAGGCACTGGATACTGCAAAGGCTATGGGCCCTGACAGTATTCTGGCAATAGTACTGACGACCTGTGCTCCAGAACATGCCGCGCCCCTAGCCATGCTGTTCCAGTACAGCTACAACACTGGCATCTACCCTGCAGTGTGGAAAATTGCCCAGGTATGTCCTGTACACAAAAAGCAGGACAAGTCCAACCCGGCCAATTACTGCCCCATCAGCCTACTCTCAATCATCAGTAAAGTGATGGAAGGTATCATCAACAGTGCCATCAAGCGGCACTTGCTTCGCAATAACCTGCTCAGTGACGCTCAGTTTGGGTTCCCCCACGGCCACTCAGCTCCAGGCCTGATTACAGCCTTGGTTCAAACATGGACAAAAGAGCTGAAGTCAAGTGGTGAGGTGGGAGTGACTGCCCTTGACATCAAGGCAGCATTTGACCGAGTATGGCTTCAAGGAGCCCTAGAAAAACTGAGGTCAATGGGAATCAGGGGGAAAACCCTCCGCTGTTTGGAGTCATACCTAGCGCAAAGGAAGATGGTTGTGGTTGTTGGAGGTCGATCATCTGAACTCCAGGACATCACTGCAGGAGTTCCTCAGGGTAGTGTCCTAGGCCCAACCATCTTCAGCTGCTTCATCAATGACCTTCCTTCAATCATAAGGTCAGAAGTGGGGATGTTCGCTGATGATTGCACAATGTTCAGCACCATTCGTGACTCCTCAAATACTGAAGCAATCCATGTAGAAATGCAGTAAGACTTGGACAATATCCAGGCTTGGGCTGATAAGTGGCAAGTAACATTCACGCCACACAAGTCCAGGCAATGACCATCTCCAACAAGAGAGAATCCAACCACCTCCCCTTGACTTTCAATGGCATTACCATCGCTGAATCCCCCACTATCAACATCCTAGGGGCTACCATTGACCAGAAACTGAACTGGAGTAGCCATATAAATACCGTGGCTACATGAGCAGGTGAGAGGCTAGAAAGGAGTAACTCACCTCCTGGCTCCCCAAAGCCTGTCAACCATCTACAAGGCACAAGTCAGGAGTGTGATGGAATACTCTCCACTTGCCTGGATGGGTGCAGCTCCAACAACTCTCAAGAAGCTCGACACCATCCAGGACAAAGCAGCCTGCTTTATTGGCACCCCATCCACAAACATTCACTCCCTCCACCACCAACGCACAGTGGCAGCAGTGTGTACCATCTACAAGATGCACTGCAGCAATGCACCAAGGCTCCTTAAACAGCACCTTCCAAACCCACGACCTCTACCAACCAGAAGGACAAGGGCAGCAAATGCATGGGAACACCACCACCTGCAAGTTCCCCTCCAAGTCACAAATCATCCTGACTTGGAACTACATCGCCGTTCCTTCACCGTCGCTGGGTCAAAATCCTGGAACTCCCTTCCTAACAGCACTGTGGGTGTACCTACCCACCTGAACTGCTGGCCAATTTGCACATTTATAACAGCGTGCATCAGTAACTTCCCATTATTTTTCCAGTAAGACCCAATACAGTCAAAGCTAGTAGCTTATCAGCAATACACTAAAAGAGCCTTTACTTTTACTTGGATATACTTGTTATTCAAAGCTGTTAATCAGTTAGCTACACAACGAATCCAATTGTAAAATAGCCTTTCTGACTTTGCATAGATCATTTGAGCGTAACTTTGTTTCTGTATTAATTAAATACCAGCTATATTGCTGTAATACATTGAAAATGTGCTTGAGTATGTAATAATTTCAACTGTTGTCAGACAATTAAAGCTACCATGGACTTTGTGTACTCCTTAGTGTTTAATCCTATGATATTAATTGCATTTTCACAGATGTGTTTATAAAATCAGAGATCTGAACGTCTAAGTCCTTTTTTTTAATGGCTTTAGCAAGGAAAGTTTAACTCACTCAATAGTAGACTCCATCTTGGTAGGCAATAGTTGATTCCATTTGTGTAATTGTTAATATACTTTGAGTTCGGTAATGCAAGAGTTCGGAAGCATGCTAAAATTTTAGACATCTAAGAATTTACATCCACATCTAAAAGTTGTTGAATTGTTCAGTTCTGATGAAAGGTCACTGACCTGAAACAACAGCATCTGTGGAGAGGCAGAGTTGTCAGACCTGCTGACTATTACCTTCATTTCTTGTTTGTGTTTCAGATTTCCAGCATCTGCAATATTTTGCTTTTATTTTAGGCAAAGATAAAGTTGTTCTTCCTCTAAATTATTGGAAAATAATGATAATGGCACCTTTAAAAACCAGTTGCTTCGTGTATATCTCATTATACTGATAATCCAACATCATTTAAGGATTCTATTATGCTTTCAGTCATTAATTAATTAACAGCAGCCATACCCCAGTAAATTGCTTCAATGGGCAGGCCACACCAGGCGAAAGTAGCCAGCGGGTCTCCTACCCTCGGCCAATTAGGGTTTGTCTACCCTGGCATGTGAAGACTGATTCTGGCGGATTGGGCGGATGAGACCAATCTAAGGTCCAACGGCCTTAATGGCAGTTCAGCACCATGTTGTGGAATGAGTAAAACTCGACAAGACACAGATGATGTCCTGGTCACCCACTGCATCCGGATCTATCTGCAGCCATCTGGACCCACCTTGCCACTTGACCAAGGACAGAACGAGATGTGAAGCCAAACGATGTGTAACTCTCCCTCACTAAACTCCAATTCACACACAGGTCATGTTCATCATCTTTCTTCATCTGCCCTCTATTATCCATCTGGCACAAGTCCTGTGTCAATGGACAAGCAACGTAGCAGCAGCTGTGGAGTCACTGGGAGCTGTAGCTGGGAACCTGCACACAGACGGCTCAGGCCATAGAGTTGTTTTACACTCGAAGGAAGCAGTAGTGGAACTCAGCAGTCCACTGAGCGACTGAGCAGTCCTTTTTAGGACCACACTGCTCACCTCCCTAAAATGAGGAAAAGGCTAGAAAAGGTGCCTCAAACATTGTCTGATTCACCTACCCTGGCCAGCAGTCTGCAGCTAGTGGGGATCCCATCAACACAGTTGTAAATCAATCTCAAAAAAAGAAAGCAAGGGTGACCCCAGTCACCATGGGCGCATGAAACATCCACACCCTCATGGACAACGCCACAGCCGACAGACCAGAGAGAAAAACTGCTCGGCGGTACAGAGTTGGCGAGGTACAGTGTCCAAATCGCTATCCTCAGTGAGACTCATCTACCTGAGGAGGATCAGTTCAAGTAAGTTGGTGCAGGTTACACATTCTTTTGGAGTGGCCATGGAAAAGAAGAACGGCACAAAGCTGGTGTAGGCTTTGCCGTCGTGAACCATCTCACCAGTAGGTTGACGTGCCTTCCCCAGGGTGTTAATTTTCGTCTGAAGGTGCTTAAATTCCCCCTGCACGGCAACAGGCAAGCAACTTGCATCGAGTGTGTACACCCTGACCATGACCCAATCTACAAACATTCACTCGCTCCACCACCGACGCACAGTGGCAGCAGTGTGTACCATCTACAAGATGCATTGCAGCAATGCACCAAGGTTCCTTAGACAGCACCTTCCAAACCAGGTGATCTCTACCAACCAGAAGGACAAGGGCAGCAAATGCATGGAAACACCACCACCAGCAATTCCCCTCCAAGTCACACACCATCCTGAATTGGAACTATATCGCCGTTCCTTCACTATCGCTGGGTCAAAATCCTGGAACTCCCTTCCGAACAGCACTGTGGGTGTACCTACCCCACATGGACTGCAGCGGTTCAAGGCAGCAGCTCACCACCACCTTCTCAAGGGCAACTAAGGATGGGCAATAAATGCTGGCCTGGCCAGCGACGCCCACACCCCATGAATGAACTACAAAAAACCAACACTGATGAAGTCAAGAATAATTTGATGATGTCCTCCACTCCTTGATTGTCACTGTGCCCAAAGTCAGACAAGCTAATCATTCTTGGTGATTTTAACGCTGGAGTTGGTGCAGATCACCAGGCGTGGGAAGGAGTCATCGGAAAAAACGGGGTTGGCAGTTGCAATAGCAATGGTCTCCTCTTGCTGAAGATATTTGCTGAGCCTGAGCTCCTCATCACCAACACAGATTTCCACCTCCCTAACTGCAACAAGACGTCTTGTTCCATGCAATGGCATCTAATCGACTATTTCATCAGCAGACAGAGGAATAGGCGGGATGTGCATGTAACAAAAGCCATGATGGTGCTGACTGCTGGACTTACCACTGTCTTATCACCTCAAAGCTAAACATCAATTCAGCTCCCTAGATGCCCCTAGGACATGAAGGTCCAGAAGCGTCTCACTGTCTCAAGGCTCAAATGCAGTCTTGAAGGAATCTCTCTCAGAGAAACCTGAGAGTCACCTGTGTACAGCGAAAATGGACATTCACTGCATCACAGATGACTGGGTGACCTTCAGGGATATAGTGTACTCCACTGCTCTCGAGGTCCTTGGCCCTACCTCTCGTAAGCATCAAGATTGTTTTCATCGAACCAGTCCTACTCAGGCTCCCTTCCCCAATTCTATTCCATGCTCCCAGTTTCTCCATCTCCGACGCATCTGTTCTGATGATGCAACCTTCCACAACAGCGTTTCTGATATGTCCTCCTTTTTCCTCAACTGAGAATTCCGCTTCACTGTGGTTGACAGGGCCCTCAACCGTGTCCAACCCATTTCCCGCACTTCTGCTCTCACCCCTTCTCCTCCCTCCCAGAAGCGTGTCAGGGTTCCCCTTGTCCTCACATTCCACCCCACCAGGCTCCACATCTAAAGGATCAACGTCTCCCATTTTCACCACCTCTGGCGTGGTACCACCACCACTGGAGGGTGGTGGTGCTGGTACTGGTTGTGCCTCTGTTCAAGGAAGAAGCAAAAAATCAATCATGCAAAATTGTAAAACCCAAGTTTTCTGCGTTTCCCCAGATCTAATGGATACTTCTAGATCAGATTTCCGTATGTGTGCATTGCTGATTACAAACATGTTATTTCATAAAATCTTTCTCTGCAATAAAACCAGTTTTCCTTTGGGTAGCTGGCCTGTCTCTCGGAAGTTAGAACAGAGGTGCTTGGGAGATTTGTCAATATGTGCACAACCCCCACACAAAAAGTATGAAATCACTGTTCTAGAATGTCTATTTTACTTTATGCTCGGCATTATTTATCTTTGACCAACTGCCTATTTTGGCATAACATTTCCATAGTCCCAGCAGCTCAAACTTTAACAGCAGTCTATAATCTCTATCTACTTCTTGGCTGCATGAGCCACATTTCATTTTCTGTCAGTTGTTGTTTACGTCTATCTGAATAACTTGAGAAACAGAGATTAAAAAGGGCAATCTCGGTAGCCCAGGAGGTATTCTTTCTGTTTCCTGTCAAGTAAAACTGTACAGAGTATTGACTGAAAATGAAGGAGTCATGACTGCTGCCAAAAAAGCAGGCATTCATTTGTAAAATTCATTTTCATGGTCACTACTTGAATAAAGCTCTTATGGGCTCAGGAAGACCATAGCGTTGTTTGCAGGAGCCCAAAAGGCCATGCGGGTGCCTTTATTTTGGGTAATCTTGTAATGCAAAAGTAAATAGTGTTTTTGGGATCCTTAAGGGGGAGGGGGAGCACCCCCAAGTCGTGGTCCACATAGGCACCAACGACATAGGTAGGAAGAGAGATGGGGATTTAAGGCAGAAATTCAGGGAGCTAGGGTGGAAGCTTAGAGCGAGAACAACCAGAGTTGTTATCTCTGGGTTGTTGCCCGTGCCACGTGCTAGCGAAGAGAGGAATAGGGAGAGAGAGGAGTTGAACACGTGGCTGCAGGGATGGTGTAGGAAGGAGGGTTTTGGTTTCCTGGATAATTGGGGCTCTTTCTGGGGTAGGTGGGACCTCTACAAACAGGATGGTCTTCACCTGAACCAGAGGGGTACCAATATCCTGAGGGGGAGATTTGTTAGTGCTCTTCGGGGGGTTTAAACTAAATCAGCAGGGGAATGGGAACCTAAATTGTAGTTCCAGTGTACAGGCTGTTGAGAGTAGTGAGGTAGGGGATAAGGTTACAGGGACGCAAGAGGGCACTGGCAAGCAAGAACTTGGTTTAAAGTGTGTCTACTTCAACGCCAGGAGCATCCAGAATAAGGTGGGTGAGCTTGCAGCATGGGTTGGTACCTGGGATCCTGATGTTGCGGCCATTTCGGAGACATGGGTAGAGCAGGGGCAGGAATGGATGTTGCAGGTTCCGGGATTTAGATGTTTCAGTAAGAACAAAGAAGAGGGAAGAAGAGGGTAAAAGAGGGGTGGGGTGTGGCATTGTTAATCAAGGAAAGTATTACAGCGGCAGAAAGGACGTTTGAGGACTCGTCTACTGAGGTAGTATGGGCCGAGGTTAGAAACAGGAGAGGAGAGGTCACCCTGTTGGGAGTTTTCTATAGACCTCCGAATAGTTCCAGAGATGTAGAGGAAAGGATAGCGAAGATGATTCTCGACAGGAGCAAGAGTAACAGGGTAGTGGTTATGGGGGACTTTAACTTTCCAAATATTGACTGGAAATACTATAGTTCGAGTACTTTAGATGGGTCTGTTTTTGTCCAGTGTGTGCAGGAGGGTTTTCTGACACAGTATGTGGACAGGCCAACCAGGGGCGATGCCACATTGGATTTGCTACTGGGTAATGAACCCGGCCAGGTGTTAGATTTAGATGTAGGTGAGCACTTTGGCGATAGTGATCACAATTCGGTTAGGTTTACCTTAGCGATGGGCAGGGACAGGTATATACCGCAGGGCAAGAATTATAGCTGGGGGAAAGGAAATTATGACGCGATTAGGCAAGATTTAGGATGTGTAGGATGGGGAAGGAAACTGCAGGGGATGGGCACAAACGAAATGTGGAGCTTATTCAAGGAGCAGCTAATGCGTGTCCTTGATAAGTATGTACCTGTCAGGCAGGGAGGAAGTTGTCGAGCGAGGGAGCCATGGTTTACTCAAGAAGTTGAAGCGCTTGTCAAGAGGAAGAGGGCGGCTTATGTTAGGATGAGACGTGAAGGCTCAGTTAGGGCGCTTGAGAGTTACAAGCTAGCCAGGAAGGATCTAAAGGGAGGGCTAAGAAGAGCAAGGAGAGGACACGAGAAGTCATTGGCGGATAGGATCAAAGAAAACCCTAAGGCTTTCTAGAGGTATATCAGGAATAAAAGAATGACTAGAGTTAGAAAAGGGCCAATCAAGGATAGTAGTGGGAAGTTGTGTGTGGAATCAGAGGAGATAGGGGAAGCGTTAAATGAATATTTTTCGTCAGTATTTACAGTAGAGAAAGAAAATGTTGTCGAGGAGATTACTGAGATACAGCCTACTAGGCTAGATGGGATTGAGATTCACAAGGAGGAGGTGTTAGCAATTTTGGAAAGTGTGAAAATAGATAAGTCCCCTGGGCCAGATGGGATTTATCCTAGGATTCTCTGGGAAGCCAGGGAGGAGGTTGCAGAGCCGTTGTTGTTGATCTTTATGTCGTCATTGTTGACAGGAGTAGTGCCGGAAGACTGGAGGATAGCAAATGTTGTCCCCTTGTTCAAGAAGGGGAGTAGAGACAGCCCTGGTAATTATAGACCTGTGAGCCTTACTGCAGTTGTGGGTAAAATGTTGGAAAAGGTTATAAGAGATAGGATTTATAATCATCTTGAAAAGAATAAGTGCATTTGCGATAGTCAGCACGGTTTTGTGAAAGGTAGGTCGTGCCTCACAAACCTTATTGAGTTTTTCGAGAAGGTGACCAAACAGGTGGATGAGGGTAAAGCCGTGGATGTGGTGTATATGGATTTCAGTAAGGCGTTTGATAAGGTTCCCCACGGTAGGCTATTGCAGAAAATACGGAAGTATGGGGTTGAAGGTGATTTAGAGCTTTGGATCAGAAATTGGCTAGCTGAAAGAAGACAGAGGGTGGTGGTTGATGGCAAATGTTCATCCTGGAGTTTAGTTACTAGTGGTGTACCGCAAGGTTCTGTTTTGGGGCCACTGCTGTTTGTCATTTTTATAAATGACCTGGATGAGGGTGTAGAAGGGTGGGTTAGTAAATTTGCGGATGACACGAAGGTCGGTGGAGTTGTGGATAGTGTCGAAGGGTGTTGTAGGGTACAGAGGGACATAGATAGGCTGCAGAGCTGGGCTGAGAAATGGCAAATAGAGTTTAATGCGGAGAAGTGTGAGGTGATTCACTTTGGAAGGAGTAACAGCAATGCAGAGTACTGGGCTAATGGGAAGATTCTTGGTAGTGTAGATGAGCAGAGAGATCTTGGTGTCCAGGTACATAAATCCCTGAAAGTTGCTACCCAGGTTAATAGGGCTGTTAAGAAGGCATATGGTGTGTTAGCTTTTATTAGTAGGGGGATCGAGTTTCGGAGCCACGAGGTCATGATGCAGCTGTACAAAACTCTGGTGAGGCCGCACCTTGAGTATTGCGTGCAGTTCTGGTCACCGCATTATAGGAAGGATGTGGAAGCTTTGGAAAGGGTGCAGAGGAGATTTACTAGGATGTTGCCTGGTATGGAGGGAAGGTCTTACGAGGAAAGGCTGAGGGACTTGGGGTTGTTTTCGTTAGAGAGAAGGAGGAGGAGAGGTGACTTAATAGAGACATACAAGATAATCAGAGGGTTAGATAGGGTGGATAGTGAGAGTCTTTTTCCTCGGATGATGATGGCAAACACGAGGGGACATAGCTTTAAGTTGAGGGGTGAAAGATATAGGACAGATGTCAGAGGTAGTTTCTTTACGCAGAGAGTAGTAGGGGCGTGGAACGCCCTGCCTGCAACAGTAGTAGACTCGCCAACTTTAAGGGCATTTAAGTGGTCATTGGATAGACATATGGATGAAAATGGAATAGTGTAGGTCAGATGGTTTCACAGGTCGGCGCAACATCGAGGGCCGAAGGGCCTGTACTGCGCTGTAATGTTCTAATTCTAATTCTAAATCTAGTGCTTTAATTTTGCTACCAATTTCCTATAAAAACTACCAAATTGCACTGTCTCCCTAAAGCAAAGACTGAAAATGCAAATGTCCTTAAATATTTATGGGTGGTGTGCCTGGGTCTGAACACACAACCACATGGGCAAGCACTGCCTCACCTCTAGTGTAAATGAACCTCCCTCACACCTTTCTTACATCATCTTCTCACTCCTCCAAATAACAAAAGAAATTGGTCACTCATCTCCAGAAGTTTAATTGTACAGAAATCATGAAAGGGAAAGCCAAATAAACTAAAACAAAATTGGCTCTCAGACCCAGTGTTAAATTCCACTTTTATGCATGCTAGAATTCAAACGGATGTTTCCCTTTTAAATGCCGACTTACTTGCCGAGAATATGCGTAGCCTCATCACCTGTTTTATATGGGAAGAATGAACATAAGGCTCATTCTCAGCATGAACACTGCGGAAATTGTGCACTCACACTTACGAATGTGATTTTAATTATATAAAAGTTAACCTCTCATCCATTTCAATTCAGCATCTCCAGCTTTAGCAACTGGAGAAATGTATTCTTTTGTTCTGTATACAAGTTCAAACACATTTAACCATCACTTGCTGAAGCAGGATTAATGAAGCTCACACTGGGCTTTGGAAAATTTGACTTGTCTGTTGTTACTTTCAACTCATGTGTTGTCAGTGCCATTAAAGTCAAATTCCGAAGACATCTATCTTTATTGCAATTGGTTGTACCCTGCTATGCCAATTAACATACTGAAAAAAACAAACTTTGTTAAGGATTGATTTCAGTACAAGACTCAAAGTGAGCAGAGACTTGGATTTCTAGATTCTTACATGGTTAAAGACAACACTGTCGCATCACTGAAGTATACAAAAATCTATGGACACAAAGGAAAATCAGTTTGAAAGGTTTGTGGTGGGGAAGTAGTAATGGAATGAACTACTTAACAGATCACAGAGGACACAGATAGTTACAAAATATTTTTTAAAAAATGCACTACAAGAGTGCCATGGTTAGAGAGCACAATTGAATTCCAAACAGCTGCAGTGCAGACTTCCACCTTCCTCACCATTTCCCACAAAGGGAGGTCTCCACTCCAAGCATCAACCTACTTATCTCACCCATTCCTGGGAATACCAGTACACTCATGTTACTTTTCCAGTACCTGTGAGAAAATAGGAGCTATAGTTAAGATCTGAAGTTATTAAAAACAAAATTATCAGACGGTTGCAAAGCACTGGTTCCTCAAATTTTCAGAGCTTCATGGGAACAGTGTAAAATCCAGCAACAGAGGTCAGAGTGGAAGTAAGGTAGTGAATTGAAATAGCAAATAACAGAGATGGTGGTCCTGCTTGCAGACAAAATGGAGGTGTTTGGTAGAGATGATCATCTAATTGGTGTTTGGTCAACCCCCAACTACCCACCAGCCACCCCCACAACATACAGAAGAACACATCAGTAGTGCATAGGGTAAGTGATACCTCAAGGCAACTGGAGAGGGATTTAGAAAGGGGGGGAAGAATCCAGTTGTCATGGTCCATGTTGGATCAAAAGACATAGGCCGGAATCTTCCAGACATAGAAAATAATTGAGTTTTGGGATCATTTACAGGTTCTAACCCCGCGAGCATCTGACGTCCACAATGCATTGTGATCTTACGGGAGGCAGCCAATTAAAAGGCTGCCTCCCCGTTCGCTATCCAATTAGGGATGGCGGGTGGGTTCCGGAAGGGGGAGCTGGAAGTCCAGTGGCCCATTTAAAGGGCTCCCAGCAGTCTGAACTGTGGCTGCAGGCAGAGTGCCTCTGTTGACCGTGACGTATGAGAGAGGGGACCAGGATGGAGGGCTGGCATGGAAGGGCAGCCAAGATTTAATGATGCCACCCTTGAGATCATGGTGGATGCAGTGAGAGCCTGCTGGTATATATTATTCCCGGAGAGCAGGAGGAGGACGGCAGTTGCAATGACAAAGCAGGCATGGTTGGAGGCGGCACAGAAGGTGTCCAACCGCAATGTAGCAAGGAGGACATGGATTCAGTGCCAAGAGTGATTCAATGACCTACCCAGGTCTGGGAGGGTGAGTGGCATGAAATCCACAGGTGGCACACATGAAGGTTTGATAAGCGCAGCTGCCCTCTGCACTGCAATGACTCGGCGATAACAAGTCACACTAATACTGAGACTTGTGTGTCCTGGTCCCCTCCGTGAGCAATGGAAACGTTAATACCATGGCCATTCATGGAAGACGTGAGAATGGCACCATTACATGAACAGGCTGAGAAGCATTAAATGGTGCAATGCCTTCTCAGGTGTAGATGGGAACCTCTTCATTAATAACACTCCTGGCCATCACCTTGCAAAAGAGCACAGAATGCCCTGGAGAGGGGGGACACCAGGGTTGGAGTGGCCATATCTCAGACCTTATGATGGAGATTGGCAGGGTCTCTGAAGGGCATGAAGCTGCCAAGAGCGAGATGGGGTGCACCAAAGAGAAGCTGAAAGCATAATGTCCGAACCATGCCAGTGTCTTGGAGCAGCTAGCTCATCTATGTTTTTGTATTACAAACTGTGCAGAAGCAGCCACAGAGAGATGCAATCTTCACTAACTGATGTCTTCAATAAACTGCAGGGCCAACACCGAAGGAAGAGCATCAGGTGGTAGATGAGGCAGTACAGGCCTCAGAGGGCAAGCCACACTCTGAGGATGAACCATCACAACAGTCAAGCGCACTATCCACCAGCGAGAAACACTCACCTCAGTGGGTTTTTGGTTGCATGTAGAATTGTTGGCACATCACGTGAGGTGATTGACAGTGGAAGCTGTGGGCAGAGGACAGAATCAGCCATGTTCAACTCACCGGAGATGCTGAGCCTCAGGAGGACCATGCACAAAGCAGGTGCTTGTGGAACAGCAAAGGGAGATGTGTGAACATCTGGCTGAGTTTCCTGAGGTAGTGCGCCCTTGGGCAGAAGATGGAGGAGTCCATCCATGTCATGAGTGTCGCATCTCAGTCAAATGAGCACCTCCATTGAAAGAGTGCCCACTGCCAAGGAGACTCATATACACCAGGCTAATGAGTGGAAGCAGGAACAGCAAAGTGACCCGCACAATGTGGCTGCAACATTCAGCAGCACTGATTGTTCCGTTGCAGTAATGGCACACAGATGCATGGAAGTGCAGCCAGGTGCTCTCCTGCTCTTGGATTGCAGCCAAGTGCAGTGTGCCCTGGAAGGAACAGAGGCAGTCAGGCCTACTGGTGATATGATGGAGGGGTATCCCCCACAGTCATTGCTGCCACCCACACCACTCAGGCCCTCTGATGGAGACACACGCTTTGTCCTGCCCCCAAACCGAGGCAGCTCCTGCACAACTGCAGGTGGGGCAATCAGTGGCGAAGCCAGAGGATGGTGGCCTCTGGCATCTCCTTTGCCAGTGCAGGGCTACGAGCAGGTTGCCTCACGTCAGCCTCAGTCACGGGGGGGGCACCAAGTAGAAGCTCATGGAAGAGAACACAGAAATTGCAATAGCATTGCTATGGGGCTCACATGAGTGAATTTATTTATGGATCTGTAAAATTTATAAGCTTTATTTGAATGAAGGCTCATATGTTGGCAACCTAATAAGTGTCATGTGGCTCATTGCAAATGCAGGATTAGGAACACATTGATTGCATAGAAGCTACAGTCATGGGACAATGTCTGGGCGTTGGAGGGGTTATGTGAAAGGTACGGTGAGGAGAAATGCACATGCTAAAGGATTAATGACAGCATCCATTTCTGATCTCAAATGGGGCCGGATGGCAACCCTGCAATACAGGACAGACCCTTCTCAGGTAAATCTTGCATTGATGAGGGTGTCCCATGCATCCGTGCCATGCAGGTTTATCTGCTAACACCCAGCGGCACCTCAGTATGGGCTGGCCGCCCCAGCGGATCGTCCTCTTCCTCCTCCAAGGATGCAGAGCACTCATGGTCTTCATGTGGCTCCAGTTCCTCTCCTCTTTGCATCACCATATTGTGCAACATGCAGCAGACCTCCATAATGCACGACATCCTTGAAGGCTGTATCAGATAGTCAGTTACTAGGGGACATAGGTTTAAGGTGCAAGGGGCAAAGTTTAGAGGGGATGTGCGAGGCAAGTTTTTTTTTACAGAGGGTGGTGAGTGCCTGGAACTTGTTGCCGGGGGAGGTGGTGGAAGCAGGTACGATAGCGACGTTTAAGAGGCATCTTGACAAATACATGAATAGGATGGGAATAGAGGGATATGGACCCCGGAAGTGCAGAAGGTTTTAGTTTAGACAGGCATCATGATCGGCGCAGGCTTGGAGGGCTGAATGGCCTGTTCCTGTACTGTTCTTTGTTCAGATGGCTCCCCCAGACCCATCAAAGCACCAGAAACGCATCTTCAGGTGACCAACAGCCTGCTTGAAGGATTCTCTGGTGGAGACATGGCAGGAGTTGTAGCATTCCTGTGCTTGTTGCAGGGTTCAGCACTTGATTTATAAGGCATGCATTTATCCAATATCCCTGGTCACCAAAGCTATGTGCTTGAGTGAACAGTTGAGGCACCTGAGGCTGCCTCAGGAGGTATGAGATATGGCAAGCGAACCTTGTGTACACTTGCATGAATCTCTTGCAGTGGTCGCATTCGAGTTGCATGTTGAGGGACTGGAAACCATTTATATTCTGAATACCCCGGCTGGTACAACAGCATTTTAGTGGCCATGTGGCTGCAGTCTACCTTCCATGCACCTGAGGGAATCCTGGCATTCAGGAAATTCCTATAGCCATCTGCGCCTGACTGTCGGGATCCATGGAAAACTCAATGTAGTCAGACGCCATCAAATATGGGGCATCTGTCAACTGCATTACTCAGTTATGGGCAGCAGATTGTGAAATTTTACATATGTTCACAGCCGCAGTCTGGAAGGAGCCAGCAGCATGAAAATTCAGGGCAACTGTGACCTTCATTGCTATGGGTACTGAATGCCCACCCGCTCCTTGAAGCCTAAGGTCCTCATCCAAAAGTGTGCATATGCCAGTGACCACTGCCACAGGAAGCACAGCGTTCTACGGCACTGCTGCTCCTATGGGTCAAGAAAGCTGACCCTTTGCCTATATACCCTCTAATGAGGGTTGGGCCTTCTGCCCCTCAACCAATCCCTCTGTGCCACTTGTCCTGCTGCTCCTCTTCCATGGTTCACCTGACCACTGAATAAGTGGACTCCATGTCCAGATGTACACTTCAATGCAGTCGTCTGTTCAACCCAGTTGACCTGACATATTATGCTGGCACAAGACACCCAAAATTATCACCCCCAATGCTTAAGTTCTATCAGCCATCCCAAATCGATGATTCCTCAATGTCAGGTCTCTGGCAATGCAAGGAAGCATTCCTGTTATTCCCTTACTTTTATAATGCTGACTGGATGTCAATTTCTGTAGATAATGGCTTCCCACTCTGCAGCCACCTCAGCTGAGTTGCTAAGATGCTGACAAAGTGTGGGGCCTGTGCAACATTCATAAGATCTTATTGCATTCGAAAAATTCAGGCAAAATGCCCTTTTAATCACATTAACTGGCTACTCACCACTGCCAGGCAGCGAGCTGCTACCAGTGTGTGCCTGCCTCTGGCAAAAGCCCACAGAAGAGGAACACATCGTAGAGGTGGGAACACTTCGGCAGCCAATCCAACATGCAACAATCTAAATTTCCCTGACACCCCCCACCTCCCAAAGCTGCCTTCAGCCGGGAAGATTCCAACCATAGGTAGGAACAAGGAGGAGGGGCTATCAGGAGTTAGGAGCTAAAGTAAAAAGCAAGACCTCGAGGGTAAAAATGTAATACAGTATATTAAGTTGGATGAAGTACATGTAAATTTTTGTCTCACGTAGAAGGACCAAGGCAGCAACTTACATGTAATTCTTCCAACTTAGTATTCCATACGCTTAATATTATGTTGAAAATAAAATAACACTCTTCTTTGCTCATTAAAGAATTCAGTCATGAAAACAAAATTTTGAGATGCTACTTGAGATGCAATATTCTGTTGCAACGAGAAGTAAAATAGATTCTGTCCTTTGCTTCATTTTGAGAGGGCTGACAGACTTGGGAACAAAGCAGCTTTCTTGGATCTTAGGTTTAGAATAAGGTTTGTTTGGTTTGACATGCTAATGAAGGTAGCTGGGCAACCATCATGTGTCAACATTATCGGATGTCTCTCTTTACAGCAGACAGATTTGTCTTTACTATTGTAAGTGGTATTTTCATACCTCAATATATTAATTCCATTCACTGCATTAAAAAGGGTCTCATCAAGTTTTTATTATTGTACGATGTATAAAGGCATGAATGACAGAGTGAGACGACTGTGTTGATTTTGTACAGTATTAAGATTTTTGCGATAGTCCACTTCAAACAAAGGGGAACTTAAAACTGAGTGGAAGGATACCTACAGAGCCTCAGTACTTTTTGAATTCTGGAAAGTCAGTGAAATGATCTTTGTAGCATAAGCTGGTGTTAAATATACCAAAATATTGCCATAAGGAAGTTGATTGGACAGTGTGCTTTAAAACTACAAAGGAACATACACCAAATTATATTGGAGAGGATAATTTAACATTTTATAATCTTAATGAAAACAGATTTACCATTGATCATTACACACAAATATTTGCGTATTTTAACTTTTCCTTCTGCTAAATTATGTTGCTTAATGCATATATAAATATCAACATGTTTGCTTACATAACTCCAGTACTGTGCTTGATATTTCCACCATTCAAAAAAGATTTGGTACGAAAGTAAGTTCCGTGTGTAGTATGCAAAATACTTGGGTTAATCGTTAAACCCAGGTTCAGTTAAACTCTTAATGGAAATTATATTTAAAGGCACCTACATAGAAGATTTCAACACCCAAAACTGTCAGTAACCATGTATAAAAGAAATGCAAAGCTGTGAATTATATGGCCAAGAGTACTGGATATTGCCAAAGACAAATCCACAAACAATTTGATCAAGAATTGCTGCAATTCATAAAAGTTGTTCATTTTATATTTTCAAAGATCTAGGGGGAAAACAGGAAATGGAAATATTCACAAAGCATGAAAATAAGGGGCTTTCAACTCAAATAAGGTTTCTATGGGAAGTCTGGTGCTTTTGCCAGTAGGAATGGTTGAGGAAAATACCATTCGATAAACATTTTAAGCAATTCAATTTTCCCTTAAAATATGCAGTGATATTTTCCTCAACCATTCCCAGTGGAAAAGATTTCACACTCCAGCAACCCTCTGCATAAACAAGTTTGTCATAACCTCTCTCCTCAATCAGTGAGAACTTTAAATTGATGACGCTGTGTCATCAACTTCCTAACTAGAGGAAATAGGTTTTAAAGAATGAATAAGGAAAGACTTTCATAATCTTAAAAATATTTATTAAATCTCCTCTTAGTTTTCTCTGCTGCAGCTGAAATAGTCACAGTATTTCATGTCGCTCCTCTTAACTATTACCCTGGTAAATCTATACTGCCCCTCTATGACAGGTGTCCAAAACTTGGGTGCTTGGAAATTAACTAACTGTACACCTTACCTCACAACCATTATGCATCCAGCCCATTAGACAAGAATGGAAGTACTCAAGCCAATATCAAACAAAACCATGACACTTCCTTAATGTATAACAATGATTGGTTTGTGAGAGAATAAATGGAAGGGGAAAACAAAATAGAAATAAACCAGAGTACAATGTTCTTATAGGTGACATTTTCCATAATGCCTAGAAAGGAAAAGTAGAGAATGAATGGTGATATGCATCAATCTCATCTTTAAGAGAAAGTTATTTGATAAAAACTAAATTTAAAAATATTTTAAAAGGTCGAGGAGTTTTTGAGCAGGCTCAGTTTGTGGAACAGCCTGCTCCAAAATGTCATTACACAGCCATTCTATTGGTCAGTCAAGCCCATATACCACGCTACAATTTTATAAAAACTCTAGCATAAATTTTTGCCTTTTCCAGTTTTACATAATTTTTTTAAAGTTCTGCAAACTGCGATTCAGTGCTGTAAATTCTCAATTCACAGCAGTACATAAATATTACAGGAAAAGAACGTTAGTTTTTGTGCTTAGAATCTCCCCTAAAGTGGAATATTGCAAAAAAGGGCTATGACATTAAATGTTAGTGAAATATGCACATACCCTCCACAATAGTTAATAACGTTGAATATCTTGCAACTTGGCATGGTACTCGACTCATTAATTAAAAACTGAACAAACATCCTGCAACTACAATACTTTTGTTATCATGCAAGGAAAAGTTATGCAACCGTGTTATGGATAAAATATACTCCTGCCACACACAGTGAGGGCAAGTGAAAGAGGGAAATTCTTAAAATTACACTGATGGGTTAGGTGAGATACTGTGCGAAAGTATGTATATATATAAACACACTCACACATCCATTTATCCACCAATGTGGTGAAGCAAATTAACACCATTTAACTTTTCCAATAAGCAATATGGCACGCACGACTTCGATATCAGCGATCTGGGTAAAGGGGCGTAAAGTGGAGTTAAGGTAAATCAGTTTTGATTTTATTGAATGGCGGAATACAGATGTCCTAACTAGTTAAAAGTATCAGAATGAAAAACAATTCACAATCTGTTAAATTAGGATATGGTGGACTGATTTGCTAAATAACCATCATTCTCTATAATCCATAAACCTAGCGCTTTGTTGGGACTGGAGAAATTATACGGAAATTATACTGAGACTGCGGATCTGTCCGTGGCTGCTCCTTTCAACAACTTCTGGCCGATCATTCTCGCTGGGACTCGGTGCCATTTCACTCCCGTTTAATGGTGTACACGCACGGTGCAATAATCCCATCTGAATCACATACTGGAAAACGCCAGCAGTCGCATTTGCTTTGCAAAGTGGGCAAAGCTCTTTCCACATAAAGATTTAGTTGGTAATATTTAGTTTCGAATCTTTTATCGATCAACTCATTGTGCATTGCGTTGTTCTGACCAGATTAAACCCGATATTGTCCTCACAATACCCATTCACATGACAAAGACGTTTCCAAATTAAGATCCCCCAGCGATATAATGTGCACAAATTACTCCGCTATCAGCTTTATCTTTCCTTTCTTTCGTTTAGGGAGAAAGTGTTCGCACAGAATTGATCAGACCGAAAAGTCCCGCTTTCCTTTTGCATTTGAGGCTTTCCAAGATTTAACTCGCCTGAACTGACTTAAATGCATCTAAAGTTTAGTCGTTCCGTCTTTTATTTTTTCGAGCAGAGTTCGAGACATTGTAGAATCATGGTCTTGAGCGTATGGACTGAATTTTGCAACTGCCAATCACCCACAAACTACAGCGAACCCAATGCGATTCAGCACTCCAGACAGCGATCATCCAGCGATCGGGGCAGTGTATGAATTATTCATTATAACCTGCAGGCTGCCCCGATCAACAGCCACAACCCAAACCGGCCAGCAGCCACTTTCCTCATTCCTCACTGTCCCGCGTCCGAACATCGCACGAAACATACTCTTCCCATCACGAATGAGTCCAACCATATATATGTATGCATTCGGTTATGTTAACCAGCATTAACTTATGGAGTCAACTGCATGCGGCAGATGAACAAATGTTGCTATTTTACATAAGAAGTATCCAGCTCCTCTGTAACTGAGTCGGCTTGGAAGTGGAAACGCACGAAAACAATTAAAATTCATTGTAACTTTACACAAACACGCCGCAGGTGCAGTTTGCAGTAAATATTTTTTTTCCTCGCGCATACTGTTGCCTGTCTTCAGAAAGCATTTACATTACTTACGGATCTTCAAACCGCCTCTTCGACTGCCTTAGAGTTTTCTTCGGTGTGCAATTGCGTTCTTGCCCGACCTGGAAAGGCTATCTCGCTGGTGAAACATGCCAGATCCGTCCCCCTTTTGTCGTCGCTCAGCACGTTGCACAGAGCGCTTTTGCAATAAGAATGAGAAACCCCCTCGCACCGCCCATGCAAGTGCTGTTCATCCAGCAGGAATTTGTGCCTTGGTGAAATCTGCAATTACTGCACAGTCTTTCCTTCAACCGCGACGTCTCCCAAACACAGCGGGCCCTTTCTCCCCCAAGTTGTGCCCGGCGGCGACCGCCCCCAAGTAAGCACAATAAACTCTCAGTGAGGCCCTGGCAGCGGGGGTTATTTACTCCGTGAGTTTTATTTGAACACCAGGATACTGGGCAGCCAAGCCTTTCAAGCTGGTTGGTTTCTGAGGTAACGAAGCCTCTCGGCCAGCACGTGGGCAAAAGGAGCGGGAGAGGAGAAACCCCTGGCCGTTGGCGGCGCGGCTGCTCTCGCGCAAGTGGACCAATCAAATACCGAGCTTTGGGACAATGCCCAAAAGCCGGCCGGGCTCGTCTTCCTCGAGGCTAGCAAGTGGCGGGAAAAGCTGGAGGATTCAGCTTCGGGTTTACTTGTGTTACCTCAACCGGATAAATGAGGCATTCAGGCCATTCTTAACCTGCTCCCAGTTTCCAAAGCCACTCGAAGACCATTGTGTTGACTCCTTTCTTTGGGAGCTCAGAGTGCAGTATTAATTGTTGAGCTCTGGTTACTACTGATAAATTGCTCCCTGTCGATTGAAATGCAATTGTGGTAGGGAAACGACACAGTTAGTATCAGAGTTATCTGCTGTTCACGTGCAGCCAAGCCTTGCTACCTAAAAAATAGATACAAGCTTCATGTTTTGCAAAATATTTTCTTCTTTGTTTATAAAAACTCTACATGACTATATAAATAACATTGAAACACAACAAATTACTTGAACCTAATGTTGCAATGAAGGCTCTACTCCCTCCCCAAACAATGATCGATTGTGGACGTGGGATGGTGTACACTATTGTGAACGAGTATCTGAAAAGTCGCAAATAGTGCTGAACATTGTGCAATCATCAGCGAACATCCCACTTCCGACCTTATGATTGAAGGAAGGTCATTGATGAAGCAGCTGAAGATGGTTGGGGCTAAAACACTACCCTGAGGAACTCCTGCAGTGATGACCTGGAGCTTAGATGATTGACCTCCAACAACGACAACCATCTTCCTTCGCGTTTGGTATGACTCCAAACAGTTTGCGCCCTGATTCCCATTGACTTCAGGTTTGCTAGGGCCCCTTGATGCCATACTTGGTCAAATGCTGCCTTGATGCCAAGGGCAGTCCACGTTTGAACCAAGACTGTAATGAGGTCAGGAGCCGAGTGGCCGTGGCGGAACCCAAACTGAGCGTCACTGAGAAGGTTATTGGTAAGCAAGTGCTGCTTGATGGCACTGTTGATGACACCTTCCATCACTTTACTGATGATTGAGAGTAGGCTGATGGGGCAGTAATTGGGTTGGACTTGTCCTGCTTTTTGTGCACAGGACATACCTGGGCAATTTTCCACATTGCCGTGTAGATGCCAGTGTTGTAGCTATACTGGAACAGCTTGGCTAGGGGCGCGGCAAGTTCTGGCACATAGGTCTTCAGTACTATTGCCGCAATATTGTCAGGGCCCATAGCCTTTGCAGTATCCAGTGCCTTCAGTCGTTTCTTGATATCACGTGGAGTGAATCGAATTGGCTGAAGTCTGGCATCTGTGATGCTGGGGAATTCAGGAGGAGGCCAAGATGGATCAGCAACTCGGCACTTCTGGCTGAAAATTGTTTCAAATGCTTCTGTCTTAGCTTTTGCACTCACGTGCTGAGCTTCCCCCATCATTGAGGATGGGAATATTTGTGGAACCACCTCCTCCAGTTAGTTGTTTCATTGTCAACCACCATTCACGGCTGGATGTGGCAGGACTGCAGAGCTTACATCTGATCCGTTAGTTATGGGATCACATAGCTCGGTCTATCGCATGCTGCTTACGCTGCTTGGCACGCAAATGGTCCTCTGTTGTAGCTTCACCAGGTTGACACCTCATTTTGAGGCATGCCCTCCTGCACTTTTCATTGAACCGGGGTTAGTGTCCTGGCTTGATGGTAATGGTAGAGTAAGGGACATGCCAGGCCATGAGGATTGTGGTTGAGAGCACCTCATGGGTGCCCAGTTTTGCATTGCGAGATCTATTTGAAATCTATCCTATTTAGCACGGTGATAGTGCCACACAATACGATGGGCGGTATCCTCAATGTGAAGGTGGGACTTCGTCTCCGCAAGGACTGTGTGGTGGTCACTCCTACCAATACTGTCATGGACAGATGCATCTGTGGCAGGCCAAGCATGTTTTTCCTTCTTGTTGGTACCCTCACCGCCTGCCACAGAACCAGTCTAGCAACTATGTCCTTTAGGACTCGGCCAGCTCAGTCAGTAGTGGTGCTACCGGGCCACTCTTGGTGATGGACATTGAAATCTCCCACCCAGAGTACTGTGCCCTTGCCCCCCTCAGTGCTTCCTCGAAGTGCTGTTCAACAGGGAGGAGTACTGTTTCATCAGCTTAGGTAGGGCGGTAGGTGGTAATCAGCAGGAGGTTTCCTTGCCCATGTTTGACCTGATGCCATGAGACTTCATGGGGTCCGGAATGGATGTTGAGGACGCCCAGGGCAACTCCCTCCCTCGCGTATACCACTGTGCCGCCAACTCTGCTGGGTCTGTCCTTCCGGTGGGACAGGACATACCTAGGGATAGTGATGGCAGTGTCTGGAACATTGTCTGTCAGGTATGATTCCGTGAGTATGACTATGTTAGGCTGTTGCTTGACTAGTCTGTGGGACAGCTCTCCCAACTTTAGCACAAGCCCCCAGATGTTAGTCAGGAGGACTTTGCAGGGTCGAGAGGGCTGGGTTTGCCGTTGTCATTTTCGGTGCCTAGGTCAATGCTGGGTGGTCCGTCTGGTTTAGTTCCTTTTTATTGACTTTGTAGCGGTTAGGTGCAACTGAGTGGCTTGCTAGGCCATTTCAGAGGGCATGTAAGAGTCCACCTCATTGCTTTGGGTCTGGAGTCATATGTAGGCCAGACCAGGCAAGGACAGCAGATTTTCTTTCCTAAAGGACATTAGTGAACCAGATGGGTTTTTACAACAATCAACAATGGTTTTTAATTCCAGATTGGTTATTAATTGAATTCAAATTCCACCTTCTGCTGTGGTGGGATTCAAACCCGTGTCCCAAGAGCAGTACCCTCGATCACTGGGTTACTAGTCCAGTGACAATAGCACTACGCCACCGCCTCCCCACCTGTGAGGAGAAGGATAAAGACCGTCGGAGGGACAGCCAGAATACGGGCATTGACACCTTGGAGCAGTAGGCTGTCCAAAGTGGGGAGGAGAGGAAGTGTGCTGTAGTATTGTATGAGATTCAATAATTATGGAGACAGATAGCATCCTTTCTAAGCAGGATCGAGTGTCCAACATGGTATGTTATCTACCTGATGCCTAGGTAAAGGACATCTTGAAAGGATATTGGGAGAGGGTGGAGGTGGATCATTGTGATCTATGCTGAGATGAACAACATAGGAGAGAGTCGCCAGGAACTAGGAGCTCAATTAAAGAGGCAGACCTCAAGGGTTATAATCTCTGGATTATTACCTGAGCCATGTGAAAATTGGTGTAGGGATAAACTGATTAAGGAGGTGAACACATGGTTGAAGGAGTGAAAAAGAGGTGTTCCATTTTATGGAACACTGGTACCAGAACTGGAACAGCAAGGAACTGCACCATTGAGACGGGCTTTACCTGAACCAACTGGGACCAGGAATGGATAAATAGTGCAGTCAAAAGGACTTTAAACTAGTAAATGATGGTGGGGAGGGGGGGGGGAGAAAGCTCCGGTGGAAAACGTAGTATAAATAACAGTTTGGAAACAAAAGAAAGGGAAGAGAGCAGAGTAAGTCAGAAATTGTGCTTTAGGCACTACAGGTAAAGTGAAAACTAAAAGATGTAAAGTAATTAAACCAGGAGAGAGAAATAAGAAATGTGCGAGTTAAAACATTAGAGCTAAAGGACAGGTTAGGGCGTGTGGCCCATTATATAAATGCTCAGACTAGAAGGAACAAATTAAATGAATTGCAGGCGCAAATTCAACTTTGAATGTATGACATGGTAGCCATCATTGAAACATGGCTGCAAGTTGGTCAGGACTGGGAACTAAATATACCAAGTTACAGGGTCTACAGGAAAGTTAGGAAAGAGTGAGAAGTAGCCTTAGCCATTAAGGATGAAATCACTTCAATGATAAGAGAGGATATAACAAGAGGTAAGCAGGAAATGCGGACTTCATGGGTAGAATTAAGAAGTAGAAAATGATTTAAGACTGTAGTAGGAGTTGTATAGACGCCCTCTGGTAGCAGATGTGAAGTGGTAGATTGTACAAGAGCAGAGATTAGACAAGCACATAGCAAAGACAGTGTGGGGTTTAATGGGGATTATAATTGTCATACAGATTGGAATAAGCAGACCAGCACGTCAGAAAGGTAGTGAATTTCTTCAGTGTTTTCAGGACAGTTTTTGGCAATACAGAAACACACAATCACAGAATTGTTATCGTGCTAAAACCAACGAGGGGACATGCCATACTATATTTAGTAATGAGCCAGATTTAGTTAACAGCCTCATGGTGCGTAAACATTTATCTAATAGCGATCACAATATGAGAGAGTTCAACTGTTTGAAAGGGGAAAATGTGAAACAAATATCAAGTTCTACGGGCTATTAATGGCCACTTAAGGGCCTCTTCCCCTTGCCGCTGAGACTTTACAAGGCGTCCTCTCTGCGTGCTTGGGGGGCTGGTCCCTCCATCATGGGCAATCTGTGGCCCACAGAGGGCCCCGGCCAGAAAACAATGCACCTCCCAGGATTCCCCCTCACCAGCCCCCAACTCCCACCTCACCGAGGCTGTCCAGCCTGATCCCTGTGACCCTGCCTCTGGGGTTCCAGCGCTGGGCCTGGGTCCAAGGTTTCTGCAGTATCAGCAGTTGCCACCGCTCCCAGTGGCACTGCCGGTACTGCTGAGCTGGTGGGCCTCTGATTGGCTGGCAGCTCTTGGGAGGCAGGATCCCCGTCTTGAAAAGAACAGAGATCCCAGCGCCGGAAATTTTGCCTCTGGAAAAGCACAGGATCGCGCCGGATGGGCACAAAAATGTTGAGGCGGGGTTTCCCCCGCTTTTCAGTCTGGTGCTCGGAACCCGACCTCCTCATCAAAATCCAGCCCTACATTTAGGTAAGGCTGACTTCAGTGAGATGCGGCAAAGACTTTCCATAGTAAATTGGGAAAATCTAATAAGTAAAAAGACAGATCAGAGGGAGGTGTTCAAAAAAGAATTACTGTGATACAGAAAAAGTTTATACCCCTAAGGAGCAAGACCGTTACTTGCCAAAAAAAGGCCATGGATAACTGAAAAAGTAAGAGACGTCATAAAACTAAAAGAAAATGCATACAAAGATGCAAAAATAGTACAGAACATGACAAATGCTATTTCATCCTTAATCAATAAGGCTACTCCTCCCCCTCTACCATTTTTCCTATCTTTCCTGTAGAGCTTCTAACCTGGTATATTTAATCCCCAGTCCTGACTTTCTTGCAGTCATGCAGTAATGCCTACCATGTCATACATTCCAAGCTGAATTTGCACCTGCAATTTACTCAGTTTGTTCCTTCTATTCAGTGCACTTGTATAGAGAATGCTTATTTGGGCCACACATCCTACATATTAGATTTAGTAGTGAGTAATGAACCAGATTTAGTTAACAGCCTAACGGTGCATGAAGATTTATCTAATAGCGATCATAATATGATTGAGTTGAATGTAATGTTTGAAAGGGAGAAATACATGAAACAGCTTCTAAGATTCTAGATTTAGGCAAGGCAGTTTTCAATGTAATGAAACAGAAACTGTCCTCAATAAATTGGGCAAACCTGGTAATGGGTAAAATGACAGAAAATCAATGAGAGGTGTTCAAAAAAGAATTTGTGATACAGAACCAATTTATACCCAGAAGGGGCAAGAACTCTGCTTCCCAAAAAAGGCATGGATGACCAAAGACAACACAGAACTAAAAGCATACAAAAATGCAGAAATTGCACAGATTCTGGCAAACAGTGAAGTGATTTATGACTTTAACCCCTTATAGGAACTAAACCAAATCAGGAGTACATCCCTATAAATCTCCTTTAATCAAGTTCAAACCAGACAAATTCTCAGACACTTATTTAGGTCCAAAGAATTGTTCTAGCTTTCCTCTAAGAAAGAAAACCAACAGAGAATATTACCATCTTTCGGATAGCCTATTTTAATATTTATGGCTAAGTCATAAATATCCCAGATATTATAAGGGTCTGTGAAACTCTCTTCAATACGTATCTCTCCACTTAAAGAGACACAAAGAGGGGATTCTAGTAGTATTCTGTATACAACTACATGAGATGATTTATTAAATTCTTTAATAAATCTATAAAAGTTAACATGTAATAAACTTTTTAAGTGGATAAGTATATCACAATATCAAATATTACTGAGAGATGTAACACACATTCTTATTTCTAACATAGAATCCAAAAGTTTAACCTTGCTAATGTACAGAAAAATTATCTTGGAATATCCATCAAAATTTACAGTAAACTTTTACCTTAAATCCCCCAAGTAAGACATGGGATGAGAAGTATTGTTTGAGGATACAACACCCCTACACTTTGCTTTCAAAACCTCTCATTTTTATTCTATTTCTAAGGTGTCATCTGACTTCCAGCATTTATGTGACCTTCCTGTGGTCCTTTTAAAATCCATATTTTTAATTACCATTTCCACTTAATATTTTACTGGAATTTGAAGTTGTGAGCTTTTAGCTGGTCAAAATGTTTATATTTGTGCTTACTTGACCTCTTGTTCCTGTAAGTCCATTTTCTATAATTGCCTTTTTAACGGTACCTTAAAGCAACCTCTGGAGCAGATTTGTCTGCATCAACAACCCCATAAACTAATTAAGTTTATTGCTACCTCTTACTGAAGTCACATAGGATATTTCAATGTGTGTGTTTATCTTCCAGTTCCTTGGCAACAGAAATTCTATTCTAACAAGGACCTTGAAATTTTCTAACTTCTTAAAGCGGAATGTCTGTGAGGTCTGAAAACTGACCATTTATTCAATCTTTAATTCTAAAAGGCAAATATACACTAACTGTTTCCAAATTCTACATAACTAAGCCTATTATACCTATATTCCATCACAATAGGAGAGATACAAAGAACACCATAGGGTGATGAAACAGATAGTAAGAGCTACAAAAAGGAAATTTGAAAAGAAACTTGCAAACGATATCAAAATCAACACAAAAAATATAGTTATATTAGGAAAAGGGTGGTGGTAAGGAGCAAGGTGGGCTCCTTGACAATACCACAATTATCAGTTTTCAATGAAAATAAGGAAATGGTGGACATGTTGAATAATTACTTTGCATCAGTATATATAGTCAAGGAAGAGGTCAGTATGCTGGAAATCCTAAGGAAACAAATACTAAATCAAGGATAGGGACTCATCAAAATTAACATAAGCAAAATAACAGTAATGAAGAAAATAATGGCACTAAAGAGTGACAAATCCCCAGGACCAGATGTATTCCATCCCAGGGTTTTAAAGAATGTAAATGAGAACATTACAGATGCCCTAACTATAATCTTTGAAACTTCTCTGAGTTTGGGGACAATTCATATAAATCAGAAAATTGCGCAAGTCACTCAATATTTAAGAAAGTTAGGAGTGGGCATGAAATTATGGACCAGTTAGCCTAAATTCTGTTGTCAGGAAATTACTAGAGTCTATAATTAAGGATAGCGTGACTGAAGGCCTTGAAAATGTTTAGCTCAGGGAGAGTCAGCACGGATTTGTAAAGGGTGGGTCATGCCTGATGAACCAGATTAGTTAGCTCTTCAGAAAATTCAAAGTAGTGGATGGGGGAATACCTATGGATGTTATTTGTATAGACTAAAGGCCGACTTGGTCTGCAAATGAAACCCGACCCGAGCTCAACAGAACCACATCCGACCCCGAGCCCGACCTGGCCCGAGTCCAAAAAGTACATGAACATTGGAGCCACTTACTGGAGGTGGCGATAGAGCGTGTCCGACCAGTCCCGAACCGACCTGAGCTGAATGCCGGACCCAGAGGTGCGGCCCAACCCGACCCAAACCAGACACGTTGTCGGGTCCGGGTCAGGTAGCCATGCTCTAGTATGGACATCGAGAAGGCATTTGATGAAGTCCCTCATAAGAGGCCGTTAGCTAAAGTTGAAGCTCATAGAATTGAAGGCAAATTATTGACCTGGTTAGGAAATTGGCTGGGCACCAGGAGACAGAGAGCAGGAATATTGGGCAGCTACTCTCATTGGCAGGATGAGACTCGTGGTGTCCCACAAGGATCGATCTGTGTTGGGGCCTCAACTATTCACCATATTTATTAATGACTTAGATGATGGGATAGAAAGCTACATATCCAAGTTTACCGATGACACAAAGATAGGCAGCATTGTGAGTAGTGTAGATGGAAGCATAAAATTGCAAAGAGTCATTGATAGATCAAGTGAATTGGTAAAACTGTGGCAAATAGATCTCAATGTAGGCAAATGTGAGTCATTCACTTTGGATCTGAAAACGATAGAACACTACTTTCTAAATAGTGAAAAGCTAGAAACAGTGGAAGCCCAAAGAGACTTGGGGGTTCAGGTACATAGATCATTAAAATGTAATGAACAAGTTCAGAAAATAATCTAAAAGGTTAATGGAATGCTCACCTTTGTATCTAGAGGACTAGATTACAAGGGGGTAGAAGTCATGCTTCAGCTGTACAAAGCCTTGGTTAGATCACACCTGGAGTACTGTGAGCAGTTCTGGGCACCACACCTTAGGAAAGATACATTGGCTTGGGAGGGAGATTTACAGAATGATACCTGGACTCCTGGAGGTTCAATACAAGGAGAGATTGCACAAACCAGGGTCATATTTCCTGGAATTTAGAAGGGCAAGGGGTGATTTGATCAAAGTTTTCATGATATTAAGGGGGACAGGTAGGATAGATAGAGAGAAACTATTTCCGCTGGTTGTGAAGTCTAGGACTGGGGGCATAGTCTAAAAATTAGAACCAGACCTTCCAGGAATTAAATTAGGAAACATTTTTACATACAAAGGTTGGCAGACGTTTGGAATTCTCTTCTGGAAATGGCAATTGATGCTAGATCAATTGTTAAGTTTAAATCTGTGATTGATAGATGCTTGTTAATCGAAAATATTCGGGATATGAGGCAAAGATAGGTTTTTGGAGTTAGGTCACAGATCGTCCTTGATCTCACTGAATGGCAGATCAGGCTTGAGGGGTTACATGGTCTACTCCTGTTCCTAGGTTCCTAAGAAAACACAGTTGGAGGAACCTAAGGTTCTCATACGGTTATGGGGCTGGATTTCAGTTTTTTGGACACGAAGGGATATGGAGATAGGGCAGGAAGTGGAGTTGAGGTAGAAAATCATATTGAATGGTGGAGCAGATTTGAAAGGACTTCTCCTATTTCTTATGTTCTTATGGGGTAGGTTACAGAGATAGGGAGGGGAGAGGCCATGGATGATTGGAAGACAAGGCTGAGAAGATAAAATTTGAGGTGTTGATGGCCTCGGAGCCAAGGCAAGTTAGCGTTTATCTAGCTCTGGTCTGCCCTGAATAAAGAACATAAGAATGTAAGAAATAGGAGCAGGAGTAGGCCATTCAGCCCCTCAAGCCTGCCCCACCATTCAATAAGATCATGGCTGATCTGTCCCAGTCCTCAACTTCTCTTTCAGGCCTGCTCTGCCTAACCCTCGACTTTGAGATTTCCATAATCTATCTACCTCCTCCTTAAATACACTTAGTGAACTAGAAGTATACAGGAAGAACACAATGGGCTTCTAAAGGCATTAATAGAAGGAAACCTAGAATATCCTAATTTATACTAAATCAGCAATTTTGTGTTTATTGTTTTATTTTCTACATTGACTTAATTGAAGCAATATTGGGCATTTTAGGCCAACACTGTTTCTGAAATTCTCTTTTTAGAAGATTTTGGAAGCTTTTTGATACCATTTGTAACCACCTTTTACCACGTCATTATACATGGGCTGGATTTTACTGGGCCCAGACATTGGGCTCCATGGTGAAGGGGGAGGAGGCAGCCGGAAGATTGTTCCAGCAGAGGCCCACCACAGACTTTGAAGCCGGGAGGGCCCACTCAATCTTCCCGGTGGCGGCGAGGTTCAGTGGCAGCACCCCTCCCACCCCCCGCTGGGCGACGGGACCTGAACTTCAATGTAAATCAATAAAATGAATAAATTTAAATACACTCACCTCCAATCCTCTGGGCCCGCCGCAATCTTCGGTGTGGCGGCCGGCACTTCCGTGCCTTCACTTCCCCATCTGGGGAAAGCCGCCGTGACACTAGTGGGGAGGAGGCTGGGTTAAGATTTTTAGTGCGGGGAGGGGGGGAAACGGGGTCAAATAAACTAAATGAGTGTAGGGGATGGTGGGAAGGGGTGAATTTTAAACTTTGTATGTCTGTGGGGGAAGGTCAGATTTCAAAGGTAAGTGTTTGGGGGGGGGGGAGGGGGCTGGGAAAGGGCAAATACTTAATGTAATTTTTATTGGGGGTGGTGGGAAAGAGGCATTAGGATTTTATTTGATACATTTTGGGGAGGGGGGGTTATCTTCAAAAATTCAAATTGACCATCAGGGCTGGCTGCCTTTTAAAAAACGGCGCAGCGCCTGCATATAGGCAGCTGATGCCATTGCCAGCATCGGACAGCCCGCCCCTCCACATAATTGGAGGGCGGTGGCGGGCTGCCCTGGCTATTTAAATGAGCTGCCGCATGGGAGATCGTAGCGCCTCTGTGGCCCGGGCCGCCATTTTTTTTTACCCGCCACCTAGAACAGCAGTGGGCTCTTAAAATCCAGCCCAGTACCTTTGTATGCATTTTATTGTTTGTGTATGTTAAACCCTATATTATTGTTAACCAGTGTTGTTATTTTGCAATTTCAGGAAGGCATCAAATTACACATGGCATGGCAGAATAGAGTCAATGAAAATAAAACTTCAGCCAGGGCAATATCTCAAAAGGTGAAACCAACAAGATTAGAGGAAATTAGATTATGTTGAACCTAATGTAATAATTTCTGGCATAATCATTGACTGCCTCTCAGTAAGAATTTGTGCAGCTAATAGGATGGTTTTAGATTATTTGTGGCCTGGCATAGCTTACCATGATCTGTTATGTTTAACCTTATCCCACTAATGGTTGTGATTTTAATGTGATATTAGTGTATTTTATAGAAGGTCTGGAAAAAACATCAGGCCAGGATTCGAACTGGGAGCAGGCTTTGAGTAGATGGAGGTCAAATGTACACATTAAACCATCCATCCCACTGCCTGACAGCATTAATTGAGGCCTAGGATGCTTTAACTCCAGGGCTTCATTTACATCCCACCTGCCAGCTAGCTGTCCAAATTGGGCATAAAGAGGCAGCTGTTGGCTGCTTAAAATAACATGGCCCGGAGGCTGCCCACTGACACTCAACTAAGTCACAGGGGATTTTCGGCAGGGTGTTGCAGGTGGGAAAGTAGAGGTCTGGGGCAGCAGAGACTCAAACTTTGAGAGACCTGCTCCTCTTGCCCCATGAAGATGTTTAACGCTAACATTTTTGGCACTCTACTTCTTCCTTTACAGCTTTTTGTTGAGCAGGGCAGCCACAACGGGTGCCCCACTTAGTCTGTAGTTAATGTGCCATCGGGATCCAAAGACATCAAAGGACCCCAGTTTGCATCTATTTTAGAGATACAGCACTGAAACAGGCCCTTCAGCCCACCGAGTCTGTGCCGACCATCAACCACCCATATATACTAATCCTACACTAATCCCATATTCCTACCACATCCCCACCTGTCACTATATTTCCCTACCACCTACCTATACTAGTGGCAATTTATAATGGCCAATTTACCTACCAACCTGCAAGTCTTTTGGCTTGTGGGAGGAAACCGGAGCACCCGGAGAAAACCCACGCAGTCACAGGGAGAACTTGCAAACTCCACACAGGCAGTACCCAGAATTGAACCCGGGTCGCTGGAGCTGTGAGGCTGCGGTGCTAACCACTGCGCCACTGTGCCGCCCTATCTATTATATAGGTCCTGGGCAGTCAGCTCCCTAGGGAGCTCCTCACTGTTCATGTCTATCCTTGGCCATCTGCTGCCATCCGTTGCTCTTTCTCCCCACTAAATCCGCTCTTACACCATTTACGTTCCTCTGATTCTAACAGCGAGTGCATTTTAGCCCAAACTTTGAGTTGACTGTTAGTTTAAACGGCCTCTGTCTGATGGTACAAACCGCATACCCCGACCTTACCTTGTGAGCTCTGGTAAAGATCTGGATAAGACCTGGACGTGGTTTTTCTCTCAAATCTGGCTTCAAATTCCTGGCTTCACTGGACATCAAGATCATGTTTCTGTGCTGGACTACTTCTTCTTTGGCCTCCTTGTCTCGGGAGACAATGGGTAAGCGCCTGCAGGTGGTCAGTGGTTTGTGGAGCAGCGCCTGGAGTGGCTATAAAGGCCAATACTAGAGTGACAGACTCTTCCACAGGTGCTGCAGATAAAATTGATTGTTGGGGCTGTTTCACAGTTGGCTTTCCCCTTGTGCTTCTGTCTTTTTTCCTGCCAACTGCTAAGTCTCTTCGACTCGCCACACTTTAGCCCCGCCATTATGGCTGCCCGCCAGCTCTGGCGATCGCTAGCAACTGACTCCCACGACTTGTGATCAATGTCACAGGACTTCATGTCGCGTTTGCAGACGTCTTTAAAGCGGAGACACGGATGGCCGGTGGGTCTGATACCAGTGGCCAGCTCGCTGTACAATGGGGATCCTGCCATCTTCCATGCGGTTCACATGGCCAAGCCATCTCAAACGCCGCTGACTCAGTAGTGTGTACAAGCTGGGGATGTTGGCCGCTTCGAGGACTTCTGTGTTGGAGATACAGTCCTGCCACCTGATGCCAAGGATTCTCCGGAGGCAGCGAAGATGGAATGAATTGAGACGTCGCTCTTGGCTGACGTACGTTGTCCAGGCCTCGCTGCCATAGAGCAAGGTACTGAGGACACAGGCTTGATACACGCGGACTTTTGTGTTCCATGTCAGTGCGCCATTTTCCCACACTCTCTTGGCAATTCTGGACATAGCAGTGGAAGCCTTTCCCATGTGCTTGTTGATTTCTGCTTCGAGAGACAGGTTACTGGTGATAGTTGAGCCTAGGTAGGTGAACTCTTGAACCACTTCCAGAGCGTGGTCGCTGATATTGATGGATGGAGCATTTCTGACGTCCTGTCCCACGATGTTAGTTTTCTTGAGGCTGATGGTTAGGCCAAATTCGTTGCAGGCAGCCACAAACCTGTCGATGAGATTCTGCAGACACTCTTCAGTGTGAGATGTTAATGCAGCATCGTCAGCAAAGAGGAGTTCCCTGATGAGGACTTTTCGTACTTTGGTCTTCGCTCTTAAGACGGGCAAGGTTGAACAACCTGCCACCTGATCTTGCGTGGAGGAAAACTCCTTCTTCTGAAGACTTGAACGCATGTGAGAGCAGCAGGGAGAAGAAAATCCCAGTGTAGGTGCGAGAACACAGCCCTGTTTCACGCCACTCAGAATAGGAAAGGGGTCTGATGAGGTGCCGCTATGCTGAATTGTGCCTTTCATATTGTCATGGAATGAGGTGATAATACTTAGTAGCTTTGGTGGACATCCGATCTTTTCTAGTAGTCTGAAGAGACCACGTCTGCTGACGAGGTCAAAGGCTTTGGTGAGATCAATGAAAGCAACGTAGAGGGGCAACTGTGCTGGACTACATTGGAAAAAATGTAAGACTCTGATTGAGAGACTTCAATCTCCTGCTCAGCCTGTGACTGGCCACTGGTTATACTGGCTTTTCCGCTTCAGCCTTCCTGGCCAGAAAATCACTTGCCTGCGCTGAGTTCACTCTGAAGCAAACTACAGTCATCTCAGATTGACCACCTGAGGGTATAGTAGCTGGAGAATTCGGGGGATGGAGGTAGCAACCTGGGGGTGGGAAGCAGCGACCTGGAGCTGCTCCCTCCACACACCTGGAGGGCAAGATCACACCTATGTTTGTGTCGATCTAGGCTCTGCCGGTCATAGAGTGATACAGCACCGAAACAGGCCCTTCAGCCCACTGAGTCCGTGCCGACCATCAACCACCCATTTATACTAATCCTATATTAATTCCATTTTCCCTCTCACATCCCCACCTTCCCTCAATTCTCCTACCACCTACCTACACTAGGGACAATTTACAATGGCCAATTTACCTGTCAACCCGCAAGTCTTTGGCATGTGGGAAGAAACTGGAGCACCAGGAGGAAACCCAGGCTGTCACAGGGAGAACTTGCAAACTCCGCACAGGTAGTACCTAGAACCGAACCCGGGTCGCTGGAGCTATGAGGTGGCGGTGCTAACCACTGCGCCTTCAACATTAACAATATCAAGAGATAACGGCTAAGGGAGTAAACCCGACAAAATCTGGAGTGGAGTCCCATTAGGCGGTTGGTGTTTCCCTCAAGTTAGCACCTTCATGCAACTCCCTCAACCGAATAGGTCCCAGATGTATAGGCTTTCATCTTTCCTCTGGACACCAGCCTACAAGGTCGAGAGGGAGGGTGCAGATGTTCGGCAAGTCTGCCATTCCTAAAACCATGCCTAAGCTACGCATCAAACAAAGAAAGGTAACCTTTTGGCTTGGAAGCTGGAATATGAGGACAATGTGTCCTGGAATGGAATGAAATATAGGTTCCTACCTGAGCCAGGGTCTAAAAAACTCAGTTAAGGTGGTGGCGGGCAGGGAACGGAGCAATAAGTTTTCAGAAGCGATTTTAAATGCATGGCAGGTGGGGTGGATTAAATTTGCCCCAGACCTGCGCATAAACTGGTGCTGATGATATGGAAGCAGCTTGTAGGTAAGTCACTGTCATAAGCACTCAGACTGCTGGTGGATCCGTGCAACATTACATGCAACGACGGAATAAGGAAAGCATAGAACCTCTTTGACTAGTGTAATCTCACTAACACAGAGAAAAAATAAATTCTAACGAATTCAAATGTTCCACTCAAATCAGATATTTTAACGCACAGCTATGGCAGAAATACAATCAAGGAAGCTGAAAAGTTTGTAGCTATTTGGTTGCTTTCTGCAGTGCCACCACTGAATCCTTGGGAGGAACAACAGATTTGAAAGAACATGACAACACGGCAATATCTTTGTGCAGAAAAGCTAAAAGAACACATCATCTTGGATTTGAGTGTGACAGCATGATAAAATAGGCTAGATATGCACTGCATAGTATAATGAGCCCTTTCCTATCCTGAGTGGTGTGAAACAGGGCTGTGTTCTCGCACCCACACTTTTTGGGATTTTCTTCTCCCTGCTGCTTTCACATGCGTTCAAATCCTCTGAAGAAGGAATTTTCCTCCACACAAGATCAGGGGGCAGGTTGTTCAACCTTGCCCGTCTTAAGAGCGAAGACCAAAGTACGAAAAGTCCTCATCAGAGAACTCCTCTTTGCTAACGATGCTGCTTTAACATCTCACACTGAAGAGTGCCTGCAGAGTCTCATCGACAGGTTTGCGTCTGCCTGCAATGAATTTGGCCTAACCATCAGCCTCAAGAAAACGAACATCATGGGGCAGGACGTCAGAAATGCTCCATCCATCAATATTGGCGACCACGCTCTGGAAGTGGTTCAAGAGTTCACCTACCTAGGCTCAACTATCACCAGTAACCTGTCTCTAGATGCAGAAATCAACAAGCGCATGGGTAAGGCTTCCACTGCTATGTCCAGACTGGCCAAGAGAGTGTGGGAAAATGGCGCACTGACACGGAACACAAAAGTCCGAGTGTATCAGGCCTGTGTCCTCAGTACCTTGCTCTACGGCAGCGAGGCCTGGACAACGTATGCCAGCCAGGAGCGACGTCTCAATTCATTCCATCTTCGCTGCCTTCGGAGAATACTTGGCATCAGGTGGCAGGACTATATCTCCAACACAGAAGTCCTTGAAGCGGCCAACACCCCCAGCTTATACACACTACTGAGTCAGCGGCGCTTGAGATGGCTTGGCCATGTGAGCCGCATGGAAGATGGCAGGATCCCCAAAGACACATTGTACAGCGAGCTCGCCACTGGTATCAGACCCACCGGCCGTCCATGTCTCCGCTATAAAGACGTCTGCAAACGCGACATGAAATCCTGTGACATTGATCACAAGTCGTGGGAGTCAGTTGCCAGCATTCGCCAGAGCTGGCGGGCAGCCATAAAGACAGGGCTAAATTGTGGCGAGTCGAAGAGACTTAGTAGTTGGCAGGAAAAAAGACAGAGGCGCAAGGGGAGAGCCAACTGTGCAACAACCCCGACAAACAAACTTCTCTGCAGCACCTGTGGAAGAGCCTGTCACTCCAAAATTGGCCTTTATAGCCACTCCAGGCGCTGCTTCACAAACCACTGACCACCTCCAGACGCATATCCATTGTCTCTCGAGATAAGGAGGCCCAAAAGAAAGAAAGAAAGAAAGAAGAAGTATAATGAGCATTACAATAGTGTGGGAGGCAAAAAAATTCAATTGCAGGAGGAATATGATAGTGAAAATTGTAATCCTTTTCTTGCAGCGCACACCCAAATCGGATCTCATTCAAGAACATTTTCAAGTGGCGAGAAATAAGTTCAGCAATTCAAAATAAGTTACTGGAGCTGACAGGCCTGCAGCACTCGACATTTTAAAATCACGTTCAAGCAACAAATTTAAGTGTGAAAGGGACGACTAGAGTACATGCCATTAACTGTTCACTGTGTACATTATGATATTACTGGTCAGTTTGAAATACACAAATATTTTATAGGATTCACTGAAGTTCAGGACACCATGGTCTGAATATTCACCACCCTGCTCCCGCCAAAAAAAAAACAGGCGGAAAGAGGTTAGGGAGGTTAAGCCCTAAGAAACAGGCAACCTCTCCCCAACATGATGCGTAGGCGTCCGTTTTTAAGACGACAAGTGTGTCATACGAGTGTCCCATCTTGAAGAGATTGGACCCTTCATATATTTAAATCGGACTCCAATAATGCAATTGAGAGCCTTATTTAAATTTAACAGCCGCCCGCCAGGTATCCCAGGGTTCGGAGAAACCGGCAGCGAAGTGGAGACGGCAGTTGCTAACACCAGAATGTCAGCACTCTTCGAAGGTCGGCAAGAGCTGAGTGCTTCCCCCGGCCCCTCGAGCAAACCTTCAGCCTCCCTTCTGCCAATCGTAGCCTCTCTCTAACACCCCGCCCTGCATGATCGGCGACCTTCCCCGTTCAAGTCCCAGCCAGTGCCGATAACCCCAACAATACTTGAGGCATGATCGCAATTGCCAACTCCCCCCAAGCCGACACCCGTATTCTGTTGACCACAACTGAAACTGTGCCACGATTTCGATTCCTGGGGACCATCCCCAAGAGTGCCTTGGTCGCCGGGTTTTCCCCGGAACTTTGCTTTCCCCACTGACCCCGTAAATATCAGGACTCAGATCAAACTGGCAGAAATGCTCCTGTAACGTATAACAACATTGAGCAGAGAAAACTGACTATATGTAAAGATAATACAGTACGGGCAGTACCTATAGAAAACCTATACTGCACGTCTCAGTAGCAGATCGTTTATAGTATGGTTATTGACCACAAGTGACCACATTGATCACAAGTCGTGGGAGTCAGTTGCCAGCGTTCGCCTGAGCTGGCGGGCAGCCATAAAGACAGGGCTAAAATGTGGCGAGTCGAAGAGACTTAGTAGTTGGCAGGAAAAAAGACAGAGGCGCAAGGGGAGAGCCAACTGTGCAACAGCCCCGACAAACAAATTTCTCTGCAGCACCTGTGGGAGAGCCTGTCACTCTAGAATTGGCCTTTATAGCCACTCCAGGCGCTGCTTCACAAACCACTGACCACCTCCAGGCGCGTATCCATTGTCTCTCGAGATAAGGAGGCCCAAAAGAAGAATTCTGCCTTTGGAAGTAAAGCTGCATTAGGGTATTCCAAACATACTTTTATCAGCCTTTGCTACAGTGAAGGTCAGTATTAGAAATTCATTGGAGGTTGGTGGAGGAGAAGGCAACCCGGTGGCTGGTAGGTGGGCAATTTCAAAGTGCTATCTACGAACATATTTTCATTAAGAAAATGCTTCCAAAAACTTAATTTTTAAAAAATTAGACGATCTCACATGTTATGGCAGAGGTTAAATTGCTGTAAATTTAGCAGAGGTCTCCCTAGAAACAGTAATGGATTTTGGACTGATTTCTGGAAAATTGCTAAATAAATAATAACTTCCTTCTTTACTAAAGATAGATAATTAAATGTGTTCTCATATATCACACTTACGTAAATAAATCTCTCCATGAATTATAGGGAAGCAATTCTTTGCCTTTGCCATGAAAAACCATACCTAAAAACAGACCGAAAGTAAAGGCCAAGAAATATGGATGCGGAAAGTTCCAGTGGATTGGAAAAATGCTAATATAACGGAAGCAGAAAGTAGGAAACAATGGACTAGTTAGTTTAACATCTGTCATCGGGAAATTGTTAGAATCCATTATTAAGGAAGTAATAAAAGAAAATTTAGAAAGTTAGAATGCAATCCAGAATCAGCATGGTTTTATGAAGGGTAAATCATGTTTGCCTAATTTGCTAAGAGTTCTTCAAAGATGTAACAAGCAAAGTGGATAATGGGGATCCTGTAGATGTGGTATATCTGGACTTCCAGAAGGCATTTGATAAGGTGCCGCACAAAAGGTTAATACACAACTTAAGATCACATGAGGTTAGGGGCAATTTATTAGCTTGGAAAGAGGATTGGCTAATAAACAGAAAACAGAATCAGGATAAATGTGTCTTTTTCTGGTTGGCAAGATGTAACTAGTGTGGTGCAACGGGTTCGGTCCTCAGGCCCCAACTATTTACAGTCTATATTAATGACTTGAATGCAGGGATAGAAAGTACTGTAGCCAAATTTGCAGGTGACACTAAAATAGGTGGGATAGTAAGTTGCAATAAAGAAATAAGAAATTTACAAATAGTTATGGATAGGTTAGGTGAATGGGCCAAAATTTGGCAGATGGAGTGTAACGTGGATAAGTGTGAGGTTATCCATTTTGGTCGGAAGGCAAATTATCTAAATGGAGAGAAACTTCAGAGTGCTTCGGTGCAGAGGGATCTGGGTGTCCTCATGCGTGAATCGCAGAAAACTAGTATGCAGGTGAAGCAGGTAATAAGGAAAGCAAATGGAATTTTGGCATTGTTTGCTAAAGGAGTAGAGTATAAAAGTAGGGAAGTGTTGCTGCAACTTTACAAGGCATTAGTGAGACTGCACCTGGAGCACTGCGTACAGTTTTGGTCCCCTCACTTGAGGGATGTAGTTGCATTGGAGGCAGTTCAGAGGAGGTTCACTAGATTGATTCCAGAGATGAGGGGTTTGTCTTATGAAGAGAGATTGAGCAGTTTAGGCCTTTACTCTCGACAGTTTAGAAGAATGAGAGGAGATCTAATTGAGGTATATAAGATGATTAAGGAGATTGACAAAGTAGATGTAGAGAGGATGTTTCCTCTAGTGGGGCAATCTAGAACGACAAGCCATAGTTTTAGGATAAGGGGTGGCAGATTTAAAACAGAGATGAGGAGAAATTACCTCTCTCAAAAGGGGCAGGAATCTATGGAATTTACTACCCCAGAGTGCAGTGGATGCCAGGACATTGAGTAAATTTGAGGAGATAGACAGATTTTTAATTAGTAATGGGTTGAAGGGTTATGGAGAACAGGCAGGAAAGTGGAGTTGAGGCAGAGATGAGATCAGCCATGATCGTATTAAATGGTGGAGCAGGCTCGAGGGGCTAAATTGCCTACTCCTGCTCCTAGTTCTTATGTTCTTATAATATATAAAATTTAAGACAAAAACAGAAAATTCTGGATATATCTGAAAGGTCACATGGACCTGAAAATTTAACTCTGTTTCCCTCTTCACAGATGCTGCCTGACCTGAATATTTCCAGCACTTTCTGTTTTTGTTTCAGATTTCTAGCATTTGCAGTATTTTGCTTGTGTATAAAACGCAAGAATTTGATTCTTTCCCCCTTTGCCAATTATCTCTGCATCAATAAGATTTTGGGGGAAAATTGGATTAGGCCTTATATCGTGATTACCAGGACATTTGATGACATAAAACTAGTTGGGAATGTAAGTTGTGAGGAGGATGCAAAGAGGCTTCAAAGGGATTTAGACAGGCTGAGTGGGTGGGCAAGAACATGGCAGATGGAATATAATGTGGAAAATGCGAAGTTATCCATTTAATTAGGAAAAACAGAAATATAGAGTGTTTCTTAAATTGTGAGAGATTGGAAAGTGTTGATGTCCAAAGGGACTTGGGTGTCCTTGTTCATAAGTCACTGAAAGCTAATATGCAGGTACAGCAAACAATTAGGAAGGCAAATGGTAGGCAGGCCTTTATTGCAAGAGGAATTGAGTCCAGGAGTAAAGAAGTTTTGCTGCAATTGTTTAGAGCCTGGGTGAGACAACACCTGGAGTAATTTTGGTCTCCTTACCCACGGTAGGGTATACTTGCCATAGAGGAAGTGCAACAAAGTTTTACCAGACTGATCCCTGGGATGGCAGGATTGTCTTATGAGGAGAGATTGAGGAGGCTGAGCCTATATTCTCTAGAGTTTAGAAGAATGAGAGGTGACGTCATTGAAGCATACAAAGTTCTTACAGGGCTCGACAAGGTAAATGCAGGAAGGTTGTTGCCCCTGGCTGGGGGTCTAGAACCAGGGGACACAGTCTCAGAATAAGGGGCAGGCCATTTAGGACTGAGATGAGAAGGAATTTCTTCACTCAGAGGGTGGTGAATCTTTGGAATTCTCTACTCCAGAGGGCTGTGGAGGCTCATTCATTGAGTATATTCAAGAGAGAGATTGACAGATCTCTAGCTAGTAAAGGTATTAAGGTATATGAAGATAGTGTGGGAAAATGGCATTGAGTTAAAACATCAGCCATGATTTAGTTGAATGGCAGAGAAGACTGGAGGTGCCAAATGGCCTACTCCTGCTCCTATACTCCTGTGTAACCTCCCCACTAATGGTGAAATGGTACAATCCTTCCAGAACCTGCTATTATTTACACAAATCATTGCTGGGTCTTTAGAGTTTGAAGATAACAAAAGAAATTGCAGTGTGTAAGCAGTTAGAATACATTACGCTTAGTCGTTTGTGCTCAAGACCTTTTCCACAGGGACATAGTGGTAATATCCCTGGACTAGTAATCCAGAAACCCAGGTTAATACTCTGGGGACACGGGTTCAAAACCCACCATGGCAGCTGGTGGAATTTAAATTCAATTGGCATTGTGAACTGTAATGTGGATTGTATAGAACTTCAAAAGGACATAGACAAGTTGGTAGAATGGGTGGACAGGTCGCAGATGAAGTTCAATGTGGAGAAATGTGAAGCGATACATATTACTAGGAAGAACATGGAGAGACAATTTAAAATAAAGGGTACAATTCTAAAGGGGGTGCAGGAGCAAAGGGACCTGGGTGTATATGTGCCTAAGTCATTGAAGGTGGCAGGACAGGTTGAGAGAGCGGTTAATAATGCATACAGTATCCTGGGCTTTATTAATAGGGGATAGAGTAAGCAAGGAGGTTATGTTGAACTAGTATAAGACGCTAGTTCGGCTTCAGCTGGAGTATTGCATCCGATTCTGGGCGCTGCAGGCGTTGGAGAGGGTGCAGAAGAGATTCACAAGAATGGTTCCAGGGATGAGGAACCTCAGTTATGAAGATAGATTGGAAAAGCTGGGACTATTTTCTTTGGAGAAGAGAAGGCGGAGAGGGGATTTGATAGAGGTATTCAAAATCATGAGGGATCTGGACAGAGTAGAAAGGGAGAAACTGTTCCCAGAAAAGATAGAGAATCAGAGGCACAGATTTAAAGTAATTGGTCAAAGAAGCAAAAGCAACATGAGGAAAAGCTTTTTCATGCAGCGAGCGGTTAAGATCTGGAATGCATGCCTGAGAGTGTGGTGGAGGTGGGTTCAATTGAGGCATTCAAAAGGGCACTAGACTGTTATATGAAATGAAGAATGTGCAGGGTTACAGGGAGAAGGCGGGGGAGTGGCACTAGGTGAAATGCTCATTAGGAGAGCCAATGCAGACACGATGGGTCAAATGGCCTCCTTCTGCACTGTAACAATTCTGTGATACTGTAATAAATTCAATTAATTAATGAAAATCTGGAATTGAAAGCTAGTCTCAGTAATGGTGATCATGAAACTACCATCAATTGTCATAAAAACCCATCTGGTTCACTAATGTCCTATATCGAAGGAAATCTGTCGTCCTTACTTGGTCTGGCCGACATGTGACTCCAGATCCACAGCAATGTGGTTGACTCTTAACTGCCCTATGAATGATTTGCTAGGCCATTTCAGTTGTACAAAACCACTACACAAAAGTTGAAAAGGATTGAAACTGGACGAACCACCCGGCATCGACATAGGCACCAGAAACGACAACAGCAAATCCAGCCTGTTGACCCTGTAAAGTCCTCCTTACTAACATCTTGGGGCTCGTACCAAAATTGGGAGAGTTATCAGCTGTCCCACAGACTAGTCAAGCAACAACCTGACATTGTCATACTCATGGAAACATACCTGACATCCAAGGTCCCGGGCACCACCATCACAGGATATGTCTGGTCTTACCAGAATTGGTGGCACAATGGTATACAGTCGAGAGGGAGTTGCCCTGGGAGACCTCAACATTCACTTTGGACCCCATGAAGTTTCATGGCATCAGGTCAAACATGGGCAAGGAAACCTCCAGCTGATTACCATCTACTGCCCCTCCCGCCCCCCTCAGCTGATGAATCAGTATTCCTCCATGTTGAACACCACATGGAACAAAAGAACATAGGAGCAGGAGTAGGCCATTCAGCCCATCGAGCCTGCTGAGCCATTCAATACGATCATGGCTGATCATCCATTTCAATGCCTTTTTCCTACATTATCCCCATATCCCTTTAGGTCATTGACAGATTTCTAAATACCAATCTCTACTTTAAACATACTCAATGACTGAACTGTCACAGCCCTCTAGGGTAGAGAATTCCGAAGATTCACAGCCCTATGAGTAAAGAAATTTCTCCTCATCTCTGTCCTAAGTGGCTTCTCCCTTATTTTGAAATTGTGCCCCCTTGTTCTAGACTCCCCAAGCAGAGGAAACATCTTAGCTGCATCTACCCTGTCTATCCCTTTAAATATTTTGTAGGTTTCAATGAGATCACCTCTCATTCTTCAAAACACTAGAGAATACAGGCCCAATTTCCCCAATCTCTCTTCATAGGACAGTCCTGCCATCCTGGGAACAAGTCTGATGAATCTTTGTTGCACTCCCTCTATGGCAATAATATCCTTTCTAAAGTAAGGGGACCAAAACTGCATATAGTACTTCAGGTGCAGTCTAATCAAGGTTCTATATGATAGAAGCAAGACTTCACTACTTCTGTAGTCAAATCCTCTTGCGAGAAAGGCTAACATACCATTAGCCTTCTTAATTGCTTGCTGCACCTGCATGTTAGCTTTCAGTGACTTATTGACGAGGACACCCAGGTCCTTTTATACATCTACACTTTCTAATCTCTCACCATTTAAGAAATACTCTGCACATCTATTCCTCCTACCAAAATGGATAACCTCACGTTACCACATTATGTTACATCTACCACGTTCTTGCCCACTCACTAAGTCTGTCCAAATCCCCTGCTGCTGCTCTGCATCTTCCTCACAACACACATTCCCACCTACGTTTGTGTAATTCGCAAACTTGGAAATATTACATTTGGTCCCCACATCCAAATCATTGATATATATTGTGAACAGCTGGGGCCCAAGTACTGATCCTTGCAGTACTCCACTAGTCACAGGCTGCCAACGCGAGAGTGACCAGTTTATTCCTATTCTCTGTTTTCTGCCAGTTAACCAGTCCTTAATCCATGCCAGTATATTACATCCTATCCCATGTGCTTTAATTTTGCTAACCAACCTCCTGTGGGGGCCTTTATCAAAAACCTTCTGAAAATCCAAATATACTACGTCCACCGACTCCCTTGATCAATTCTGTTAGTAACATCCTCAAAAACTCCAACAGGTTTGTCAAACATGATTTCCCATTCATAAATCCATGCTGACTATGCCCAATCAGATCATTATTATCCAAGTGTCCATTTATCACATCCTTTAGAATCGATTCTAACATTTTCCCTCCTACTAAGAGGGTGCAGAGGACATTCACCAGGATGTTGCCTGGGCTGGAGCATTTCAGCTACAAAGAGAGACTGAAAAGGCAAGGGTTGTTTTCCTTAGAGCAGAGAAGGCTGAAGGGGACATCCCAGAGTATTGAAAGAAGTAGCTATGGAGATAGTGGATGCATTGGTGATCGTCTTCCAAAATTCTATAGATTCTGGAATGTTTCCTGCAGATTGGAAGGTCGCAAATGTCACCCCACTATTTAAGAAGGAAGAGAGAAAACAGGGAGCTACAGACCTGTTACTCTTACATCACAGAGTCATAGAGTTATATAGCACAGAAACAGGCCCTTCGGTATACAAAATTATGAGGAGCATTGATAGGTTAGATAGGAAAAAACTTTTTCCCTTAGTGGAGGGGTCAATAACCAGGGGGCATAGATTTAAGGTAAGGGGCAGGAGGTTGAGAGGGGATTTGAGGAAACATTTTTTCACTCAGAGGATTGGAGTCTGGAATGCACTGCCTGAAGAGATGGTGGAGGCAAGAACCCTCACAACATTTAAGAAGTATTTAGATGAGCGCTTGAAACGCCATAGCATACAAGACTACGGGCCAAGTGCTGGAAAATGGGATTAGATTAGTTAGGTGCTTGATGGCTGGTGCAGACACGATTGGCTGAAGGGCCTGTTTCTGTGCTATATCACTCTATGACTCTGATGTAAGAGTAACAGGTCTGTAGCTCCCCGTTTTCTCTCTTCCTTCTTAAATAGTGGGGTGACATTTGCGACCTTCCAATCTGCAGGAAACATTCCAGAATCTATAGAATTTTGGAAGACGATCACCAATGCATCCACTATCTCCATAGCTACCTCTTTCAATACTCTGGGATGTAGAATATTAGGTTCTGGGACTTATCAACCTTCCGCCCCATTAATTTCTCCAATACAACCTTCTTACTGATACTAATTTCCTTCAATTCCTCATTCTCCCTAGTCCCTTGAATCTCTAATTCTGGGAGATTTCTTGTATCTTGCTCAGTGAAGACAGACAGAGTAATCATTTAGCTTCTCTGCCATTTCTGTATCCCCCATTATAAATTCTCCTGACTCTGCCTGTATTGGACCCACATTTGTATGAGCAAACGTTTCCTTTTTACGTATCTATGGAAACTTTTACAGCCTGTTTTTATGGGTTTTTTTCTAGTTTACATTCTATTCTACCTTTATCGTTTTCTTGGTCCTCCTTTGCTGTATTCTAAAATCCTCCCAATCCTCAGGTTTACTACTATTTCTGGCAATTTTATAGGCCTTTTCTTTTAATCTTATACAATCCTTAACTTCCTTTGTTAGCCACAGTTGATTGCCTTTACTTTTGAGGTCTTTGAGCCTTGAAGGAATGTATAGTTGCTGTAAACTATGTGTTAATTCTTTGAAAACTATCCATTGTCTATGCACTTTTATACCTTTTAATGTATTTTCCTCAGAGTAGTGTTCTAGGCCCAACCACCTTCAGCTGCTTCGTCAATGACCTTCCCTCCATCATACGGTCAGAAGTGGGGATGTTCACTGATCGTTATATGATGTTCAGTACCAACTCAGATACTGAAGCAGTCAGTGTCCATATGCAGCAAGACCTGGACAACATTCATGCTTGGTCTGATAAGTGGCAAGTAACATTCACATCACGTATGCCCGGCAATGACCATCTCCAACAAAAGAGAATCTAACCAATTGTCCTTGACATTCAATGGCATTACCATCATTGAATTCCCCATGATCAAAGATCCTGGGGGTTACCATTATCGCCATAGCTACCTCTTTCAATACTCTGGGATGTAGAATATTAGGTTCTGGGGACCAGAAACTGAACTGGAGCAGGCACATAAATACTGTGGCTACAGGAGCAGGTCAAAGGCTGAGAATTCTGTGGTGAGTAACCCAACTCCTGACTCCCCGAAACCAGTCCATCTACAAGACACAAGTCAGGAGTGTGATGGAATACTCTCCGCTTGCCTGGCCGAGTGCAGCTTCAGTAACACTCATGAAGCTCGACACCATTCAGGACAAAGCAGCTTGCTTGATCGGCAACGCACAGTGGCACCAGTGCGTACCATCTACAAGACGCGTTGTAGCAACTCACCATGCCTGTTTCGACAGCACCTTCCAAACCCGCGACCTCTTCCACCTAGAAGAACAAGGACAGCAGATGCATGGGAATGCCACCACCTGCAAGTTCTCATCCAAGTCACACAGCATCTTGACTTGGAAATATATTACCATTCCTTCACTGTCACTGGATCAAAATCCTGGAACTCCTTCCCCAACAGCACTGTGGGAGTACCCGCACCAGATGGACTGCAGCAGTTCAAGAAGGCAGCTCATCACCACCTTCTCAAGGGCAATTAGGGATGGGCAGCAAATGCTGGCCTTGCCAGCAACACCCACATCCCATGAAAGAATAAAAAAAGCTCCGATTTTCTCCCCGACTGTGTGTTTGATTCAGCTTTCCTACTGTACTTGTGAAGTGCAGTTGCACAACATTAGTTAGCATATAAAAAAATTTATGGCATGGATTTGGCGGTCAGCAGCAAAAAAATGACGCTCAATACTAACCTCAAAGAAAGCTGTCCACAAAGATCTAGAGATCTCTGCGGCGTAGTAGTCCCCTTTCCCAACAGCAGTTTAAATCTGGTGCCAAGTTAGAGATATTTTGGCCATGCAGCAACAGTGATGTCAGCAAGCAGCCAATCACATTGAAGTATTCCCACTGACAGCAAACCAGGGTTAAAACTATTGAATCCCTTCACTTTTAATTTCAGTTTTCAGATAGCGATATAAATGATTATGATTTGATTAAGTAGAAACTAAAATAAAGATTAACATTTAAAACATTTTAAAAAATCTTTTTTTTATCATCATGGAGAAATTTGACAGACAACAAATATAACATTGGCCGGAATTTTTTGCTTGCTGGACAGGAGCCGTCCAGCAACCAGAAAGTCGGTGGCAATCACGCCTCCGTCGGGTTTGGGGATCCAGACCGGATGTTTACAGTCCCCAGGCCCTTAATTGGTCTTAGACGGGACTTCCATCTCACTGAGGCAGGAAGTTCCGCCTAATGGAGCAGCCGGCCAATCAGCGGGCCAGCAGCTCTTAGTCCCAGCTGCGCCACTGGGAGCGGTGCCACTGCTGGGACTACACCCAGCTTCAAGATGAAGAGAAAGGACGGCCCCGGAAAAGAGGTAAGTTTTTGGGGCCACGTTGGGGGTGATCAGTTGGGCCCCATCAAGGCAAGGGGTCTCAATTGGGGGGAGACGGGGGCATGTTGGGCATTGGGGGCTGCCCTCCGTCAGGCACAGGATGCTTGATCAGGAGGGCCCCCCGCCAGGCCATCAGACTTCTATCAGGCAGCTTTTCTCAGGCCTGGGCCACCCGCCTGCCAATGGTAAAGTCTACATGGCAACGGGCAGAGGCCCTTAAGTGGCCATTAATTGGCCACTTAAGGGCATTGATTGGCCTGGGGCGGGCGGGCCGTTTATGCTGCCATTACCCCCACGTAAGAATGGTGGAGGCGGAAGCAGGTCGGGAAGGGTCCTCCAAGCCTCCCACTCCATTTTACACCCCCCCACCCCCAGCCCACTCTTGGGTGGGGGGGGGGGGGGGGATGTGGGCCACGCTTTTCAGGACCAGTGAGTGTGCTTAGCAGTAAGAATGAAGTTAGTATGCTGTTAAAAGCCAAGGTACACCTCATTCAACAAGGTGCAACTTTATCAAGAGTTGTTACAGCAAGACTTACATCATAAGTATGGAAGTTCTCATCAATTCAATGGATTTCCATTGAGTGCAGTCTGGAGCTGCCTCAACAGCGCACCCACTGACAGCAGTTTCTGGATTTCTGTGTTATTCTGCACATGTGCAGACTCCTGAAATTTCTGTCAGATTTAGTGGAGTAATGACTGCGAATACTGCCAGCTTTGCCATCATTACCAACACAAAACCTGAGCGAATTTATTTACACTACTTCTAAAAATGGTTTTCAACTTTGAAAATTTTGCATTGCTTTGGCAATGTAAAACTCCACCTGCCAGTAGCTGCTGATTTATTACTGAAAAATATCTTTTAAATTTTCAAATAGAAAATAGGCATTTAAAATCTAGTCTTACTGACCGTGTCAATTTATCCAGAGCTGTAGGCAGCAAATGTAGAACTCTAACAGTTCTTGCAACAGCTGGCTGCTCTTGCCCATTTGCCTACTATATAACAGCAGGCTCGCCAAGAAAAAATAGAATTTTAGATTAAAAATGGTTAATCTTAAACACTCATTTCACAGTAATTTTTAATCTTTAAAAAAAAGTGAAATGAAGTAACATTTGGGTCTCCAACAGACCAAGGGCGGCACAGTGGCGCAGTGGTTAGCACTGCAGCCTCACAGCTCCAGGGACCCGGGTTCGATTCCGGGTACTGCCTGTGTGGAGTTTGCGTTCTCCCTGTGTCTGCGTGGGTTTTCTCCGGGTGCTCCGGTTTCCTCCCACAAGCCAAAAGACTTGCAGGTTGATAGGTAAATTGGCCATTACAAATTGTCACCAGTATAGGTAGGGAAATATAGGGACAGGTGGGGATGTTTGGTAGGAATATGGGATTAGTAGAAATGGGTGGTTGATGTTCGGCGCAGACTCGGTGGGCCGAAGGGCCTGTTTCAGTGCTGTATCTCTAATCTAAACTGGATCCAGTTTCCCCTAAAGTGACCAACAGTCAGGCTCCCACTCTCGAAGTTCAAGCTAATTTCTTCTCCCCTTTTAAACATCCACTATTTAAACTGCGACCCTTCTCCCCAGTTCAACCTGATGTTCCTCTGCTCCCCTCTTATGCTGCACTCTCCTTCCAAGGTCAGTTAAGGGCTACACCATTTTGTTGCCCCTTGGTGAATGCTTGTTTCCCCCATTCCCCCAACACCCCCCTCCCACCTAAGAAAATGTGTTATTCTCCTCCCTCTAAAGTACTGCTCACAAAAGACTTCTCCTGGGGCTGGATTTTATTCCAGCGATGGGGGTCCTGGCGGTGTGCCAGAAGGCTGGGGGGAGAACATGCCTCGGCCCTCCGTCAGACCCCCATTGCAATTTAATGGCAGGCAGGCAATTAACTTTCCATCATCGGGGATGCCGTCCCTTTAAAGAGCGAACTCTCACAACCAGAGCTGCCAGTTAATCGGAGGGCTGGTAGCTCTGCAATACTGATAGTGCCACCAGGAGCAGTGGCATCTACCAGTACTGCAGGAGGCTTTGCAGAGGAGATGATGTTGGAGACCCCGAGATGTGACTGGGGTCAGGGTCACCAGGTCCAGTTAGGCAGGCACTAGCGACAGGGTTGGTGAGGCAATGACATGGTGTTGGCCATCTTCCCTGTGGAGGAGGGGGAATTTCCCCCAAAGGCAGGACCAACTCCCTCCACCCGGCCAGGTCTCAACTGGCAGCGTTACCAGACAGTGGCAGGCCCCTCCGTCCTGCACAAAATTGGAGTGGAGGTGGCCACTTAAGGGCCTCTGCTGGTCTGAGGCAGGAAGGCCATCCTTGCCATTTTGTTTGCCTCCCGCCTCAGTTCCCGTCTCCAATGGCAGGATAAAATCCTGCCCCTGCTGTCCTTCCTACACCCACCTAATAATAGTGCTGTTCCAGGTTTTTCCCCTCTGCCAAAAACTTGGTTTCATGACTTCGCCTTTCTCCTCCTCCCTGATAAAAGTGCACCTCCCAGCTTCTCTCCCTCTCCCTAAAGTGCTGCATTCTGCTTCTTCCATAAAAACGGTTCCCAGCATCACAACTTTACCCCTATCCAATTGTGGTCATTCTTTGAAGTGTTTAAGATTTTGAAAGGAATAGATATGCTGGATCTCAGAATGACATTCAGTATTAACACAAGCTCCGAAGTAAGGGAACATGGATTTAAATTTACAGGGCAACAGGTAAATGCGTAGCTAAGATAGAACTTCACAAAAGGATGTCATATCTGTGGAAAGCCTACCCAATTCGGATGATGCTACAAACTTTCAGACAACACTGGATACATTTTTGACATTGAAAGACATTAGAAGTAATATGAGGTAAGAAGTCTTGCTGAATGCTCAAATGAATGCTCATTTGTTTTCATATGTCTGTCTTTCCTCATTTGAGTTTTACATTCCTTACCTCTTCAGTTGATTTGTTGTCATTTTATGAGCACAAAATTTAAATGAAAGATTTGCATGTAAAAGTGCACGATGCCCAGGTTTAATACATATACATGCGATATGCAAGAGATATACATATTTCTGTACGATTAAAGATTTAAAACTTAAAGCTTCACTGAGAAATCCGAATAATAAAGATCACATAAGGCAGTCTCATTGGTGGTACCATTGACAGTGACTGTAATCAGTTAGCGGACTCCAAGAGACTTGAAACAATCCAAGAGATGTAGCAAACGGACCAGAGATTACTTCCAGGTGTAAAAATATGTCTAATCTAAGCTTGGAAGGTCTATGCCAGAATGTTGAGCAAGATTAGATTTCTAGTCACAGTAGAAAACCGGCATAAAATCAATGTTAGTTGCCAAAAATTGGGCTGGCAATCCCCAATGTGAGGTCACACATCAATAATAGTAATGAAGCTGCTGCTGTAAATAAGTTTGATGACAGTGGATTTTGATGTGTATCGGAATAAAATGCACGATTTTGGCTAGACCCGATAATTGATGGGTTGGGCTTAATCAATCCAAGGAACTCTATGCACAAGTCTTCCCTTTTCCCTTTAAAGGGAATTGACCACGAATTCAGGGTTCAGTTTATCTGTCCAAATGGAGATCTGAAATCAAATTACTTTAATTACAATCCAAGTTCCAATTTAATGATGCAAATTGATACAGTGCAGCACTCACCAGTGATAAGCAACTTCTAGCACACGTGCTTGTATTTCAGACTCAACCAGTCATATGTTGATGCAATTCCACAGACCGTGCTCATTGCTTGTATCCTGTGCCAGTGAACAGCAGATTTAGTCAAGCCCGGAAGCAGACTCACCAGTAGGTTCTCCAATGTACCCCCTTCTGAAAACAAACAGCGTGAATGAGATTTGTACTCAGAATTTGAGAAGCCATCCCTCAAATACTGAAGAAGGGACTGTAGTCTTTGACAGGCTGGAGACATACTGTACATGAAAAACAAATTTGGCAATGACAGTACTGGTAAAAGGCACAAGTTTTTATCAGATGCAATGGCACCATTCTTTCTATCCAGGAAGAATATCTGAATGCATGCCCACCGGGAATCATCACCCTGATGAGAGGCTCAAGCTCAGTGAAATGAGGTTTCGCTTGGCAGCCGATTGGCCCTCAGAATTAAGTTGTAACATTCGGAGAGCATGACCTCTTGCCATAAAACCACAGGGTTGCTCAGGGTTGAGACTGGTGGTTTTGGGGTGACTGGGATTCTGCAAGAGGGCTCTTTTGGAGTCCTTTAATTTTCTCTTGGAATTCAGCCTGCTGGTAGGATCATTTGCTTCCCCAGGGAAACCGGAGTACTGATGGTGGGGGTGAGGGTTGGTGTGGTATGAATGCTGATCCTTTGGACAAGCCAGGGCCCCTGTGCAGCCAACCTCCACTGCTGGGGTCTTATAGCACAAACCCCTTATGCATTTGTGGAGAGACACAAACAATGCTGCACATAACCGAGGAGTGTCCCCTCTACAGACTAAGTGGCAGAATAATCAGCTTAAACTCAGCAAACGAGGAGGCTCCAGGGATTTGCATTTGCTAAATAAATAAATAAATCTCAGTGGAAGACACTGTTAAGAGAAATGATTGCACGCAAATGTAGTAAATACAGGAAATCTTTTCATGCAGAGTGAAGGCAGTTGCTTACAATTTTCACAAAGGCATTAAAACCTTTCCCTCTACAGTATTTACTAGCAGATTCATCTACTGAATTTTCCAAGTCACTTTGACTATTAAAATTCTTTTTTGTATTCATTGCCTGACCACATAACACCTAATTTCACTGGCAAATTACATGCCTGCATGCTCCAATCAGACACAAGCAGTCAATCCAATGCAACTTTTATCTGAATAGTTGATGTTCCATCTTGCAATACCTACCTTTGCTAACCATAATGTTTCCTGCTGCATAGTCCAATCAACAGAAAGAAATTCTGTAAGCTGTACACCTTTATGCAATTCAGTAAATATTTCAGTATTAAATTTTCAGCACAAACCTTTTGAAATATTAATCATGCTCCTACATTTCTATGTGCACATTTTGGAAGTTGAATTGAATATTTCCATGGTTTCCGAAACCTAGCCCTTTCAATGCTGCAGTGCATCATATCACATTATTGTAGTAGAAAGCTTAACTCTGGAAAAATAATTTTCTTGACATGATTAGCTTAAGCATATTAGATTCTTTTTAAAAATGCAGACTAAAAACTAGAAGGGTGAATTTTACATGCCTAGAGCAGAAGCATCAAGTATTTAAACTCCATGAATGAGTAATGTTCCGACCAGGTAAGAAATGTGTTTTGCTGTCTTCACCTTGTCTTATTGTAACAGGGTTTAATTTTTAAACACAGTGTTTTGAGCTCCCCCCATTTTGTGAATCCTTGTTCACAACTTTCCAATTATAAGGCAAAGAAACCAACAGGTTTTCTCAGGTTTAAAGATGAAGAAATTTATTAAACCTTAAGCTTAAACTTAAACTCTAATACAGTTCACGCCTACGGATATACGACACGCCCACGCTAGCATGCACACCTGATTTCCACATGCAGATAGGAACAGAAAAGAGAGGAAAATATAGTAGAGAGAGGTTTGAGGCAATATCAGAAGAGTCTCTTGTTTACTGGGCTTCAAGCACACTTGATTGTAAGTAGTCTTGCTGTTCGTCGGGGCCCAGTGTTCCTTTTAAACCTTGATCACATAGGAGACGCTTCTCTCTCTGAGGTTCACATGTTTTCACAAGATTCAGTTCCATTGGAAAGAGATGGAGGCAGGCAGACAGTGGAGAGGTTCTGTTCCAATTGGGAGCAAGCGGTGTTCTGAGTTCAAATTCTGTTTTGCCAATTTAAAACTCCCCCAGTTGGCCAGCGTGTGGTCACGTGACCGACTGGTTGACCAGGTCTCTTCTGTGTATTGGGGCAGGGACTGGTTCCTTTGTTTCAACACTGTCTGGTACTATACAAATGTCTTTCCAGTCAGGAGCTTACAATTTTAAGTTTTAATGTTCATGTGGTGAAATAACATGTGCCTCGGTCTTGGTAGATGGGGGGCTTGCCTGACAGTAAGAACTTTAATTTTACAAAACTCACACCATTTTCCACTGTTCATATATTAAATGAATATACTACTCCCTACTGTTATGGCATTTGCCATATAATCTTCAAGTTGCAGCTTAAAAACTTAACTTTTCACTTGTACCTGATGTAACATTTCTCTGAAATTCATCCATGTATGTGATGTATTGTGTCTGCCATTAGTACCAGCTTATAGATTGATTTATATACACAGATGGACAGAGCCATTGTAGAAAAGTAAATCACATCTTTGAGACATAATCCAAAAATGAAAGATTAGAAAGATGCACATTTGTCAGATAATCAGAAAAGGCTTCAGTACCAATTATCTCTTCATTAATAAACACATTCATTTTTGTATATGTCCAAATAAATCCTACTATTGTAAAAAAAAATATACAATTATTCTCTTGAACATAAAGTGCATGTATCTGATTGGCTGGGAGGGACATCATAATTTATAATGACTTTAATGGAACAGTGCAAAGATTGATTGCATCTCCAAATCATTGTCCATTGTTTGACATGTTTACATACTGGTTGAACATTTTCATTTCAGTTTATGTCTGCCTGAGTAAAACTCAAAATGATTCTTTCAGGAAGAGACAGAGATGCTCTGCAGTATTTAATTTCCTTTCTGGGCATTTTTAAAATTAGTTTGAATGCACAAATTTTACACAATCAATACTGTAAAGATCTGCAGATTAATTTTTATTTTGGCATTTCTACTTGCATATTTGGATAATTGTCTTTATGCTAACCAAAACTATAATAAAACCTTATGCAAAAGCAAAATACTGCAGATGCTGGAAATCTAAGAAAGGTTATTGACTTGAAACCTTAACTCTGTTTCTCTCTCCACAGATGCTGCCAAACCTGCTAAGTATTTTCAGCATTTTCTGTTTTTATTATATCGTATGCTATTGTGTTGATATAAAGAACATAATTAAATATATAAGGACTCCATTTCATAATTATCCATGAATTTTAGAATTTTTTTCTTGCCTTATATACACCATTACTCAATTACACACATTAAAATTATTTAAGACACCTTTTGGATGTAGTATTGATGCTGTGAACTATAAACATATAAAGATAATGATTTCCCAGAATATTTAAGGTCTTCTAATTCTCCATTTACAGTCACAGTCCAAACACAAAATGCTACTATTCTGGGAAGGGATAGTGATATACGTGAAGCACTATTCATTCCCATGGAGGCTACTTTGATGAGGTAACTTCAATTTATAACAATTGCTGGTCCTGACTCTGCTTATTTATTGTGTAAGAGGGAACTACCTCAGTAAGCTAACATTTTCTGTAATAGGCTACATACATTTTGACAATATACTCATGATGTATCCAGAAGTATTTTAAATAGGTCCAATTATTACAAAACATAACATGGAAAACAGCAAGTAACAGTAGAAAATGTTTTTATTTAGCTGTTTTTAAAAACATTTGCTTAATTTATATTATTTACTACTAGGATCTGCAAGACATGGGGTATAAATTGCATAGCCCCCAAAAATGGTACAGTGATTGTGATTCACATTTCATTGCAATGCAGACAGCATGCCAAATCTGTGCTGCGAGTTGATTTGAATGATTTCAGCATGAAGTCTGCATTATCACAGAATTGCTACAGTGCAGAAGGAGGCCATTCAGCCCATCGTGTCCGCACTGGCTCTCTGAAAGAGCAATTCCCTCAGTTCCATTCCCCACCTTCTCCCCATAACCCTGCACATCCTTTCTTTTCATATAACTGTCTAATTCCCTTTGGAATGCTTCAATTGAACCTGCCTCCACCAAGTTCTCAGGCAGCACATTCCGGACCTTGACCACTCGCTGCGTGAAAAAGTTTTCCTCATGTCACTTTTTCTTCTCGTACCAAATACTTTAAATCTGTACCCTTTCATTCTCAATCCTTTCACGAGTGGGAACAGTTTCTCTCCATCAACTCTGTCCAGACCCCTCATGATTTTGAATACCTCTATCAACTCCCCTCTCAGCCGTCTCTTCTCCAAGCTATCTTCATAACTGAAACTTCTCATCCCTGAAACCATTCTCGTGAATCTTTTCTGTACTCTCTCCAATGCCCTCACGTCTTTCCTAAAATGCGGTGCCCAGAACTGGACACAATACTCCAGCTGATTCTGAACTAGTGCCTTATACAAGTACTCGATGCCCCTATTAATAAAGTCCAGGATACTGTCTGCTTTATTAACCGCTCTCTCAACCTGTCCTGCCACCTTCAATGACCTATGCACATATACACTGAGGTCCCTCTGCTCCTGCACCCCCTTTAGACTTGTACCGTTTATTTTATATTGTCTCTCCATGTTCCTCCTACCAACATGAATCACTTCACATTTCTCTGCATTGAACTTCACTGCCACCTGTCTGCCCATTCCACCAACTTGTCTATGTCCTTTTGAAGTTCTATACCATCCTCCTCAGTTCACAATGCTTCCAAGTTTCGTATCATCTGCAAACTTTGAAATTGTGCCTTGTACACCAAGGTCTAGGTCATTTATATCAGGAAAAGCAGGGTCCCAACAGTGATCCCTGGGGAACTCCACTCCAAAACTTCCTCCAGCCCGAAAAACATCCATTAAATCACGACTCTTTGTTTCCTGTCACTCAGCCAATTTCATATCCATGTTGCTACCATCCCTTTTATTCCATGAACTACAAGTTTGCTCACAAGTCCGTTGTGTGGAACTGTATCAAATGTCTTTTGAAAGTCCATGTAAACCACATCAACAGCATTGCCCTCATCAACCCTCTCTGTTACCTCCTCAAAGAACTCCAGCAAGTTAGTTAAACATGATTTTCCTTTAAAAAATCTATGCTGGCTTTCCTTAATTAACTCGCATTTGTCCCGAATTACTTTTTCTAGAAGTTTTCCCACCACCGAAATTAAACTGACCGGCCTGTAGTTGCTGGGCTCATCTTTACACTCTTTTTTAAACAAGGGTGTAACATTTGCAATTCTCTAGTCCTCTGGCACCACCCTCGAGTCCAAGGAAGACTGAAATATTATGGCTAGTGCCGCTGCGATTTCCACCCTCACTTCCCTCAGTATTCTTGGATGCATCTCACCCAGTCCTGGTGCTTTATCCACTTTAAGTACACACAGCTGATATAATAATTTATCAATTTTAAACCCCTCTAGTGTCTGAATTATCTCCTCTTTCAACATTTTCTGGATTGCATCTTCTTCCTTGGTAAAGACAGATGCAAAGTATTCATTTAATAACTCAGCTATGCCCTCTGCTGCCTTGTGTGACTCCCCTTTATGGTCCCTAATCAGCCCCACTCCTCCTTTTACCATCCTTTTACTATTTATATGACTATAGAAAACTTTGGGATTTCCTTTAATGCTAGCTGCCAGTCTCTTTTCGTGCTCTCTCTTTGCTTTTTCACTTCCCCTCTGGACCTTCTATATTCAGTCTAGTTCTCAATAGTATTTTCTACCTGGTATCTGTCATAAGCACACTTTATCTTAATCTCTACCTCTTTTGTCATCCAGGGAGCTCTGGATTTGTTTGCCCCAATTTTCCCCTTTGAGGGAACATACTTTGACTGTACCCGAACTATATCTTCTTTGAAGGTAGCCCATTGTTCATTTACCAGTTTTCCTGCCAGCTTTTGACTCCAATTTATTCACCCCAGCTCCATTCTTACTCCATTGAAATTGCCCTTCCCCAGTTAATTATTCTTACCCTAGATTGCTCTTTGTCCTTTTCCATAGTCAGCCTAAACCTTATGATACAATGATCACTGTCTCCTAAATGCTCTCCTACTGATACTTGATCCATTTGACCCACCTCATTCCCAAGAACCAGGTCTAGCAGTTCCTCCTTTCTCATTGGACTAACAACATACTGTTGTAGAAAATTTTCCTGAACACACTCTAGGAACTCTTGCCCCTCACTGCCCTTTACACTATTATCCCAGTCTATGTTTGGATAAAGTCCCCCATTATAACTAACCAATAATTCTTGCACCTATCTAATTTCCTTGCAAATTTTTTCCTCCACGTCCTTCCCACTAGCTGGTGGCCGATAAACACCGAGCAATGTAAACACACCTTTTTCATTCCTTAGCTCTAGCCAAATTGATTCTGTCCTTGATCCCTCTGGGACATCCTTTTTCTCCAGCACTGCAATGCTCTCCTTAATCAATACTGCCACCCCTTCCCCTTTTTGCCCTTTCCTATCTTTCCTGAACACCTTGTATCCAGGAATATTTAACACCCAGTCCTGCCCTTCTTTGAGCCAGGTCTCTGATATAGCCACAACATATTTCCATATGACAATCTGTGCCGGTACCTCACCAGTCTTATTAACTGCACTCCATGCATTCACCGTGATTCAGACTTTATTCCTTTCTCCCTGACTCTGACCCCACCTAATAACTTACTATTCCCTACTCTTGTGCTATCTATCTTCCCCCAGTATTCTGTGCACCTTGGTATTCCTCTGATACTTGCTCCTGGTTCCCACACCCCTGACAAGTTATCAGTTTTGCTTCCCTCCAATCGGAGTTCGCTCTCAGGTTCCCATCCCCCTGACAATCCCCCAACAGCACTAGCAAATCTCCCTGCGAGGATATTCGTTCCAGTCCTGCTAAGATGCAACCCATCCATCTTGCACAGGTCCCACCTGCCCCAGAACTGGTCCCAATGTCTCAGCAATCTTATGCCGTCTCTCCTACACCAGTTCTCCAGCTATGTGTTCAATCGCTCAGTTCTCCTATTGCTCTGCTCACTTGCACATGGGACTGGGAGTAATCCTGAGATTACTGCTTTTGAGGGCCTGCTTTTTGATCTCCTTCCTAGCTCCCTAAAATCTGCTTTCAGGACCTTATCCCCCTTCTTACCTATGTCATTGGTACCAATGTGAACCACGACTTCTGGCTGTTCACCCTTCCCCAGAAGAATGTCCTGCAACTGCTCCATGCCATCCTTGACCCTGGCACCAGGGAGGCAACACATCATCCTGAAGTCACATTTGCTGCTGTAGAAACGCTTGTCTGCTCCCCTAACTAATGAATCCCCTATCACTACTGCTCTTCCACTCTTCTTCCTTCCTGTGCAGCTGAGCCACCTGAGGTGCCACAAACTTGGCTCTGACTGCACTCCTCTGAGGAACCATCACCCTCACCAGTATCCAAAATGGAAAACCAATTAGCAAGTGAGATCATATCAGGGGACTCCAGCACTTCCTGCCTGGTTCTCTTAGACTGCCTGGAAGTCACCCATTCCCCATCTGCCTGCATGCTCCTAACCTGCAGTGTGACCACATCCCTAGATGTGCTACCCACATAGTTCTCCACCTCACGGATGCACAACAGTGACTCCAGCCACCGCTCAAGTTCCGAAACCCGGAGCTCAAGCTTCTGCAGCCTGCACATCTTCCTACAGATGTGTTTGTCGAGGACACATGGTGCATCCATAGCTTCCCACATGCCACAGGCTGTACATTCCACTTGGCAGAGCTGCCCTGCCATACCTTAACTTTACAGACTATTTATGAAATTAGAATAGCTTACCAGTTACTCACCAACCAGCTCTTTCCGCTGCACTGAAGCAAGAACCAAATACTGGGAGGGTTAAAAAAGTAGAAAAAATAGTAGAAAAATGAAGCACCACCTTCCCTCTTCACCGAACTCGCCACTCACCAAACTTTAATCTCCACAGTCAGCTTGGAATCTGCACACGGCTTGCAGGCTGCACCCAGACCTCTGTATTGATACCTCTTGAAGCTGAAACTGCAGCAACCAGATCTGACTGGTCAGCTACTTAACTAATCAGCTACTCAGTAGTACAGCCTGTTAATCCCTGCCTAAGACTGTAAGAAACTTTACTTTCTTAACCCTATTTTATCTAGAGGGTCAATCCCAGTTAAATGCTAACTGCAGACCAGACTTTTATAAAGATAACACTTAAAATCCTCACTCACCAAACTCGAATCTCCACATTCAGCTTGCAATCTGCACACCACTAACCGCACTCTTGATTGTCTGGATGCAGCAGAAGGGGGCCATTATTATGAGTGGTTAGCACCACTTAAAGGGGAGATGCATTATGGCTGGGGCAGGTGCTGGGAGTTGTGCAAGAAGTGAATCCGACCTGGGAAACATTGAAGAATAGCACAACATTGGAGAGAGTCATTACCTGAAGGTGCTGGGGACATGGTTCGGAAGTGCCGGGGCGTGCACCAAAACATGGGAGGAGCGAGTAGCCAAGGTACGACAAAAGTTGGGCATGTGGGGGCAGCGATCTCTCTCCATTGTGGGTAAGAACCTGGTCATCAGGTGCGAGGCGCTCACGTTGTTGCTCTACGTGGCGCAGGTCTGGCCCATACCCCACTCCTGCGCCGTGGCAGTCACCCGAGCCATTTTCCGCTTCGTCTGGGGATCTAAAATGGACCGGGTCCGGAGGGACACGATGTTCAAATCTCTGGACATGGGCGGGAAAAATGTACCCAACGTGGCCCTCATCCTGATGACCACCTTCGTGTGCGGCTGCATCAAGCTATGTGTCGATCCCCAGTACGCAAACTCCAAGTGTCACTACGTGCTGAGGTTCTATCTGTCCCCGGTGTTGCGAAGGATGGGCCTGGTCACATTGCCGCGGAACGCACCGTGCAGTTGGGAGGCGCCGTACCACCTATCCTTCGTGGAGCAGTTTCTGCGGAAAAACACCTTTGACCACCGGTCCATCAGGCAGTGGTCAGCACGGAATGTCCTCAAGGCCCTACGGGAAAAGGAAACGGTGGATCCTGTCGGATGGTTCCCCGAGCAGACCGTCAAAGTCATTTGGCGGAATGCCTCATCACCAGAACTTTCAAACAAGCACCAAGACGTAGCTTGGCTGGTGGTGAGAAGGGCCCTCCCCGTCAGATCCTTCATGCACACCCGAAGTCTCGCCCCCTCCGCACAGTGCCCCCGCGTTGGCTGTGGTGGGGAAGAGACGGTCGCCCACCTCCTCCTGGAATGTGCCTTTGCAAAGCAGGTGTGGAAAGAGATGCAGTGGTTTTTGTCAAGGTTCATCCCAAGCAGCTCTGTAACACAGGAGTCTGTGCTCTACGGGCTGTTCCCAGGGACGCACACCGAGACAAACATCAACTGCTGCTGGAGGACTATCAATTCGGTGAAAGACGCCCTTTGGTCTGCCCGAAACTTGCTGGTCTTCCAGCGCAAAGAGTTGTCCACCGCCGAATGTTGCAGACTGGCACATTCCAAGGTCCAGGACTACGTGCTGAGGGACGCACTAAAGCTTGGGGCAGCCGCAGCAAAGGCTCAATGGGGAAAGACCACAGTGTAAGGTTCCCCCACCAAGCTGGACTGAGGGGCTGGATCCATGGGAAACCCCTCGAACTGTATCGTTAATATTCTGAATTGCTGTAAATGTAAAACTGTAATTGACATGACAATTGTGAAACGGAAGGGTTGGGAAGAAACTCATGACAGTATTGAAGGAAACTGACCTCCCTTGCAATGTTTGTATTTTTTGGTACTGTTTGGAAACTGTTTGGCAACGTAAATTTTACAGATTTTTATGAATAAAGTATATTTTGGAAAAATAAAACATAGGAGAGAGTGGCAAGTTGAGCATGTGGGGGCAGCGATCTCTCTCCATTGTGGGTAAGAACCTGATCATCAGGTGCGAGGCGCTCACGTTGTTGCTGTATGTGGCGCAGGTCTGGCCCATACGCCACTCCTGCGCTGTGGCGGTCACCCGAGCCATTTTCCGTTTCATCTGGGGATCTAAAATGGACCGGGTCCGGAGGGACACGATGTTCAAACCTCTGGATAAGGGCGGGAAAAACGTACCCAACGTCACCCTCATCCTGATGACCACCTTCGTGTGCGGCTGCATCAAGCTGTGTGCAGACCTCCAGTACGCAAACTCCAAGTGTCACTACGTGCTGAGGTTCTATCTGTCCCCGATGTTGCGAAGGATGGGCCTGGTCACATTGCCGCGGAACGCTCCATGCAGTTGGACCATGCCGTACCACCTATCCTTCGTGGAGCAGTTTCTGCGGGAAAACACCTTTGACCACCGATCCATCAGGCAGTGGTCTGCACGGAATGTCCTCAAGGCCCTACGGGGAAAGGAGATGGTGGATTCTGTCGGATGGTTCCCCGAGCAGACCGCCAAGGTCATTTGGCGGAATGCCTCATCACCAGAACTTTCAAACAAGCACCAAGATGTAGCTTGGCTGGTGGTGAGAAGAGCCCTCCCCGTCAGATCCTTCCTGCACGCCCGAAGTCTCACCCCCTCTGCACAATGCCCCCGCGGTGGCTGTGATGGGGAAGAGACGGTTGCCCAACTTTTCCTGGAATGTGTCTTTGCAAAGCAGGTGTGGAAAGAGATGCAGTGGTTTTTGTCAAGGTTCATCCCAAGCAGCTCTGTAACACAGGAGTCTGTGCTCTACGGGCTGTTCCCAGGGACACACACAGAGACAAACATCAACTGCTGCTGGAGGACTATCAATTCGGTGAAAGACGCCCTTTGGTCTGCCCGAAACTTGCTGGTCTTCCAGCGCAAAGAGTTGTCCACCGCCGAATGTTGCAGACTGGCACATTCCAAGGTCCAGGACTACGTGCTGAGGGACGCACTAAAGCTTGGGGCAGCCGCAGCAAAGCCTCAATGGGGAAAGACCACTGTGTAAGGTCCCTCCCACCAAGCTGAACTGAGGGGCTGGATCCATGGGAAACCCCTCAAACTGTATTGGGAAATTTTTCGTTTCCTGTAAAATATAAAAATGAATCTGGCATGACAAATGAAATGGAAGGGTTGTGAGGCGTCATAATTGTATTGAAGGAAACTGATCACCTTTGCACTGGTTGTAATTTTTGACTTGGTGCTGTTTGAAACTGGTAATGTAATTTTTACAGATTTTTATGAATAAAGTATATTTTGGAAATTAAAAAAAAAACATAGGAGAGAGTGGGCTCTAAGATTTTTGAATGCTGCACTGGAGGCCTTGGTGAAGGAGGTGGAAAGGAGCAAAGATCTTCTGTATCCATAGGGGGGCCAGAAGGTCTGCAGAGAGACACCCACAAGGCAGTGGTAGCAGATAGCCATAGAGGTCAATGCCAGGTGTCAAATATTGAGGACAATTGTGATGCAGTGCTGCAAGACGTTCAATGACCTCACGTGAGTGAGTTTGTAGCTTCAGCTTTGCTCACAATTGTGTAAAGAATTTTATAAACCATTACGGACATATTTTAGATATTTTGTCCAGATTCATTTGTTCTATCTTGTAGGCATATACTCCTCACTTTTCAATATAGTATGATAGTAATATTGCATGATTCTAGCATATGATTCACTGATTGTAGAAACATGGGAATAAAAACTGTTGCTACAACTTTTTTTTCTTGATAATTCCAATATCTGGTCATAGCTGCACAATACATTACTTAAAGAACAAGTTCAAAAGTACAAATTTAAATTTTAACTCAATTACTGCCTTTAATTGCAACAGAAAAACTGCACAGAAAAATGACTTGTACCAAAGTCCTTTTCAAAAAGATTCTACTTTGGGATCATTACATTTATCAATCAGCTTATCCTTTTCTGTGGTTTGTCTCAATTGCTTTGCTTAAGTACATTGCGCATTACTGTAGCTCCCTCTACTGGTTTTTCTGTCAAACAGCAAGTTAAGGATGCAACATTCAGTAGTAAATTCTTTGTTCCATAAACCATCATTGGCATACTTTATTCTTTATATCTTGTAGAATATAGGGGGCTAAATTGGATAGCCCCAAAAACTGGTGCGGGAGCACAATGAGAAATTTAACACATGCCGCCTGCTTGTTTGAATGATCTCTGCTGACTGTGCGGTTCATTGGCTGGACGCATCAGCAAGGGGCCACTATCCTGAATGGCTTCTGCCACTTAAAGCTCGCATGCACTGCATAAAGTTAGACTGGATCTCTTAAAGTGGAGGTGCATTGTGGCTGGAGCAAGTGCTGGGAGCCTTTATTCATTTGTGGAATGTGGGCATTGCTGGACCAGCATTTATTGCCCATCCCTAATTGCCCTTGAACTGAGTGGCTTGCTAGTCCATTTCAGAGGGCATTTGTTTGAAGAGTCAACTATATTGCTGTGGGCCTGAAGTCAAATGTAGGTCAGATTAGGTAAGGATGGCAGATTTCCTTACCTAAAGGCCATTAATGAACCAGGGTTTTTATGTTTAATTCCAGATTTATTAATTGAATTCAAATTTCACCATCTGCTGTGTGGTAGAACAGAATTAAGACCTGGGAAAGGGTGAGGGATGGCACAACATGGGAAACATGGTCTGCAAGGTTTTCGATCTCTGCACCAGAAGCCTCGGTGGGGGAGGTGGAAAGGACGAGAGATGTCCTGTATCCACTGGTGTGGTGGGGTGGGGGCAAGAAAAACCTTCAAACGCAATCAAAAGGCAGTGGGATCAGATAGCTGTGGAGGTCAATGCTAGGAGTCAAGTCAGAGGACCTAAATAGAGTATGGTAAAAAGTTCAATGATCTCACATGAGTAGTCAAGATCAGCAAATGCATCTTCAAATGCCACATCCTAGCAATTGCAAAACAAGCCTCAGGCACTGCTCAATCTCCACACTCCCATCACTCACCGAGCAACAATTTTTAACAGTCAGACCTCACACCCAGCATTCATAGGCTTCAACTCATCCCTACACCCTCAACACTGCTGCAAGCCTCACACCCACATCTCTCAGCTTGCTCACACTACCAGCTGTTCAACCATGACATGTCACATCACCCAAACAGTCTGCATTCTGCTCACTGACACTTCCTTTACTCTTGCAGGACAAGGCGGTGGATACGCAGATGCAGCAGGAGCTAACCGGCGGGGGATATGTGCCCCTGCATGTCCTAATACCCATTGAGGAGACAGCTATTGTTGGCTTGCCCATTGTCAGCAGCGGGGCTGAAAACATCAAAGAGGACACTACCCTCATACCTAATCCTCCTTCCAGCAACCCAATTCTCCATCATCATGCACTTCCGATTTACAAGCTCCAGATGTAAGCATGCACCTCTTACTTTTTTTTTAAATTTATTTGTTCATGGGATGTGGGCATTGCTGGCTAGGCCAGCATTTATTGCCCATCCCTAATTGACCTTGAGAAGGTGGTGGTGAGCTACCTTCTTGAACTGCTGTAGTCCATGCGGGGTAGGTACACCAACAGTGCTGTTAGGAAGGGAGGTCCAGGACTTTGACCCAGCGACAGTGAAGGAATGGCGATATAGTTCCAAGTCAGGATGAAGTGTGGCTTGGAGGGGAACTTGCAGATAGTGGTGTTCCCATGCATCTGCTGCCCTGGTTCTTCTAGGTGGTAGAGGTCACGGATTTGGAAGGCGCTGTCGAAGGAGCCTTGATGCATTGCTGTAGTGCATCTTGTAGCTGGTAGACACTGCTGCCACTGTGCGTCAGTGGTGGAGGGAGTGAATGTTTGTGGATGGGGAGCCAATCAAGCGGGCTGCTTTGTCCTGGATGGTGTCGAGCTTCTTGAGTGTTGTTGGAGCTGCACCCATCCAGGCAAGTGGAGAGTATTCCATCACACTCCTGACTTGTGCCTTGCAACAGGTGGACAGGCTTTGGGGAGTCAGGAGATCGCAGGATTCCTAGCCTCTGACCTGCTCTTGCAGCCATGGTATTTATGTGGTTACTCCAGTTCAGTTTCTGGTCAATAGTAACCCCCAGGATATTGATAGTAGGGGATTCTGCGATCAAAATGCTATTGAATGTCAAGGGGAGATGGTTAGATTCTCTTTTGTTTGAGATGGTCATTGCCTGGCACTTGTGTGGCGTGAATGTTACTTGCCACTTATCAGCCCAAGCCTGGATATTGTCCTGGTCTTACTGAAGCAGTCAGTGTAGAAATGCAGCATCTGAGGAGTCGTGAATAGTGAACATTGTGAAATCATCAGTGAACATCCCTACTTCTGACCTTATGATTGAAGGAAGGTCATTGATGATGAAGATGGTTGGGCCCAGGACACTACCCTGAGGAACTCCTGCAGTGATGTCCTGGAGCAGAGACGATTGACCTCAAACAACCACAACCATCTTCCTTTGCGCTAGGTATGATTCCAAGCAGCAGACAGTTTTCCCCCGATTCCCATTGACTTCAATTTTGCTCAGACTCCTTGATGTCATACTCGGTCAAATGCTGCCTTGATGTCAAGGGCAGTCACTTTCACCTCACCTCTTGACTTCAGCTCTTTTGTCCATGTTTGAACCAAGGTTGTAATGAGGTCAGGAGCTGAGTGGCCCTGAGTAGGTTATTGCTAAGCAAGTGCCGCTTGATAGCACTGTCGATGACACCTTTCATCACTATACTGATGATTGAGAGTAGATTGATGGGGCTATAATTGGCCAGGTTGGACTTGTTCTGCTTTTTGTGCACAGGATATACCTGGGCAATTTTCCACATTGCCGGGTAGATGCCAGTGTTGTAGCTGTACTGGAACAGCTTGGCTAGGGGTGTGGCAAGTTCTGGAGCACAGGTCTTCAGTACTATTGCCAGAATGTTGTCAGGGCTCATAGCCTTTGCAGTATCCAGTGCCTTCATTCATTTCTTGATATCACACAGTGTAAATCGAATTGGCTGAAGACTGGCAAATGCTTCAACCTTATCTTTTGCACTGATGTGGCAGGACTTCAGAGCTTAGATCTGGTCTGTTGGTTGTGGGATCGCTCTGTCTGTCGCATATTGTTTGGCATGCAAGTAGTCCTGAGTTGTAACTTCACCAGGTTGATACCTCATTTGAGATATGCCTGGTGCTGATCCTGGCATGCCCTCCTGCACTCTTCATTGAACCAGGGTTGGTCTCCTGGATTGATGGTAAAGGTAGAGTGGGGGATATGCAGGGCCGAGAGATTACAGATTGTGGTTGAGTACAATTCTCCTGCTGTTGATGGCCCACAGCACTGCATGAATGCCCAGTTTTGCATTGCTAGATCTGTTCGAAATCAATCCTATTTAGCACGTTGGTAGTGCCACACATGATAGAGGGTATCCTCAACGTGAAGACGGGACTTGGTCTCCACAAGGACTGTGCAGTGATCAGTCTACCAATACTGTCAAGGACACATGCATCTGTGGCAGGCAGATTGGTGAGGACGAGGTCAAGTATATTTTTCCCTCTTGTTGGTTCTCTCTCCACCTGCCACAGACCCAGTCTAGCAGCTATGTCCTTTAGGACTCAGCCAGCTTGGTCAGTCGTGGTGCTACCGTGCCACTCTTGGTGATGGACATTGAAGTCTCCCACCCAGAGTACATTCTGCGCCCTGGTCACCCTCACTGCTTCCTCCAAGTGCTGCTCAACATGGAGGAGTATTGATTCCTGAGGGGGGGCAGTAGGTGGTAATCAGCAGGAGGTTTCCTTGCCCATGTTTGACCTGATGCCATGAGACTTCATAGGGTCCGGAGTCGATGTTGAGGACTCCCAGGGCAACTCCCTCCCTACTGTATACCACTGTGCCACCACTGCTGCTGGGTCTGTCCTGCACGTGGGACAGGACATACCCAGGGATGGTGATGGCAGTGTCTGGGAGATCGTCTATAAGGTATGATTCCGTGAGTATGACTATGCCAGGCTGTCCCAACTTTGGCACAAGCCCCCAGATATTAGTAAGGAGGACTTTGCAGCGTCGACAGGGCTGTGTGCACCATTGTCGTTTCCGATGCCTAGGTTGATGCTGGGTGGTCCATCTGGTTTCATTCATTATTGGCTTCATAGCGGTTGCATAATACTGAGTGGCTTGCTAGGCCATTTCAGTGGGCATATAAGAGTCAATCACATTCAGCCCCACAGCACAACCTTACCCTTGTGCCTTTTTCCTTTCAGATACCCAAGAGGTCCAACCTGGACAAGTAGTGGAAGAACACCAACAAGAAGGTGATGATGAGGACTCAGCACTATCACTTGATTTCACATTCACAGCCACCAGCTCAGATACTGACACTGCAAATATCTTGGGTGATAGATTAGAGGTGGGATCTGCACGTGGTGAGACATGGGGGATGAGTGGGCTGCAGCCAGGTAAGAGGGCAAGGATAGCACAGGTATCAGCTCGCCCGAGGGCAAGGTCGCACATGGGTTCTGTTGCAAAGGACTCAGATGAGGACTTCACTGGAGCAACCTACAGAAGAACACTAATGGATATGAACAAAATGCTTGGTGTATTAGAAAGCCTGCCAGAAAGCCTGCACTCAAAGTCAAGGAGCATGGAGGAGTCCAACACCAACTTGACACAGGGCTTTGCACAGAGCTTACAGCCCATTCCTCCTTGTATGGAAGTGGCGACCAGCTTCATTTGGACATTTGAGGACCTAACCATGATGCATTGTGTGATGGCTGATGGCAATGATTTCATTACAACAAAAGCAGCAGCCACTTAATGTCGGAGTACTGCAGTGGAAGATACAGGAGAAATGCTGCGAACAACAGATGCCCCTCTACATTGCTTTCATTGATCTCACCAAAGCCTTTGACCTCGTCAGCAGACGTGGTCTCTTCAGACTACTAGAAAAGATTGGATGTCCACCAAAGCTACTAAGTATCATCACCTCATTCCATGACAATATGAAAGGCACAATTCAACATGGTGGCTCCTCATCAGACCCCTTTCCTATCCTGAGTGGCGTGAAACAGGGCTGTGTTCTCGCACCCACACTTTTTGGGATTTTCTTCTCCCTGCTGCTTTCACATGCGTTCAAGTCCTCTGAAGGAATTTTCCTCCACACAAGATCAGGGGGCAGGTTGTTCAACCTTGCCCGTCTAAGAGCAAAGTCCAAAGTACGGAAAGTCCTCATCAGGGAACTCCTCTTTGCTGATGATGCTGCTTTAACATCTCACACTGAAGAGTGCCTGCAGTCTCATCGACAGGTTTGCGGCTCCCTGCAATGAATTTGGCCTAACCATCAGCCTCAAGAAAACGAACATCATGGGGCAGGACGTCAGAAATGCTCCATCCATCAATATTGGCGACCACGCTCTGGAAGTGATTCAAGAGTTCACCTACCTAGGCTCAACTATCACCAGTAACCTGTCTCTCGATGCAGAAATCAACAAGCACATGGGAAAGGCTTCCACTGCTATGTCCAGACTGGCCAAGAGAGTGTGGGAAAATGGCGCACTGACACGGAACACAAAAGTCCGAGTGTATCAAGCCTGTGTCCTCAGTACCTTGCTCTATGGCAGCGAGGCCTGGACAACGTATGTCAGCCAAGAGCGACGTCTCAATTCATTCCATCTTCGCTGCCTCCGGAGAATACTTGGCATCAGGTGGCAGGACCGTGTCTCCAACACAGAAGTCCTCGAGGCGGCCAACATCCCCAGCTTATACACACTACTGTGTCAGCAGCGCTTGAGATGGCTTGGCCATGTGAGCCGCATGGAAGATGGCAGGATCCCCAAAGACACATTGTACAGCGAGCTCACCACTGGTATCAGACCCACCGGCCGTCCATGCAAACGTGACATGAAGTCCTGTGACATCGATCACAAGTCGTGGGAGTCAGTTGCCAGCGTTCGCTAGAGCTGGCGGACAGCCATAAAGGCGGGGCTAAAGTGTGGCGAGTCGAAAAGACTTAGGAGTTGGCAGGAAAAAAAGACAGAGGCGCAAGGGGAGAGCCAACTGTGTAACAGTCCCGACAAACAAATTTTTCTGCAGCACCTGTGGAAGAGCCTGTCACTCTAGAATTGGCCTTTTTAGCCACTCCAGGCGTTGCTCCACACACCACTGACCACCTCCAGGCGCTTACCCATTGTCTCTCGAGATAAGGAGGCCAAAGAAGAACTGCAGTGGAAGCTCATACTGTTGTCGTGCAAGCTCAGACCGCTGCCCTAATGACTGGTGGATTACAGTTTGCAAAGGGGCTTGCAGGGTAACACAGCAGTCCAACAGATTACTGGGATTGCTGAGGTACTGCCCTGGGCCAGGGGCAGGAGCAGGATCAATGGCTCAATGGAGAACAAATTTGTTTCTTCTCTAAAGACAGTATTCGTCCTCTCACTGGGGCCACTCTACCTGTGCCTTTGCTGTTGCGTGACAACTAGCAGCTCAGACAGCTGCCGTTTATGCTAAGAGATGGAGCAGTCCGCAGCCAAGCTTTCTAGACGCAGACCTGCACAGATCACCCTCCAAGACTATCTGTCGCCTTCTATCAGCTATGTTGTAGCCAAGGGGCAGCATTGTGTAGTAGCACAAGGACAGGCAAAGGTACATGGAAGACAGGCACTAAGGTAATGAACAAGGGCAATTTGTTTATTTTATATGCAATAAGACATGATTTAATTTATAAATTCAGTTGGAATATTTACTTTGTAGTGGCTTTTTTTTGGTATTGTGGCCAAGTGGATGCTTGATGGTCATTGACAAGGAGGAAGGTTGGGTGCAGGACTGTTGGTGAATGGAGAATTGGAGTTGCAGTTACTGGTATTGCATTAAATACTGTTTTCACGGATATCCTGGTCAGAAAGGGGTTGTTCAGGTTGCCTCCTCCAGTCCACTTCCTCCTCCTGTTCCTCAGCTTATAACTGGTGCCAAGAGCTGTCACCTCATGATGACGAGATTGTCAAAATTCATGATGGTCTGTCGCATGCTGCACACTCACTCTGCCAAGTACTGCAGGGCTTCTCCAGAGTGGTGCAGGCAGAAGCGTTGTTTCCGCATGCCAAAGGTCTGCTCTATCACATTTCATGCAGCAGCATGATTTTCACTTTATGCATGCTGTGTACATGTGCGTGGGTTGTATCCGGACCATTCTTTGATTTGCCATGGTGACCCAAATGCCACAGATTGAAGACATCATGACTGCTGTCAGACTGCTGTCAGGATACTGGGTATTGAGCTGCATGATTCACTGCCTATGGTTACACACCAGCTGGACATTGAGGGAGTGGCAGAGTTGCCATGCAGCATCTGCAAAGCAATGCATGTACTGTCTGTGGCACCCTGTGCTATGAGGAAGCCTGCAATCCTAGAGATGTGCTTGCTCCACCTACGGTGGTGTAGTGGTAATGTTATTGGGCTAGTAACCAGAGGCTATGACTAGTGCTCTGGGAACACGCGTTCAAATCCCACAACGGCAGCTGGTAGAATTTAAATTGAATCAATTAATAAATCAAATAATAAGCTAGCCTCAGCAACGGTGACCATGAAACTACCAGATTGTCATAAAAATGAATCTGGTTCATTAATGATTTGAAGGAAGGAAATCTGCTGCACTTACCTGGTCTGGCCTACATGTGACTCCAGACTCTCAGCAATATGGTTGACTCATAACTGCTGTCTGAAATGGCCGAGCAAACCACTCAGTTGTATCAAATCACGACAGTTAAGTCAAAAAAGAATAAAATCAGATGGATCACCTGGCATCGATCCAGGCACAGGAAACAACAAAAGCACACCCAGCCCAATTGACCCTATAAAGTTCTCCTCACCAACATCTGGGGACTTGTGCCAAAATTGGGAGAGCTTTCCCACAGACTAGTCAAACAGCCTGACATAGTCATACTCACCGAATCATATCTTACAGCCAATGTTGCAGGCTCCTCCATGACCATCCCCGGGTATGTCCTGTCCCACCGACAGGACAGACCCACCAGAGGTACTGGTGCAGTGGTAAACAGTCAGAAGGGAGTTGCCTTGGGAGTTCTCAAATTTGACTCTGGATCCCATGAAGTCTCATGGCATCAGGCCAAATATGGGCAAGGAAACCTCTTACTGATTACCACCAACTGCCTTCAGCTGATGAATCAGTACTCCTCCATATGAACACCACTTGGAGGAAGCACAGAGGGCAGCAACGGCACAGAATGTACTCAGTGATGGGCATTAGGTGTTCCTCCCAAAGAGTGGCTCAGTAGCACTACTATTGACCAAGCTGGCCTCGCCCTGGAGGACATAACTGCTAGACTGCGCTTGCGAAAGGTGGTGAGAGAACCAACAAGAGGGAAAAACATGCTTGATATCGCCCTCACCAGTCTATCTGTTGCAGATCCATCTGTCCATGACAGTATTGGTAGGAGTGACCACCACACAATCCTTTTGGAGATGGAGTCCTGACTTCACACCAAGGACACCAGTCATTGTATTGTGTAGCACTACCACTGTGCTAAATGGGATAGATGCAGAACAGATCTAGCAGCTCAAAACTGGGCACCTATGAGGTGCTGTGGGCCGTCAGCAGCAGCAGAATTGCAATCAACCATAATCTGTAACCTCATGGCCCAGCATATCCATCACTTTACCATTACCATCAAGTCAGGGGATCAACCCTGGTTCAATGAGGAATCCAGGAGACTATGCCAGGAGCAGCACTATGCAAACCTAAAAATGACATGCCAACTTGGTGAAGTAACAACACAACACTACAGGCATGCTAAACAGTGGAAGCAACATGCGATAGACAGAGATAAACAATCCCACAATCAACTCTCTGCAGTCCTGCCACATCCAGTCATGAATGGTGGTGTACAATTAAACAACTAAACGGAGGAGACGCTCCATAAACATCCCCATCCTCAATGGTGGGAAAGCACATCAGTGCAAAAGTCAAGGCTGAAGCATTTGCAACCATCTTCAGTCAGTAGTGCTGAGTGGATGATCCATCTTGGCCTCCTTGAGGTTCCTAGCATCACAGATTCACTCCACGTGACAAAGAAACGGCTGAAGGTACTGGATACTGCAAAGGCTATGGGTACTGACAACATTCCAGCAAAAGTACTGAAGACTTGTGTTCCAGAACAAGCCACGTCCCTAGCCAAGCTGTTCCAGTACAGCTACAATATTGGCATCGACCCAACAATGTGGAAAATTGCCCAGGTACATCCTGTTCACAAAGAGCAGGACAAATCCAATCCCGCCAATTATCGCCCCATCAGTCTACTCTCAATCAGCAAAGTGATAGAAGTTGTCGTCAACAGTACTATCAAACATCACTTACACAGTAATAACCTGCTCACCAATGCTCAGTTTAGGTTCTGCTAGGGCCACTCAGCTTCAGAACGCATTATAGCCTTGGTCCAAACATGGACAAAAGAGCTGAATTCCAGAGACAAGGTGAGAGTGACTGCGCATGACATCAAGGCAGCACTTGACTGAGTGTGGCATCAAGGATCCCTGGCAGAATTGGTCAATGGAAATCATTGCCATCATCCATCCATTGGTTGGAGTCATACCTAGCACAAAGGAAGATGGTTGTGGTTGTTGGAGGTCAAACAGCTAAGCCCGAGGACATCGCTGCAGGAGTTCCTCAGGATAGTGTCCTAGGCCCAATTATCTTCAGCTGCTTCATCAATGACCTGACCTCCAGCATAAGGTCAAAAGTAGGGATGTTTGCTAATGTCCTTTAGGGAAGGAAATCTGCTATCCTTACCTGATCTGGCCTACATGAGACTCCAGACCCACAGCAATGTGGTTGACTCTTACATGCCCTCTGAAATGGCCTAGCAAGCCACTCAGTTGTATCTAACCACAATGAAATCAATAAAAAAGAATTAAACCAGACGGACCACCCCACATTGATCGAGACACCGGAAATGACAACAGCAAACCCAGCCCTGTCGACCCTGCAAAATCCTTACTAACACCTGGGGGCTTGTGCCAAAGTCGGGACAGCTGTCTCACAGACTAGTCAAGCAACAGCCCGACAGAGTCATACTCAGGGAATCATACCTGACAATGTCCCAGACACTGCCATCACCATCCCCGGGTATGTCCTGTCTCACGGGCAGGACAGACCCAGCTGAGGTGGCGGCACAGTGGTATACAGGCGGGAGGGAATTGCCCTGGGAGTCCTCAACATCGACTCCGGACCCTATGAAGTCTCATGGCATGAGGTCAAATATGTACCAGGAAACCTCCTGCTGATTACCACCTACCACCCTCCCTCAGCTGATGAGTCAGTACTCCTCCATGTTGAACACCACTTGGAGGAAGCACGGAGGGTGGCAAGGGCACAGAATGCACTCTGGGTGGGGGACTTCAAAGTCCATCACCAAGAGTGGCTCCGTAGCACCACTACTGACTGAGCTGGCCGAGTCCTAAAAGACATAGCTGCTAGACTGGGTATGCGGCAGGTGGTGAGGGAACCAAGAGGGAAAAACATACGACCTCGTCCTCATCAATCTGCCTGCCGCAGATGCATTTGTCCTTGACAGTATTGGTAGGAGTGACCACCGCACAGTCCTTGTGGAGACGAAGTCCCGCCTTCACATTGAGGATACCCCCATTGTGTTGTGTGGCACTCTTCTTTGGCCTCCTTATCTCGAGAGACAATGGGTAAGCGCCTGGAGGTGGTCAGTGGTGTGTGGAGCAGCGCCTGGAGTGTGGCACTACCACCGTGCTAAATAGGATAGATTTCGAACAGATCTAGCAATGCAAAACTAGGTATCCATGAGGCGCTGTGGGCCATCAGCAGCACCACAACTGTACTCAACCACAATCTGTGACCTCATGGCCAGGCATATACCCCACTCTACCATTACCATCAAGCCAGGAAACCAATCCTGGTTCAGTGAAGAGTGCAAGAGGGTATGCCCGGAGCAGCATTGGGCATACTTCAAATGAGGTGTCAACCTGGTGAAGCTACAATACAGGACTGTGTGCCAAACTGCACAAGCAGCATGCAATAGACAGAGACAACTGATCTGATAACCAACAGATCAGATCGAAGCTCTGCAGACCTGACACATCCAGCCGTGAATGGTGGTGGACAAGTAAACAACTAACTGGAGGAGGTGTCTCCACAAATATCCCCATCCTCAAATGATGGGGGAGCCCAGCACATCAGTGTGAATGATAAGGCTGAAGCATTTGCAACAATCTTCAGCCAGAAGTGCCGAGTTGATGATCAGTCTCAGCCTCCTCCTGAAGTCCCCAGCATCACAGATGCCAGACTTCAGCCAATTCGATTCACTCCACGTGATATCAAGAAACGACTGAAGACACTGGATACTGCAAAGGCTATAGGCCCTGACGATATTACGGCAATAGTACTGAAGACCTGTGCTCCAGAACTTGCCGCGCCCCTAGCCAAACTGTTCCAGTACAGCTATAACACTGGCACCTACCCTGCAATGTGGAAAATTGCTCAGGTTGTCCTGTACACAAAAAGCAGGACAAGTCCAACCCGATTAATTACCGCCCCATCAGTCTACTCTCAATCATCTGTAAAGTGATGGAAGGTGTCATTAACAGTGCTATCAAGCAGCATTTGCTTAGCAATAACCTGCTCAGTGACGCTCAGTTTGGGTTCTGCCAGGGCCACTCAGCTCCTAACCTCATTACAGCCTTGGTTCAAACATGGACAAAAGAGCTGAACTCGAGGTGAGGTGAGAGTGATTGCCCTTGACATCAAGGCAGCATTTGACTGAGTATGGCATCAAGGAGTCCTAGAAAAAATAAAATCAATGGGAATCAGGGGGAAAACTCTCCACTGGTTAGAGTCATACCAAGTGCAAAGGAAGATGGTTGTGGTTGTTGGAGGTCTATCATCTGAGCTCCAGGACATCACTGCAGGAGTTCCTCAGGGTAGTGTCCTAGGCCCAACCATCTTCAGCTGCTTCAACAATGACCTTCCTTCAGTCATAAGGTCAGAAGTGGGGATGTTCGCTGATGATTGCACAATGTTCAGCACTATTCGTGACTCCTCAGAAACTGAAGTAGTCAGTGTAGAAATGCAGCAAGAACTGGACAATATCCAGGCTTGGGCTGATAAGTGGCAAGTAACATTCACGCCACACAAGTGCCGGGCAATGACCATCTCCAACAAGAGAGAATCTAACCATCTCCCCTTGACATTCAATGGCATTACCATCGCTGAATCCCCCACTAACAACATCCTAGGGGCTACCATTGACCAGAAACTGAACTGCAGTAGCCATATAAATACCTTGGCTACAAGAGCAGGTGAGAGGCTAGGAATCCTGCAGTGAGTAACTCACCTCCTGGCTCCCCAACGCCTGTCCACCATCTACAAGGCACAAGTCAGGAGTGTGATGGAATACTCTCCACTTGCCTGGATGGGTGCAGCTCCAACAACTCTCAAGAAGCTCGACGCCATCCAGGACAAAGCAGGCTGCTTGATTGGCACCCCATCCACAAACATTCACTCGCTCCACCACCAACGCACAGTGGCAGCAGTGTGTACCATCTACAAGATGCATTGCAGCAATGCACTAAGGCTCCTTAGACAGCATGTTCCAAACCTGTAACCTCTACCAACTAGAAGGACAAGGGCAGAAAATGCATGGGAACACCACCACCTGCAAGTTCCCCTCCAAGTCACACTCCATCCTGACTTGGAACTATATTGCCGTTCCTTCACTATCGCTGGGTCAAAATCCTGGAACTCCCTTCCTAACCTACCTCACATGGACTGCAGCAGTTTAAGAAGGCAGCTCACCACCACCTTCTCAAGGGCAAATAGGGATGGGCAATAAATGCTGGCCTGGCTAGTGATGCCCACATCCCATGAATTAAAAAAAAGCTCAGTGCTCAGTACAATTTGTGACTCCTGATATTGAAGTAGTCCATGTTCACATGCAGCAAGACCTGGACAACGTTCAGGCTCGGTCTGTTAAGTGGCAAGTAATATTTGCGCTACAGAAGTGCCAGGCAATGACCATCTCCAAGAGAAGAGGAGAATCTAACCAACTGTCCTTGACATTCAATGACATTACCATAGCTGAATCCCCCACCATCAACATGCCCGGGGAGGTGGGGGGCGTTACCATTGACATAAACTTAACTGGATCAGCTATATAAATATTGTGGCTACAAGAGTAGTACAGAGGCTGGGAATTCTGCAGCAAGTAACTCATGTCCTGACTCCCCAAAGCCTGTCCACCATCTACAGGCACAAGTCAAGAGTTTGATGGAATATTCTCCACTTACCTGGATGAGTGCAGCTCCAACAACACTCAAGCAGCCCACTTGATCACACCGCATCCACCATTTTAAACATTCACTGCCTCCACCACCGGTGCACAATGGCATCAGTGTGTACCATATAAAAGATGCACTGCAGCAACTAGCCAAGCCTCTTTCAACTGCACCTACCAAACCTGCAACCTCTACCACCTGAAAGAACAAGGGCAACAGACACGAGAACACCAATAATTGCAAGCTCCCCTCCAAGTTACACACCATCCTGACTTGGTACTGTATTGCCGTTCCACCACTGTTGCTGGATCAAAAATCTGGAACTCCCTTCCGAACAGCACAGTTGGTGTCAGACAGCAGATGGACTGCAGCAGTTCAAAGCAGCGGCTCACTACCACCTTCTCAAGGGCAATTAGGGATGGGCAACAAATGCTGGCTTTGCCAGTTATGTTCACATCCCATGAAAAAATATACAAAAAAAACTTGTCTCTGGTCAAAGAATAATATGTAGTTAACTCTTACAAATATCGCCAACTCCAGCCTGGAAGGCGGCAGATGCCTAAATTTCATCGCTCCACAATAGCACAGCTGGCATCAAATCAGCATTACTTGCTGATTGTTATGATCTACCAGCTCTGCATACTTCCAGATGTTAACTGCAAGCGCGCTAAGGCCTGCGCCACAATGGCGCCCCATGCAATTCATCACAAGCGTGCATGTGCGTCTTGGACACATTTTTCATGCTCCTAGCACCCAAAAACCTGATGCTAACGAGCTTAATTTCTCACCCATACTCTTAGAATATGTTTAAACTGATCTGCTTTATCACATCTTCCCATCCACCTTTGATGTTCTTGTCCCTGTTTAAACCATTACTCACTCTCACCCTAAGTTTAAGAGATGCAGACTTGAACATCCATCATGAACAAGTAGTTTGCCCATCCACTACCAGATCTGGTTGCACCATATAAAGCCCTGTGGGGCCCTGCTTTGCTTTACTAAAATTTCTCAATATTCAATGATCATCCTGGAATGCAATAATCCTCATGCCCTCTTCTCCACCAAAAACAGTCTTAAACTACCCTTCCATGTCTCCTCCACCCTCACCAACAACAAACGTGGAGAGCTCATGGCTATTTTTGTCACAAAGATTGAGGCCATCTGTTCAACTGCCTCAATTTTCCTCCCTTCCCCTAGCCCACTGGACCAAACTTCAGCTCCAGTTTGCCATTGTTCTAGACCTGAACACAGATCTTTCAGATTCTATTCCATCATGCTCTCTTTGAACTCATCTTGTCCCTGAGACTTGCTCCTGTTTTCTTAACCTTATTCCCAACAAATGGCTTTGACCACCCAATTTCACTTCCTGGCCCCCATGTCAGCTAATATCATCATATTCTCTCCTCAGGTACTGTCCCCCTCCCCTTCAAATCTGCCATCATCACCTCTCTCCTCAAAAACCCCACCCTTGAGCCAGCTAGATGACTTAGGAAAAGTTTTGGAAGAGGTTTGTGTGGTCATTGCAAACCACTGCCTCACCTCCAACCTACCTTCTCCAAAGTCCTTGACCTCCCCCATCCCCAAGTACTGAAACGGCCCTCATCTGAGCCACAAATTACATGCAATGTGACTGCAATGACAAACTATCCCTTTCTACCCTTCGCGACCTATCTGCAGCCATTGTCACCATCCTCTTCCAATGCCTATCCTCCGTCATGCAACTGGATGGAACTACCCTTGCCTGGTTCCATTTTCATTTATCAAATCACAGCGAGAATCACTTGCAAAGACTTTGCTTCCTACTCCCACACTGTTACCTCTGGAGTTCCTCAAGGATCTATCCTCAGCCCTGCCTATTTCTCGACTACATGCTTCCTCTCATCTGAAAACACATCAAGTTCCACGTATTGCTGATGACACTCTGTTCTATCTCACCATCCCTCTTGCCCCCTCTACTGTCTGATTTGTCACACTGCTTGTTCAACATCCAGTAGTGAACAAACAGAAATTTCCTCCAACTAAATATCAGGAAGACCGAAGCCATCATTTTTGGTCTCCATCCAATTGCTCCACCATTGGCAGCTATGCTTTCAGGTGCCATGACCCTAAGCTCTGGAATTCCCTTCCTTAAACCTCTCCACCTCTCTCCTCCTTTAAGATGCTCCCTAAAACCTTCGAATTGAATCAAGCTTTTTCGTCATCTTCCTTCTGTGGCTCCGTATAATTTTTATTGCTAACTCTTGTGAAATGCCTTGGGATACTTTGCTACATTATAGGTTCTATATAAATGCATGTTGTCATTGTTGTAAGCATGTAAAGGATATTATGTCACCATGTATATAAGATAACATAATACTGACAAAGTGATCTCCTGTTTGGAACTATCCTGCCACATGTTACTCTAGATTGATGCACTATTAGCAAACTGTCAAGATAACACTATATGCCAAATGGGAAATCTTAATCGGTTGGAAACTTACATTCGACTTTTAATGGAGAAAATCTTAGTTAACTTTAAAAAAACTGACAACCAAGATAGCTGCCACAATTTGCATCTGAAATATCAGGAAATCCAACTAGAGACAGAAGTCTAACAAGCAGCCCAACCAGGACAATGCTTTGGTTAACTGAGTAGATTATCCAGATTACCCTCATTAGTGGGACATTCAAAGCTATCTCGAGGCATTCATAAGTGGAGACGTCCCTCCAGGGAGTAAACACTGACAATACCACCTGAGGGGGATTTTGGGTTTTAGACTTTGGACCTCATTAAAAACAAAGGGTATTGAGAGAACCATGTGACTGTCTCCCCAGGCTGTGTAAAACTTGGAGCTTTGTTACACACAATGAGACCTGTGTGCCTCCCTTTCTCACTCTCACTCTGTCCAGAAAACATCAAGTTTGAAAACCCTCCAAGCCTACAGATTGCTACAGCCAAAGACAAGGGGAAGTAAACCAACTACAATTCTGCCTCCAAGAAAACCGAGCAAAGTGGGCCAGCCACAAAATGCACTTTGACCAAAGACTTCAAGAATACAACTCAAGCCGGAAGACCACCGAATCATCCAACCTCAGACTTTTATTTATTCTGGACTTTAATCCAACCAAGAAAAAACTACTTTCCACTTTGTAATCTATTTGTGTGCATGATCCTCGTGTGAATGCGTGCATGAATGTGTAGCGTATTTTTATTATTTTAGATCGGGTTTAGCTTGTTGAGTATAATAAACTTACTTTTTTCTGGTTTAAATTCAAGAAAACCTGTCCGATTTGTTCTTTCACGATCATGTTAAAGGTAAAAGGCAAAACACTTACTAAGGTGGTAAGCACAATCACTGTTTAAAAAATAATAAACCCTGTTGCAGTCAAATAAGAGGAAGGGCAAGAGGGGCGAATGTGACCCCATCCTCACCTGGTCATAACTAAATGCTTTTCAGAAATACATTTTCAGTAAATATGTTAGATGCTCTGCCCTCTGCACATAACCACGGGCTAGCTGCTTGTATGTAAATTAGTGATTCTTGATGCAGGGAATTAGTTTAAGAAAAAAAAATCTAAACTGAATAGAGTATTCTCTAGATAGTATTTTCATCCCATTAGATTTTTTTTGTAAAAACATCGCAAGCCTCGTAATTATCTTCATTCTTTTCTGCGATTCTGAATTGTCCCCAGATTACTGCAGCCGTGGATATGCACGAGAAATGCTGACAGATGTATTCCATGCATTGGCAGTTCCGAAAGGCCAATGATGTAAAGGGATGAGACATGACTGGTACATGCTGGCACACGTCATGCACACAGTAAAAACGACAAGTTATTGAAGAAGATTGAGTGATATACGTATTTACACTGGTGCACCCATGCATTCCCATTTGTGTCCATGTGTTTTTAAAAAAAAACGCTTGCAGGTGCTCCTTTGCGGTGCCACCTCAGCGCTAGTAGCCTGACTGGAGAGAGGCTGCTGATCTGATTGCCCTTTGGCTGTGGATGACTTTGGTGGTTGTCCTCTCCATGCATGAGGCCTGGAGGGTCCCAGCTGGCTGGGGGAATCCTGTGTCAGCTCAGAACTTTCCTCAGACAGACATTGTCGCTGCTGGAGCTTGACTCACTGGTGGAGGGGCCAGCGTCCACATTGGAATCACCTGGAGAGATACGGTTCGCAGACTAGCCTCCTCCATCTCAGGGCTCATTTGAACTCCTCTGCTCTCCCGGGCAGGGCCAGGGGCAGAGACAGTCTCCATGCCCCTGGTCCCTCTTTCGCCTTGCCACTACGGATTGAATGTCATGGCTGCAGCGAGGGATTGTAGGTCAGCGCGTATTAACGTAATCTGGCTCACCAAGAGGGCCGCCGCCGTCTCAATTGATGATGCCAGGCGCTTGTATGCCTGGGACAAGGCAGCTGTCATGGCCTGGATGGACTCCCCCATCGTCCGCTCAAGGCTGCGCATGGCCTGTGGCATCTCCGCCGGATGTTGCCAGGACTGCTGCAGCAGCTCCAGCATGCCATGTGCTGTCGACAGCAGAGAGTTATCGTAGCCTGGGGCTCAGCACTAGCCTGGCCACTCACAGCCCTCCGACTGTCAGGGGGGTCTCAGCCTCAGTCAGCTGCTCTCACCAGCTTGTGACTCAGACTCTAAGGCCGAACGGATACCTACCGAGGTGACAATATCTGCGCTGGTGGAAGGTGCGTTAGTGTCATAGGATGCTGCTTCCTTGGAGAACGTCTCTTCCTCCGAGGTATGTGAGGTGTCGGAGGACACTGGGGTCGATTCAGAATATTTACCTGGAAGATACAATGGGAAGAGCACACTGTCAGTCTTGATGTTGCGCATGTCACAATTATAACAGCATTGGATCACACAATAATTTCAGCGATCACTGTTTCTATCAAGTGGACGTACACTCACCCAGGACCCTGAAGTCTACGTCACTGAATGAGCATTCCACATGGCTCGCCGATATCTCCAGGGCCTCCTCCTCGGCGTCTGTGAGCCTTCTAATATCTGACACTCCTCCACCGGTATGACTGGACTCCCTTGCGTTGTGTGCCCTCTTCACCTGGAGGAGCAAGAAAGCAGATATTAAGCATGGCAGATCAACAGCACAACACACGTCACAAGAGGGGTATACTTCTTTCAATGTAGTATACTGTATTCGCTGCTCACAGTGTGGTCTCCTCTACATTGGGGAGAACAAACGCAGACTGGGTGACCGCTTTGCGGAACATCTCCGCTCAGTCCGCAAGCAGGACCCCGAGCTTCCGGTTGCTTGCCATTTCAACACTCCCCCCTGCTCTCATGCTCACATCTCTGTCCTGGGATTGCTGCAGTGTTCCAGTGAACATCAACGCAAGCTCGAGGAACAGCATCTCATCTACCGATTAGGCACACTACAGCCTGCCGGACTGAACATTGAGTTCAATAATTTCAGAGCATGACAGCCCCCCATTTTACTTTCATTTTTAGTTATTTTTTCTTCCTGGTTTTTACATTCTTTTTTACATTTTTTTTTTTGCATTTATTTCATTTCATCTTAGTTTGTTCAGTTTGCTTACCCACCGTTTTTTTTCAGGTTTGCACTTGCTGCTGTTCAATATTCAGTGTATTAACACCTAATCTGTACTAATGCTTTGTCTTTCAACACACCTTTAACATATTGTTTGCCTTTGCTCCGTGACCTTTTGGTCAGCTATGTGGCCTGGTCCAATCTAGACCTACTTTGTTATCTCTTGCCCCACCCCCACCTCACTTGCTTATAACCTGTGACTTTTCTAATATTTGTCAGTTCCGAAGAAGGGTCACTGAGCCGAAACGTTAACTCTGCTTCTCTTTTCACAGATGCTGCCAGACCTGCTGAGTGGTTCCAGCATTTCTTGTTTTTATTTCACAAGAGGGGTGTTGGGTCCAAAGGTGAGGGATGCTCAGTGTTCACTACTGAGTGAGCCACTCACATAGGTGCCATACTCTGAGCAGCAGGCAAGGGTAAGTTTTATCATACATTCTTCCATTGTCACGTCTTTCCTCCCTGCCCAACCTTCTTGTCTTTAGCATGGCAGTGGCACACCCAGGTGCTGTGGAGCCCTGATCTAAATTGCCACTTGCTTTTGTGGAACACAGATCATTCATCCTCTTTCGGCACTGGACCCAATCGTGCCTAATGGCCCCACGGCTACTGACCGTCTCTGCCACCTCCAGCCAGGCTGCCTTGGTCAGGCAGGAGGGCCTCTTCTTGCCATCGTTGGGGAACAGGACCGCCCGCCTTGCCCGCACAGCCTGAAGGAGAGTGAGCGGGGAGGTATCACTGAACCATGGGGCCACCCTGGAACGCTCCTCTGACGCCATCTTCAAACTTTTGGAATGTCCACAAAGAGATCAGTCTTCTGCAGACAAGGGGTTCTTCTCAGTAGGTCTGTTCTGACAGTGGCGGCATCACTAATGTGCTGATGCTCACCTGACCTGACGACGATACCAGAAATCCCGCCCCCTCCACGTCATTTGGGGAGGCGGCTCGTCCTGTCTATTATAGTGAGCCGCCACACCAAATATCGCAGTGGCTCCGCATCGGGCAAACCACCATTTTTAATGTGCGCCACTGTCAGCTGGGGCCTAACCAGTGATTTAATAAAGGTTTTGCAGAGTACAAAAGCAAGGGAGTTATACATCGATTTATAAAACTAAGGATCCTGTATCCTTTAACAGCCTTCTAAACTTGCCCTACCATCATAAAAGATTTGTGTGTGTACACCTCCCAGGTGTCTGTCTTGCACCTACTTGAAAAAAATTGTACCCTTTAGTTTGTATGCTAAAAGTGATATCAAAATGTATCACTTCACATTTGTTAAATTTCATCTGCCATGTAACTGCCCATCTCACTAGTATGTCTATACATTTCTGAATTAACCTGGGTCTCTGAATTACGTTCAGTGACATTACCACAATGCCACTTTGGGGGAGATGGTTTAGTGGGAATATCACTGAACTAGTAATTCAGAGACCCTGACTAAATCCTTGGAGACATTGATTCAAATCCAACCATGGCAACTGGTGGAGTTTAAATTCAATGAATTAAATTTAAAAATCTGAAATTGAAAGCTAGTCTAATGGTGCCATGAAACTATTGATTGTTAAAATCCCATCTGGTTCACTAACGTCCTTTAGGAAAGGACATCTGCTGTCCTTACATATGACTCCAGACCCACAGCAATGTAGTTGACTCTTAAATGCCCTCTGAAATGGCCTAGCAAACCACTCAGTTCAAGGGGGCAATTAGGAATGGCAACAAATGCTGGCCTTGCCAGTGATTCCCACATCCCATGTAAGAACAAAAAAAATCTGCCCTTCATTGGTATGTCTATACCCTTCTGAAGTTTGTTACGATTCTTTTGTTCGACATTAGAGCTTTGTCTCATCTGCAAACACTGAAGTATGCCCCTCAATGCCCAAGTCCAGGTCATTAATTCTTCTTCTTTGGCCTCCTTGTCTGGAGAGACAATGGATACGCGCCTGGAGGTGGTCAGTGGTTTGTGAAACAGCGCCTGGAGTGGCTATAAAGGTCAATTCTAGAGTGACCGACTCTTCCACAGGCGCTGCAGATAAAATTGGTTGTCGGGGCTGTTACACAGTTGGCTCTCTCCTTGCGCTTGTCTTTTTTCCTGCCAACTGCTAAGTCTCTTCGACTCGCCACGCTTTAGCCCCGCCTTTATGGTTGCCCGCCAGCTCTGGCGATCGCTGGCAACGGACTCCCACGACTTGTGATCAATGTCACAGGACTTCATGTCGCGTTTGCAGACGTCTTTAAAGCGGAGACATGGACAGCCGGTGGGTCTGGTACCAGTGACGAGCTCATTGTACAATGTGTCCTTGGGGATCCTGCCATCTTCCATGTGGCTCACATGGCCAAGCCTTCTCAGGCGCCGCTGGCTTAGTAGGGTGTATATGCTGGGGATGTTGGCCGCCTCGAGGACTTCTGTGTTGGAGATACGGTCCTGCCACCTGATGCCAAGGATTCTCCGGAGGCAGCGAAGATGGAATGAATTGAGACGTCGCTCTTGGCTGACGTATGTTGTCCAGGCCTCGGTGCCGTAGAGCAAGGTACTGAGGACACAGGCTTGATACACTCGGACTTTTGTGTTCTGTGTCAGTGCGCCATTTTCCCACACTCTCTTGGCCAGTCTGGACATAGCAGAGGAAGCCTTTCCCATGCGCTTGTTTAATTCTGCATCGAGAGACAGGTTACTGGTGATAGTTGAGCCTAGGTAGGTGAACTCTTGAATCACTTCCAGAGCGTGGTCGCCGATATTGATGGATGGGGCATTTCTGACGTCCTGTCCCATGATGTTAGTTTTCTTGAGGCTGATGGTTAGGCCAAATTTATTGCAGGCAGCCGCAAACCTGTCGATGAGTCGCTGCAGACACTCTACAGTGTGAGATGTTAATGCAGCATCATCAGCAAAGAGGAGTTCCCTGATGAGGACTTTCCATACTTTGGTCTTCGTTTTTAGACGGGCAAGGTTGAACAACCTGCCACCTGATCTTGTGTGGAGGAAAATTCCTTCTTCTGAAGACTTGAACGCATGTGAGACGAGCAGGGAGAAGATGATCCCAAACAGTGTTGGTGCGAGAACACAGCCCTGTTTCACGCCACTCAGGAGTGGAAAGGGGTCTGATGAGGTGCCGCTATGCTGAATTGTGCCTTTCATATGGTCATGGAATGAGGTGATGATACTTAGTAGCTTTGGTGGGCATCCAATCTTTTCTAGTAGTCTGAAGAGACCATGTCAGCTGACGAGGTCAAAGGCTTTGGTGAGATCAATGAAAGCAACGTAGAGGGGCATCTGTTGTTCACGGCATTTCTCCTGTAGCTGGCGAAGGGAGAACTGCATGTCAATGGCGGATCTCTTTGCTCGAAAGCCACACTGTGCCTCAGGATAGACACGCTCAGCCAGCTTCTGGAGCCTGTTTAAGGTGACACGAGCGAAGACTTTCCCCACTATGCTAAGCAGGGAGATTCCACGGTAGCTGTTGCGGTCACCCTTGTTCTTATAGAGGGTGATGATATTGGCATCGCGCATGTCCTGTGGTACTGCACCCTCGTCCTAGCACAGGCAAAGCAGGTCGTGCAGTGATTTAGATTTAGTTAGATTTAGAGATACAGCACTGAAACAGGCCCTTCGGCCCACTGAGTCTGTGCCGACCATTAACCACCCATTTATACTAATCCTACACGAAGAAGGTACCAGCCCTTCGCTTTGCAAGCTGGAACGTCAGAACTATGTGTCCTGGCCTGTCGGAAGACCTTACACAAATCAACGATTCTCGGAAGACAGCCATCATTAACAACGAGCTCAGTAGACTCAATGTGGACATTGCAGCACTTCAGGAGACTCGCCTCCCCGCGAGTGGCTCTCTAGCAGAGCAAGACTACACCTTCTTCTGGCAGGGCAGGGATCCTGAAGAACCAAGACAGCATGGAGTGGGCTTCGCCATTAGAAACTCCTTGCTCAGCATGATAGAGCCTCCCTCAAATGGCTCGGAACGCATACTGTCCATCCGACTGCTCACCACCTCTGGTCCAGTACACCTACTCAGCATCTATGCTCCAACACTCTGTTCCGCACCTGAAGCTAAAGACCAGTTCTATGAACAACTCCATAACATCATTAGCAGCATCCCCAACACCGAACACCTATTCCTGCTGGGGGACTTTAATGCCAGGGTTGGGGCCGACCATGACTCATGGCCCTCCTGCCTTGGGCGCTATGGCGTTGGAAGGATGAATGAGAACGGGCAGAGACTGCTTGAGTTGTGTACCTATCATAACCTCTGCATCACCAACTCGTTCTTTCACACTAAACCCTGTCACCAGGTTTCATGGAGGCACCCAAGATCACGTCGTTGGCACCAGCTAGACCTCATTGTCACAAGGCGAGCCGCCTTAAACAGTGTTCAAATCACACGCAGCTTCCACAGTGCGGACTGCGACACCGACCACTCCCTGGTGTGCAGCAAGGTTAGACTCAGACCAAAGAAGTTGCATCATTCCAAGCAGAAGGGCCACCCGCGCATCAACACGAGCAGAATTTCTCACCCACAGCTGTTACAAAAATTTCTAAATTCACTTGTAACAGCCCTTCAAAACACTCCCACAGGGGATGCTGAGACCAAGTGGGCCCACATCAGAGACGCCATCTATGAGTCAGCTTTGACCACCTACGGCAAAAGTGCGAAGAGAAATGCAGACTGGTTTCAATCTCATAATGAAGAGCTGGAACCTGTCATAGCCGCTAAGCGCATTGCACTTTTGAACTACAAGAAAGCCCCCAGCGATTTAACATCCGCAGCACTTAAAGCAGCCAGAAGTACTGCACAAAGAACAGCTAGGCGTTGCGCAAACGACTACTGGCAACACCTATGCAGCCATATTCAGCTGGCCTCAGACACCGGAAACATCAGAGGAATGTACGATGGCATGAAGAGAGCTCTTGGGCCAACCATCAAGATGATCACCCCCCTCAAATCTAAATCGGGGGACATAATCACTGACCAACGCAAACAGATGGACCGCTGGGTTGAGCACTACCTAGAACTGTACTCCAGGGAGAATGCTGTCACTGAGACTGCCCTCAATGCAGCCCAGCCTCTACCAGTCATGGATGAGCTGGACATACAGCCAACCAAATCGGAACTCAGTGATGCCATTGATTCCCTAGCCAGCGGAAAAGCCCCTGGGAAGGACAGCATTACCCCTGAAATAATCAAGAGTGCCAAGCCTGCTATACTCTCAGCACTACATGAACTGCTATGCCTGTGCTGGGACGAAGGAGCAGTACCCCAGGACATGCGCGATGCCAACATCATCACCCTCTATAAAAACAAAGGTGACCGCGGTGACTGCAACAACTACCGTGGAATCTCCCTGCTCAGCATAGTGGGGAAAGTCTTTGCTCGAGTCGCTCTGAACAGGCTCCAGAAGCTGGCAGAGCGCGTCTACCCTGAGGCACAGTGTGGCTTTCGTGCAGAGAGATCGACTATTGACATGCTGTTCTCCCTTCGTCAGATACAGGAGAAATGCCGTGAACAACAGATGCCCCTCTACATTGCTTTCATTGATCTCACCAAAGCCTTTGACCTCGTCAGCAGACGTGGTCTCTTCAGACTACTAGAAAAGATCGGATGTCCACCAAAGCTACTAAGTATCATCACCTCATTCCATGACAATATGAAAGGCACAATTCAACATGGTGGCTCCTCATCAGAGCCCTTTCCTATCCTGAGTGGTGTGAAACAGGGCTGTGTTCTCGCACCCACACTTTTTGGGATTTTCTTCTCCCTGCTGCTTTCACATGCGTTCAAATCCTCTGAAGAAGGAATTTTCCTCCACACAAGATCAGGGGGCAGGTTGTTCAACCTTGCCCGTCTGAGAGCGAAGTCCAAAGTACGGAAAGTCCTCATCAGAGAACTCCTCTTTGCTGACGATGCTGCTTTAACATCTCACACTGAAGAATGCCTGCAGAGTCTCATCGACAGGTTTGCGTCTGCCTGCAATGAATTTGGCCTAACCATCAGCCTCCAGAAAACGAACATCATGGGGCAGGATGTCAGAAATGCTCCATCCATCAATATTGGCGACCACGCTCTGGAAGTGGTTCAAGAGTTCACCTACCTAGGCTCAACTATCACCAGTAACCTGTCTCTAGATGCAGAAATCAACAAGCGCATGGGTAAGGCTTCCACTGCTATGTTCAGACTGGCCAAGAGAGTGTGGGAAAATGGCGCACTGACACGGAACACAAAAGTCCGAGTGTATCAGGCCTGTGTCCTCAGTACCTTGCTCTACGGCAGCGAGGCCTGGACAACGTATGCCAGCCAAGAGCGACGTCTCAATTCATTCCATCTTCGCTGCCTTCGGAGAATACTTGGCATCAGGTGGCAGGACTATATCTCCAACACAGAAGTCCTTGAGGCGGCCAACATCCCCAGCTTATACACACTACTGAGTCAGCGGCGCTTGAGATGGCTTGGCCATGTGAGCCGCATGGAAGATGGCAGGATCCCCAAAGACACATTGTACAGCGAGCTCGCCACTGGTATCAGACCCACCGGCCGTCCATGTCTCCGTTATAAAGACGTCTGCAAACGCGACATGAAATCGTGTGACATTGATCACAAGTCGTGGGAGTCAGTTGCCAGCATTCGCCAGAGCTGGCGGGCAGCCATAAAGACAGGGCTAAATTGTGGCGAGTCGAAGAGACTTAGTAGTTGGCAGGAAAAAAGACAGAGGCGCAAGGGGAGAGCCAACTGTGCAACAGCCCCAACAAACAAATTTCTCTGCAGCACCTGTGGAAGAGCCTGTCACTCCAGAATTGGCCTTTATAGCCACTCCAGGCGCTGCTTCACAAACCACTGACCACCTCCAGGCGCGTATCCATTGTCTCTCGAGATAAGGAGGCCCAAAAGAACACTAATCTCATATTCCTACCACATCCTCACCTGTCCCTATATTCCCCTACCACCTACCTATACTAGGGGCAATTTATAATGGCCAATTTACCTATCAACCTGCAAGTCTTTTGGCTGTGGGAGGAAACCGGAGCACCCGGAGGAAACCCATGCAGACACAGGGAGAACTTGCAAACTCCACACAGGCAGTACCCAGAATTGAACCCAGGTCGCTGGTGCTGTGAGGCTGCGGTGCCAACCACTGTGCCGTATAGCAGGCTTGGCACCCTTGATTATTTCAGGGGTAATGCCGTCCTTCGCAGGGGCTTTTCCGCTGGCTAGAGAATCAATGGCATCACTGAGTTCCGATTTTGTTGGCTGTACGTCCAGCTCATCCATGACTGGCAGAGACAGGGCTGCATTGAGGGCGGTCTCAGTGACAACATTCTCCCTGGAGTACAGTTCTAGGTAGTGTTCCACCCAGCGGTCCATTTGCTTGCATTGGTCAGTGATTGTGTCCCCTGATTTAGATTTGAGGGGGGCAATCTTCTTGATGGTTGGCCCAAAACTCACAAGTCATTAATATACAACAAAGAGCAATGGTCCTAATCCTGACGGACACCATCGTACATTACCCTCCAGCCTGAGAAACAGCCATACACCACTATTCTGCTTTCTGTCCCTTAACCAATTTCTTATCCATGCTGCCACTGTTCCTTTAATTCCACATTATGCGGTACTTTATCAAACAGCTTTCAAAGTTCATATAACATGAACTCCACTCCTGTTTTCAACAGTCCAAGTTACTTCAAACAGCTCCATCAAGTCAAGAGAAGCACAAATGCCTTTAAAAAATTTGTGCTGGCTGTCATTTATAATCCCATATATTTCCAATGTACAATTACTTTTTTTTCATTGTCTTGAAGTTTCTCCGCGACCTCAAATTCCCCAAGTCGCTATGTTCATCTACAAGTCGCTTCTTGGTGATATTACCCAAAAACAGGTCAGCTTTTAACATGTATGCTGATGACCTCTGGGTTGTCAGACTGCTTGACCAACATCCAGTCTTTGGAAAAGCTGCAATTTTCTTCAAACAGCTTGATGACCAAAACCACCATCTTCAGCCACAGCCACAAAATTTAGACCCTATTGATTCGAGCCCCATCCTCAGGCTTCTAAGGTTGAACAATATCGTTTGCAGCTTTGGAACCCCATTTAACTCTAAGCTGAGGTTCTGACCCTCCCCCCATTGTAAAGACTGCTTGCACCTCCAAAATATCTCCTGCCTCAGCCCATCTGCTGCTGAAACCTTCATTCATGTCTGTGTCACCTCCGGACTATTTCAATGGTCTCCAGTCAGTCCTTCAATCTTTCCTCCCTTCCTCCCCGCTCTTCCAAGCTGTGCTGCCTGTACCCTATACACATCAGGTCCCCCATCCCTGTCCTTGCTGGCCTACAATGGCTCCCCAACATATACAATTTAAAAGATGCATCTTTCTGTTTAATTAATGTCATCAGCTTATCCCACCCTACCCCTATAACACCCTCAGAACGGTCTTCATCCAAATCTTGCCTCTTCTACACCCCTTTCCCCCATCACCCTTCGCCTCACACATTGGCCGTCAATGGCATGCTAGAATTCCACCTCCCTCTCAAGATCCACCTCTTTGATCAAGATTTTGGTTACCCTTCCTAATATCTCCTCCTTTAGCCTGGCATGTATCCTTGCCTGACAACACTTTTTTTAAAAAAAAAGTTTTTAATTTTGCAAATGTAACACAACAGTTTCCCTAATTTGATGCATGATGAAACTCTGCTCTGCTTTTTTCTTTTCTCCAATTCCATCGCCCCCAATAAGGATGACTACTTGGTGTCACTTACACAGCACTCAAGATATTGCCCAACATCTTTCTGGGTGAAATGCCTAGAATGTGAGCAAGTCCTTAGCTAAAATGCTCTGGAGGACATAGGGGACTATTTTACAAAATTATGCGCCTGAAACAACTTTTTGCCCTCTGGTAATGTTTCATTTGAATGGATGCCTCCATAATTTTCCCTCCATTAATTTTAAGCAGATACGATATTAGAGTGTATCCCTGACATTGAATATGTGCTCCTGGTACGCACAGCTGTGCCAAAAGCACAATTTTGTAAAATTATCCACATATTCCACGGCATGATCCCTAACCCACTTCCTGCACTTTTACATTTGTTGGGGTCTCATCAGTGTACATTCTCATGTCACTTAGTTGATGTCTTCTATGCTTTGTTCTTTGAATAAGCTACCTCACATGTGCAGTTCTGGTTGGTGGTGGCTAGAAGCTCGAGGGGACCCCAAGTTCTGCTGTTTACTGCAGCAACTTCCCAAGGTACCTGCTTTTTTTCCAGCTAACGTACTTGTTACGTGACCCTGTGCCCTCTGGTCTGTGACGTCACAAAGTGTGATGTCACTTAGTAACTGTACCAATATGTCCTCGAGATAAATGACTAGCTCAGATCCTACATGGTCAATACTTTTCACTTGCTTCCACCCGGTCTCTCATGTAAACTCACTATGCTGACCTTCTAATAATTGTGTTTGGCTCACACTACCCACGCATCCCTGGACAAGGCATAAACCAGGTGATTCCTTGTTCCAGATCCTGCTGTGCAGCTAGTACTTTGCCTTCCAACAATCTGGTCCCTTGAGCTTGTTCAGGTTCAAAGTCTCTACATAACACATCTGTCCTGATCCTACATGGGTTTTGTTGTATTTTTAGTCCAAGCTTGTCCTGCATTAAAATGCTAATAGAGCCATTTTAAATCATTTCCAACAGTGGAATATTCAGCATTAATTTTTAGATTTGCTTCCATCCAAAATATTTAGCTAAATGAACCTTCACGTCCATCTTGCATCCCTAAAACACTGGCCTGAATTTTATTCGGGCGCTGCGCTTCGCGGTGGTGCCCTTTGAACACAGCGGCATGCCCGCATTCAGGGGTGGCGGCTGAGCCCCCGCGATATTTTGTGCGGGGGCTCAACTAAATAGAGGAGGTAGAGCGGCCGCCCCCGATGACATAAGGGGGTGGGCTTCGCATCCCCGGTATCCGGCACCACCACCTTTTCTAAAGGACTGCAAACCCTTAGGAGAAATTTACATATTTAAAGGAATATTGTGAAGGAGTATTTAATAAAAATTACATACATAATGGAGGCCCTTTCCCATCTCTCCCCCAATGTTTTTTTAATGGGACATTAGCAGAAAATGAAACTTTATTACCAACTCACACTACCCCCCCCCAACCTCTTTACATTTACCCTTCAACCCCTTTCCATCACCCCCACATCCAAACAAAACTGTTTTCCCCGCTCCTCCACCCCTGCTGACCTGAAATTTTTATTCCTCCTCTCTCCCCACCAGGTTCTCGCCTCGAAGCGTGAAGGCCGAATGGAGGCCGTATAATTGGTGCGGGACGACAGGTAAGTTAATTTGAATATTAATGTCAATTTACATATGGAGAGGAATAAACCGCCGCCAGGCGGCAGGGGTGCACCGAGATCCCCCCCGCCGCTGCCGGTAATATGCGGCGGGCTCTTCTTGACATCGCGTGTAGAGGCGGGCCTCTCCCCACAGAATTTTGCTGACCCCGCGCTGCAACCCATGGTATCGAGTGGCTGGTAAAATTCATACCTCTATGATTGTGGAAACCCTTGCCCTCTTGAAACTGTCCACCCTGCACCAGATGCAGGACTACACGTTGTTCAGTGACTTAGGTACTGCACCACATTCTGCAAAATCAGAGCCACCACACCACATCCAGCAATTTTATGCCTTATAGCAGCAGTATCACTGGCTGTACTGCAAACTTCCTTTAATATTAGCAATTACTTCCTTAGTGTCCTACCTCATTCTATTGACACTTGATTTCCCTTAAATCATCCTGGTGTGATCTGATAGGCCACATAGTCAGTTAGTTCAGTGAATTGCTCCAAAAGTTACCTTGACCTCCACCTTCCCACCCATTCATTCCCACTTTTTGCACACTACAAATCAACTGACTCACTCAGATCATTTGACTCAGGCTCCTGATCCTTTAGTCAAGTTACTATAGCCTTACATTATCTGGAACCACTTTCAGGACTTATGATGAAGATCGACAACCTGAAAAGTTAACTGTTTTCTTGCCACAGATGCTGCTGAGTGTTTCCAGTATTTCCTGTTTTTATTTATGAATGGCTTAAATGTTCATTCACTTGTTTGTTTGTAGAATCTTGCTGTGTGAAAACAGCTATCACATTTACTTACAAAAGAAGTCACTACATTTCAAAGTAATCCATGGAATGCAAAGCATTTTTAACAAGATGCTAGATAAGTATCTTTCTTGCAAAGCAAATCAAGAGGTGCCTGGTGGACAGTTTCAGTGGTGAAAATGTTAGGAATAAGTTCACTCAGATAGTAACTCATACCGTTGAAAGGGAGAATTCTACCCACATTTTCCTTGGACAGCAGATTATTCAACAAGTCAGAAGCTGCAAGGACTGTCTCAAGGAAAGTCACAGAGGAGTCCATATCAACTAGTAAAATGAAACTCCTGAAGTTTGAGGGATTTAATCCAGTTTAGCAGTTACTACACTCCTTTTCTGAGGAGATGGCAGGAGATGAAATCCTAGAAACATGAGGCAGTAATAAATCCACACTAACTTTAAATCCAGGATAACTTAATTAAGTTCTTTGAGTTATGATACTATAATCCAAGTTGGTGTGCATGAAGGTTGAAGTTCACCCAGTTTTCTCCTCAGAAGTCATAGATCGAGAAAGATATTCAAAGAACACTACTTCCCTCAGGCGAGTAGCTGAGCAAGAACAATCAATATTTGTGCAGGTGCCAAAGCATGCATCATATTGGGCACTTGTATAAACCTAGCCACATCCTAGAAAGGAGTTTAAGAATCTAGAATCAGCCACCATTTATACACTGTGTTCAAAATTCACCATTTATATACTGTCTTCAAACACAAGCTGCTTAAAAGGAGAAAAGCAGATACCAATTATTTGTACTGTAAGAAACGTGATCAAGAGCAAGGCCCAATAGTTCAGCTTTTGAAAGTGGAGTGAGTGGTTGCAAGGTGTAAGGATTTACAGAAATAATGGATAAGCTGGCCAATTGTTGAGTGGAAAGTAGATAGGCGGCAGGCCAAAAGGTAGAAAAGATGTTGCCTGAAGGGGCTACAAAAGGAAGGATGGGTAGAGATCACTGATGGATTGGTAAATGAAGATACAGAATTTGAATCTGACATGTTGGCGGCAGAGTGTGAAAGGAGATTAGGGCAGTAAGTGACTGGTACTTTGCATGGAATAGGATGTAGTCAGTAAAGTTTTGGGCAATATGAAGCTCAGGAACGGGACAAGAAAGCATGGGAGCAGCGGTGAAGGAATGATAAAAAAAATTATAATTTTTTTTGTGGGTAGTTTCAGTTTAGTAGTACTTCCTATTAAGAACCACTTAGAATAAATTCTAAATGAGGAATTCAAATTGGTTCAAGAAAAGGAAAAAACTGAACACCATAAACTTGTGGCTCAGCTCACACCTGCTGTACAAAATACATTTATATATAATCAAATACAATTGTTTCAGTAAGTTTATTAAAAATAATCAAAGAATAGAAAACTATACATAAAAAATGTCGAATTTTTACTTGCCCCAGTAGAGTCCTAAACACGATTCGTTTTGTACGTATGAACGTACAACCCCACAGTGGTGGTCAGGCCAATTCATTGTTCACCATGACAGAACTTGAACATGATACAGATGGTTATCCAGCACCACAAAATACACAGCACTTTCAGATATTAATTGCATAAACCAAATCTCTACAAAGTAATGTGTTTCTGCCTTTGCTGAAGCTTATATAGCTAGATGTTATGCATCAATAGAAAACCATTTCAACACAAATTCACCTTCATCATTTAAGCTTTGGTTTGAGCTGTAGTGTTTGCTGGGATTGCCAGTATGACTTAACTGTTACCTTGTACAGTAATTTCATAAAAATAATTCTTCCCCACCTCGCTTGTCATCGGTAGATTTTAATCATTACAAAAGCATATTTCCAACATAAATTTAGCCCTCACTGCTTAGGTCATCAAATGGAACTGCATAGCCACTGTAGAAAAAAAGCCTTAGATTTTATGATAATGAAAAACCATTAGAAAAACTTCTTAAAATAAAAAAAATCCAAAAATAAAATCACAACTTGTAAAATGGTTCTTTGAAATAGTATCAGATGATGTTGTGAACTCAGCAAAAGTAGCATCCCTGCCAACAGACAGCACAAATTCAGTAATATTTAAGGGTTTCTTTAACATATTAGAATTGCAACTGGTCAGTTTTATATGGATTTTTAAACAAAATGTCACCAACCACTATTGCAGTAGCTTAGTGAATGTACTCTCCACAGATGAATGCTGTAAAACCAAAGACTGCATCACACGCTTCCATGAAATGAAAGTTCAAAAGAATATCAACATTTGAATTACATCAAAATTTTTGTGGGCATTTTGTGGAAAAGCAGTGCCTAAGATGCTCCAATTAGAACAATGCAATGTTATGTTTTTGTGCAAGATGCATCACCCTGATTATATGGCTACTTTTAGAGTAGAAACTTTTGTACAGATCCATTCACCTAAATGAGAACCCAAGCTACACACAGGTACAGTGAAGCCCAAATGCTGATATCTGAATGACCTGCTTCAATAAAATACATGGTTTCAAAGCAGCAGCAGGGCTAAATGGGTTACAGATTGTAGGTGTGTTCCTTGGGGAAGCTGGTTTGTCAATGTTTGGAATGATATGCTATATCTAAAGCAGAGAACATAATACACAAAACATTGGCCCAAAATTCCTGTTTGTAGGCTGGAACGTTAAGCCATGCAACATCTGCTGCAGCTTTACATTACAGCAATCATTCTAGATGACTAGAATGAACAGAAATTATTTGTTCATAGCATTTAATGATTAAACAAAAAAAAGATATTCCCTGGTGCTGCTCTAGGTTTATAATGCAAGCATATACATATAAGCACTGAATTCATAACTCCTCGGGTTCGTTATTGTGCTAGTTACACTGGAGAGTTGAAAACCTACATGAGAACGTTATGAAGTTCCACTGTATAATAATGTCCGTTTTCAATGGGGAAATTTTGCTAATTTAATTGTTACATCTACAAAGTCCCTACAAATTTGACCCTCATGCGAAATACATTTTACAGGTCCCCATTATTTTCATGAAATTACAGTATGTACAAAGACAAAGTGTGGACTTTACTGGAATGCTCTAGAATATAAAGCACACTAGCTAAACAGGTCAATAGCATGCAACAGAAAATCATAGCAGTGAGCTCTTAATGTTGATACATGTTGATAAGTAGTAACATTTTACAGATGAAATATCCTTGTATACTGTTGCTGAAAAAAGTCTTAACTTGAAAATTTTCCAAGTGTTTTCCTACAAATTCTTGAATGTCATGGCAACATTATCTCAAAACAAAACCACCTCAAGTCGACTTCATCCACTTTAGTGTTTAGTTGGGTCAGCACCCCTTCATGAGACATTGTCACGTTGAAATTTCAACCTAATTCAGGCAATACAGAAGGCATGACAAATCCCCTAGGACAACTGTGGTACATTCGTTAAAACATAGGGCTAGGCAGGCTGTAATTTTTCTCTCTTCCAAAAAGGTAACAAAACAGTGGTTGTCATGAAAAAATCTTGCATAGTCTAACTGTATGCATCAGTAATTTCCATTAAGTGCCAGCAACATAGAAGAGTTAAAATCTTTGCTGTCCATTGCAAAACTGCATCAAAACACTTCCTACAAATGCATACGGCAGATGAAGTACTTTTTTTCTTTTTTGCTCTTAATAGAACATACGCATACTGGTACAGATTCCTTAATAGAATCAACATAATTCCTTCCACCACATTCCGTTAGCTGGGAACATCATTCATAAATGCCATCTGGACCTCAACATTAACAGGTTACATTTTTATGACTAGCATGAACTTAAACACTGAACAAAGTTCTCCTAGTTCACACAAAATTTGTTTTGTTTGAGTATGCCTCTTCAGTATTGTAAGGCTTGCGTTTCTGGCTCTTATTCAAATCAGAAGTTACAGATTCAAGGTGACTATAAGCAGACCCTGAGAAAACGCAGCCCAAAACACAATTAGTGATCAAAGCAGAAGAAAAGATGGTTCCAGTTGCGCTAAATTCTCTTAAAACTTCTGGTTAGTACTGAGTATTATACAGTGAATCAAGGAGCCAGAGCTACTCAACAAAATCTCTTATGGTGTTAGCACACTCAGCTTAAATATCAAACCTGCCAAACTAAGAATCCTCTATAAACTTAGATAATGCAACCTGGGAAAGGATTTGTAAACTTCAAAATGTTTCCCTCCTCCACTTAAATATAACTTAAACATGTGATAATAACATCATATGAAAATTAAATAAAAACTTTTGAAAACAGTTATTGCACAAATGATACAATATGTACAGAGTAAAAAGTTCTGATATATGAAACGATGACTAAGAAGCGGCAAAAATAATTGCCATGAAAATGTTCATCTAGGTCAGCCACAAGAATGACCATTGGATTTAAGTATTCCTAAATTTGCCTCTGCTCGTGAAGAATTGCAGAAAGTGCCCATCATCTGCAGAGTGTTGTGGTGAAAGCTTCAAGCTCTTGCAGGTCTATCACCAGAGCCGTTCCAGCAGTGACTTGAGAACTATGGGAAGCAAAACCTCCAAATCCAATAAGGCTTCACAAATACTTAGCACAAGATGATATGTTCTGTAAGATGGAGTCCAACCATCGTATCGGACACATGCAAACAGACAGCTGCAGATATTAAACAATACCCATTAACTGCAGTTAAATGCTGGTCTTTATTTCCAGTCTAATGTCAAGATCATTCCATTTTAATGTGAAGACTCGGATGATATCTAATGGTTTCACACCCCTTATCGACTTAAACTAACAGTTATGGGGTCCCGTGTCTGTTTTCTCCTTTTTGTGTTGCGGTTATATTGGTTATGCCCTCTGTGAATGACTGGCTGCTTCATGCCACCCATTGAATTGTGACTGGAGCCTTGGTTATGGAGTCCCTTCAACGAATATTTTGGGCCACTGTGCTGCTGTTAAAACAATTGTAAAAGACAAAACAAAAATCAGGAAAGAAGAATCCTTTGTCCAAGAGACTACTTAAAATCTTATTTAAAATCTCAAGAAAACAAAACCCAAATTAAATAATAGCACTCATTTCACAAATTAAATAGTAAGAATTGCAAAAACATTCCCCAGGTTTGATTGTCAGTCTGTACCGTGGCAAGGATGCTATGGCCTTGGCAGCAGAAAGTTTGTGTGTGGTGGGAGAGAGAGAGAGAAAATTAACCATGGTTCTCACTCATTACCATCTTGTGACTCCTGCTAGAAAGTGAGGGTGATACGAAGCACAGTATCTCTGAGCTGTGGCGTTGCAACTGTCAAATAACTAGCTAGCATTAACTGTCTAGGCTCATGAATGAGTATGACCAAAAGATTGAGACTGAAGGATCGTCACCTGTGTACCCAGAATGAGCTGCATTAGTAGAAGGATAGAGTATAAATCAAATTAGGTTGTATTGTGGCTGCACAAGGCACTGGTCAGATCCAGTCAGTGCTGCTATGACCAACTAATCAAAGAAATATTAGTATCCTTGAGGGGGTCAATGAAACATAATGACTTTGGATATCAGGAATCTGGTATAGATGCTGATCTGTGGAAACAACCAAAACTCAGGTAATATTCAAAAACTTTGAAACATCCCCTCTAATATCCCAGAGCCAGATGTTAGGACTTAATATTATTATACAGCAACTGGAAACCAATAAAATGTAACTAAATTTCTCTCAGGTGCAAGAGATAATAGAGTAATCTACTGACTGACAAAAAAAAATAAAATTAATGGCTGCTTCAGGATGTGTTGTTACATACAAGAGTTGAAAAGGGAAAAGGAATGATCATCCTCACTAAAGATTTGAATTATTTATTTAAAAGGGAAAAGCTTTCAAATAACAGTTAAAATGTTACTAATATTGTTTCCATCATTAACTGAAATGTAACTCACTTACCAGAAATAAAATTTTAATCACAAAAACGTACTGCTGTATTTAACAAACTTGCTATGGTATATTTTGATCATCTTCCAGTACCTTATCCAAATGTCCATAGTGAACATGAAATTATATAGTGACCATGACAGGCAATTTAACCCTTGGAAATATTCGAGTCAGGATTCTGTCCTCACTTGATTTCTAGAAGCAGTCTCGCAATCAGGAATAGGAACCCTGGAAGTTATTTTCCTCTCCTTTGCATAAGGGCACTGTACCCAAATACAATGATGCACTGTCATGCCATCCAAGATTACATAATGCAGACTAGAAATCAAATCTGAGACTTTGTTATCTGTATGGTTTAGTTAAACTGGTCTCAAAATTACACGGCAGGATAGCAGTGCACAAGTATTTAGGACATACATCTGAAATTCCTCTTTGCTATTTTATAAAAGACATGAATAACAAAGGGGAGAATTTCAGACAAGTACATTGAGAATTTCTAACTAATATTTGATTGCTTAATTTTAGGGAAATGGTGCTTTTAACCAATTAAGCAGTGTGAAGCTCTTGTAAGTCATCTTTCAAAGCATTCTGAAAGAAAATAGCTATTCCATCAAAATAGTTCTATAGTATTTTAATATTTGCAGGCCAGGGGTTTGCAAATTGTTGCCAGGGTGGAATTTCACCCCAAGCTTTGGTACTCCAGCCTATGAGGTCCAAGTGGTTTGTTCCTGTTCCTTATTTGATTTGTCCAGTTCAGATTTTGTGGGCCATTTTCCATGAAAAAGACTGTTAGCTATTGTCTCATTTGCGGACAAATTCTAAATCCAAACACAAAAGTATGGTGGCCCACAAAGTTAACAAACTTGGACTTTCCTGTTTTCGGCAAAACAAAGTGTACTAGTTATATTTCCTCTTTATAGGTTTCCCTGCATCAGACATCATTCTCCAGCTGCACAGGAAAGGAGGTCTAATCTTGATATACATTAATATCCAGGGTTTTTGTATGGAGAGGCCAAGATAAGAAACTAACATTTACTCGCTGTGGAGAAAGCACCTGGCCTCTATTCTCATATATATTAGCAGACTGGAAACTTATTTTGTTTAAAATACAGATACAAACGATTGCCAAATGCTCTATGGCTCAGTGCAAGCCACCTTTCTTTTTAGTTAGAAAGAAAAATATTTCCTAATTATGCTGCAAAACTATTAGCATCCTTTGTGAAATAATTCTATGAGTGTCACAATTTAGATTTAGAATATTTGAAATCATGCATTCTAAAAGGTATGAAGCTCAGCTCAGCACTCGTACTCCAAAGCTCAATTTTTATTTTGACTTCACTAGTTCCTACCTTGTTATGTATATATAGACTTGGCAGAAGGCTAGGGGATGCAGTAGGGGGAATAGGGTATACAGCAGTGACAGGATTCAGTGGTGCTCCTTCAATACAAACCTGCCTGGAAGGAAGTGCAGGGTGTGTGGAAACACCAATACTGGCTGGTGAGACACCAATCCTAGCCTGTATTAGGAGGTAGCAAAATAGACAAAATTAACATACTCTAACAATAACTAGCTTTTTAAAGAATAATTTTATACAAGTTAAAACTAGAGAAGCTTTAATTGCAAAGTGTATACTAGCATTTCTCATCCTACTTTACAGTCTTACAAAAGCCTTAGTTTTTAAAGTGAAGGGAGCTAAAAATTAAATACTAAAATGACGCATCCTAAAAATTAACTGCTCTTCACCAGCATCACAGGATATGGAATAGAAAAGTACTTAAATTCTCCAAGCACTCAAAAATCACACATGGGAACAGAATAGGTTACACTAATCTCAAGGTAAACATATGCATCAGTACATGTAAGTAGCTGTATACAAGTAAGCAAAGCCTGCAGCAGGAAAGTACAGATCAGAAGTTACTATCCATGTAAAGACTTTGATCAATAACAGTAGCAGGATATTGCAAAACATACAGTGGTGGGATGGAAGGGGAATGGGCAAGCTAATTCTTTAAACTCACAGCAGCCAAGCTCAAAATAAAATTTGTTTTTAAAGGTGGTAAGAAGATCTGGGCTGCCCAGTGTGAAGGGAGTTTGGTAAGTGATGGGATTTTAAAAGTCAATCCCTCGAGTCAAGTTTTTGCTTAAATTTAGCAATTAACTAAAATTAGTAAGTTAAGAGGCAGCGAGTGCAGATTGCAAGCAGAGTGTGGAGATTAAAGTTTGGAGAGGGGAGTTCAGTGAAGTGGGGTGGGGGGGGGGGGGGGAGGTGTTTCTTTTTCACCCTCCAGTATTTGGTTCTTACTTCGGTGCAGTGGAAAGAGCTGGTTGGTGAATAACTGGTAAGCTATTCTACTTATAATAAATTGTCTGTAATGTTAAGGTATGGCAGGGCAGCTCGGCCAAGTGGAATGTACAGCCTGTGGCATGTGGGAGGTCATGGACGCACCACGTGTCCTAGACAAACACATCTGCAGGAGTTGTCACCGGCTGCATAAGCTTGAGCTCTGGGTTTCGGAACTTCAACGGCAGCTGGAATCACAGATGCATCCGCGACGCAGAGAACTACGTGGATAGCATGTTTAGGGACGTGGTCACACTGCAGTTTAGGAGCATGCAGGCTGATGGGGATTGGGTGACCGCCAGGCAGTCAAAGTGAACCAGACAGGTAGTGCAGGGGTCCCGAGACGATCTCGCTCGCTACTCAGTTTTCCATTTTGGATACTGGTGAGAGCATTGGTTCCTCAGAGCAGTGCAGTCAGAGCCAAGTTTGTGGCACCACTGGTGGCTCAGCTACACAGGAGGTGAGGAAGAAGAGTGGAAGAGCAGTAGTGACAGCGGATTCATTAGTTAGAGGAACAGACAGGTGTTTCTGCGGCCGTAGACGTGACTGCAGGATGGTGTGTTGCCCTCCTGGTGCCAGGGTCAAGAATGTCACTGAGTGGCTTCAGGACATTCTTCTGGGGAAGGGTGAACAGCCAGAGGTAGTGGTCCATGTTGCACCAACGACATAGCGACATACGTAAGCAAGGGGATGCGGGCTTGAAAGCAGATTTTAGGGAGCGAGGAAGGAGATTAAAAAACAGGACCTCAAACGCAATAATCTCAGGATTACTCCCAGTCCCATGTGCAAGTGAGCATAGGAATAGGAAAATTGAGTGATTGAACACATAGCTGGAGAACTGGTGTAGGAGAGAGAGCATCAGATTTTTGAGGCATTGGGACTGGTTCTGGGGCAGGTGGGAACTGTACAAGATGGACGGATTGCATCTTAGCAGGACTGGGACGAATATCCTCGCAGTGAGATTTGTTAGTGCTGTTGGAAAGGGTTTAAACTGGATTGGCAGGGGTTGGGAACCGGAGAGGGAGCTCAGATTGGAGGGAAGCAAAACTGGTAACTTGTCAGGGATGTGGGAACCAGGAGCAAATATCAGAAAAGAATACCAAGGTGCACAGAATACTGGGGGAGATAGATAACACTAGAATAGGGAATAGTAAGTTATTAGGTGGGTCAGAGTAAGGGAGAAAGTAATGAAGTCTAAATCAGGGTTAATGTGCATGTATGTGAATGCAGAGTTTGGTTAATAAGATTGGTGAGGTACAGGCACAGATTGCCATGTGGAAATATGATGCGGCTGTAACAAAGACCTGGCTCAAAGAAGGGCAGGACTGGGTGTTAAATATTCCTGGATACAAGGTGATCAGGAAAGACAGGAAAGGGGGAGGGGTGACAGCATTGATTAAGGAGAACATTGCAGTGCTGGAGAAAAGGGATGTCCCAGAGGGGTCGAGACAGCATCAATATGGCTAGAGCTAAGGAATGAAAAAGGTGCGGTTACATTGCTTGGTGTTGTCTATAGGCTACCAGCTAGTGGGAAGGACATGGAGGAACAAATTTGCAAGGAAATTACAGAGAGGTGCAAAAATTATAGGGTCGTTATAATGGGAGACTTTAATTATCCAAACATAGACTGGGATAGTAGTATGAAAAGGACAGTGAGGGGCAAGAGTTCCAAGAGTGTGTTCAGGAAAATTTTCTACACCAGTATGTTGCTAGTCCAACAAGAAAGGAGGCACTGCCCGACCTGGTTCTTGGAATGAGGTGGGCCAAGTGGATCAATTATCAGTAGGAGAGCATTTAGTGAACAGTGATCATTGTATCATAAGGTTTAGGCTGACTATGGAAAAGGACGAAGAACAATCCAGAAGAATAATAATTAACTGAGGGAAAGATGACTTCAATGGGGTAAGAATGGAGCTGGGGTGAATAAATTGGAGTCAAAGGTTGGTAGGAAAAACAGTAGCTGAACAATGGGCTACCTTCAAAAGAGGAGATGGTTTGGGCACAGTCAAGGTATGTTCCCTCAAAAGGGGAAAGGTAGGGAAAACAAATCCAGAGCTCCCTGGATGACAAAAGAGGTAGAGATTAAGATAAAGAAGAAAAAGTGTGCTTATGACAGATGCCAGGTAGAAAATACTATTGAGAACCAGGCTGAATATAGAAAGTCCAGAGGGGAAGTGAAAAAGCAAATAAGAGAAGCAAAGAGAGAGCATGAACAGAGATTGGCAGCTAACAGTAAAGGGAATCCCAAAGTTTTCTGTAGGCATATAAATAGTAAAAGGGTGGTAAAAGGAGGAGTAGTGCCAATTAGAGACCCTAAAAGGGGTTTACACATGGAGGTAGATGGCATAGCTGAGGTATTAAATGAATACTTTGCATCTGTCTTTACCAAGGAAGAAGATGCATTCCAGGCAATAGTGAAAGAGGAGGTAATTCAGATACTAGAAGAGTTTAAAACTGATAGAGAGGAAGTATTAGATAGTCTGTCTCTACTTAAAGTGGATAAAGCACCAGGACTGGATAAGATGCATACAAGGATACTGAAGGAAGTGAAGGTGGAAATCGTGGAGGTACTGGCCATAATTTTCAGTCTTCCTTAGACTCGGGGGTGGTGCCAGAGATTGGATAATTGCAAACGTTACACCCTTGTTCAAAAAAGGGTGTAAAGATAAGCCCAGTCAGTTTAACTTCGCTGGTGGGAAAACTTCTGAAAAAAAAACAACTCGGGACAAAATTAATAGTCACATGGACAAATGTGGGTTAATTAAGGAACACCAGCATAGATTTCTTCAGGGAAAATCATGTTTAACTAACTTGGAGTTTTTTTTTTGAAGAGGTAACAGAGGGCTGATGAGGGCAATGCATTTGACGTGGTGTACATGGACCTTCAAAAGGCATCTTGTGCCACACAACAGACTTGTGAGCAAGGTTATAGCTCATGGAATAAAAGGGACGGGAGCAACACGGATACGAAATTAGTTGAGTAACAGGAAACAGAGTAGTGGTTAATGGATATTTTTCAAGCTGGAGTAAGGTTTGTAGTGGAGTTCCCTAGGGGTCAGTGTTGGGACCCTTGGTTTCCCTGATATATATTAATGACCTAGACCTTGGTGTACAGGGCACAGTTTCAAAGTCTACAGATGATAGTGGGGGATAGTGGAGAGCTCCGAAAGGACAGAGACAAGTTGGTGGAATGGGCAGATGGGTGACAGATGAAGTTCAATGCAGAGTTATGTGAAGTGATTCATTTTGGTAGGAAGAACAATATACAATAAAAGGTATAATTCTAAAAGGGATATGGGAGCAGAGGGACTTGGGTGTATATGTGCATTAAGTCATTGAAGGCGGCAGGACATGTTGAGAGCGCGGTTGATAAATCATACAGGATGCTGGGCTTTATTAATAGGGGCATAGAATACAAGAGAAAGGAGGTTATGTTGATCTTGTATAAGACACTAGTTCGGCCTCAGCTGAAGGATTACGTCCAGTTCTGGGCGCCACATTTAGGAAAGACGTGAGGGCACTGAAGAGAGTACAGAAAAGATTCACGAGAATGGTTCCAGGGATGAGGAATTTGTTCTGAAGATAGATTGCAGAAGTTAGGACTGTTTTCCTTGGAGAAGATAAGGCTGAGAGGTGATTTGATAGAGGTATTCAAAATCATGAGCAGTCTGAACAGAGTAGAGAGAGAGAAACTGTTCCCACTTGTGAAAGGATAGAGAACGAGAGGGGACAGATTTAAAGTATTTGGTAAGAGAAGAAATGGTGACATAAGGAAAAATCTTTTCACGCAGCAAGCAGTTAAGGTCTGGAATGCATTGCCTGAGAGTGTGGTGGAGGCACGTTCAACTGAAGCATTCAAAAGGGAATTAGACTGTATTATGAAAAGGAAGAACGTGCAGGGTTACGGGGAGGCTCTTTCAGAGAGCTGTGTGGACACGATGGGCCGAATGGCCTCCTTCTGCACTGCAGCAATTCTGTGAAGAAGTTTTTGTTGAATACATTTTAAAGTATGGAATTACACAATTAATAGACACACACTTTGGACTACATTTTTCTACAACTTAGTGGAATGAGGTCTTGATGATGAAATAATTGTGACTGTTCAAAGAAATTGTGAAAGAAGTGGGCTTGATGAGTCAAATGGTCTGTTCCATCCCATGCTTTAGAGACTTAATAGCTCCACTTAGCTCCCCTGATGGGTCAGTGAATAAATGCCTTGTCTGGTGTAGTGCAGAACCACATAAACCAGGCATGTCTGGTTCAATCCCTGTATTATGCTGAATTTACTGTTCTCATGCAGAATCATCTTGAAAGTGCTATAATTGGCCTCAGCAGTCTTGGGCTTTGGAAGGAACCTGCGTTCATGTTTCAGATTGTCATCAATGTGTTTACTTAAGTCCTTTAGGGAAGACAGCTTGCCACCCCTACTCAATCTAACCTGCATGTGATTCTAGTCCTACACTATGTGGTTGGCTCTTAATGTTGCCTTTCCAGTTTTACCCACGTTCCAAGAACAACTTTTTAAAATTGCTGTACCATAAGTGCTTCAATTAGCAGATACTGAAATGAAAAGTTAGTTTCAAGGTTTTACAAGTTGGAATAAAGTTTATCTGCAATCCCCAGCTAAGACATAGCATGAAAGCAAACTGGATAGCTGCCACCTTATGAAATTTATTTATAAACAATTTTAAACTAAACATTTTAAACTTAGACCAGAGATTCTTTAGCTTATTTTTAATTCATGATTAAAATTCCTTAGATCAATACTTGGTTTGATATAGACTTAAAAAGGTCTAAAATTAAAACAAATTCCAGCAGATGAGCCTCTGTATTACTGAACTCTGCAAGTCAGGAATGCCCTGTGCTTTTACACGCTGCACTTTATAACACCCAACATTACAAAGTTTATACAGGGGTGACCAATGAGCATATTATGAGTAACATGCAGCTTCTGTTAAAGTACTGCTATTATTTTCCCTTTCAATTTTGGTGTGATTGATTTCTGTTCTCTTCCTTTCAATTGGCTGTAGCACAACTATTTTATCTCTCTGCTATTGGGTGAACCAGCTCTGTCATAACCTGTTGCTTGCCTATTAAGTAGCCTCAGCACTTAAGCTCACTGTGTTGAGAGTAGTGTTCAACAAGAAGTGAGAAATGGGACTTCGGTGAACCAATCAGAAGTCTGGGAAATTGCCGAGAAGCACATTAAGTGAAGACTAAGTCAAACAGTTACTTTAATGCTATGGATATGAAAATGTCAAAATGATTTTAGGCTTTGAGTATATTTATAAGTAAAGAATGGATATTTCTTACAGAATCGTTTCTATATTATTTAGAATGTTTTGCAAGTTCACAATGGATGGCAGGAGATTTCAAGCTCAGAACATTAATTCATGACTTAGTCATGCAAATGAAGGGACACTATCGAATGACACTATACAGCGCAGAATCTTCGAGATGCTAATTGTTCTGCTTTGTTGAATAATACAAAAAAGTGAGACCTTCTGTAGAATAAATATTTAACAAAATTCAGTATGAATACAAAGTATGACCATCAGAATAATCCTCCTTGGAATAGAGGAAAGTGGAATGACGACAAGAAACTGAAGTTGCATAAGATGTGGCATACAACTGCTTTAAATGTTGATGGAGCCTACAGAGCTGATGGCAGTGGATATTCTCTTAAGTATCACTCTCCCAGAACCCAAACTAAAATGTATAAGAGCCTGAAAACTTGTGTTTCATTTTGCTAGCCCGTGCTCTGAAAAATTGGCCACCCCTGGTTAAATGGCTGCAAATTTGAAGCAAGAGCTGCTTATTTTGAAAGGACAACAGCTTTCTCACCTGAGTATTTGAAGTCACTATCAATGCACTGGTTATGTTTGGCTGTGGTTTCCCACTTGGGATGGGTAATGTAGGTGCTAAAGTTGCCATCAAAGGAGCTAATGCTGGGATGCCAAAGTGGTGAAGGTTTGAAGTTGTGCATGGTGTAGAATCAGAATCCTGTCAAAAGCACCATTAAAAACACTTTCACAGTGCTATTGTAACCAATTATTTCAACATATTAGTATTTTAATACAAATTTGTTCCAACAAGATCAGATTTAAATCATGAATCAACAGATGAACATTAAAGACCCATTATTTTAAACAATTCATACATTGCGAAGACTAAACTGTATTTTAGTAGCAATTTTGAGTACAATATTCATCATAAACCCTCAAACATAGTTTAGTTGGAAGACTGTACTTACTATATCACTTCCAGACAGTGATGAAGCTGATGAAGAGGAGGCAGAGTAGAGTTGCTGTGGGCTGGACAGAGACATAGGCAATGATTGACTGGAAGGAGATTCCGAATCTCTGCTTTGCTGCTGTTCGCTGTTAATGTTAACAGTAGTCTTATCCACTGGTTCAATCTTAACACCATTATCTGATTTGAGGGGAAAAAAGTTGACCATGTAGAAACATATTAGACCAGGAATAACTATAAAAATGTCCACAGTAGGTGCTTTTGTTTGAATCAGGTTTTTCTTCAAAGATGGGCAATCACTCCAAACTAGAAGGGTCACTGACCCGAAACGTTAACTCTGCTTCTCTTTCCACAGATGCTGCCAGACCTGCTGAGTGATTCCAGCATTTCTTGTTTTTGTTTAAGGAAATCTTGCTGAGAGTTCTAGTGATCGCTCTGATGAGAATTTCAGCTCTGTTGCTGTGCAGTGGTACTGCAACTGATTGGCAGTGTTCCTGACTGGGCGTTCACAACATGGAGCAGTAATGATGGTCAAACAGGCTGACCAAGCAGACAACCACATTAAAAGATTTTCACAGACACACAAATAGGAAACTAAAAGCACAAATAGAAAAATCACAATTTTTTTTTTTTACATAGAGTAAATTAAAGATTGGGGCATACACATGGTGAAGATAGAAGTTAGAAAAAAATCAATTTTTTAAAAATAAGCTTAAAACATCTAACTAATTATTTAACAGAACTCCATAACTAAAAATTTCAGGGCCAACTCTGTTGTGCATCAAATTTTATGAATCACAGAGCCATTAAAATCTCAGTTATATCTGACTGAACAAGCTGCAACTTTTTAAGGGGCTTCAAACAGCAATGCGGGGGCAGGAAGGTTGAAATTCTCACTGATTGCCAGCTCTGGGAGGAGCATAGCAGAGCCCGTTTTGGAACACTGAGTTACAGACCACAACTTCAGGATTTCCGTGCTAATCTGCGCATGCCCGACATCCTGAATTTGAGGCCAGGTTCAGAGAGGTAATGACAGCGAATGCTGACAGTTCGTCGTCAACCCCCCACATCCCTCCCCCTCAGCAGCAAAATCCGTCCCAGTATGTCAAAGAGATTGTCACCCCGATACCAACTTGATAGCCCTCAAAACTATGTACATTGCATAATAATGCCTTACAATAATGGTTTCACACCAAAGAAAGTTAGCAGCCAACTGCAGTACTTCAAAATGGTAACAGCTTTGATCCTTCCATTGTCTAAGAGCAAATCTCAGTTAAAGCTACTGGGAGGAAGAAGGGAAAACACAAAGCTCTGAGGTTGAATTTCTTTGTTAATTTAGCTCTACTGTGAAGAGTAGGAAGTTTCTGGCAGAATGTTTAAAAGCAAAGACTGTCCACAGAAAATTCTCCCCTTTACCACCTATTATGTTTTTAATTGTTTTAGTTTTTTTTTTAAGAACTTGCACCAAGGTAAGAAACATTTATCCACTTCAGGCACCCAGTGCCAATACGTAGCTCAGCCAGCTGCAGAGTAGCGATTCCTGTGCCATAACTGGATGGTCTGGAAAGACTTTTTACCAGAGATATAGGTCAGACAGCTTTGTTGGCTTCTTCCCAAGAATGCTCTCACTAACTGTGACCAACTGACAGACATTTGGTATGACATATAAATAATCTGACAATGATGAGCACACAGCCTTGCTTTCCCCTTTTTATTGTCAAAGTCATAATCCTCTACAGATCAGGTCGATGGACATCATCTCCCAGGTCAATATCAATGCTGCTCCAAGACAGTAACCTAAGGATTACTTTGCCATTCCTTCTTCAAGTAAAAGTGCACAGCAATATTCTGCACACGACAGTGGTAGCTGGAAGCTCAAAGAATGGGAGCTAAAACTAGCAATCCACCAGTAAGTGGTGCAGCATCATCGTCACCCAGAAGAGCCATGTCAAAACTTTCATACACCGTTTTACAATTCTTTAGGTCCCGATAGAGACAGCCATAAAAATAATTCCCTTTCCTCACTTGAGGATATTTTCCATTGTGAAAAAAGAAATAGGTAGCGAGATAAAATAAGTCTGCTTTTGAAGTTAAAAATCCCACTGGAGTGAACATAATCTTTTGAAATGAGCAAAATGCAGTGTCATTCACTTGAGCATCTATTGATAACTGTAGCACTGAAATCAATAAGGGTTATTCTACTATTCTTACGAGTGGTGTCAGAATGATGAAGCCTGTCTTAAGAATGAAAGGGAAGACTTGTCTCAGAAATTTAAAAAAATAAGGATGATTATGTACATTGCATGCCAACCAATGCAATACATTTACCTACAACTAGAGGCCTCTTATCCCCTTTTAACTTGTATGCCTGGCTGGTTACAGGGCATATATGGTCCCAGACATTTGCAGTCCTCTCTTGCATAAAATAACAGGAACTTTGGAAGACCTAGGTGAAGTTTTTGACTGACAACTTCTACTGCTGGTTTTGGCCGAAGCAGTCCTTTTGATACAGTGGTACAAATGTGCTGGGAAGGGAAACACACTCAGGTGTCACTTGGTAACACTTGTAAATCAACTTCATCTCGAGACAGGTCTACAATAACCTACCTTTCACTAACTTCTAACCACATCTAAGCATCCATTCTCCTTGCCTCCACCAAGTGGCAGAGGGGAGGGAAAGAGAAGTAGGAGTGAGGATACAGAGACAGCAAGTACAGAAATTATATGGGAAAAGGAGTGACAGCAAAAGATCGAGCGCACAAGAATGACCAAGACAGCGAGCAAAGAGAGCAAGGAGAGCAAAGATGAGAGTGCACACAGCACATAGTGTGACAAGGCAAGGGCAAGCAAAAGGGTGAGAAAACAAGCAAGTGTGAAGAACAGAAGAGCCAAGGAAAAAGCAAAGAGAATCAGAATCAAGCGTGATTTTAACATCCACTTTCGACAGTGTTACTAGATGGCAAGTTTAAAGAACCACCAATTCGATTTCCCGACCCCCACCTCTTGTCCAGAGACACACAAACCAAATTTATGGAGGCTGGAGGGATGAGACCCCAGCTACAAGAGCATTGGCATGTTCAAGGCTGTAAGTGACAAAGGCACGGATGAGAGCTTTGGCAGAAGATAGACTGAGACAGAGGTGGAGAGGAATGATGCTACAGAGGTGGCAGTAGATGGTTTTTGTGGTTGGAAGTTCAGTTCTGTGTCAAATAGGACAACTGGGTTGCAAACAGTCCTGTACAAACAATGAGTGAACAAGAAGGGAGATGGAATGGATGGTGTGTTTATGGAGTTAGTGGCAGTGGCAGAAGACAATGGCTTTTGGTCTTGTCAATCTTTAATTTTGAAAAATTATGACTCACCAGTCTGGATGTTGCTCAAGCAGTCTGACAACACAGAGGCAGTGAAGAGTCAAGAGAGGTATCGTCAGGGTACATTTACCGCATGGCTTCAGGATGATGTTGCTAAGGGGTAGCAAGCATATGAGGAATAGAAGGTGTCCAAGAGAAGATCCTTAGGGGACTCTGGAGGCAATGGTGTTAGAAGAGGACGATAAGCCATTGCTGCAGATACTTTGGATATGGCTGGATAGGTAAGAGTGGAACAAACGAGAAAACTCTCCTTGAGCTGGACAACAGAAGGCAGCAGTTGGGAGGAGGTGGTGCAGTCAACCACATCAAAGGTTGCAGCGAGGCCTAGAAGGACAAGAAGGTGTCATGCACCATGATCATGAGCTTAGAGAATGTAATTTGTACCTCGATTAGGGCCGTTTCAGTGCTGTAGAAGGGAGGCACCTGATTGGAAAGATTCAAACGGAGTTTGCAAGATAAGAACTGCTTTGGGAGGAGGCACATTCAAGAACTCTTGAAAGGAACAGAAATTGGAGATAGGGTACTAGTTTGCAAGGAAAGAGGGTTGAAGGATAGATTGTTGAGGCACAAGTGATGATGAAGGTAGTTTTGTATGATAGGGAACAGTATCCAAGGAAAGAAACCAATTTGCAATGTCAGCAAACATGGGGGACAGGAAGAGAAGTCAGGCGGTCAGTAGTTTAGTGGAATGGGGTCAAGAAAGCAGGCAGTAGATCTCTGACAAGATGAATTTGGAAGAGACACAAGGGAAGAAAAGAGAAAAAGTGAAGAAAGATGTGGGTTCAGAGCTAAAGTAGAAAGGAGCCTTGGGACAGGCTGGCTTGGTGCACAAGAGAAAGGGGACATGCAACAGAATAGACCGTCTCAATATTACTGACAGAGAGATCTAAAAGCTCCTCCATTTTATAGGAACAGGAGTGGACATTTAGCCCCTCAGGCCTATTCTGCCATTCAATCAGATCATGGCTGATCTGTGTTCTAACTCCATATATGGAACCTTTGTCCCATCTCGCTTAAAACCTTTGGTTCACAAAAATCTATGAATCTCAGATTTAAGATTAACAATGCTAAACTTCTACCACCCTTTGTGTGTAGAAGTGTTTCCTAATTTCACTCCTGAAAGGTCTGTCTCCAATGTTCCCCTAGACCTAGCAGGTGAAGCAGCACCTGTGAAGAGAGAAACAGTTAACATTTCAGGTCGATGACCTTTCATCAAGACTAGAAAGAGGTTTTAAGCAACTAGGAGTACGGAAAGGTGGGAGGAAAAGAACAAAAGGGAAGGTCTGTGATAGAGTGGAGGGTGGGAGAGATGAAATGACAAAAGGTATGATGGTGCAAGGCAAAGGGAGATGGTAACGGAACAAGTAAAGAAACAAAAGATGGATCTTAAGATCGTGTAAATGTGAACAGCAGAACCAATGTTGCTATCCAGATAAATGGGGACACAGGTTATAATCTGAAATTGTTGAACACAATGTTGAGCCTGGAAGATTGTAAAGTGCCTAACCGAAAGATGTGGTGCTGTTCCTCAAGCATACATTGAGCTTCAAAGGGCAGTGACCAAAGGCAGATTGGGTGGCCGCTCTGCGGAACAGCTCCATTTAGTCTCCAAGCGTGATCCCTAGTTTCCTGTCATTTTAATTCTCTGCCCTTTCAGTCCGGGGACTCCTATATTGTTCCAATGAAGCTCAACGTAAGCTCAAGGAACAGCACTTCATCTTTTGATTTGGCACTTTACACCCTTCGGACTCAAGTTCAACAATTTCAGATCATAACCACTTGCCCCCATTTTTTCAGATAATAGCTGTTGGTGATGATTGAATCCTTTTTTCATTTACACCTCCTACAGACCTATCGCTTTCTTCTTTTCTTATCTATTGCTTTTGCCTTGCACAATCACCTCTTCTGTCATTTAAGCTCGCCTGCCTTCCACCCTACAAGCCTTCCCTTTTGTTCACCCATCCACCCACTCTTTCCCTGCCTTTGTACTTGCTAAAAACCTGGTACATCACTAACTTTTTCCTGTTCTAACAAAAGGTCATCGACGTGAAATGTTAACTCTTTCTCTCTCTACAGATGTTGCGTGACCTGCTGAGTAATCCCAACATTTTCAGTTTTCATTTCAGATTTCCACCATCTGCAGTATTTTAGTTTTGTATCTTCTGAACCTCGACTCCCCAGCCAGTGGAAATAATTTCTCTCTATTGATGCTATCCATTTCCCCTAAGCTATCAAAAACGATCAAATCACCCATTAACCATCTAAATTCCAGGGAATACAACCCTGGTTTGTGTAATTGCACCTTGTAATTCAACCTTGAAGTCCAGAGGCTGGATGTTAAAGGCTCTCTGACACCAGGAACGGTGGCTGGTCGGGCGGGCGGGGGGGGGGGGGGGGTGGAGAGAAAGAGAGCGGGGGTAGAAATGAAGATAGCAACGGATGAGGCCCTGCCAACAACCCTGGCAGGGCCCTTAATGATCTCGTTGGCGGTGAGGCCTCACGGCAGTGCCCCCCAGCGACAGGACCTGCATTAAAATATGCAAATGGATACTTACCTTTCATTAACATGCCAGCCACAACGATTCTGAGAGCAAATTCTGATCTTCATTCTGGCGGCTGGCAATATCATGCCTTCGAATCCCCGTTCAGGGAAACGAGGTGCGACTCCCGTAGGGGAGGAGGAGGAACTTTTCTCAGTGTGGGAGGGGGGAGCGGGGTCAAGCTCCTCGGATTGGTTTTGGGGGGAGGGGTGGGCGGGGGGTGATGGGAAGAGGTCGAGAGTTAAAATTTCTGAACTTTGGGGATGGAAGGTCACTTCATCAAGGTAAATATTTTGGGGGTTGAGCAGACAGTGAATTTAATGTGAGGCTACTGGGGGGAGAGGGGATGGCAAAAATTTTTTACTCACTTAATAACGAGATGTAACTTTCCTTTAAAAATTCAAATGGTCATTCAGGGCGCTAGACGCCATTGCTGGGGGCGGCTCGCCCGCCTCCTCCACGTCATCTGGTGGGGGGGGGGGGGGGGGGGGGTGGAACGCCGTCGCCATGCTAGTCAGCCGCCGCGTTTGAATTTGTGGCATAACGTGCGCCCTATGTCTGCGGGCCGCCATCTTTCTCGCCCGCCGCCAGAATAGGTGGCGGGCTTTCAAAATGCAGCCCCAGGGATCATTCTGGTAAATTTATGCCGCACTCCTTCAAAGGCCTTTATATAGCCTTCTTAAGGTGTGGTACCCAGAACTGTTCAGAGTTATCCAGGTGTACTCTAACCAGGACGTCATATAGCTGCAGCATAACGTCTACGCCATTGTACTCTGGTCGTCTAGGTAAAAGGTCAGCATTCCAGGAAGCTTTCTGATTATTTTCTTTGTTCATGACATTTTAATGATTTATGTACCTGAACCCCCAAGTCTCTTTGGATTTCCACTGTTTCTAGATTTTCACCATTGAAAAAATACCCTGTTCTATCCTTTTTAGTTACAAAGTGGATGACCTCAAGTTTGCCTACACTGAAATCTATTTGCCACAGTTTTACCTATTCACTTAAAATATTAATATCTCTTTGCAATTTAATGCTTCCATCTCCACTGTTTACAATGCCATTTATCTGTGTCATCAGCAAACTTGGATATGTGTCTTTCTATCCCATCATCTACGTTGTTAATAAATACAGTGAATAGTTGGAGCCCAACGTAGATCCTTGCGGGACACCACCAGTCACATCCTGCCAACTAGAAAACTAGTCCACTATCACTACTGTCTATCGCCTGTAACTCAGCCACATCATATAATAATTTGGCTTCAATTCCATGAGCCTCAACTTTAGACTCTTACGAGGGACTTAATCAAATGTTTACCGGAAGTCCATATAAATAACATCCACAGACATTTCCCGTCCGTTACTTTAGTCACCTCTGCAAAAAATTCAATCAAGTTCGTGAGGCATGACCCATCCTTTGCAAATCCATGCTCGCTGTCTGATCAGCTGAAAATTATCAAGGTGTTCAGTCACTCTATTCTTAATTATAGACTCTCGTAATTTCCCAGTAACATATTCTCTGGTTTCCCTCTTACCTTTCTTAATTAATGGAGTGACATGTGCAATTTTTCAATCTAAAAGGAATAGTTCCCAAATCAAGAGAACTTTAGAAGATTATAGTTAGAACATTGGCAATGTTCTACTTACCTACTTGAAAACCATCTAATCCTGGGGAACTGTCATTCTTTAGTTCCACTATTTTCCTCTCATTACTATTATTTTGCCGAAGTTAATTTGGTGAGTCTACGTCCCTTATTCAATATTAGTTTCCTTGGGATGTACGGCATGCTAACCTCTTCCTCTACTGTAAATACTGACACGAAGTAATCATTCAACACATCCATCATTTCCTTATTTTCATTGACAACATCACCTTTATCAGTTTACAAAGGCGCCCATACTGCTCCTGACCACCTTCTTTTCCCTAATATAATTGTAAAAGATTTTGATTTCCCGTGTAAGTTTATGCCTCTATTTGCCAGGATCTGCACTTTTTTTTGCATTTTTGTGTGCTTTTTCTTTTCGTTTTATTAGGTCTCTCATCTCTTCAGTTGTCCATGGCTGTTTTCTTTGGCAAGTGGACATCTTGTCCCTTAGAAGTATAAACTGGTACTGTTATTGCGTTAAATTCTTTTTTGAACATCTCCCACTGCTCTGTCATTTTACCCATTAACAGATTTTTCCAATTTATTGTGGACAGTTTCTGTTGCATTGCATTGAAAAAGCCTTGCCTAAATCTAGAATCTTATTAGCTGTTTGACATTCTCCCTTTCAAACATTATTCAACTCAATCATATGATCTCTATTAGATAAACGCTCACGCACCTTTAGACTGCTAACCAAATCTGGCTCATTACCAAATGCAATATGTAGGGCATGTGACCCAAATAAGAGTTCTTTGCATGGAGTAGGAGCAAACTGAATGAACTGCAGGCACAAATTGGACTTGCTGGAGTGTATGACATGGTAACCATTACAGAGTCATGGTTGCAAGACAGTCAGGACTGGGAACCAAATATACTAGGTTGTAAGGTCCAAAGGAAAAAGATAAGGAAAACAATACAGGGGAGGAGTAGCCTTAGTGATTAAAGATAAAGTAGCATCTCTCCCACTCGCCAGGATCTGTGCTTTTTTTGTAAGCTTTTGCCTTTTAGTTTTATGTTATCTCTTACCTCTTTAGTGGTTCATGGCTCTCACTGATTAGCCTTTTTATTCATTTACAGATTTGCCCATTTTACTGCCAACAGTTTAGATTAGATTAGATTAGAGATACAGCACTGAAACAGGCCCTTCGGCCCACCGAGTCTGTGCCGAACATCAACCACCCATTTATTCTAATCCTACACTAATCCCATATTCCTACCAAACATCCCCACCTGTCCCTATATTTCCCTACCACCTACCTATACTAGTGACAATTTATAATGGCCAATTTACCTATCAACCTGCAAGTCTTTTGGCTTGTGGGAGGAAACCGGAGCACCCGGAGAAAACCCACGCAGACACAGGCAGAACTTGCAAACTCCACACAGGCAGTACCCGGAATCGAACCAGAGTCCCTGGAGCTGTGAGGCTGCGGTGCTAACCACTGCGCCACTGTGTCATCACATTAAAGTCTGCCTTACCAAAATCTAGAATCTTAGTAGCTGTTTCATGTTTCTCCCTTTCAAGCACCATGTTAAATTTGAGCATATTACGATCACTATTAGATGAATGTTCACGCACCCTCAGGCTGTTAACTAAAGCTGGCTCAGAACTAAATTTGGACACATCGTTGCAGAAAACTGTCCTGAACACACTGAAGAAATTTACTTACCTTCCTGATGCATGGTCACTTGCTTACCTCAATCTATAAGAAAGTTAAAATTCCCTATTATAACTACTGTCTTTGCTACATGATTTTATAGAAAGAAAGCAGAAATTAGACAATCAACCATCTTGCTGCTGCTACCAGTGGGGCGATGCAAAACTCCCACTACAAACTTAAACCTTTTCTATTTCTATCCACTTCCTCCCTGCTTACCGCTCATTATATCTGCTCTCATTAATGAAGTGATTTCATCCTTAATCACTAAGGTTACTCCTTCCCTCTACCATTTTCCCCATCTTTCTTGTAGACCTTATAAGCTGGTATATTAGGTTCCCAGTCCTGACCGTCCTGCAAACATGGCTCAGTAATAACAACCATGTCATACCCTCAAAGTTCAATTTGCACCTGCAATTCATTCCATTTGTTCCTCATACTTCATGCATTTGTATAAAGAACACTTATTTGGGCCTAACACCTCACTTGTCCTTGTGCTCCAAGGTTTTGCTCATGTTTCTCATTTCTCTCCTGGTTGAGCTACTTCCTATCTTTTAGTTTTCCATGCACTTGTAGTGCCAGAAGCACAATTTCTGACTGTTAATCCACTCTATTCCCTTTCATTTGCTCTTAGTGTGTTCAAACCTGGGTTTTATATATATCTGTGGCATAACTTTCACTCCCTTGTATTCTCGTCCTCTAGAAATAAAGACCATCAATCATTAGCTTTTTCGATTATTTACTGTACCTGTTTATGACATTTTAATGATGTGTACATGGACCCCAAAGCCTCTTTGGACTTCTGCTGTTTTTACCTTTTTAAAAAAAAAAAAATACTCTGGTCTATCCTTTTCGGGCCCAAAGCGGATGACCTCACATTTGCCTATATTGAAATTCATTTAGCACAGTTTTGTCCATTCACTGAATCAATATCTGTAATTTTGCACTTTCATCGACACTGCTTATAATCTTTGTGTCCTCAACAAAATTGGATACATGGCTCTCTATTTTATCATCCAAGTTGTTAATAAATACAATGAATATTTGGGGCCCCAACACAGATCCTGTAGTACACCATTGTCACATCCTGCCAATCAGATTGTCTGCTCATTCTCCCTATTCTGCCCCCTTTGCTCAGCCAATTTCCTAACCAGATCAATAATTTGCCTTTTTGTTACTTGAGGTGAAGGCGGGAGGCTACAGGGGATTATTTAAATTGTTGGTCGCGGGAAAAAGTTTAAGGGTAATCCAATTAAAAATTCTGCATCATGACGATATTACCACCAAAAATTCAATTGGCTCAGAATACAAAGCTGTAATACGAAAGTCATGAACTAAAGCTGATGGAAATTCCCATATATCCAGTCGTAGCCAGAGAGTCACCTGCAATAGTTTCTCTTCCCGCTCCATTACCGCTGAGCTTCCCCGAGAACCTATCCTTGGCCCCCTCATATTTCTCATCTACACGCTGCCCCTTGCAGCCTTCATCTGAAAACACAATGCGAGGTTCCAAATGCACACTGACAACATCCAGCTCTACCTCACCACCGCCTCGGATTTGTCATATTGCTTGACCAGCATCCAATAATGGATGACTAGAAATTTCTGCCAATTAAATATAGGGAAAATTTGAGCCTTTGTTCTCAGCCCCCCGCTACAAAGTCCAGTCCCTAGCTCGAGACTCCATCCCTCTCCCTGGCCACTGGCTAAGGTTCAACCAGACCATATGCAACCATGGAGTGCTACTTCACCGAGTGAGTTTCCGATGTCCACTCCATCACCAAGACTGCCTACTTCCACTTCCGTAACATCACATGTCTCGGCCCCTGCATCAGCTCATCTGGTGAAAAGACCTTTATCTGTGCCTTTGTTACCTCGAGACTTAACTATACCAATGCTCTTCTGATTAGCCACCCTCCTTGCACCCTCTGAAAACTTGAGCTCACCCAAAATTCTGCTGCCTGTATTCTAACTGCACCAGGTCCTATTCATCCATCAGCCCTGTGCTCACTGATCAACATTGACTCCAAGTTCATCAATGCCTCCATTTTCTAATTCTCAGTCATCGACAAATCCCTCCTTGGCCTCACTCATCCCTTCCTCTGCAACCTCCTCCATGGCCCTACCTATCCCTGCCTGTAAGCTCCTCCAGCCCTAGAACCAAGGCCCAAGTACCGATCCTTGTAGTCGTTACAGCCTGCCCACCTGAAAATGTCCCATTTATTCCTACCCTCTGTTTTCTGTCCATTAACTAATTCTCAATCCATGCTAATATATTACCTTCCAATCCCATGAGTCCAACTCTAATAATCTCTTGTGTGGCCTCTTATGGAAGGTTTTTTGAAAATCCAAATACACTAAATCCACTGGTTGCCCCTTATCCATTCTACTATTAACATCCTCAAAAGACTCTCAACAGATTTGTCAAATATGATTTCCCGTCATAAATCCATATTGACTCTGCTTAATCATATGATTTTTTAAAAAAGTGTATAAATTCTTTAGATGTTAGCCATTGCTTGTCTACCATTATATCTTTTAATGCAGTTTCCCAATCTACCTCAGCTAACTCGCCCCTCAAGCCTACGTAGTTTGCTTTATGATCCTAGTTCTGACTTAACTACTTTCATACTCAATATAAAATTTTATCATATTATGGTCACGCTTCCCTAGAGACTTTACTACAAGGTTATTAATTACCTCGTTCTCATTGCACAGTACTAGATCAAATTTAGCCTGTTCCCTAGATGGCTCCTCGACATACTGATATAGAAAACTATCTTGTATACATTGCATGATCTCGCCCTCCCGTCTATCACTGCAAATTTGGTTTCCCCGATCTATATTATGAGGATTAAAGTCCCCCATGATTATCGTATTACCCTTATGACATGTGCCTCTAATTTCCTGATTTATACTCTGCTCCACATTACAACTACTGTTGGGGGGCCTATAAACAACTCCCACCAATGTTTTCTGTCCCTTGCTGTTTCTTAGCTCTACCCAACCTGATACTACTTCTTGATGTTCTGAGCTAAGATCTGATCTCTCTACTGTCTTTATCCCATCCTTTATTATCTGGGCTATCGCTCCTCCTTTTCCCCATCTCTTCGAAGAGCTAAGCATCCTGAAATATTTAGTTCCCAAACTTGGCCATTTTGTAACCATGTCTCTATAATGGTTATTAGATCTAACCTATTGAATTACTAACACAGGTAGAAATTATTTAATTTGCTGCGAATGCTTCACACAGATATAGTGCCTTTGGGTTTGACATTTTTCTAATTTTTCCGAACGTCATCTTAGTCACTAAAGCCCCATCACCTTTGTTACTCTCACTGTCCCTTCCTGATCCACTCTGCTTATTTTTACCCAAAATGCTGCTCTGCAGCCTTGACATTTCCTTTGTTGCTTTTGAATTTACCCTTTCCTGAATCCTCACACCATCGCCCCCACCCCCCTCCCTCACCTTTCTTAATTTAAAAGCTCTGTTTACTGCCCTGTTATTTGATTCACCAGGACACTGGTCCCAGGCATTTTAAGTGGAGCCCAACCCAACGGAACCAACTTCTGTTTTCTCCAGTGCTGGTGCCAGTGGGCCATGAAGCAAAACCCCTGCATCCTTCGCCACTCCTTCAGCCACACATTTAATCTTTATTCCCTACGCCACATGGCGCGTGGCTCAGGTAACAATCTAAAGATTGTATTCGAGGCTCTACGTTTTATTTTGGACCCTAACTCCTCAAAATCTCAGCAGTGTCATTTCTAGCTTTACCAATGTCGTTGGTTCCTACATGGACCATGACAACAGGATCCTCCCCCTCCGAGTTCTTCCCCATCGGCGAGATTTCTTTAACCCTGGCACCAGGCAGACAACACAACTTTTGGAACTCCTGGATATGGTTGCAGAGAACAGTATCTATTCCCCTGACTACATTATCCCCTATCACGATCACATTCTTTTTTTACTTCCCTCACTTGAATGGCCTCCTGCACCATGGTGATATGGCCAGTTTGCCCACTCATCCTGCAATCCTTGTATTGATCCACACACGAAACAAGTACCGTGCAACTGTTGGTCAAAGCCAAGGGCTGAGGCTCCTCCATCACTGCATCCTGGATTCCCATACACCCTCCTGTCCCTGACCACTGACCAACTCTAAAGTTTGACTCAACTTAAGGGCTGTGACTGCCTCCTGGAACAAGTTTCCAGGTAACTCTTCCCCTCCTTGATGCCCCACAATGTCAGCAGCTCGCACTCCAGCTCAACAACTGAGCCAAAATTCCTCAAGCTCCAGGATATCATAATGCACCCCATAAATGCCTACATGCTGCCCTGCCATGACTATCTAAGCTTATTTATTTATTTGGTTAGTTAATTAGATTTTTAATTGAATAGATTTTAGTTTTATTAATTAACTGGTTTATCTAGTTTAAGTTACTAATTTAGTAAAGTAATAGCAAGTTACAGTTTCCTAACTTATGGACAAAAGAAACACACTCACCAGCTACTGGAGGTAAAAATAAAAAGCAGCACCTCCTTCCCCCTCTGCACCATATCCCCAACTTTAGGATTCTGAATGAAGCACTCTTTCATGGCCATGCAGTGCTCCACACTCTGTCAAGCATTGTGCGTATTTGTTTCTTAATTCTAGTAATTTCCTCAAGATTCTATGGAAAATGTTCAGCACTATAGCTTACTGTGCATTGGATTACATTTCAGCACACAATCTCAATGCGCTGGTTTTCAGTTCCCAAAATAGCAGAAATTAAAAGCCAGCCTACAAAAGCAAAAGATGAAAATGCTTATAGAAAACACTAGGTTAATTGGATGAGGATGTAGGTATTTCAAACAAAAATGAGCTACATCACTATTAAATGCAGTAATAAAAGCAAAACTAAGTACAGCAAGGTAAAGGAAAATCCCAAGGCATTTTATAAGTACATTAAGGGCAAGAGAATAACCAGGGAAAGAGTTGGGCCCATTAGCGACCAAACTGGCAATCTGCGTGTGGAGCCAAAGGACGCAGGTGAGGATTGAAATGATTACTTTTCATCTTTGTTCACCGTGGAGAAGGACGATGTCGGTGTAGAGATCAGGGAGGGGGATTGAGATATACTTGAACAAATTAGCATTGAAAGGGAGGAGGTATTAGCTGTTTTAGTGGGCTTAAAACTGGATAAATCCCCAAACCCAGATGAGATGTATTCCAGGCTGCTATGTGAGGCAAGGAGGAGATTGCAGGGGTTCTGACAAAAATTTTCAAATCCTCTCTGGCCACAAAAGAGGTGCCAGAGGACAGCAAATCTGGTACTATTATTCAAGAAGGGTTGCAGGGATAAACCAGTTAATTACAGGCCAGTGAGTCTAACATCAGTGGTAGGGAAATTATTGGAAAAAATTCTGAGGGACAGGATTAATCTCCACTTGGGGAGGCAGGGATTAATCAAGGATAGTCAGCAGGGCTTTGTCAGGGGGAGATAGTGCCCAACAAACTTGATTGAATTTTTCGAGAAGGTGACTAGATGTGTAGATGAGGGTAAAGCAGTTGATGTAGTCTACATGGACTTCAGTAAGGCTTTTGATAAGGTCCTGCATGGGAGATTGATTAAGAAGGTAAGAGCCCATGGGATCCAGGGCAATTTGGCAAATTGGATCCAAAATTGGCTTAGTGGCAGGATACAGAGGGTAATTGTTGAGGGTTGTTTTTGCGAGTGGAAGCCTGGGACCAATGGTGTACCGCAGGGACTGGTGCTGGGACCCTTGCTGTTTGTAGTGCACATTAACGATTTAGACGTGAATATAGGAGATCTGATCAGTAAATTCGCAGATGACACGAAAATTGGTGGTGTTGTAAATAGTGAGGAGGAAAGCCTTAGATTACAGGATGATACAGGTGGGCTGGTAGGATGGGCAGAGCAGTGGCAAATGGAATTTAATCCTGAGCAGTGTGAGGTGATACATTTTGGGAGGGCTAACAAGGCAAGGAAATATACAATGGATGGTAGGACCCTAGGAAGTACAGAGGGTCAGGGGGACCTTGGTGTACTTGTCCATAGATCACTGAAGGCAGCAGCACAGGTTAGGAAGGCATATGGGATACTTGCCTTTATTAGCTGAAGCATAGAATATAAGAGCAAGGAGGTTATGATGGAGCTGTATAAAATGCTAGTTAGGCCATAGCTGCAGTACTGTGTACAGTTCTGGTCGCCACACTATAGGAAGGATGTGATTGCACTGGAGAGGGTGCAGAGGAGATTCACCAGGATGTTGGCTGGGCTGGAGCATTTTAGCTATGGAGAGAGATTGGATCGGCTAGGGTCGTTTTCCTCAGAGCAGAGAAGGCTGGGGGGGGGGGGGGGGGGGGGGGTACCTGATTGAGGTATACAAAATTATGATGGGCTTAGATATGGTAGATAGGGAGAAATTTTTTCCCTTAGCGGAGGAGTCAATAACCAGGGGCATAGATTTAAGATAAGGGGCAGGAGGTTTAGAGGGGATTTGAGGGAAAAAAGATTTCACCGAGAGGGTGGTTGGAATCTGGAACACACTGCCTGAAGGGGTGGTAGAGGCAGGAACCCTCACAACATTTAAGAAGTATTTAGATGAGCACTTGAAACGCCAAAGCATACAAGGCTACGGGCCAAGTGCTGGAAAATGGGATTAGAATAGACAGCTGCTTGATGGCCGGCACGGACATGATGTGCCGATGGGCCTGTTTCTGTGCTGTATGACTATGAGGTAATGCATTTTGGAAGGTCTAATGCAGGTGGGAGGTATACAGTAAATGGCAAAACCCTGAGTATTGACAGGCAGAGAGATCTGGGCGTACAGGTCCACAGGTCACTGAAAGTGGCAACGCAGGTGGATAACGTAGTCAAGAAGGCATACAGCATGCTTGCCTTCATCGGTCGGTGCATAGAGTATAAAAATTGGCAAGTCATGTTGCAGCTGTACAGAACCTTAGTTAGGCCACACTTAGAATATTGCGTGCAATTCTGGTCACCACACTACCAGAAGGACGTGGAGGCTTTGGAGAGGGTACAGAGGAGGTTTACCAGGATGTTGCCTGGTCTGGAGGGCATTAGCTATGAGGAGAGGTTGGAAAAACTTGGATTGTTTTCACTGGAACGACGGAGGTGGAGGGGCGACATGATAGAGGTTTACAAAGTTATGAGCGGCATGGACAGAGTGGATAGTCAGAAGCTTTTTCCCAGGGTGGAAGAGTCAGTTACTAGGGGACATAGGTTTAAGGTGCGAGGGGCAAAGTTTAGAGGGGATGCGCGAGGCAAGTCTTTTTTTTTTACACAGAGGGTGGTGAGTGCCTGGAACTTGCTGCCAGGGGAGGTGGTGGAAGCAGATACGATAGCGACGTTTAAGAGACATCTTGACAAATATATGAATAGGAAGGGAATAGAGGGATATGGGCCCTGGAAGTGCAGAAGGTGTTAGTTTAGGCAGGCATCAAGATCGGCGCAGGCTTGGAGGGCCGAATGGCCTGTTCCTGTGCTGTACCGTTCTTTGCCTATACTGGGCTGTCAGTCAAAGAACAAAGTTCATGCAGGATGGGGAGTAAGATGTACATTGTCAGTTATCCAGTCAGAAAAGCAAAAGGCTCAGTAGTAGGTTTACCTGACTATCCAGTTGCAAAAGATTGTGATTTACACTTTGGTCTATTTAGATTTAGCACTTGAAAGCATTACTAACCACAATCAGGTGATCCAAGGATCTTCCCCGCACCCCATTTCTTCCTGATCCACTCCCTGTAATCTATTACCTCTTGGGTCACTTTGATTATTCGTCCAAGAGTGCTGAAACAAAATAAATTACATTTAAATTATAGTCAGTGGAAATCCTTCATTATCTAACTGAGTGCTGCAATATCCTACCTCTCAGAATCTCTGTTTGGATAAGATCTTGCCAGCGGTGACACAGCATGGCTAAGGACAATGTACGCATAATCGAAGACCTGTTTGACTTGCATGGCTCCATATGAACTCCTCCCCACATCATTTCCTATCAGGAAACAATACAATTCAACACATCTTTGCAAAGCCAATCTCCAGTTCTGAACAATAAATACAAAATCTTTTGAACACAAAATTTCTGAAAGCACAGATGAGCTCAAACCAATCTTTACAATTCTGGATAATATTGATAATTTCAGGGTCAATTTGACATTCCTAAATTTTGAAAATACTGGCACTTGATCAACATGTCCAATTTCAAAGTTTATTTTGCAACATTATAATATTCATGAAATCACAGCTGTACATTCCTCAAGCATACAACACAGTCACAAAACTCATCATGTCACTGCAAATTACCTGAGAGTGAAGGAAGGTGGAAACATACTCCCAGAAACTTACTAACAGTATCATCAGGAGGTTTGAGCAATACTTGAACATGAAAAAAATTCCCCATCAGTACTTCCATAACAGCAACTGAGTTATCTTTACCAAAAAATGTTCTTGTACTTTGAAAGGTAACTTCACACAAACATGATACATCATGTCAAGAGTGAAAAAAAAAAATCAAAAGGAAACTCATCCTCTGAAGAAATTTTCACCTTGAAGGCACATAATGGTTCATCAATTTGGTGTAGACAAATGCCTTGCTCTGAAACATTCCTTTTGTGAATGGGCAAGGCAGTGTTATGATCCAAACAACAATATCAATAAAAAGCAGTGGGAAAGAAATTAGCATGACTTGCATCCATTTATGAGTGTAAAATCTACCAATTTGTGGACATTATGTCCTGATTCAATTCTGAGGTGGGCTGAGCACAAAATTCTGAATCAGGCGTATTTACAGGCAAAGGCAAATCAGGGGTCTAAGCATATTTTAGTACCCCAATCTGAAACTGGTCAAAAACTAGGCAGAGGCTATACTGTGCAAGGTCTGACTCGTTCTTCTGGCCTTAAGCAGCTAAACCAGCAGATCTTAAAAAGAAGCTGCAGAAAAGCTAAGTAAACTACTCCTCCCCCACTTACCTAAGCAATACTACCAGTATTGCGGCTGGTCCACGCTTGCCCCTCCTCCCATTCACCATCCCATCCCCACCAGGCATCAAAGCCAACCGATTTTGTGCTCAGCTTGTCCAGCAAACTGCATTGTACCACGTAAATAGCATATGCAGCTCGCTGGTTTTGTGCTGAGGCCCAAGGACTAATTTCGGACAAGCCTCTCGCCAATTTCCTTAGATGGATGTTGCAGTCACATTGCCTGCTCAGCATCTGGAGTTGAATGCTTACCAATTTCTCCCTTAGTATAGCAAACTGGAGAGCCATTCCACACCACAATAGGTCACAAGAGAAAAAAGGGCTAAAGGGAGGCTTGCAATTCAAGGCAAAATTTCTTCCGAAGAATAAGATTAAACCCAAGTTACATAATGGCGACATACTTGCCATAGGCAGTCATCCTACCATTCTCCAGTAAAATAATAGCTTTCAGACAAAAAGATGCTTGTGGGGTGAAAAAGGAGAAGAGCAAGCACATGTGGCTGTCATTCAAGAAAATTTGTACAGCACTGGTAAATCGACTCTTGCATAAAATCCCATGGCACTATTCAAAGTGCAGTGGAGTTCACCTGGTGTCCTAGCCAATAGTTATCCCTCAATCACCACCACCAAAACCAATCTACCGATCATTTATCTCTTGGCTGTTTGTGGGACCTTGCTTTGTGCAATTGGCTGTCACATTTACCTGCAAAACAGTGACCACACTTCAAAAATAATTTATTGATTGCGAGTGGCTTTAGGATGTCGAGGATACGAGAAACACTATGTATACAACTACTTTCTTTCCTAAACCAAAACAATGTTATTGGAATGATTTATCATGACAGGAGGAAAAGACTATAGAAACCACCTCTCCCTCAAATGGAACATACCTCCCCTCAAACAGCACTGCCCTGTAGTTTTCTCTTGTTCTTGGAAACAGTTGTGATTCACTCCCTGATATGGTCAGGAAAAAAAAGCAGCGTATAGCAAGCAACATAACAGTGTAGATAACTAGCACTGATCCAAGGTATACCTATAGGTTAGCAAATGCAGCAGGGAGGGGAAGAAACCAGGAGTATTGCAAGGCATACAAAGATGCATTTTTTAACCAATTTGAGGAATTACCTGGAACGAGAGGATCTTCGATACATAACATAGATGGTCTATACCCATTGGTCATGTTCTTCATGATTTCATCTTTGGCAACATAAGCACCTCCACTTCTTATCCTAATACCAGTTTTCAAGTAATTAAAATGTCTCCCATATAGTTCAAAGAATTCTACTAGAAGAATGCCAAGATTTACACTAGGCCTTCTCGCATCAATCCTCGGATGCAACTGCAATATTCAAAAGATTCGGGTTAGCTTGAAGACATTAATCTTTGCAAAAAGTAGTTCACCAGTTTTCATATGTTTACTGTCGTAACAAGAAAAGATAGTTTTAACAGAACCTTATCTTAAAAATAATGAGCTTTTACCTGTAGGAAACTAATAGCCATCAAAATGAGGCTGTAAGAACTAATTCCTCCAGTAAAGACTTCATTCAAATCCCTCTGAAGAAGAAATTGCTTTAAGACCAGTATTAAGTAAGGCAACACTGGGTAACCCTGTGAAGAAAAAACAAAACATATTTGCATTAATTCTTAATTTAAGACAAAAATTGCTAATGAATGAAGCTGAAATATTGAAAACAACCTGGATCAAAATATAAAATTGATTTATAGTGCCATGAAACTCTGCTCATATTATTGACATTTGACTTGCAGAGCACAAAACACAAGAACAGCGTGAACTCACAGTAACAGAATGTTTGTTACCTTCAATGGTACCACCTTGCAATGGATGGTGTCCAACAAAATAGCTGAGAAAGCATTTAAAAAAGAGGTTGAAGGGAATGAAAACATTACCAAAAACTGTAGAGTGATTGCATTAAACATGACTTAACCATCAACAAAATTTCCACTGTACTAAAAAAACAAAAATTGGCCACAAAGTAAATGCACAGATCACCATTAGAGCAGAAGAATGTTTCAAAAACAGCGCTTTGCTTGATGGAAATATTTGCATATTGTGTATACCATCCATTATCACTATTTCAAAAAAACTCTTACAAACTCTTTCAAAATTATTTTAAAATTGTTTTAAGTTTTCTCTTTTTCAGTGTTGAAGTAGTTACTACCTCCAGGTGAAATTATTTTTACTTTGCTCCAGACCACAACACTTAAAACAGGACAGAATACTGACATAGCATTCCAGCCCAAGGATGCAATAGAAAAATTTACACATACCATAAAGACGCCAAGAAAGTGTTTGGCAACCAGACAAAATCTGTTATAGCCAAGGTTCTTTGTACGCTCACTAATATAGAAACCTGCTTCATTTTGCTCAATAGAGATGCTGGTATGAGAACTGTACAGTGAAGAAATTTTTTTTTATATTCGTGCATGGGATGTAGGCATCGCTGGCTAGGCCAGCATTTATCACCCATCCCTAATTGCCCTTGAGAAGAGATTTCCAAAGATTCACAACCATCTGAGTAAAGAAATTTCTCCTAATCTCTGTCCTAAGTGGCTTCCCCCTTATTTTGAAATTGTATCCCCTGGTTCTAGACTACCCAACCAGGGGAAACATTTTAGCTACATCTAGTTTAAGTATTTTGTAGATTTCAATGAGATCACCTCTCATTTTTTGAAACTCCAGAGAATACAGGCCTAGTTTCCCCAAAGTCTCTTCAGAGGACAGTCCCACCATCCTGGGAACAAGTCTGGTGAACCTTCGTTGCACTCCCTCTATGGCAATAATATCCTTCCTAAGCTAAGGGGACCAAAACTGCACACAGTACTCCAGGTGCGGTCTAACCAAGGTTCTATACAATTGAAGCAAGACTTCACTACTCCTGCACTCAAATCCTCTGGCGATAATGGCCAACATATCATTAGCCTTCCTAATTGCATGCTGCACCTGCATGTTCGCTTTCAGTGACTTATTAAAAAGGACACCTAGGCCCCTTTGTACACTTTCTAATCTACACATTTACACTTTCTAATCTCTTACCACTTAAGAAATATTTTGCACATCTGTCCCTCCTAACAAAGTGGACAACCTCACATTTTTCCACATTACGTGGCGGAACCGGAGACAATCACTTCAATAAGCAAATTGGCCACTTGAAGGAAATAGACTTGCAGGGCTACGGGGATTGAGCAGGGGAGTGGGACTGACTGGATAGCTCCGTGATGTGCCGGCACAGACTCAATGGGCCGAATGGCCTCCTTCTGTGCTGTAAATGACAACGACCATCAGCCACGTTCTTGCCCACTCACTAAGCCTTTCCAAACGCCCTTGAAGTCTTCCTTACAACACACATTCCCACCTAGTTTTGTGTCATCCTGCAAACTTGGGAATATTCCATTTGGTCCCCACATCCAAATCATTGATATATATTGTGAACAGCTGGGGCCCCAAGCACTGATCCCTGTAGTACCCCACTAGTCTCAGCCTGCCAACGCGAGAATTACCTGTTTATACCTACTCTCTGCTTTCTGCCTGTTATCCAATCCTTAATCTATGCCAGTATATTACCTCCTATCCCATGCACTTTAATTTTACTAACCAACCTCCTGTGGGGGACTTTATCAAAGGGCCTTCTGAAAATCCAAGTATACCACATCTATCGACTCCCCTTGATCAATTCTGTTAGTAACATTCTCAAAAAACTCCAACAGGTTTGTCCAACATGATTCCCCATTCATAAATCCATGCTGATTTATGCCCAATCAGATTATTATCCAAGTGTCCATTTATCACATCTATTAGAATAGATTCTAGCTTCGAAATTGTTGATCACACATATATTACCACCACTCAGCTCTACTTCCCAACATCTCTCTTGACCACTCCATTGTCTCAGTATTGTCAAACTCCTTACTGGACATGCCACTTTGAGTAAGCTGCAATTTCCTTAAGTTAAACATTGGAAACCAAAGCCATGACCTTCGGCCCGAGAAATATTGCAGGGCTGTACATAGTGTGAATGCATGCTAGATGACTGGTGAGTGGCCAGTGTCGTATCCATTTTAAAAAGAGAGATAAAACTAATCCATACCTTCATACCTGCGGTAGAGATTTTTTAAAAAAGTTTCTATAATAGTTATAAAATTCACATGATCCAATTAAGAAAAATAGTTAGAAGTAGCCAGCGTGGAAAAATAGTGCTTGACCAATTTGATAGAACTCGAGATGTGCACAATTTAGTAGATGCGTTATGCATCAACTTGAGGAAAGCCTTTGACAAGGTACTACAAAAAGATGATTACTAAAGAAGATTAAGGGGTGTGAAATTAAAGGGTGGATAGCAAATGGAATTCAAAATGTTAGATAAAGAAGAAAACAGTAATAGTTAAGAGAAACTTTTCAGTGTAGCTTAAAGTGGGTGGTCGTGCCCCACAGGCTTTAGTTCTATGGTCACCTCTCTTCACTGCGTACATGAATAATTTGGATAATAAGCCTAGAGGAAAGTGTGTCTTAAATTTGAAAATGATACCAAAATAGAAAGCATAGTTAATCTGTCAGAAGACCAAGGTCCGCCCGCCTCAAACCGGGCAGCCCCCGGTCAATAAGGTTCTGTCCCGCCACAGTCCACCTGCTTCAATGGGTGCTTGGAGCTGAGGGTCACTGCCCGAAAAGTGGACTGCCACACTGCACCAAACATGAAAAAAGGAAAGAAGGTACCAGCCCTTCGCTTTGCAAGCTGGAAAGTCAGAACTGTGTGTCCTGGCCTGTCGGAAGACCTTACTCAAATCAACGATTCTCGGAAGACCGCCATCATTAACAACGAGCTCAGCAGACTCAATGGAGACATTACAGCACTTCAGGAGACACGCCTCCCTGCGAGTGGATCTCTAGCAGAGCAAGACTACACACCTTCTTCTGGCAGGGCAGGGATCCTGAAGAACCAAGACAACATGGAGTGGGCTTCGCCATCAGAAACTCCTTGCTTAGCATGATGGAGCCTCCCACAAATGGCTCGGAACGCATACTGTCCATCCGACTGCTCACCACCTCTGGTCCAGTACACCTACTCAGCATCTATGCTCCAACACTCTGCTCCCCACCTGAAGCTAAAGACCAGTTCGACGAGGAACTCCATAATATCATTAGTAGCATCCCCAACACCGAACACCTGTTCCTGCTGGGGGACTTTAATGCCAGGGTTGGGGCCGACCATGACTCATGGCCCTCCTGCCTTGGGCGATATAGATAAGATGGGAGAAAGGGGCGAAAAATTGGAAGATGTATTCAAGGTGAGCAACAGTGAGGTGATATATTTTGGTCAAAGAAAAAGCTGTAATTATATTCCGAATGAGAATTCAGTGCTGTGGAACATTAAAGGGATTTTGGGGAAAAGGTTCACATGACATAAAAAACAGCACCTTCGGAAGATAACTGTGAAAGAAAGCTAACGAAATTCTAGGTTTAACAAGCTATATAGCCTATAAAATAGTAATAATGAGCCAATCTCAAGTTTAATAAGGTTGCAGTTAGAATACTGTGCAGTATTCCAGATTATAGGAAGAATGTCGCCTGCTGAGAGGAAATACAAAGACATAAAAAATTGCATATTGTTTCATTAGAACAATGCATTCTACAGGAGATCATGAAACTTGTTTAAAATTATGAAAACGTGGAATAGAGCAGAAGCAAACTGGTCAAGAACAAGCGGTGCAGTGGTTAGCACTGCAGCCTCACAGCTCCAGCGACCCAGGTTCAGTTCTGGGTACTGCCTGTACGGAGTTTGCAAGTTCTCCCTGTGACCGCGTGGGTTTCCACCGGGTGCTCCGGTTTCCTCCCACAGCCAAAGACTTGCAGGTTGATAGGTAAATTAGCCATTGTAAATTGCCCCTAGTGTAGGTAGGTGGTAGGAGAATGGTGGGATGTAGTAGGGAATATGGGATTACTGTAGGATTAGTATAAATGGGTGGTTGTTGGTCAGCACAGACTCGGTGGGCCGAAGGGCCTGTTTCAGTGCTGTATCTCTAAATAAATAAAAAAAAATAAATAAGATTAAATGCAAGAGATTTAAACAAAGAGCAACAGCAACTTCATCAGTCTATGGAATTTACTTGCAGGTCCACTGGTTGATGCAAAAACAAGGCCAGCATTCAAGATTAGAATAGTTAAGTGGGTAAGGGATATGGTAACAAGACAGGTAAACATGAGAATTATCTCATGGGCGGCACAGTGGCGCAGTGGTTAGCACCGCAGCCTCACAGCTCCAGCGACCCAGGTTCAATTCTGGGTACTGCCTGTGTGAAGTTTGCAAGTTCTCCCTGTGTCTGCGTGGGTTTCCTCCCACAGCCAAAAGACTTGCAGGTTGATAGGTAAATTGGCCATTATAAATTGCCCCTAGTATAGGTAGGTGGTAGGGGAATATAGGGACAGGTGAGGATGTGGTAGGAATATGGGATTAGTGTAGGATTAGTATAAATGGGTGGTTAATGGTCGGCACAGACTCGGTGGGCCGAAGGGCCTGTTTCAATGCTGTATCTCTAAATCAAAAATCTAACTCAAATCAAATCAAAATCTACTCGCAGGCAGGTCAAGTATAGACAGACTGTTTGAGCTGAATGGCCTGTTTTCATGTTGTTACCTTTTAACTTTTTTGATGTACACCAACCTCAAATCTGACATGGCAACTTATTTAGGTACTGTTACACGTTTTTAAACCGGCTTCTTATTCAGTGACATGTTTTATCCTGGAAATCTGTAGGCCGTGATTGAGCCCCCCGGCTTTCCAGACGGCAGGACCGAAAGTTGATGTTACTTCCCTACTTTTCCCTGTTTTACACACTTTCATATGTAAATGAACTGCGCGGCGACAGGCACGGGAGACATATGGGATTATGTGGCAGGGATGGCCTTTCATTGGTGGAACCCACCGTCACTGGGCGAATGATCGCAATATAAAGCGTTCCACGCCTTCCTGTCATGTAACTTCCTGCATAGGAACCTGAATTGAAGCTTGAACTTAATTCAGAATGCTTTTGCCTCCAATTTGTAATCCAGCACCAACTTCACATCATTTATTTTTCTCTGCAGCAACACCAAAGAAAATGTTGGGTCGCAGGCAGTGATATCTCCCTGCAGGTTGTCCTCCAGGCCATCAGGGAAAGCGGGAGGTCCTCTTCCCTGCAGATGGAGTTTGAAGACTCTCCCGCCTGGCCAAGGCAGCCTGGATGGAGGTAGCAGAAGAGATCTCGAATCGCGGGGCGACGTGGTGAACCTGGGTGTAGTGTTGCAAGCGCATGAATGACTTGCTCAGATCGGCGAGGGTAATTGATCTTGGAGAAGCTGTTGCATTGTTTTTTTTCCCCCCCGACTCCGTCTCTAAGACAGAAGGCAGACAAGGCATGCAGTGGATTGAGCGAGCAGCCTCTGTGCCATACACTAAATAATTGGCATGGTTGATGTGCTTGGATGTGTCATGCGAAAGCCAGTCCTGAATGAGTGAAGTCGATGCATGTTTACAATGGCTGTGATTCAACTTTTTCATTCAATCTGCACTGTCTCCTGCAGGACAAATGCACCCACAACCAGCACGAACATGCTAAGACAGGTGGAGGTGTCCCAGACGTCAAAGTCCTGACAACGGCTAAAGAGGAGGCTGCAGAAATTACGAGAGAGGAGGGAGGCAGGGCAATAGCAGATGGCCAGGCAGGATCCTCAAGGCGTAACGATGAAGTGTTATCTTCAGTCTTGCAGCCTTGTGTGCACACCAAAGGAAAGTGTGCAAACTCATCCTCAGCTGATGCTTAATGTGCCCGCACTCAAGTGTCCGAAAGCCATGAGGCCCAGGACTTCTCCTCTGGGGAGGAAGATGAAGTCAATGCCCCATATGGTGCACAGTCATCTGCCGCTTCTTCCAGCTCTGCCAGCGCAGATACATCCACATGGTCTGTGGGGAGTTTAAGATTCAAATCTGGGTCACAATCTGGTGTGCACAACACAAACATATCCCAGCAGCTGAGGCAGCATGTGCAGCCTGGTTCCCTGACAATCGGAGGACTGCTCGGAGCCAGGCCCCTGCTCAGCCCCACACTCATGATGATCCTCTTGTTATGTGAAGTCTGCTGGATGTGCAGCAAAGTCATGTGGAAAATATGTCAGATGCCTGAGGTCATGTGAGGCTTTGAGCATGGCATGGAGGAGTCCATGCAGGCCATGTCTGTTACATCCCAGGCATATGGCTTCCTCAGTTGAGAGTTTGACTAGCTCCGTGGCAAGTCAGGTTGAGCACTCGAGCCATATATGATCTGACCTGCACTCTGTCACTGTTGCCATAGGCTGCATTCAGGAGAGTATAAACAAGAGGGAGATGAAGAACCTGGACCTCCCTATTGGTGCTCCTTCTCCTCACAGAGACAAGCAGGTGCCATCATGCACCCATTGGAGGAGGAGTGCGTGCCAGCTGCCCCAGGGCCTTCCTGTCAGGACAACCTTAGGGTATGCAGCATCTCATCCTCCATGCCACAATCCCCTCCCACCCCAACATTGATTCCCTTACCTCCAGCAGCTGAGCATAATGCTGATACTCAAGTACCATTGCTGCAGACCCCCAAAAGGATGGAGCCATCAAGGCCCCGTTCCTCCAGAGGATGCCCGCCACTGTCATCCACAGCACTGGGGCAGTGCACTGAGCAGACTGCCTCCACCTCAGCTGCTAATGTTAGGGGAGCACCTAGACATAGCAGGAGAAAATGCAAAACAAAACACTTTTGAGCACGAAGGTTGGATGGGTGCTGCAAATATTGTGCAACTCTTCCATAAGTTTAAATACATATTTATTTACTTTAACATTTGATGCACTCTTGTAAATCATTTGCTTGATTTCAGATGAAAAGGAAATGGTCACTGGAGGCCTATAGCAGGAACGCACTGATGCTTGCAAAGCATCTCAGAAAATGTCCAGTGTCCATTTATCATTGCTATTTGAGCCTTCAGTCTTCAATGATGGCTGTTTGTCGTTTGATGATTATTCACATTTTTCACTACCGACATGCCTTTCATTTGTAGTTCTACAGTTACACCCTTACTTTGCTTGAAGTGGTGTGTTTTAGGTTTCATTGCAGCCCATAGAAGATTTCATCTGCCGGTCACAAAGATTCATTGCTGTAATCTAAAAGAAGACCTCAGACGTATGTGAACATGTGTGGAATTTTTATTAGTCTCCTACCAGCGTTCCTTGATAAAGTGGCTTACTGTTGGCTGAAACATGCAAATGAGGTTCTCCCTGATGTCCCTTGCATGTCTCTCCACGGTCCTCATATCTATAACGGCATCGTTGGCATTGTTGTCTTCCTCCTCATCCTCTTCAGTCTTCCTCATCTGAGGACTGGTGCTTACCACCTACAGAATGTTGCCGCTTCCAGTTGCGAGGTTGTGCAACGCACAGCAGACAACGATTATTCGTGACACCCTCGGTGACGCATACTGAAGAGCCTCTCCAGACGGGTCAAGGGAGTGGAAGCAAATTTTCAGCATGCCAACAGTGTGTTCGATGATGGCTCTGGTGGATGTGTGAGCAGCATCGTACCTCTCTTCAGCAGTGCTTTGGGGATGCCGCACTGTTGTGATCAATCATGTACAAAGAGTGTAACCCTGGTCACCCAGCATCCACTTCCGCTGGTTTCTCAAAAACTCCTGGCAGTTGTGAGTTCCTCAGAATGTATGAATCATGACAGCTCCCTGGGAAATGTGCACAAACATACATTATTCTTCTCCTGTGTTTGCAAGCCACAGTTTGGAAGCTTTTGTGATTCACAAATAAAGCAGGCTGGTCCCAGTGAGCTCTAATGGCCACGAGTACAGTTGACCACCTCTTGCACTCTAGGGAACCCAGCGATGGCGCCGAAGGCCGCAGACCTTGCTGCTTGGCTGTCCTCAGTAAGTAGATGAAATTATTGGCATGTCGAAAAAGGGCATTGGTCACCTCTTTGATGCGTCTATGGGTCACAGACTTTAATATGATACATGTTGCCCGTGGATCCTTGGAAGGACCCGCGAGCAAAAAGATTGATGCAGCAGTCACCTTGAGGGCAACTGACGTGGGATTCCCATCAAAGCCAAGCCGTTGCAGATAATGGGCAAGATCCTACAAATTTCTGTGACCATTTCACGTGACGCCCTTAGGTGTTTCCGGCGTTGCCTCTCTGACATTTGAGGACGCGATGATGTGCCAGTGCCCAGCTTCGATAATGCCGTTCCTGGATGTCATCATTCGGAGCATCCTCACCTTCTTGCTCTGCCTGGTGCTGGCATTCAGGCATCATGCATTGAGGGAAAAGAGCCCTCCTCAGTCACTCCCACTGCTGCTCTTCCCATGGTACTAGACAAATTGGGTGTATAAGTCCTACGTCGCTGCGGTTTTTCGGAACAAAAAACAAGCAGAACGTTCCAATTCAGTCCTCTGTTGCCAGTGAGCTGAAACATCGAGGCAATGAGCAGTTCTCTTTTATGTGCCTTAGAATTGCAGCAAGGTAAAAGACACACCCACTATAGTTTGTCTCCTTGCAAGCCTTGCGTGGCCACATGGTTTGCATTCTCGTTGGAGAAAATGGTGTGCGTAGAATTTAGGGCAAGTCTCCCCACCTTCCAGCCTGACCCCATCAGCCTTACCCACTCAATGTTACTGTTACCCTTCCCTTTGTTACCGTTGAACCTCCCCTCATTACCATGCAATGTCAATCAATTTATTCATGTCATCCCTTCCCCACTTTTCCTACTCCCGTCACCAATGACATGCTGACTCTAATCCTTGGTCCTCCTCAAATCAACCTTATTATTATTGCTGGGGTGACCAGTTCCCCTCCCTGTTTTGTTGCAGAATACCCAACCATAAATCATGACCTTCCCCCCACCCCACCAGAATTCATTTGCCTCCATTGCCTGGAACCATTTCCTCTGCCAGCCAGTACCCTGAATTTGCCCCACAGGTCCTCGACACTGACAGCGCTCATCTCTCCCTTTAGGCCATTCCTGACTATTTGCTGACTGTAATCCTCAAATCAACCCATCATCTCCACAGCCGCCCACATCCAGCTTCAGCAGCAAATACAACCGTTACATGCCCTGGATGCTCCACCACTCCTTCCCCAGCTCCTACATGCACCCAATCACCCTACCTTTTCCTCCGACTATGCTCCCCTTCTCCTCCATGTACAGCACCGCATCCCACCACTCCTCCCCATCAATGCCATCGCCGCCATCCCGAGAAGAATCACCCTTGCTGATGCCGAGCCCGCAGCCAAACATCCATTCCAATGCTGGCCTGGAGGCAAACATCCATTCCAATGCTGGTATTTGTTTTGCCAATGACTTTAACAGAGAACACAGACCTGAGACTCAACTGCACAAAGCCAACTGTTGCATGCCACTTTGAACCGGGTGGCACCGGAATAGCACTCACCGTTCATTTAATCTAGCAGGTAGGACTTAATTGTAACTACTTCTTCTTTGGCCTCCTTGTCTCGGGAGACAATGGGTAAGCGCCTGGAAGTGGTCAGTGGTTTGTGAAGCAGCGCCTGGAGTGGCTATAAAGGCCAATAATAGAGTGACAGACTCTTCCACAGGTGCTGCAGAAAAAATTGGTTGTCGGGGCTGTTACACAGTTGGCTCTCCCCTTGCGCTTCTGTCTTTTTTCCTGCCAACTGCTAAGTCTCTTCGACTTGCCACACTTTAGCCTCGCCTTTATGGCTGCCCGCAAGCTCTGGCGATCGCTGGCAACTGACTCCCACGACTTGTGATCAATGTTACAGGACTTCAGGTCGCGTTTGCAGACGTCTTTAAAGCGGAGACATGGACGGCCGGTAGGTCTGATACCAGTGGCGAGCTCGCTGTACAACGTGTCCTTGGGGATCCTGCCATCTTCCATGCGGCTCACATGGCCAACCCATCTCAAGCGCCACTGACTCAGTAGTGTGTATAAGCTGGGGATGTTGGCCGCCTCGAGGACTACTGTGTTGGAGATGCGGTCCTGCCACCTGATGCCAAGGATTCTCCGGAGGCAGCAAAGATGGAATGAATTGAGACGTCGCTCTTGGTTGACATACTTTGTCCAGGCCTCGCTGCCGTAGAGCAAGGTACTGAGGACACAGGCTTGATACACTCGGACTTTTGTGTTCCGTGTCAGTGCACCATTTTCCCACACTCTTTTGGCCAGTCTGGACATAGCAGTGGAAGCCTTTCCCATGCGCTTGTTGATTTCTGCATCAAGAGACAGGTTACTGGTGATATTTGAGCCTAGGTAGGTGAACTCTTGAACCACTTCCAGAGCGTGGTCGCCGATATTGATGGATGGAACATTTCTGACGTCCTGTCCCATGATGTTCGTTTTCTTGAGGCTGATGGTTAGGCCAAATTCGTTGCAGACAGCCGCAAACCTGTCGATGAGACTCTGCAGACACTCTTCAGTGTGAGATGTTAATGCAGCATCGTCAGCAAAGAGGAGTTCCATGAGGACTTTCCATACTTTGGTCTTCGCTCTTAGGCGGGCAAGGTTGAACAACCTGCCACCTGATCTTGTGTGGAGGAAAATTCCTTCTTCTGAAGACTTGAAAGCGTGAGAGAGCAGCAGGGAGAAGAAAATCCCAAACAGTGTAGGTGCGAGAACACAGCCCTGTTTCACGTTGTTCAGGGCTGTGTTCTCGCACCTACACTGTAATTGTAACTAAGTGTAGGGTAATCAGTATACATGGCAAATAAATTAATGCAAAGTTTCAATCTGCCACCGCGCGGGAGGAACCCCGGAACGCTGCAAACATGCCGTCGACTTAATTGCTCTGAAATATCCCGCCATTGGGAATCTGAAAAGAAACACCTCCCACTTAATTGAATCACCCCACATGCCACCAAATCTGCTCTTGCAGAGCCCAGAAAATTCCATCCCGTGGCTTTTGATTTAACTATCAGTCTTTGGTGTCGAACATGAAAATCTTCATGAAAATCCAAATAAATTAATTCTGTTCTGATGAAGGGTCACTGACCTGAAACGTTAACTTTGCTTCTCTCTCCACAGATGCTGCCGGACCTGCTGAGTATTTTCAGCATTTCTTGTTTTTATTTCAGATTTCCAGCATCTGCTATATTTTGTTTTTAGCCAAATAAATTATGCCTTATGGAGCTCCCAAATCTACAATATCTTCTTAGAAGTCCAAGATATTCACGATGTTTACATAGGAACACAGTCTTAGTTATCTAACAATTCCCAAGGTCCATCTAGCTTCCCATATTGGTCATCATAATGATAATCAATCTCTTATCAATTCGTCTGCAACAGATTCAAACATGAGGGAAGGAAACTGAGTTGTGGAAAGCTATGGGAACTATGAGCCTAAAGCCACTTACTCCTTCAATCATGCTACATTTACCATATGCTAGATTTTAAATTACTCTTATAATGTTTTCCAATCTAGATAATCTAATTTGCATTTGAATGACTCAACACAACTAACTGCCACCGTCTTCCGCAGGATACCGTTTCATAGATTTACCACTCTCACTCACTCACAAACAGTGCCTCCACAGATGAGTTTTGAATTTATCCTCCCATTACAAGCACAGTCCCTATCTTCTAGTTCTACTGTTCTGGATAAGATGAAAAAAAAAGCAACCGCCTCTCAACTTCATTTCCTCCCCCCACCCCCAACGTGAACATGCCCAATTTTATTTGTCAGACTTCTGCATTAATGCAAGCTCCATTATTTTTTACCTTTCCCCATTTACATTTGTAACATTTTTACTTTGTTTTTCTCCTACTTTGGTATTAGACTTGAGCTTAGATTTATGTTTTCCTTGTGCACTTGAAGATTTGCTCCAAGTTGGTACACGTGCTCTTTTACATCTACCACAATGACTCCCAGAATCCACCTCTTCTGATTCCTTCACAACAATGGAAAGGAAAATGTGCGGTGGTAAAAACTGGGCGGCTGATCCAATACTTTCCTTCCTCGATAAATTTGAAAGTTAACTCCCATCTCTTAAATATGTTGATAGGGTAGCCCAAAGTGATCAGCTAATATGGATGTATCTGTAAAAACCATCGAACCCCAGTGAAGCAAACTTAACCTTTCTGCCATCAGATGAGGGAGGCGAGATTACAATCACAGTCTCTGCAACTTTGCTCGTATACTATACATATTTTCAGACGAATGACTAGATCTGGTATATGGAACAGACTCACCTACAATGATCAGATAACAAAGCACTAACAGGTACCTAGGATGTTTATGATCATAATGATTACAGTAATTAAACCAGACTGTAATATATTTGGTCTTAGTTTCACATGCAAGTTCTCAAGGTATTGTAAACAATGATTACAATGTATACAAATTAAACGTATACATATTATTATAGTCACATATTTAGTAAAGAGGCTAACACACACACAACTACATAGAACAAAAATGTGCATTCAGGTGCTATTTTCAAGGGACTTTACAGTGGGCAGCATGTTGGACAAGGAAAATGGTTAGTGTACATCAGAGTTAAACAGTTCTATGGAAGACTTATAACACCACCTGGAATATACAGTGAACAGAACAACCCTGCTTTTGACTATTCAGGTTACCAGCTGGCGATTCTTGGTCTTTCATTGAAGTCTGTGCAAAATAAACAGCCAAACTGCAGTTTGCCAGCAAAAACAGCAACACAAATTCAAGGCCTTCCGGAAACTTGATGCTAGGATCTGACAGATCCAAGTGGAGAAAAGGAATAATGGAAAATGTCTCTGGGCAAAAGCCTGGAACATTAGTATTTCTTTACATAAAGAACTATTACGGACAAAAATCAAGTCAGATAGGCACCTGACCTGGCTGGGATAAATATATGTGGGAAGGGAAAGTCATACAATAGAATGATGCAGAAAGGGCATTGCCCCAAGTAAACTGTCCCTGGTGAGACTTTTATTTAGAGGTAGTATGCCCAACAATTTATTGTATATACACTAATATTCCCTGTGGGGGAAAAATTATAAATCATGCAATTCCTATTACCCATTTTCATAATTGATGGACATTTCATATTTTGGTTACTGATATTAATAAAATTTGAAAATTTCAAAACGTAAACATTCCAAACCTGTGCCACAATACACCAGCACTTAAATCATCACCAGCTGCTCAGGAACTAAAATCTCAAACAGAACACTATTAAAACTTCTTTATTCAGTTAACAGCCTAATTCTTTATCAAATGAAAATGAATCTGATGTTGTTACATGTGTGTTGTATATATGTATAAAATATAATTGTCATATTTACCTTAACAAAGTCTTTGATAAATTGAGCTGCCTTCACACCAGTTTCTACATTGAAACTGATGTCTACTTTGACTTCTGTCTCCTGGTCAGTCAGCTTTATAATTGGTACCTATAAAGTTGAGAAATTTTTGAATCAAGTATCACATTGAAGTAAATAGTTCTAAAAAGATTAGACATTCTTCCGATTAACCTACTGTAGCTTTGTCAAGTACTTTAATAGAATGTGGCTCAGCAATATTCTGTCTTCGTAGTGCTTGCTCTAATAGCTGTAAAGGTGGATTCTTCCATTTCCCAAAAACTACCAAGTCTATGTCACTGTAAAGCAAAAGACAGTAAGAAAAAATTACCACAATGCCCATTAATTGCAGGTCAAAAAAGTGTTAATTTTTGTCAAGACCATCCAGCTGGAAACCATAGGCTCAAATGAATAGTTCTTTTCCTGATCAATAATGGCTAAAAATAAATTGGTTACAAATGCCTTCTTAATCTATTATCCATTTTTATTAAAACCATTGAACTTAAAACTGTGAACAAGTTAGTTCTTGCCTTCTCCTCTATTTCCCCCTCCCATTATCAAATGGGTCTTTTGATAGATTAGATCAAAACAAGAGCCAGGAAGAGGTAGTTTTAAATAACAGTTTGAAGTCTGAAGAACTCATGGGAACAGCACAGGATTTCTTATTTAAAGCCAGATCCAAATCCCACGCTGGAACAACCGGAAGAGCAAAAGGGTGCTGGCTTCCAGATACCTCTTCAGATTATCAGCATGGAGTGCTCCCTAACTTTACATTTCGCAGTCTGATAAGCTGCGATAGCAGTAATGGAAACTCTCAGGACACTCGGCTAGGCATTCAACTCGCAGCACCTGAAATACGTGAGGAGGGCTAATACATGATACAGCAAGAGATTGGAATGGTGGTTCCAACTTTAGGTGAATCAAGTGGTTTCATTTGGCACTGCACATTTTCAACATGGATGCTTTCCTGGAATCCAGCCTGCCAGTCAACCAACTGCTGGAAGCTTCCAGCCTGGGGCTCTCAAAAACCATGCTATCAAGCAGAAGTGTTGCAATCTCTAATGCCTGATCTGCCCATTTGACTCAATCTGTAATTTTCACTATATAGGATTGTTTCAAGCTCATCAGTGATCAGAGCCAGCACAGAATGATGAGAGCTCTCCTTCTGAATTTGACAAAGGATTTGCAGGGGAAATTGAAAGGGGACATGTATGATTCTCCCTTATTAAAAAGGATTAAATAGTCCAATTCAGTGGCTCTGCTCTAGACAAAAAGCAACTTATTCTAGAAAATACCCAATGAGTCCACATTTGGAAAATGGCCTGAGCAAGCTCCTGGTAGAACATCTACCTGAACCATATTATGGCATCCATCCCACTCGGCATGCTTGCTATGAGGTCCAATCCCTCTAGATCAGTGCCTGATGTGCACACCTGTCCACCCAAGATCAGGGATCAAACTTCTTAATTCTTCTCCCCTCCAGTTTATGTGATGGACCATTATTAGTCTATACTTTGAGAACTATTATCTGCACCTAGTTCTCAAAGTAGTTGAGAACCAAAACAATGAACTGTGCAATGACTTCCAGAGAGTTTGTGACACTGGATTCAGCCTCCATCTCCTATTGGGATGCCAGCTTGGAGATGGTAGTTCAGATCATGCACCACTCCTCCCCTCCCCCCAACCCCACTCAAGTAAACATATAACCTGCAGCCACGCCCAGAGGGTAGGCATGATTTATCCTGCCTTTGCTAGTTACTCAGGATAATGAAAAAGTGCCACAGACCACTGCAAAGAGGATCAACTGCAGGAATTGTATAATTCGCCATGCATGGAGCACAACATAGATGGCTGCCATCAATAACTCCAAAATATGTATGTAATGCTGTGCTGGGAACCCACATTCAAAATCAAACACCATGTCTCATGGCCTTGCACAGTGTGCTGGCATCATATTTGTTCGTATCTGGAAGTGGCTATTATGACAAACACCTTCAAGATGCAGCTGAGATTTCTCTGCTCCTATGAACCACCTGCTTCCTTCCAGAATGTTTTTCTCTCTAATTGAAGCCTTGTGGGGACAGGAGATCTCATCTTAAGAGCAACATGAGCATTCCCGAGCCTTGGTGATTGTACTAAGCATGGTATGAATACTTTTGCATTGCTTGTCACAGCTTTTAAAAAAAGAGTAGGTACAACCTACTTCCAAATATGGTCTTGCCTGAGAACATGATTGCAATCATTCTACACTACAGCTCATGAGGCAACCCAGAATTCTAGGCCAGTAAATCAGCAGACTATTCCTTGGGTGCCCTTCTCAAGAGCATCCTTGACTGACTGGCCACGACAATTACTGCTGTCCAGTATGCATGTATTGCATCCGTTACATATAAGCAGCTTAAGCTTAAGGCACTTAGTAAAGGTGTCTTGGCATCAGGTGGCAGGACCGTATCTTCAACACAGAAGTCCTCGAGGCGGCCAACATCCTCAGCTTACACACACTACTGAGTCAGCGGCGCTTGAGATGGCTTGGCCATGTGAGCCGCATGGAAGATGGCAGGTTCCCCAAAGACACATTGTACAGCGAGCTCGCCACTGGTATCAGACCCACCGGCCGTCCATGTCTCCGCTTTAAAGACGTCTGCAAACGCGACATGAAGTCCTGTGACATTGATCACAAGTCGTGGGAGTCAGTTGCCAGCGATCGCCAGAACTGGCGGGCAACCATAAAGGCGGGGCTAAAGTGTGGCGAGTTGGAGAGACTTAGCAGTTGGCAGGAAAAAAGACAGAAGCGCAAGGGGAGTGCCAACTGTGCAACAGCCCCGAGAAACAAATTTTTCTGCAGCACCTGTGGAAGAGCCTGTCACTCTAGAATTGGCCTTTATAGCCACTCCAGGCGCTGCTCCACACACCACTGACCACCTCCAGGCGCTTACCCAATGTCTCTCGAGATAAGGAGGCCAAAGAAAGGTGTCCATCAAAAGAACAGCATGTACTTGGTACTTGCAAAATCCTAGCAGCAGGGAACCCCTAATGTCTACATCAGGCCCTAGGATACACTTCAGTATTGTAGATCAGGTAACTATCTTGCAAGTTTTCTTGCATGATGAATGTGTTCAATGATGTTATTTAACAGCATGATGCACGGCAAGATTAAAAGAGCTTTATTCACACAATTATTTAAGACTTCATCTCATCTAAAAGGAAAGCCTACCCAGCCCAGAACTCTCAAAAAGCCAGAAATTACAATGAGAACAAATGTTGCAAATTAGCACTACTTTACAGTATACAAGAAAAATATCTAAAATTAAAAACACATCTTGCACATGTTGACAACAGTCAATATTATAGCCAACAAGTGATGAGGAACTCAAGGGTGTTGTCCAAGAGGCCTTACACAATGGAATGAATGACAACTAACTAAATGACTGCATTGTACAATTAACTTTGACATTGCTGCTGCTGTGAGCAAATCGATTTCCCACCTTAAAGTTTTATCACTTTTGTGATATAGCTCCCAACATCTTTGCAACCATATGGGAAAGTGCATGATCTTTTGCCAGGCCACTACCAATGTCCTTTGAAAGCAGCCACAGACACCTAGGCATAATTCCTCATTCTGCAAATTCAGATTGGAAACCAAGCAGAACTGAAATCTGATGTGCATATGCTCCTCAGTTTCGCCAAGCTACATAGAGAACCTAATCTTGTTGAACAAATTAAGCTTTTAGTTCATTTCTTTCTAACCTATCTTCCTCTCTAAGCAAAAAAAAACTAATCAAAAACAGGATTCAACAAATTGGTAAAATACACACTCCATACAGCCTTTCAATTCTTTAACATAAATATAAAGACCAAGAATACTCAAACAGCCTGAACTACACTTATTTGATCAGACAGATGAAATTCCTTTACCTTCCTTGCATGAATATAGAAGTGCCCTTCACTAAGAAATTTGTCTCAATGTACTTTATAAATAAAATAGTGAAAATGGTACCAGAATTTAAAGCATACCAAGTGAAAAACTGAGTCCCCATAATTGCTTACAATTATTTTACACAACCTATGAACAAGCTTATACAACTAGTTTATTTGTCAGCTGCGGCTCAGTGGCAGCATTGTCACCCAACTCAGAAGGTTGTCAGTTCAAGTTTCAATCCAGAGATTGGAGCACATAATTTAGACTGATAGTGCAGCATTGCATTCAAGTGTCAGAAGTGCCGTCTTTCATATGAAAGGTTAAATTCAAGCCCGGTCTGCCTTCTCGTGTGTTTTTTTTTTAAGAAAAAGGCACATGGCCCTATTCAAAGAACAGCAGTGGGGATCTCCCTGGTGACCTGGCCAATATTTAATCCTTACCCAACATTATTAAAAAGCAAGATTATCTGGCCATTATTTCATTGCTGTGTGGCATTGCTGTGCACAGATTGGACGCAACATTTCCTGTATTACAACAGTGAGTACACTTCAAAAGTAAAAGAACTTCATCAGTTTTAAAGTGCTGTAGGACTGAGATTGTGAAAGTTGAAGATGTTTTATAAATGTAAGTTTTTTCTTCTTTCCTAGGTGTTGGTACTAAATTTACCACACTGAAACACAGCTTAAAAAAAACCTCAAATTCTTAACCAGTACATTTAACTTAGCAGTATTTGTTTGAGATTACTAGTATGCTAATACTGGTAAATCATTTTCACCTACCTGGTTGGGAGATACAGTCCTGTACTGAAACTTCCAAAAATCTGAACCTGTGGCCAAAACATACATGCATTATTCAGTACAAAAGATCGCATTTAATTATTTAGGCTACACAGCTACAAATTTCAGTTGGTCATTTTGCTATATGTCATTTACTGAGTGTGCAATATCTAATCACTGTGAATTCATGGATCAGAAAAGAGACTTCTTTTATTTATTTTTTTTATTTAGAGATACAGCACTGAAACAGGCCCTTTGGCTCACCGAGTCTGTGCCGACCAACAACCACCTATTTATACTAATCCTACATTAATCCCATATTCTCTACCACATCCCCACCATTCTCCTACCACCTACCTACACTAGGGGCAATTTACAATGGCCAATTTATCTATCAACCTGCAAGTCTTTTGGAGGTGGGAGGAAACCGGAGCACCCGGCGGAAACCTACGCAGACACAGGGAGAACTTGCAAACTCCGCACAGGCAGTACCCAGAACTGAACCCGGGTCGCTGGAGCTGTGAGGCTGCTGTGCTAACCACTGCGCCACAGTGCCACACTGTTGAGGAAAACTAAAAAATTTTCAATGGGAATGTTACAGCTACCAAAAATATAAATGGATTAAAATTTCAAGTTGGAACGCGATTTTATATTGATTAGAAACAAATGCATTTATTTTTAAGCTTTTTGGTGCATTATAGCTCAGTGAATAAATGTATCTTGCAGTGTAGCATCAAGTCCTGATCAGTACTACAATTAACCCATTTCACTGAAGGCACCATCATTGACTTTCATATGCCTGGTCAAGCAAGGGGGAAATTTGTGTGAATACACACAGCAGGAAGGGTTTCCATCCTCCTGATGCGTGCCGATTTAAGGTGAAGAAAAGTTTGAGTCTGACACCGTCTAGAAAAAACCAAGCTACAAGCTGCTATCATCCATGAAACCATGACATTCTATGAGAAGCTACCTTCAGAAAAGGTGAAAAGAACTACAAACTGTTTGGTTTAACAATTTGGCAATGTAAGAGTAGGAAAATGCAGAAAATTACACAAATCTAGTTTTGAATTTAATAACCAAAATGTCAACTTTGCTTTTCATGTTTTGACATCCTTAACTCTTTTTTTTTTAAAAATCAAATTCCTGGAATTTTAACTGGCTGTCTCAAAATACTACTGGTAAGTTCTCAGTTTTAAGATTCAGCATTCTTATTAGGAAACTTTTCTACCAATGATCATAGAACAACATCTCAGCAGAGTCTCACCATTTTGTCACATGGATCATTCAGTGTAGTCACACTCATTGGTTATAAATCAAAAGGAAAAACAATGCCAAATATTTTGTATTGATATTATGACTGCAGTCAAATGTTTGTGGAATATTTTAATTACAGAATCTGGAAAAGCTATTCAACTCCTTGACCTAATTTACTTCAGCTTCTTTGAATATTTATATACACACATATATTTAGAAATACATACAAAAGAACACAGAAAATGCTTTGTAGATGATGGTACAGAACTAAGAACATAAGAAATAGGAGCAGGAGTAGGCCATACAGCCCCTCAAGCCTCAATAAGATCATGGCTGATCTGTCCCAGTCCTCAACTTCTCTTTCGGGCCTGCTCTGCCTAACCCTCGACTCCGAGATTTCAAAAATCTATCTACCTCCTTCTTAAATACATTTAGTGACCTAGCCTCCACAACGCTCTGAGGCAGAGAATTCCAGAGATTCACCACCCTCTGAGAGAAGAAATTCCTTTGCATCTGAGTTTTAAATGTATGCCTCCTTATTCTGTAATTATGTCCCCTCGTTCGAGATTTCCCCCACTAGTGGAAACATATTCTCAGCATCTATCCCGCTTAAAATCTTATATGTTTCTATAAGATCACCTCTCATTCTTCTAAACTCCAGTGAATAAAAGCCTAACCTGTTTAGCCGTTCTTGGTAAGACAGCCCCTTCATCCCAGGAACCAGCCTAGTGAACCTTTTCAGAATTACCTCCAATGCTAGTATATCCTTCTTTAAATACAGGGACCAAAACTATATGCAGTATTCCAGGTGTGGCCTCACCAACACCCTGTACACTTGTAACAGGACTTCCCTATTTTTAAACTCTAACCTCCTAGCAATAAAGGCCAAAATTCCATTCGCCTTCCTAATTACTTGCTACACCTGCATGCTAACCTTTTGTGTTTCATGCACAAGAACACCCAGATCCCTCTGTACTACAGTATTTTGTAGTCTTTCTCCATCTAAATAATAATCTGCCTTTTTATTCTTCCTACCCAAGTGGATTACCTCACACTTTCCCACATTGGACACCATCTGCCAAATTTTTGCCCACTCACTTAACCTATCTATATCCCTTTGCAGATTCTTTGTGTCCTCATCACAACATGCCTTCCCACCTATTTTTGTGTCGTTAGCAGATTCGGATACACTGCACTCTGTCCCTTCCTCGAAGTCATTAATGTAGATAGTAAATAGCTGAGGCCCTAGGACCGATCCTTGTGGCACCCCACTAGTTACGGCTTTCCAACCTGAAAAAGACCCATTGATCCCGACTCTCTGCCTTCTGTGCGTTAGCCAATCCTCAATCCATGCCAACACATTACCCCCAATAGCCTGAGCTCCTGTTTTGTGCAATAACCTTCTATGTGGCACCTTATCAAACGCCTTCTGAAAATCCAAATACACAACATCTACTGGTTCCCCTTTATCCACTCTGCTTGTTATACCCTCAAAGAACTCTAACAAATTTGTCAAACATGATTTCCCTTTCATGAAACCATGTTGACTCTGTTTGATTGCATTATGTTTTTCTAAATGTCCTGCTATTTCTTCCTTAATAATGGACTCAAGCATTTTCCCAATGACTGATGTTAAGCTAACTGGTCTATATTTTCCTATAGAAGATAAATTGCAAGCATTAAAATCTAGATTACTCTTTGGCAAGTAAAGTGCTAGTTTTAAACAACTAGTTTTGCAAATTTAGGATCTCTCCTGTCTGTGCAAATAAAAGTTAAGGACAAAATAAATTCAGTAGAAAATCAGTTTCATGTTGTAATACGCACATCAGCTGCTGGCCAAAGCTCCTTGATAACAGATTCTATTCGTTTCACAACTTCTTTACGCATGGTTTCCTCTTCAGGGCGCGGTGACACGAACTTGTAAAAGTCCATGATTTCTTCATGGAGACTAATAAAGTGAAAAAAGAAATTTATATATTAGAGCTCTGCAACAAAATTTAATTCTCAAGGTGTTCATTTTTGAGCCTTTCAAACTTTAAAGAGTTTGATTACATACCAATAGTTTGCTCTACACATTAAGTTTTAAGTAATACTTTCAATATGTATTCCTTACAGATTGAGTCATATGTTTTACATTAGCCAGAACGACATGTTCCAGCAGTTTACAAACCAAGCTGGAAGAAAACCGTTTGTATAATATTTAAAATCATACATCTGCACACATTCTCCATCTGCACCACTTAACCTTGAAATAACTTTCATCAAACCTGTTCCTCAATTTTAAAATTCTACCTTTGCTTATGTTAATTGGCCACATTGAATTACACCCCCTTACCAACAGTAGCATTGCAGCACTTAGTTTAGCATCTCCCAGCTCCGCAGTCTGTACTGCTAAGGATCTTGTACACTATTGATGGGTTTGACAAACAAAATATAGAAGTATATTTTGACTCTGTACTTTTTTGTTTACATTTGAACAGACTCCATAACTCTCGCCATTTTACCTATCCAGCTATTCCAATATTATCCCCGACTCTCAGTATTCTACTTATTTAGCTGTCTAAGCCCTAGTTCTTATACGTTACTACCTGACTGTGGATCTTTCTTTTAGTTCTTCCTCTGGTTCAAGTAGGCTCCCTCCCTCTGGGTGACTGCTGACTTGTGTCAATATTTCTAGGTCTCCCCTTTCTGAGAAATCACCTAATCCATGGCACGAAGGAATGCAGTAGGGCAGGGAAAAACTCATTGTGGGAGTGAAGATGATCTGTTACTGTCTCCAGAAAATTGTGGGAAAGCGGGGATTGATAATCCTGTTATTGCATCTGATCCAGAAGTTGATGATGTAAGGAGGCATAGAAAAGATAAGCCAGCAAAACCAAAGTCACAAAAACCAAACAAAAAGGGACAGAAACCTACATTACCGTCAAGAAGAAACTGGGACAGCAATTACTTTGGGTGCCTCGTGAAGATGTGGTTACTCCTGATCGCCTGGTACCATATTTTATTGAAAGATGTGTGGAGTATATCGAATCTACAGGTTTGAACACTGACTGCCACTTTAAAATTATGGGCCTAGTTAAAACAGTGTGTGATCATGCTTGGTGTTTCTGCGGTGCAAAGACTTCAAACGTTAAATCGATGAATGCAGTGGGCAGGTGCATAATTATGAAGTTAGGATGGACCCAAGATCAGCCAGTAGAATCATTATCTGGAAACTCTCAGGGTTAACAGACAAGTCGAATTCCTTTCCCTATATGGCAAATCATAAGAGTGCATAGAGCTTACAGTGCAACATTTTTATTAATGTTTACGGATCAAGTCTGTCATGCAGTCAAGTCAGAATTTTGTAGTCATTTACCCTCCATCCCTATTCTCTCTCCCCACAGCTCCCTTCCAATCGGTTACCCCTGCCCACACCTCCTCCTTGGTCTGAGCATTCCTTCCCCTTTTAGTACTCCACCACTCTGCTCCAATTGGATTCAGTGTACTGCTGTCACTAGTTACAACAGTGCAGCAGCTTCCTCCAGGCTCCAACTATGCTGCAGAATCCTTGGATTCTTTCTCTGCCAAGACCAAAGCTCAACGAACCTCTTACTATGCTCCATTAGCCCCCATTTCCCAGTCCAACCTTGCTCTCCACACATATTAGGTGAAGTACAATGAGGACATTGTGAGAGCATCAAAAATAGATAAAGCACATAAAAAGTAAGTTATGTCAATAATCATTTGCTCGCAATCAGCACTCTATTTTCTTGGTTAGTACAGTCTGCAATATTTAAAATCTGTGGTCTAATTGTTGCCACTTAGTTCTTTAGTTAGCATCAACTATTAAGAGCAGAAAGTGCTCATCGTTAATATCTCTATAGAAAGAAAAACAAATCGGAAACAAGAAAGGGTTGCGGGATTACTTAATTGCCGGTACAGATTCTTTGAAACTTAATCCTCCTCATAAAATATAAATAGCTGTTTTTCAAGGAAACCGTACCAAGGCAGACAGTATCTCAGCAATACACTTGAACTAGAGAGCATCTGGAATTGGGGCAAAATTAGGTGAGGGGGGGGGGGGGGGGTTGGGTGTGTGTGTGTGGGGTGTGCGCGTGTGTGTGGGGTGTGCGCGTGTGTGTGGGGTGTGCGCGTGTGTGTGGGGTGTGCGCGTGTGTGTGGGGTGTGCGCGTGCGTGTGGGGCGTGTGTGTGGGGCGTGGGGTGCGGGCGTGCGCGTGGGGGGGGCGTGTGTGCGCGTGGGGGGGGGCGTGTGTGCGCGTGGGGGGGGGCGTGTGTGCGCGTGGGGGGGGCGTGTGTGCGCGTGGGGGGGGCGTGTGTGCGCGTGGGGGGGGGCGTGTGTGCGCGTGGGGGGGCGTGTGCGCGCACGTGGGGGGGGCGTGTGCGCGCACGTGGGGGGGGCGTGTGCGCGCGCGGGGGGGGGGCGTGTGCGCGCGCGGGGGGGGGGGGCGTGTGCGCGCGTGGGGGGGGCGTGTGTGTGTGGGGGGGGGGCGTGTGCGCGCGCGGGCCGGGAGGGGCGGCGTGTGTACGCACGTGCGCGGGGCGAGGTGTGCGCAGGGGGGGGGGGGGGGGGGGGCGTGTGCGTGTGCGTGTGCGTGCGCGCTGGCGTGTGTGTTGGTGTTGGTGTGTGTTGCTGTGGTAGTCAGGTACTTCCCAGATCTTGAACATTTCTTGAAATGTACTACTTCTATCGGTGTGCAGAGGTCACGTGACTCAGGTGGGTTGTTCAACGTATGCATCTTTTCCTTGAAAGGTAGTAATTTCCACTTGAATGGGGAGGTTGAACTTCTTTCAAAAAAAATTCTACCAATGTTAAGCACCTCTGCCTAGGGCACCCATTTTGAATTACTGCAAGAATTTTTCCATCTAGCCAACATTGTTTGAAAGAGCATGTGCCTGGCTCCAAGCTACAGCTGGAACTTCTAGGCAGACTGCTTACCTACATAATTTTGATAAGTGACAACTTCTGCTAAGCACATTCAATAATAAAATGCAGTTAGAGTGTTCCCTGTAAATTCCTTACCCAATGCGTCCAATTGTTTTAACTCTTTTTCAAGAGAGCGGTGACAGAAGGCATTGAGAACAGGCCTTGTGCATGCCCACTGCTAGGAAGAACCTGTGAGTGAAGCAAATGTTTGGCAGTGGAACTAACTGGCAGCCATAGGAGGTCAAGTCAGTATCTATTGCCTAAGCTTGCATACATGTCTAATCAGGTGGTTGAGGCACCAAAGTGTAGCTGCCTGCAGAATTATATCCACAATGGTTTCTCACCTGCAAGAGTGGAGAGGCATGGTAAGCAGAAATGACCAGCATATGGTAATATAGAAGTCCAGTGAACAAAATGTTGAAAATACTTAACTGAAGCTAAAAAGCCATAGACAAACAAAACTGCGAAAGAATGAATCAATATTGTGAAAGCAACATAATTGAGCTGCGGACTATTGTGGGCTGAAGACAAGTTTCTGCCAACGGAAGATGTAGCTAATTTGGGCATTACGCAAGGGAAGAGGAAAGGTCATGATACAATGGGACATCAAAGTGCTTGAGGTACATTTTACCTTTCAGATAAGGTTTGTTGGCTTAGGGACCGCTCCAACGCTTCCATAGTTACATCGGTCACGGAAAAATATATAGTGCTCTGAGAATTAGCCTGAAGTGTCAATACCAGAGTCTAAATTTACAAAAAGTAATAGTTTTACATACAGCGACCACACACGTCAAACAAGTGCAAAGATGAAAAATATAACGAGTTGGGACTCCACATTGTTTTAAATTGAAGCAAAGATTCGGAGCATCACATCAATAGGAGTTTCTCCTAGTATCCTCGGCATTTAAATTTTGCCAAAAATAATTGTAAATTATTACAACTATTTTTCCTAGCCTATGTATACTACAACACCTCTTGACAGAATTAAGCCAGTCTCATACAACTACAGATTTGACATGCTATTTATGCTGTACAGGAGACCCTAGTCAATTGGCTATCTTCAAAATAACACACGAACGAGGGAACCATTGATATGTTAAGTACACAATGCAGAATATGCATGCCTGGGGAATAAATGGACTGTGTTCTGCACAACTGCTGCCCTATTGCCTTGAGATTGATATCCAAGGTTTAAAGTTGTGCTCCTGGTGTACATTTCTTTTACAGCTAGTTATCAATGTCTGGTGTAATACTGTACCCTCCAAGTTGGTGCTTTGCTTTTTAGCTTCCATGAAAAATTCAGAGAGTACGGAGAAGTGGACGAGAAGATTGTAGTGATGCAGTGAAGCAAGTCTGTAGTAAGTGCACGAAAGCAAAGGTTCTATAACTTCCCATCATGCTCTCCCCTGCTCTAGCCCTGAAGTCGCATTTTTCTCGAGTTTCGCTCCTATCCCTCCTCATGCCCTCTCTCAGCTCATCTTATTCGAGACCCACCTCCTCCGTTCTCTCTCTTCAGGTGTTGTCCCCCCCTCCTTTAAATCTGTTGTCCTCACCCGCTCAAAATAAACAACTCTTGTCCTATGTGACTGTGACAAAACTAACCTCTCTCTCCTTCTCCGCCTGTGTGCAGCCTTTGACAAGATTGACCACACCATACTCCAACGCCTCTCCACTGTCATCTAGCTGGATGGGACTGCTCTCACCTGGTTCCATTCTTATCTCCTAATTGTAGTCAGAGAATCACCTGTAATGGTTTCTCTTCCTGCTCCCGCACCCTTACCTTTGGTGTCTCCCAAGGATATATCCTCAACCCCCTCCTATTTCTCATCTAAATGCTGTCCCTCGGCGACAGCGTCCGAAACTACAGCACTAGTTTGCACACTTATGCTGATGCTCACTTCTCTCGACTCCTGCACTGTTGCTAAATAATCAGACTGCTTACACAACATCCAGTACTGGATGAGCAGTAATTTCCTCCAATTAAATAATCGGGAAGACTGAAGCCATTGTTTTTGATACTCACTACAAAACTCTGTTCCCTAGCTTTTTTTCCTCATTTGTTCATGGAATATGAGCATCATTGCCAAGGCCAGCATTTATTGCCCATCCTTAATTGCCCTGGAGAGGGTGGTGATGAGCGGCCTTCTTCAACCGCTGCAGTCCTTGGAATGTAGGACAACCAACAGCGCTGTTCGGAAGGAAGTTCCAGGATCTTGACTCAGCGACAGAACGATGATATAGTCTCAAGTCAGGATGGTGCGTGGCTTGAAGGGGAACGCAGGTGGTGGCGTTCCCAGTCATCTCCTGCCCTTGTCCTTCTAGGTGGTAGAGGTCACGTGTTTGGAAGGTACTGTTGAAGGAGCCTTGGTGAGTTGTTTCAGTCCATCTTGTCGATGGCACACGCTGCTGCCACTGTGCGTCAGTGGTGGAGGGAGTGAATGTTGAAGGTAGTTGTTCAATCAAGCAGGCTGCTTTGTCCTGGATGGTGTAGAGTTGAGTGCTGTTGGAGTTGCACCCAAAAGGTCAAGTGGAGAGTATTCCATAACACTCCCGACTTGTGCCTTGTAGATGATGTAGAGGCACTGAGGAGGCAGGAAGTGAGTTACTCACTGCAGAATTCCCAGCCTCTGATATGCTTTTGCAGCCACAGTATTTATGTTGTTGGTCCAGTTCAGTTTCAGGTCAATGGTAACCCCCAGTATGTTGATAGTGGGCGATTCAGCAATGGTAATGCCATTGAACATCAGGGGGAGATGGTTAGATTCTCTCTTGTTGGAGATGGTCATTGCCTGACACTTGCGTGGAGCTAATGTTACTTGTCACTTACAAGCCCAAGTTTGGATGCTATCCAGGTCATCTGGATGCGGGTTGCTTCAGTATCTGAGTCGTCGTGAATGGTGAACATTGTGTAATCAGCAACGAACATCCCCACTTCTGACCTTATGACTGCAGGAAGGTCATTGATGAAGCAGCTGAAGATGGTTGGGCATTGGACACTACCCTGATTAATTCCTGCCGTGATGTCCTGGGCCTGAGATGATTGACCTCCAACAACCACAACCATCTTCCTTGGTGCTTGGTATGACAACCAGTGGAGAGTTTTCCCTGATTCTCATTGACTCCAGTTGCGCTAGGGCTCCTTGATGCCATACTCTGTCAAATGCTGCCTTGATGTCAAGGGCAGTCACTCATCTCACCTCCGGAGTTCAGGTCTTTTGTCCATGTTTGGACCGTGGCTGTAATGAGGTTAGGAGCTGAGTGGCCCTGGAGGAACTCAAACTGAGCGTCAGTGAGCAGGTTATTGCTTAGCAAGTGCCGCTTGATAGCACTGTCAATGACCCCTTCCATCACTTTGCTGATGATTGTGAATAGACTAAGGGGGCGGTAATTGGCCGGGTTGTATTTGTCCTGTTTTTTGCGGACGGGACATACCTGGGCAATTTGTTGTAGCTGTACCAACCCCATCCCTCTCCCCGGCAACACACTGGCTTAATCTCAATCTGTTTGCAACCTTGATGTCACATTTGATACAGAGATGCGCTTCCGAGCTCATACTCGTACCATCAATAAGACAGCATATTTTCAGAGCTGTGACTTTGCCCTTGTCTCAGCTTAACTGCTGCTGAAACCCTCATTCATGCTTTTGTTACCTCTATACTTAAGTATTCAAACACTCTAACTGATCTCCCACATTCTATTTTCTGTAAACTTGAGGTCATCGAAAACTCTGCTGCCCATGTCTTAACTCACACCAAATCCCGTTCCCCTATCACCCCTGCACTCGCTGACGTAGTCAAGCAATTTCTTAATTTTAAGATTCTCATCCTTATTTTCAAATCCCTCCATGGCCTCATCCCTCGATATGTCTGTAATATCCTTCACCCCCACAATCCTCAGATGTCTGCGCTCCTCTAATTCTGTCCTCTTGTGCATCCCTGATTTTAATTGCTCCACCATTGGTGGCTGTGCCTTCAGTTGCTTAGGCCCCAACCTCTGGCATACTCTCCTTACACCTCTTAGCCTCCCTTAAGACACTCCTTAAAACCTACTTCTTTGACCAAGCCTTTGGTCATCTGACCCACTATCTTCTTTTATGGTTTGGTGTCACACTTTGTTTTATAATGCTCCTGTGAAGTGCCTTAGGACATTTTATTATGTTAAAGCTGCTGTATAAATAAATTGTTGTTGCTTTTTGTGCTGTTCTCAACAAAATGTCTGGAAACACCTAGAAAGTCCGAGAAAAGGTTTTAAGGGGTCCACCAAATCTTCTGACTGTCTCTAAAATAATTTCACATTGACTACATATTACTTTATTATTTGATGATCACCAGGGGTATTGCTGTCAATGTTGCGGTTCCCCAGAACAGATTATCTTTCTGTGGGCAGACTCAGGCTTAAAAGACTAACATCACCACCCCGCACTCCCCCATCCTGTCAAGGACGAAGGTCTCAAAAATTTTAGTGTGCGGATATTTTTTTTTTTTTTTTTAAAGTGCGTGTATAGGCATTCTGATGCTTGGGTGGGTGAATGATGCGATGTCGCTGGTCCAGCCACACCTTTGCCTTTCAGCATCCTGTGACGCTGAAAGACAGATTTCAGACAGCAGTGAATGTCACTTTTGTAACTGGCTTATTAAATAAAATAATCAACTCCTGAATGTGTCAGAGCGATGCAAAGGGAATCGCTAAGCGTCTTACTCAGATGCCATAATGATTATTTTTGTGTGCGCTTTTGCAACACATTTCATTTTAATCCTACACGCTAGCTTACTGCCCATGAAATTATTTTCCAGTCAGCCTGTGTAATGTGGTCGAGGGTTGCTCGGCTTTAAATAGGACTGCTATGTCAGGGGTATTGATTTTGTGGGGACAGCTTGACAGACATAGAAGTGTGATCTGTTTAATGTCTCACTGGAATGCAGCCAAAGCAAAAATACATTTCATCTGAAATAATGGCATCACATTTCTTGACATCATGGGTAGCGATTCCTGGATAAATAAGCAACAGGTTGAAAACATTAACCTATAACTTTACACCACCTTAAATGCTCAATCCTATTTTTACATTGTCTCGTTTAGTTCACAATTATTAACACTTAACATTAAAATGTTCAGTTTGACTGGTTTGGTGTTTCAGCAAGTTTTCAGCCACAAGAAGCAGAATCCCAATTTATCATGGACAGACTACTGTAAAGTTTCAGGATTTAAAATGTTTATTGAATTGGGAAAGATGATTTAATAGTTACCGACCAATTGAAAGTTGCAGATTACTAACGCACATAAAGCACCGGATTTAACTCAACACCGTATTACATTTACAAAAACAAGAGAATATGTGAGACACTAGTTGTTTGTTTGCCGTATTTTCAGTAAATAATCATTCAGATTCCTGCCAAACACGGGAACACAATCTTTTGCTTTTAACAGACTTCGAAGAAAAAATAGTTAATTTTGGGAATTAGGAAAAAAAAGCATCAATGTGGTTTCAATCATTCACTGGATGTGGGCTGGTGAGGCCAGCATTTATTGCCTACCCACAATTGCCAGAGAACGTGGTGGCGAGTTGCCTTCTAGAACTACTGCAGCGCACGTGGATTAGTTTTTCATAATGGTTTGATACAACCGAGTGGTTTGCTAGACCATTTCAGAGGCAAGAGTCATCAGCGGCACAGTGGCGCAGTGGTTAGCACCGCAGCCTCACAGCTCCAGGGACCCGGGTTCGATTCTGGGTACTGCCTGTGCGGAGTTTGCAAGTTCTCCCTGTGTCCGCGTGGGTTTCCTCCGGGTGCTCCAGTTTCCTCCCACATGCCAAAGACTTGCAGGTTGATAGGTTAATTGGCCATTATAAATTGCCCCAGTATAGGTAGGTGGTAGGGAAATATATAGGGACAGGTGGGGATGTGATAGGAATATGGGATTAGTGTAGGATTAGTATAAATGGGTGGTTGATGGTCGGCACAGACTCGGTGGGCCGAAGGGCCTGTTTCAGTGCTGTATCTCTAAACTAAACTAAACTAAACAGCATTGCTGTGTCTCTGGAGTCACATATAGGCCAGGCTGGGTAAGAACAGCAGACCCCCTTCCCTAAAAGGACATGAGGTGAACCAGACAAGTTTAGAACGACATGGCCATCATTACTTTTTTTTTACATTTTCATGGGATGTGAGCATCACTGGCAAGGCTAGCATTTGTTGCTCATCCCCAATTATCCTCGAGAAGGTGATGGTGAGCCGCTGCAGTCCATCTGGTGTAGGTATACCGCAGTGCTGTTAGGAAGAGTGTTCCAGGCTTTTGATCCAACGACAGAGAAGCAACGATGATATAGTTCCACGTCAGGATGATTTGTGACTTGGAGGGGAACTTGCAGGGGGTGGTATTTCCATGCATCTGCTATCCTTGTCCGTCTAGGTGGTAGACGTTGCATGTTTGAAAGGTGCTGTTGAAGGAGCCTTGGTGAATTGCTGCAGTGCATCTTGTAGATGGTACACACTACTGCCACTGTGCAGTGGTGAAGTGAGTGAATGTTGAAGATGGTGGATAGGGTGCCAATCAAGCAGGCTGCTTTGTCCTGGATGGTGTCGAGCTTCTTGAATGTTGTTGGAGCTGCACCCATCCAGGCAAGTGGAGAGTATCGAATCACACTCCTGACTTGTGCCTTGTTGATAGAGGACAGGCTCTGGGAAGTCAGGAGGTGAGTTCCTCGCCACAGAATTCCCAGCCTCTGACCTGCTCTTCTATTTATGTGGCTGGTCCAGTTAAGTTGCTGTTCAATGGTAACCCCAGGATGTTGATAGTGGGGGATTCAGTGATGGTAATGCTGTTGAACTTCAGGACACTTCATGTGTCTTGGGCGACCATGTATGTAGGACGTGTCTCCAGCTGCCTCAGCTCGAGCTCAGGGTTTCCAAGCTTGAGGGGCAGCTGAAATCACTGCAGAGGGTCAGAGAGCAGGAGAGTTTCCTGGATTGTACTTTCCATGAGGTGGTCACCCCCACAGACAGTAGGAGTTCAGGATAATAGCTGGGTGGCCATCCAGAAGAGTAGGAAGAGGCAGCGTGCAGGAGTCTTCAGGGTGTGTGTCACTCTCAAACTGGTATTCAGCTTTGGAGACTGCTGGGAGCGACGACATCTTAAAGGAGTGCAGTCCAGTCCAGACCATGGCTCCCATAGGCAAGGGACTGTACAGGAGAAGCAGCAAAGTGCAGAAATGCAGTTATGATCGGTGACTCCATAGTCAGGAAGAGAGAGACATTTCTGTAACCATTATCATGAGTCCCGTATGAGGTGTTGCCTCCCTGGTGCTGGGGTAAAGGACATCAGAGAGAGATTGTGCAGGATATGCTGCAGGGGAGAGCGAGTGAGCCAGGAGTTGTGCTAAACGTTAGATCATAGAGTTATACAGTACAGAAACAGGCCCTTCAGCCCATCGTGTCTGTGCCGGCCATCAAGCACCTAACAACTCTAATCCCATTTTCCAGCACTTGGCCGTAGCCTTATAAGTTATGGCGTTTCAAGTGCTCATCTAAATACTTCTTAAATGTTGTGATGGTTCCTGCCTCTACCACCACTTCAGGCAGTGTGTTCCAGATTCCAACCAACCTGTGGGTGAAAACATTTTTCTTCAAATCCCCTCTAAACCTCCTGTCCCTTACCTTAAAGCTATGGCCCCTGTTATTGACCCCTCCACTAAGGGAAAAAGTTTCTTCCTATCTACCGTATCAAAGCCCCTCTTAATTTTGTATACCTCAATCAGGTCCCCCCTCAGCTGTCTCTGCTCTAAGGAAAACAACTCCAGCCTTTTCAGTCTCTCTTCATAGAAGAAATGCTCCAGCCCAGGCAACATCCTGGTGAATCTCCTCTGCACCCTCTCCAGTGCAATCACATCCTTCCTATAATGTGAGCAGAACTGTACACAGTACTCCAGCAGTGGCCTAACTAGCATCTTATACAGCTCAAACATAACCTTCCTGCTCTTATTTTCTATGCCTTGGCTAATAAAGGCAAGTATCCCATATACCTTCCTAACCACCTTATCTATCTGTGCTGCTGCCTTCAGTGATCAATGGACAAGTACACCAAGGTCCCGCTGACCCTCTGTACTTCCAAGGGTCCTACCATCCATTGTATATTCCCTTGCCTTGTTAGCCCTCCCAAAATGCATCATCTCACACTTCTCTGGATTAAATTCCATTTGCTACTGCTCCGCCCATCTATATCGTCCTGTAATCTAAGGCTTTCCTCCTCACTATTTACGATACCACCAATTTTTGGGTCATCTGCGACCTTACTGATCATACCTCCTATATTCACGTCTAAATCATGAATTATGTTGGATATAGCAAGGGCAGGTATTGAGGTCCTATGGTTAGATTTTCAGGAGCTAAGGAGGAAGTTCAAGAGTAGGACCTCAAGGATAGTTTTCTCTGGATTACTCCCAGTGCCACGTGCTAGCGAGAGTAGAAACAGGAAGAATGGCAGGATCAATGCAGTGACCTGAAGCATGGTGCAGGAGGGAGGGCTTCAGATTTTTGGGGCATTGGGACCAGTTCTGGGGCAGGAGGCACCTATTCAAAAGGGACAGGGACCAACGTCCTCATGGGGAGGTTCACTCGTGTGGTTGGGGAGAGTTTAAACTAAATTGGCAAGGGGATAGGCACCAGCATATAGAAGTAGAAAAGAGGAATAAGGGACCTAAGGCAAGAGTGTTAAACAGTGCTAGAGTAGGGAGTAGTTCTGTATTAGGTGGAAGCAGACCAAGAAGGACGACGAGAAATGCAAAGACAGGGTTACAATGCATGCATGTCAAAAGCACAAGGTGTGATGAATAAGGTTGGTAAGCGACAAGCACAAATAGCAGTGTGGGAATATGATGTAGTGGCAATAACGGAAATGTGGCTTAAAAATGGTGAGGACTGGGCGCTTAATTTACTAGGATATAAAATGTTCAGAAAAGATAGAGAAGGAAAAATGGAGGTTGGGTGACAGTACTGATTAGGGAAGACATTGCAGTGTTGCAAAGGGAGGATGTCCTTGAAGGGGCAAGGACAGAATCCATTTGGTTAGAGTTGAGAAGCAGAACGGGTATGATCTCGTTATTAGGGGTATTCTATAGGCCTCCAAATGGAGAGAGGCAGAAGAGCAAATCTGCACGGAAATCACACCGACGTGCAACAACTATAGAGTGGTGGTATTGGGGGACTTTAGTTACCCAAATATCGATTGGGATAATTCTGGAGTAAATGGAAAGGAGGGGGAGGAATTTCTGAAATGTGTTCAGGAGAACTTCCATCATCAGTATGTTCTCAGCCCAACTAGAAAAGGAGGCATTGCTGGATCTAGTGCTAGGAAATGAGGTGGACTAAGTGTCTGTCAGGGAGCACTTGGGTCAGAGTGACCATCATATCATAAGGTTTGGACTTGTAATGCAGAAAAGCTAGGAACAAAATAATGTAGAACAACTAAATTGGAAGAGGGCTAATTTTAATGTAATGAGAAGGGATCAAGCCAGGGTAGAATGGAACCAGAGACTGACAGGAAGAGCTGTATCAGAACAATGGGTTATCTTTAAGGAAGAGATGTTTCAGGTTCAGGCTAGGCACATTCCAACAAGGGTGAAACGTAAGGGAACCAATAACAGGGCTCCTTGGGTGACGAAGGAGATAGAGATTATGATTAAACAAAAAAAGTGTATGATGCATGTCAGGTGAACCCTTCAAGCGAGAACCAGGAATATACAATAAGTTGAGAGGGAAGGTGAAGAGGAAAACTGGACTAGCAGAGAGAGAAAAGGAGAATATAACGGCAGTCAATATAAAAGGGAACCCAAAAATCTTTTCCCAGCAAATAGTAAGCGGGGAGTAAGGAGGAGGAGTCGGGCCCATTAGGCACAAAGAGGGTAATATATGCTTAGAGGCGCAGGGCAAGACTAATATAGTGAATACTGATACAAAGTACTCATTAAGGAAGTAGAATCTGACAAAATATCAGTAGAGGCAGAGAGTAGAGGCAATAGATAGGGTAAAAATTGAGAGGGCGGTGGGGGAGGTCCTGCTCCTATTTCCTATGTACTAAAAAGAGTGGCAATGCTTCGGGTAGATAAGTCATCTAGTCTGGATGGCTTGCATTCCAAGTTGCTAAAGGAAGTAGGGAGGGAGATAGTGGAGGGGCTTGCCATAATCTTCCATTCTTCCCTGGATACCGGGGATCTGCCAGAGGATTGGAGAGTAGCAAATGTGACAGCCTCATTCAAGAAAAGGTGAAAGATAGTCCTAGCAAATACAGACCAGTTAACATCAGTGGTGGGTAAGGTTTTAGAAACAATAGTCAGGGGGGGGGGGGGGGGGGGGGGGGGGGGAGACACTTGGAGTTAATTAAGGATATCCAGCACAGACTTGTAAAAGGCAGATCATGCTCAACTAACCTAACTGAAATTTTTTGATGAAGTAACAGAAGTGTTTGATGAAGGGAATGTGCTGACTATATATGGATTTTAAGAAAATGTTTGATAAGTTAACACATAAAAGGCTGATTAACAAAATTGAGGTTCATGGAATAGGCGGGTCAGTGGCCAATTGGATAAAATAAATTGGCTTAAGGACAGAAAACAGTAATTCATAGTAAATGATTGTTTTTCAGACTGCAGGATGGTAGACAGTGGTGTTCCCCAAGGGTCAGTGCTGGTACCACTGCTTTTTTTGCTATATATAAATGAGTTGGATCTTGGAATAGAGTAGAATCTCAATTTGTCAATGATACCAAACTTGGAGGTGTGGCAAACAGTGATGATATGAACCGCCTGCAACAGGACACATTTAGGCGAGCAGAATGGGAAGACAGGTGGCAGATGGAATTTAATACTGACAAGTGTAAGGTGAAACATTTTGGCAGAAGCAATAGGGAGAGGCAATATATGCTTAGTGGCACAGTTCTAAAGAGTGTGCACGAACAGAGGGACTTGGGGGGTGCATTTGCAGCAATCTTTGAAGGAGGCAGGACATATTGAGACAGTGGTTAGTAAGCATTTGTGATCTTGGGCTTCATAAACAGAGGTATTGAGTAAGAAACCAGGGAAGTTATGCTGAACCTTTATTAAAGCTCTGGTTAGGCCCCAACTGGAGTACTGCTTTCAGTTCTGGTCACTACACTTCAGGAAGGATGCGAGGGTCCTTGAGAGGGTGCAGACGAGATTTACCAGAATGATTCCAGGGATGGAGGATTTTAGTTACACGGTTAGGTTGAAAAAATTGGGGTTCTTCTCCTTATAACAAGAGATTGAGGAGAGATTGAATAGAAATGTACAAGATTTTGACAAGCTTAGTTAAGTTAGATAAGGAAAAACTGTTCCATTAACTAATGATACAAGGACTAGGGAACACAGATAGAAAGCTTTGGGCAAAAATGCAGGGGGAATATGAGGAAGAATTTTTTATTTTTAAAAACAGCGGGCGGTAATGACCTAGAACTCACTGCCCACAAGGGCGGTGGAAACAGAAACAATAACTTCAAAAGGGAAATTGGATGGCCACTTGAAGGAAATAGACTTGTAGGGCTACGGGGATCAAGTGAGGGAGTGGGACTGATTGAATAGCTCCTTGGAGAGCTGCCATGGACTCGATGGGCCGAATGGCTTCCTTCTGTACTGTAAATGATGATCAAGGGGAGATGGTTAGATTGTCTCTTGTTGGAGATGGATCATTGCCTGGCACTTGATGTGGCACAAATGTTACTTGCTATTTATCACCCCAAGCCTGAACATTGTCTAGGTCTTGCTGCAAGTATGCATGGACTGTTTCAGTATCTGAAGAATCACAAATGGTAGTGAACAATGTACAATCAATGCACATCCCCACTTCCGGCCTTATGGTGGAGAGGTGGTCATTGGTGAAGCAGCTGAAGATGGTTGGGCCTAGGACACTATCCTGAGGAACTCCTGCAGTGATGTCCTGGGACTGAGATGATCGACCTCCAACAACCACAACCATCTTCCTTTGTGACAAGTATAACTCTAACCAGTGGAGAGTTTTTCCCGATTCCCATTGACTCCAGTTTTGCTAGGGTTCCTTGATGCCAGACTCGGTCAAATGCTGCCTTGATGTCAAGGGCAGTTACTCTCACCTACTCTCCATGTTTGGACCATCGGAACGTAGGAGCAGGAGTAGGCCATTTAGCCTGTCGAGCCTGCTCTGCTATTCAATTAGATCATGACTGATCATCTACCTCAACACCACTTTGGCTGTAATGAGGTCTGGAGCCCGATACTAGCTTTTTATTCCAGATTTATTTATTTAACTGAATTTAAATTCCCCAACTGCCATGGGTGGGATTTGAACTCATGTCTCCAGATTATTAGTCCAAATCTCTGGATTTTTAGCCCAGTAACATAACCATCTGAGTTACCATACCCTAATTTATATGGTTAAATGACTGTGCTACAGATCACTTAATCCTCCCCAATGTGTACATTCTGATCTTAATGTGTCAAAATTCAAATATTTACATAAATGATATACCATTTGGAAACAAAATCTAAAAATAAAGATAGTTGTTGTGATCTAATGGTGCTGGAGATTTTAGTGCCTGGCAAGGGTAATGTTCCAGTAATTGCACCAAATAATGCTAATATTCTGGTGGTTTCACAGTGTCACACATTTCTTTATTGAGCTATCTGGTGGGCCAGTTTGGGGTTTCTGTGCATTTGACCAAAATCATCTCCCCACTCTTATGAATAGATTCATGATATTGTTACATGAAGTACTGAGTGAGTCCTTCTGGGTGAGCTGTCTGTCGGATGATCGTATTTGTACTCAAAACTGTACGAAAGTGATGGATAACCTTTCATAGAATCAGAGCACAGCAGGAGGCCAATCAGCCCATTGTGTCTGTGACAGCTGTTTAAGTGCAGAGCTCATTTTATACATGAAAAAAAAAGATACTTATATTGCATAAAAAGGGACCGTGGCATTTCGAACATGGAAATGGGCCTCAAAAGGAAAAAGGTAAAGAACCGCTGCACTAGAGGACAGAAAATCACCAAAGCCAATGCTGACAGATATGAGGAACTTAGTACAGAGTAGGATTTCAGCAGTCTCTGGATAAGTTGAAGATAAATGTAGGTTGCAGTTTAGGGGCTGGCAGTGAGAACTTCACTAATTCGCAAATGTATGTGTCAAAGATTTAACTTTAGGATTAACACTTCAGAATATCTAGCTTATATTTGCATCCAGGCATAGGCTCTAAGACCTACTGCACTGATGAGGATTGCAGCAAAGGACTTGCATTGAAATAGCACAAGCAGACCATCATTAAACAAATTTAAGAAAGAGTGTGTTTGGGGTCTTGTTAACACAATTCATTTAAAAAAGTCACTGCGCACATCTTCGGGTTCAAATACTAAGATGGATGGATAAAACCTTCAGCAATAAAAATCAATGTAGGCACTCTCAAACTTGGCATGAGTAACCTAAATTCAACTACAATTAGTTATAATTCAACTTCAGAATATCCACAAAATAGCTGATCTAATAAAAGGTGAAAGCTAAAATACTCTATGGGATACTCTTAAGGTTGGAGTTTGAGAAATATCTGGAGTCGAGTTAGCTTGAACTTGAATCCAACACAAGTTATATTTCAATTCAACAATACCAAAGGTTGCCTGCAATAAAAAGGAAGTTGCAACAATGCTCCGTCTAAGCTGTACTGTTGTGCAGCAATCTAATAGTCACTGTGCAGGCAGTGCACAAGTTGATTCTTTTAAGTTACCAGGCGTGCGCAGCTGCACAAAAAGATTTAAAGGGGCCGCATGTTTAAGTTGCCTGTGCAATCTAAAAAAAGTGTACATTGGCAACAATAGCATTTTGTTGTGGTATAATAGCTTGATTGATTAATGCAGCACCTGGTGTGGTACAGAGGCACTGTCCATGCAGGGATGTGCTGAATTAAATGGTCAGTGTTAAGAGACCAGCAGAAGTACAATAACAGGTCTCAGTAATGTATAGCACTTGGGTTTTGGGGGAGGGGGGCATGGGGAGACAAAGAGGGTTGAATGCACTGATGGTGGGAGGGGGAATCAGGCCAAGTTCCCATTCTTGACAACTGGAAATGCATGGTGATAACAGGATCAAGCTTTGCTGCAATCTTCATACACCATTGTAGAGAAGTCTGCCTCCACTTGCTGTCTAAAGCATGCATTCAGAAAAAGGTTATTTTGGCAGGAATCAAAAGGCAGCCAGTGCTCTTACACTGGTCAAAACTGGCAGAAAATGAACTGCAGGAACTTCAGAAAGTTAGCTTTAATGCACTGCCTCATTCTTCAATTTATCCCTCCCATCCCCTTTCCTGAAGGTGCTAACTCAATGGGCATAATTTCAGCCTTTGCACAGGAATAACACACACACGTTCAAATCCCACTCCAAAGACTCGAGCACATAATCCAAGCCAAGATGTCAGTGTAGTAATACAGTAAAAGGTGTCATCTTTGGGTGAAATGTTCAATAAAAAGACACTGTCTGCTCTCTGGTGGGCATAAAAGCTTTGGTATTATCTGAAGAGCAGTAGAATGCTCTCTACGTCCTGGCTAAGTTTATCCTTAAACCAACATCACTAAAAACAGATTTCAGCTTGACACACCTTGCTCTGCCCAGACTGGCTGCTGTATCTACTTACAGTACAACAGCGATTACATATCAAAGGTACTTAATTGGGTGTAAAGCGCATTGCAAAATCCTGAGGTCATGAACAGTGCTATTAAACTGTGTGACTCTCTCATAACAGAATATACAGCACAGAAAAAGGCTATTCAGCCCAGCTAGTCCACGCTAGTGTTTATGCTCCACTTGAGCCTCCTCCCATCCTTCCTCATCTAACTGCATCAGCATAACTCTACTCCCTTCTCCCTCCTACAACACAAAAATAAAATACTGCGGGTGCTGAAAATCATTCTGACGAGAGGTCACAGACCCGAAACATTAACTCTGTTTCTCACTCCACAGATGCTGCCTGAGCTGCATTTCTAGCATTTTATGTTTTTCTATCTTCTCCCTCATGTGCTTATCCAGCCTCCCCCTTAAAGGCATCGATACTATTTGCCTTAACTACTTCCTATGGTAGCAAGTTCCTCATTCTCACCATTCTGGGTATAGATGTTACTTCTGAATTTCTTAGTAACTATCTTAAATTGATGGTCTCTAGTTTTGTTCTTCCAAAAGGTGGAAACGGTCTCTATGGCTACTCTATGAAAACCTCTCATGACTTAAAAGGACCCCTCCATCAGTGCCTCTATATCCTTTTTTTTTTTAAAAATATGGCATCCAGAAAAGTACACACTGCATTTATGGCAAGATCGGCAGCAAGCTTCAAAAAATGGCGAAGTGCACGCGCAAGCTGTGCGCCGGACTGTCTGACCGCCCCCAACGACATAGATGGGGCGGGCGGGCACGCCGTCCCCGGCAACAGTGTCTGCGCCACTGCGCAGGCACCATTTTTAAAGGGCTTCCAGCCCTTCAGTTTAATCTTAATTGTTAAAGCTATAGTTGGCATAAAATTAAAGGTAAAAATTTAATAAAAGTTTCAATCCCCTCCCTCACTCAACCCCCCCCCATGACTGAACTATTAACAGCCATCTTCCCCCCCCCCACAACAAAAAACTTAGCTCGAGATCCTGACATTCCCCCTCCCCCGAACTTTATTAACTTTCACTTTCAACCCCTTCCCACCATACCAATCTCAACAGTTTACCCCACTCCTCCCCACCCCTGGAAACATAACTGCTCCCTCCTCCCAACCAGCATTCCGCCTCAGATCTCCAAACAGAGATCCGAAGGCATGCGAGTTACCGCAGTACGGCCGATGCGACGAGGTTAAGTATTTATTCATTTATTGGCATACATCATATTGTAATTATGTTCCCGGCGCTGAGCAGCAGGAACAAGGCCTCATCGCATCAGTAATATGGGGTGGGGCCTTCCCGGCATTGAGGCCCGTGGTGGGCCTCTCCCGGAGGCATTTTCCAGGCCCCCCAGCCATGACCCCTGCGTCGGGGGGGCAGGTAAAATCCAACCCGTGATCTAACCAAGATTCAATACAACTTTGGTTTAACTTCTCTGCTTTACAATTCTATTGCTCTCAAAATAAACCCTAAAGTTTGGTTTCGGTTTTGATGTGGGCTTATGGACCTGCATTGTTACTTTGTGATTTGTGTATTTGTACTCCCAGAGCCCTTTGCTCCTCTACCCCATTTGGATTCTTATTTTCCAAGTAATACATGGCCTGCTTAATTTCCTTGCCAAAATATAATGTCACACCTTATAGATGTTGAAATTCATTTGCCAATTATATATCCATGCTGCATGTTTATTAATGTCTTCTAGTAATTTGTTGCAGTCCCCCTCAGTATTCACTATCCCTCCTAATTTATAGGGGTCAGGAGGGCTTCACTCTTGAGATATTGCTTTGGTTTCGCTTTGGACAGAGTGTTGGAGTGTGAACTGTTTTGAAGGCAGTTGGAGAAAACCAGTCGAGAGAGCAGTCACCATCAGCATCCTCTTCCATTTCTTTGAGAACTTCGTGAGAATCAAATATAAGAAATAGGTGTATTAACACCTAATCTGTACTAATGCTTTGTCTTTCAACACACCTTTAACATATTGTTTGCCTTTGCTGTGTGACCTTTTGGTCAGCTATGTGGCCTGGTCCAATCTAGACCTCCTGTTATCTCTTGCCCCACCCCCACCTCACTTGCTTATAACCTGCGACTTTTCTAATATTTGTCAGTTCCGAAGAAGGGTCACTGACCCGAAACGTTAACTCTGCTTCTCTTTTCACAGATGCTGCCAGACCTGCTGAGTGGTTCCAGCATTTCTTGTTTTTATATAAGAAATGGAGAAACTGATGCTGTATTTCTCCTGAAAAGCCTGCCAGAAACCCCTGATGCCGCATTTCTCCTAGAAAGCCTGCCAAACTGATCCTCAATGTCACCTGAAAAGAACTGCTCTAGAAAGATCCCAGTGATAGCCATCTACGTGTATTTGGGATGCCAAACCAAAAAGTAACAACTGACATCTTTCCATATCTTCTCTTTTTTGTTCAAGAATTAGCAAGTATTTGGCCAAATTATTCTGTTTTGTCTTTTTTTTCCCTCAACAGAGCTCTAAAGAGAAAATTTCTATTTTGCAGTTCACCGGTGTGTGTGTGTGTGTGTGTGTGTGTGTGAAGGGCTAAGGTAAAAGGGAACTTTCATATTTCAATGTGTGTGTTAATGCTTTGCTTTATTAGTGGTTAAGTCTTGTTTTATATTAAACTTATAATTTTCTTGTTAATTAAAAAAACCTGGTTGGTGTATGTTATTCTGGGATAAAGAGTAGAGTCTATGATTGACCGCATCGATAACTGGGTAAACATTTAAATATATGTTGTGATCTGTGGAGAAGTGGAACTAGAAAAGACAGTGCACTCCTCCTGCCTCTGTTGTAACATCAAATGCTCCCTATAAGCTGCACGGTAACCCAAAAACTCCTGCGGACGCCCCTTTAAGTTACTGCGCATGGCCATGCAAAAAAATTTTAAGGGCCCGTGTGCTTAAATGAATCAGCCATGCACTACAAATAAAGAGGGTACGGTGATTACATCTACTGCATTATTCTCGTCTACTTTCTGTTACATTTTCAAAAAAAGGTTGGTCAAGCAAGACTTTCTGAAGTTCAAGACTATTCCTCATTATATTTTTGGTTTCTTGATGGAATCCCTACTAAAAAGGAGAAAAGAAAACTTTTTTTTCCTACTACAGCGATTACACTAACTCGTCTATAGTTCCCTGGACATGTTCTACCTCCCTTCTTAAAATTATAGCTATAACATTAGCTATCCATCAGTGCTCTGGCATGACACCATTTTCCAACAAATTATTAAATATGAGTAATAGTCACTATTTCTACTCTAGATTCTTTTAAAATGCATGGAAGCAATCCATCTGGACCAGGAGTTTTACCCAGAGTTTAATTAATTTATTTAGCATTTCTCCTCTATATTTTAAAGGCAGTTATATTATTTCTCACCTCATCTTCCAATGTCCTGTTCACATGGTTCATTCCCCCCATAAATACTGAAGCAAAATAATAATTTAATATTTCTGCCATTCTGGTATGTATTCTCTTGAGTTTTGAAGAAGGAGAGGTGATCTCACTGAAACCTACAAATACTAAAAAGGGATAGACAGGGTAGAATCAGCTAAGATGTTTTGCCTGGCTGAGGTCTAGAACTAGGGGCACAATTTTATAAAATGAGGGGAAAGCCACTTAGGACCGAGATGAGTAGAAATTTCTTTACTCAGAGGGATGTAAATCTTTGGAATTCTCTACCCCAGAGGGCTGTGGAAGCTCAGTCATTGAATATGTTTAAAGCAGAGACTGACAGATTTCTAAATACCAATGACAAAGGGATATGGGGATAATGTGGGGGAAAAGGCATTGAAGTGGATGATTAGCCATGATGGCAGAGCAGGCTCGATGGGCTGAATGGCTTACTCCTGCTCCTATGTTCCTATGGTATTGCTGCCTGTGATCTTACCCTGACTGTCCCTATTCCCATTCTGACTTTTTCTTATTTATGCACCTATAGAATGTTTTACTATTTTATGTTCCTTGATAATTTCATTTCATAATTCCTTTTGGCTTTCCTAATTTTTTTTTGACATCTCTTAGTCTCTTTGCATTCTCTCTTGCCATGCTCTCCCCTACTGTCCAAGTACTTTGCGTATGTCTCTTTCCTTACTCAAAATTTTCCCTGGTGTCTTTATTCATCCGTGGTGTTATAAGCATTTAGTTTGTTTCTCTCTCAGCAGAATAGCAGGGGCGGCACAGTGGTTAACACCGCAGCCTCACAGCTCCAGCGACCCGGGTTCAGTTCTGGGTACTGCCTGTGTGGAGTTTGCAAGTTCTCCCTGTGACCGCGTGGGTTTCCGCCAGGTGCTCCGGTTTCCTCCCACAGCCAAAGACTTGCAGGTTGATAGGTAAATTGCCCATTGTAAATTGCCCCGAGTGTAGGTAGGTGGTAGGAGAATGGTGGGGATGTGGTAGGGAATATGGGATTAATGTAGGATTAGTATAAAATGGGTGGTCGTTGGCCGAAGGGCCTGTTTCAGTGCTGTATTACTAAACTAAACAATACTATTTTAAAAGGTTTCCCATTGCTGTTCTATCATTCTTTGCCAAACTGTTGTCCAATTTATTCTCCCCAAGTTCGATTCTCAGTCCCTCAAAAATCAGCCTTTTCATCAAGCTATTACTCTGGGTCTTTACCTTTCTCAATTATCTTAAACTGCATAATATTATGGCCACTATTGTCTTATCTGCTCTCATTCATTCCCCAATACTGGATCCAGTAGGAAATCTAACTCAGTTGGGCTTTTTTTTTTTTAAAAAAAAACATACTGGTTAGAAAGGAATTCAGTACACAGTGTAGGAACTCCATTCCTTTATCCCTTTTGCCTACCTCTTCTGGCCCACTAATTTTGGGGCAGTTGAAATCCCCTATGATTATTCTATTTTGTTTTAAACTCATTTCCCCAATTTCATAGAATCACAGAATGGCCTCCTTCTGTGCTGCAACCATGCGGCCCATCAAGCCCATGCCTGCACTCTGCAAGAGCAAGTTGGCTAGTCCCACTCCCCCCTATCTTTCCCTGTAGTCTGAAAATTTTTCCTTCATGTGCTTATCCAATTCACTTTTGAAAGCTACAATTGATTCTGCATCCACCACCCATTCAGGCAGTGCATTCCAAATCCTAACCACTCACTGTGTAAATGTTTTTCCTTATGTTGCCTCTGGCTGTCTGCATTTAAAGTTGATAAATCACCAGGACCGGAGGGGATGCATCCAAGGATACAGCAATAATGAAGGGTGGAAATTGCGGAGGTACTGGCCAGAATCTTCCGATCCTCCTCAAATACGGAGATGCTGCCAGAGGACTGGAGAATTGCAAATATTACACCTTTGTTCAAAAAAGGGTGCAAGGATAATCCCAGCAACTACAGGCCAATTAGTTTAACTTCAGTGGGAAAGCTTTAAGAAATGGTAATCTGGGACAAAATTAACATAGTTACCTGGACAAGTGTGGATTAATTAAGGAAAGCCAGTGTGGGTTTGTTAAAGGTGAATCGGGTTGAACTAACTTGATTGAGTTTTTTGATGCAGTTAAAGAGAGTGTGTTGATTAGGGTTTTTTTTTCTTTGGCCTCCTTATCTCGAGAGACAATGGATAAGCGCCTGGAGGTGGTTAGTGGTTTGTGAAGCAGCGCCTGGCGTGGCTATAAAGGCCAATTCTAGAGTGACAGGCTCTTCCACAGGTGCTGCAGAAAAATTTGTTTGTCGGGGCTGTTACACAGTTGGCTCTCCCCTTGCGCCTCTGTCTTTTTTCCTGCCAACTACCAAGTCTCTTCGACTCGCCACACTTTAGCCCCGCCTTTATGGCTGCCCACCAGCTCTGGCGGACACTGACAACTGACTCCCACGACTTGTGATCAATGTCACAGGATTTCACGTCGCGTTTGCAGACGTCTTTAAAGCGGAGACGTGGCCCTCCTGCCTTGGGCGCTATGGCGTTGGAAGGATGAATGAGAACGGGCAGAGACTGCGTGAGTTGTGTACCTATCATAACCTCTGCATCACCAACTCGTTCTTTCACACTAAACCCTGTCATCAGGTTTCATGGAGGCACCCAAGATCGCGTCGTTGGCACCAGCTAGACCTCATTGTCACAAGGCGAGCCGACTTAAAAAGTGTTCAAATCACACGCAACTTCCACAGTGCGGACTGCGACACCGACCACTCCCTGGTGTGCTCTTGGGCTAACCATCAAGAAGATAGCCCCCCTCAAATCTAAATCAGGGGACATAATCACTGACCAATGCAAACAAATGGATCGCTGGGTTGAGCACTACCGAGAACTGTACTCCAGGGAGAATGTTGTCACTGAGACTGCCCTCAATGCAGCCCAGCCTCTACCAGTCACGGATGAGCTGGACATACAGCCAACAAAATTGGAACTCAGTGATGCCATTGATTCTCTAGCCAGCCCCTGGGAAGGACAGCATTACCCCTGAAATAATCAAGAGTGCCAAGCCTGCTATACTCTCAGCACTACATGAACTGCTATGCCTGTGCTGGGACGAGGGAGCAGTACCCCAGGACATGCGCAATGCCAATATCATCACCCTCTATAAAAACAAAGGTGACCGCGGTGACTGCAACAACTATCGTGGAATCTCCCTGCTCAGCTTAGTGGGGAAAGTCTTTGCTCGAGTCGCTCTAAACAGGCTCCAGAAGCTGGCAGAGCGCGTCTACCCTGAGGCACAATGTGGCTTTCGTGCAGAGAGATCGACCGTTGACATGCTGTTCTCCCTTCGTCAGATACAGGAGAAATGCCGTGAACAACAGATGCCCCTCTACATTGCTTTCATTGATCTCACCAAAGCCTTTGACCTCGTCAGCAGACGTGGTCTCTTCAGACTACTAGAAAAGATCGGATGTCCACCAAAGCTACTAAGTATCATCACCTCATTCCATGACAATATGAAAGGCACAATTCAACATGGTGGCTCCTCATCAGAGCCCTTTCCTATCCTGAGTGGCGTGAAACAGAGCTGTGTTCTCGCACCCACACTTTTTGGGATTTTCTTCTCCCTGCTGCTTTCACATGCGTTCAAGTCCTCTGAAGAAGGAATTTTCCTCCACACAAGATCAGGGGGCAGGTTGTTCAACCTTGCCCGCCTAAGAGCGAAGACCAAAGTACGGAAAGTCCTCATCAGGGAACTCCTCTTTGCTGACGATGCTGCTTTAACATCTCACACTGAAGAGAGCCTGCAGAGTCTCATCGACAGGTTTGCGGCTGCCTGCAATGAATTTGGCCTAACCATCAGCCTCAAGAAAACGAACATCATGGGACAGGACGTCAGAAATGCTTCATCCATCAATATTGGCGACCACGCTCTGGAAGTGGTTCAAGAGTTCACCTACCTAGGCTCAACTATCACCAGTAACCTGGCTCTCGATGCAGAAATCAACAAGCGCATGGGAAAAGCTTCCACTGCTATGTCCAGACTGGCCAAGAGAGTGTGAGAAAATGGCGCACTGACACGGAACACAAAAGTCCGAGTGTATCAAGCCTGTGTCCTCAGTACCTTGCTCGATGGCAGCGAGGCCTGGACAATGTATGCCGGCCAAGAGCGACGTCTCAATTTATTCAATCTTCGCTGCCTCCGGAGAATACTTGGCATCAGGTGGCAGGACCGTATCTCCAACACAGAAGTCCTCGAGGCGGCCAACATCCCCAGCTTATACACACTACTGAGTCAGCGGCGCTTGAGATGGCTTGGCCATGTGAGCCGCATGGAAGATGGCAGGATCCCCAAAGACACATTGTACAGCGAGCTCGCCACTGGTATCAGACCCACCGGCCGTCCATGTCTCCGCTTTAAAGACGTCTGATGAGGGTAATTATATATTAATGACCTGGATTTGGGTGTACAGGGCACAATTTCAAAATTTGCAGATGATACAAAACTTGGAACAATTGTGAACTGTGAGGATAGCGATAGGCTCCAACAGGACACAGACAGGCTAGTGAAATGAGTGGATAGGTGGCAGATGAAATTTAGTACAGAGAATTGTAAAGTGATACACTTTGGTAAGGTAGGAAGAACAAGGAAAGGCAATACAAAATAATGGGTACAGTTCTAATGGGGGTGCAGGAACGGAGAGACTTAGGTATAATGTGCTCAAATCATTGAACGTGGCAGGGCAAGTTGAGAAATTCACTGACGGAATATAAGAAAAACCTGTCTGACTGATACATAATCCTCTCACCAATAGATTGAAGCTCTTTCTCATTTCATTAACAGTCAGCAGCCTTCTGAATTTTTCTCAAGATATAAACAAACATTCCTACACGTACTACTTCATTGCATGATGTTAATTCCAAACTTTTTTCTTTAAAATTCATTCACGGGATGCGCTTGGCACTGGCATGGCCAGCATTTAGTACCCATCTCCAACTGCCCTCAAGAAACTGGTGGTGAGTCACCTTCAACTGCTGCGATCCATGTGGTGAAGGTACTTCCACTGTGCCGTTAGGTAGGCAATTCCAGGACTTTGACTCAATAACAATGAAGGGACAACGATGTATGTGACTTGGAGGGGAACTTGCAGATGCTGGTGCTCCCATGCTCCTGCTGCCCTCGTCTTTCTAGGTGGGCTTAGGTGGTGCGATGAAAAGAAGCCTTGGTGAAATGCTTCAGTGCACTTGCAGATGGTACACACTGCAACCATGGTGTGCCAGTGCTTGATCGAGTGCCAATCAAGCTGGCTGCTTCATCCTGGACAATGCCAAACCTCTTGAGCATTGTTGGAGTTGCACTCATCCAGGCAACTCCATCATCAATGGGCAAGGGGGTGGCGTAGTGGTAATGTCATTGGACTGGTAATGCAGAGGTCCAGGCTAATGCTCTGGGGACATGGGTTCAAATCCCACCATAGCAGATGGTGAAATTGGAATTCAATTAATAAAAATCCACAATTAAAAAAGCTAATCTGATGGTGACCATAAAACCATTATCGACTTGTAAAAATCTATCTGGTTCATTAATGTCCTTTAGGGAGGGAAATCTGCTGTCCTCACCAGGTCTGACTAACATGTGACTCCAGACCCACAGCAATGTGGTTTACTCTTAAATGTCCTCTGAAATGGCCCAGCAACCACTCAGTTCAAAACAATTAGGGATGGGCAATAAATGCTTGCCTTGCCAGCGATGCCCACATCCCATGACTAAACTTTTTTTTTAAAAACAATCCTGACTTGTGCCTTGTAGATGGCTTTGGGAACTCCAAATTCATTCAGTTGGAAATTTCAACTCATTCTTTCCTAGATGTCAAACCATTGGACTTCCTTAAAAACTTTGCCTTCTGCCTACAAGCTTCAGAGTTGTTAAACACAAGCATCTAATCACTACTTCCATTTCCTGTCTTTTCCTTTTTTTTGTAACCTTGGGATCTTGCAATTTTGAACAGTGGCCTTCACCTATTTCTCAATTTACATGTCAGAAGTATTGACAAGCTAATCAGAATATCTACTTTTAAACCAGGAGAGAGGGAAAGAAAGGGAAGGGAGAAAACCTCAGATGAAGAAGTGTGGCAAACCATAAAAGAAACTAAGAAAGGATCCTGCAAGTCCACACAACACACTAATTTCAGGTCAAGAATTTGAGTCATGGTCCTTAATGAAGAGTCAGCATGTACAATTGGGGCTTGCTGCGATACAGAGTCCAGGTAGTGGTGAGAGAACCACTTAAGCGTGACAACTTTCTGATTTGAACATACTAAGCACTTAACTGAACTACAGAATATTGATTAATTAAGAGGGAAACGATCCTTTACCCTGTTGTCAAAGCACAGCCTTCTGTAATAAATGTGTTTGTGGGCAAAGGGGTGGAGGAAGAACAAATCCTGTTTCAGCATTTCCCAGAGTTCACACTCAAGGCCATGCCTTGAAGACATCAATATTGTCTTCAAAAGTAAAGAATTTCTCAGTGATACTTCTGCTTTACAGCCATTAAAAAAGGACTTGCACTTAAATAGTGCTTTTCACGACCACCAGACGTCTCAAAGTGCTTTACAGGCAATGAAGAACCTTTTGAAATGTAGCCACTGTTGTAGTACAGGAAACATGGTAGCCAAATAGCAAACAGCAATGTGATAATGACCAGGTAATCTATTTTTTGTGATGTGATTGAAGGATAAATATTGGCCAGGCCACCAGGGATAACTCCCCTGCTCTTCTTCAAAATGGTGCCATGGAATCTTTTACAACCATCTGAAGGGACAGACGGGGCCCAGGTTTCACGTCTCATCCACAAGATGGCACCTCCAACAGTGCAGCACTCCCTCAGTACTGCAGTATCAATCTTGATTTTTGTGAAGTCCTGGAATGATACTTGAACCCAGAACCTTGTGACTTTGAGGCAAGAGTGCTACCAGTTGAGCCATGGCTGACACTAAGTTAGCACGGTCTTCATTTATTTATTAAAACCTCCAGTATCACAACTCAGTTATAATGACCCTCAAAGACATGCACTTGATTGTAATGTGACCTGAGAACCATAAATTTCAGAGGTTTTTATTACATTAGCATTTTAGTACACATCACATTTTGGACCACTGCTTCCATAGAAATGGATTGGAAAATGTAGCTTTAACTTTTTTTTAAAAATTAAAAAGTGTATTTGCACAAGGGTGACCGCTTAAGGGCCTCCACCCGTCACCACGGGGATTTTATTCGTGGCTGGTCGGGCGGTCAGGCTCGAGAAAATCCGCTTGTTAAAAACAGGCGGTTCTTTAACGGCCAGGGTGGGGGGCCCTCATGATTGGGCAACCTGTGCCCGACAGAGGGCCATCCCCACTGCCCCAACATCCCCCCCATTCCCCAATCGAGCACCCTTGCCTCGCCAGGGCCCCCAATCACCCCCGGCGAGGCAACAAAAACTTAGCTGCGTTCCCTGACATCTTTCTCAAGAAGCTGGGCTGCAGTCCCAGCAGTTGCCATTGCTCCTGGTGGTGCTGCTGGGACAGAGAACTGCCGGCCCGCTGATAAGCCAGCAGCTCTATTAGGCGGGACTTCCTGCCTCAAGCGGGTGGAACTCCCGCCTCAGAACAAAGAAAGGCCAGGGACCTGCAAAATGCGGGTTGGATCCCCAGGCCAGGCGGAAGCGGGTTCGCCACTGACTTTTCAGTCGGTGGATGACTCCCGCCCGCTAAGGGTAAAATCCAGGCCATTGTGTTGGAAGGTATCTGGTTCGTTTATTTTTTGAACAGAGATATATGAAGCACAGAGACAAGTTCGTTTTTTTTTTAAAAACGGCTATAAGACCTTTGGCCAATACTAATGGACTAGAAATGCTGGACGAAAGTTAAAAGCTATCTTGTTTAAATAAATTAAGATGGCCCACTGATATGTTTATAATTTTATATTATGTAGGTAACTTGTACTGAATGAACTGAATATGTCTAATTGTGGTGGTTGCCCTGTATGTTCACATTACATTTACATTGTCTACTTCTCTACCTCACTATCTTTCTGACATGTGCTTGTTTGCTTAGACAAAGCTCCATGAAAGTTAAAATCCCCCATTAAAAACACTCATTTTGCTAATTACTTGTCCAATCAACATTTATGCAATCTACTACTTCATAGCTGCAACCAGGGAACCTATACACTGCACAGATCACAACAACTCCCCCCTCCCTCTCCAATATACTTTCAAGCTAGTTCAATATGTCCTACACTCTAGTACCAGGTAGGCAACACCACGTGGGACTCTTGATTCCGCTTACAAAGAAAGCTACCCCCGTCCCCCTGATTGTTGGCTGAAGGATCGGTGAAAGAGGCAGGGGTTTCATTTCATGGGCCACTGGCACTAGTAATGGGTTTTGTTGGGACCAGTTCCACATAAACAAGGTTGGGACCCATATCTTGGTGAATCAAATAACTAGGGCAGTAGAGGGGACTTTAACGCAGGAAAGGGAGGGTGATGGAATTTGGGAAAGGGTAAATTCAAAAGAAGCAAGGGAAATGTCAAACCTCGAGAACAGAGCAACAATCTGGGTAAAAATAAGCAGAGTGGGTCAGGAAGGGAAAGCGAGAGTAACAAAGTTAATAGGGCATTAGTAACTAAGGTGATGTCAGGGAAAATTAGAAAAAAGTTAAAGCTAAAGGCAGCATGTCTGAAGGCATGAAGCAATCGCAACAAATTAGATGAATTAATATCACGGAAAGAAATTAACAGGTTTGTCCTAATAGCCATTACAGAGATGTAGTTGCAAAGTGATAAAAGTTAGAAACTATGTATCACAGATTACTTAAAATTTAGAAGAGATAGTCAAAGAAAGAGGGGAGCCTGGATAATGACGGATGGGCTAAAGACAGTAGCTCAGAAAAATCAAGTAGAATCAGTTTGGGTAGAGCTAAGAAACAGAAAGAGGCTGAAAACATTGGTGGGAGTTGTTTCTTAGCCCCCCCAACAGTAGTGGTAGTGTGGGGCAGACTGTAAATCAGGAAATTAGAGGCACAAATAACAAGGGTAATACAATAATCATTTGATAAAGGTGCCTCAAGAGGTTGTTCCACAAAATTAGGACTCATGGGATTGTAAGGTAATATATTAGCATGGATTGAGGATTGGCGAATGGACAGAAAGCAGACAGGCCTCAGCTATTTACTATATAGCGCAACATCTCCAAGTCTGCTGGCAAAGATCAACAGATTTTTTTGGGTGCTAAGGGAATTAAGGAATATGGAGATAATGCAAGAAGGTAGATTTGAAGCAGATCAGCCATCCTTTCCTTCCTTCCTTTTGGCCTCCTTCTCTCGAGAGACAATGGGTAAGCGCCTAGAGGTGGTCAGTGGTTTGTGGAGCAGCGCCTGGAGTGGCTATAAAGGCCAATTCTAGAGTGACAGACTCTTCCACAGGCGCTGCAGGTAAAGCTGGTTGTTGGGGCTGTTACACAGTTGGCTCTCTCCTTACACTGCTGTTTCTTTTCCTGCCAAATGCTAAGTCTATTCGACTCGCCTCTCTTCAGCCCCGCCTTTAAAGCTGTCCGCCAGCTCTGGCTCCCACAATTTGTGGTCAATGTTGCAAGACGTCACGTCGCGTTTGCAAATGTCTTTAAAGCGGACACACGGATGGCCGGTGGGTCTGATACCAGTGATGAGCTCACTGTACAATACATCCTGGGGATCCTGCCATCTTCCATGTGGCTCACATGGCCAAGCCATCTCAAGCGCCGCTGGCTCATAGGGCATACATGCTGGGGATGTTGGCAGTCTCTAGGACTTCTGTGTTGGAGATACGGTCCTGCCACCTGATGCCAAGGATTCTCTGGAGACAGCGAAGATGGAATGCGTTGAAACATTGCTCTTAGCTGACATACGTTGTCTAGGCCTCGCTGCCGTAGAGCAAGGTATTGAGGACACAGGCTTGAAACACTCGAACTTTTGTGTTCCGTGTCTTTGTGCCATTTTCCCACACCCTCTTGACCAGTCTGCACATAGCAGCGGTCGCCTTTCCCATACGCTTGGATTTCTGCATTGAGAGACAGGTTGTTGGTAATGGTTGAGTCCAGGTAGGTGAACTCTTGAACCACTGCCAGAGTGTCGTCACTGATATTGATGGATGGAGCATTTCCGACATCCTGAGCCACGATGTTAGTTTTCTTGAAACTGATGGTTCGGCCAAATTCGTTGCAGGCAGCCGCAAGCCTGTTTATGAGTCTCTGCAGACACTCTTCAGTGTGGAATGTTAATGCGGCATCATCAGCAAAGAGGAGTTCCCTGATGAGGACTTTCCGTACTCTGGTCTTCGCTCTAAGACGAGCAAGGTTGAACAACCTGACATCTGATCTTGTGTGGAGGAAAATTCCTTCTTGAAGACTTGAACACATGAGAGAGCAGCAGTGAGAAGAGGATCCCAAACAGTGTGGGTGTGAGAACACAGCCCTGTTTCACACCACTCAGGATGGGAAAGGAGTCTGATGATGCACAGTTATGCTGAACTGTGTCTTTCATAGCATCATGGAATGAGGTGAAGATGCTTAGTAACTTTGGTGGACATCCGATCTTTGCTAGTAGTCTGAAGAGACCACGTCTGCTGACGAGGTCAAAGGCTTTGGTGAGATCTATGAAGGCAACGTAGAGGGGCAGCTGTTGTTCCCGGCATTTCTCCTGTAGCTGAAGGGAGAACAGCATATCAATAGTGGATCTCTCTGCTCGAAAGCCACACTGTGCCTCAGGGTAGACATGCTCAGCCAGCTTCTGGAGTCTGTTTAAAACGACTCGAGCGAAGGCTTTCCCCACTGTGCTGAGCAGGGAGATTCCAACGGCTGTTGTTGCAGTCACTGCGGTCACCCTTGTTCTTCGAGGGTGATGATATCGGTATCGCGCATGTCCTGTGGTACTGCTCCCTCAGCCCAGCACAGGAAAAAGCAGTTCATGGAGTGCTGAGAGTATAGCAGGCTTGGCACACTTGATTATTTCAGGGGTAATGCTGTCCTTCCCAGGGGCATTTCCGCTGGCTAGAGAATCGATGGCGTAACTGAGCGCTGATTTTGTTGGCTGTTCCTCCATCTTGTCCATGACTGGCAGAGACTGGGCTGCATTGAGGGCGGTATCAGTGACATCATTTTCCCTCGAATAGAGTTCTAGGTAGTGCTCCGCTCAGTGGTCCATTTGCTTGCTTGGGTCAGTGATCGTTTCCCCTGATTTAGACTTGAGACGATCTTCTTGATAGTTGGCCCAAAAGCTCTCTTAATGCTGTCATACATTCCTCTGTTGATTCTGGTGTCGGAGGCCAAATGAATACGACTGCATAGGTGTTGCCAGTAGTCATTTGCACAGCGCCTCGCTGTTCTTTGCGCGGTGCTTCTGGCGGCTTTAAGTGCTAAGGATGTTAACTCGCTGGGGGCTTTCTTGTAGTTCAGCAGTGCAGTGCACTTGGTGGCTATGACTGGTTCCATCTCTTCAAAGTGAGACTGAAACCAGTCCGCATTCTGCTTCTCACGTTTGCCAAAGGTGGTCATTACTGAGTCATAGATGGCATCTCTGATGTGGGCCCACTTGGTCTCTGCATCCCCTGCAGGAGTGTTTTGAAGGGCTTTTTCAAGCGAATTGATAAACTTTTGTGACAGCTGTGGGTAAGAAATTCTGGTAGCGTTGATGCGTGGGTGGCCATTCTGCTTGGAGTGGCGTAACTTCTTTGGTTTGAGTCTAACTTTGCTGCACACCAGGGAGTGGTTGGTGTCACAGTCCACCCCGTGGATGCTGCGTCTGATCTGAACACTGTCTATGGAGACTCGCCTTGTGACGATGAGGTCCAGCTGGTGCCAATGATGTGATCTTGGGTGTCTCCATGAAACCTGATGACAGGGTTTAGTATGAAAGAACGAGTTGGTGATGCAGAGGTTGTGGTAGGTACACAACTCCAGCAGTCTCTGTTCATTCTCATTCATCCTTCCAATGCCATAGTGCCCGAGGCAGGAGGGGCCATGAGGCATGGTCCGCCCCAACCCTGGAGTTAAAGTCCCCCAGCAGGAACAAATGTTCGGTATTAGGAATGCTGCTCATGATATTATGCAGTTCCTCGTAGAACTGGTCTTTAACTTCAGGTGGGGAGCAGAGTATTGGAGCATAGATGCTGAGTAGGTGTACTGGACCAGAGGTGATGAGCAGTCAGATGGACAGTATGCGTTCAGAGCCATTTGTAGGTGGCTCAATCATGCTGAGCAAAGTGTTTCTGATGGCAAAGCCCACTCCGTGCTGTCTTGGTACTTCTGGATTCCTACCCTGCTAATAGAAGGTGCAGTCTTGCTCCCTTAGTAAACTGCTCGCAGGGAGGCGTGTCTCCTGAAGTGGTGCAATGTCCACATTAAGTCTACTGAGTTCGTTGTTAATGATGGCAGTCTTCTGACAGTCGTCGATTTGGGTAAGATCTTCTGACAGGCCAGGATACATAGTTCTGACATTCCAGCTTGCAAAACGAAGGGCTGGGACCTTCTTTCTTTTTCTGTCGTGCTGTTTGGTGTGGTATTACAGTCCACTTGTCAGGCAATGACCCTAAGCTCCAAGCACCCATTGAAGCAGGTGGACTGTGGCAGGACAGAACCTTTCTGACGGGGGGCAACCATGACCCTGTTGAATGGACGGAGCAGGTTTGAAGGGCCAAATGGCCTACTCCTGCTCCTATTTTGTATGTTCTTATAAATCCCCAACAACTACCTACAATTACACTTCCTCCTCCTCCCTCCATTTTGAATGGCCTTCTGCGTCAAGGTGCTATCCCAAACGAATACATCTGCAGCGAATGTCTCCACTTCGAATCCCTCCGGCTCAGAGTCATTGAGCTGGAGTACAAGTTTGAGACGCTCTGACATAAGGGAGGGGGAGAAGTATCTGGGCAGCTGGTTTCAGATTTCTGGCTGTCCTTCCGACAGTCTTCATCCTTATCGTCACAGGCAGGAAGTACAATGTATCTGCTGGATAGTATCAGTTTCTGTGGATCCTAATTTCTCTATTACACATGGATTCCCCTTACTCTTCACACGATTGACCATACCCGTTCTGAACCTGCATCTCTCTGCAAGAGTTCTGACAGAAGTCTGAAGCCTACTGCCCAGAAACTTCTCCCCCTCCCTTTCGTCAGAGCGTCTCAAACGCGTACTCCAGCTCAATGACTGAGCCAGAGGGATTCGAAATGGAGACATTCACTCCAGATGTATTCGCTCGGGACAGACTTGCTGTCTGCAAACTGCCACATGCTGCAGTCCAGACACACAACCTGCTCTGCTATACCTTAGTCTAGAATATTTATATCTACTTTTTAAGCTTGTTGCAAGTTTTTTTCCCCCCTTTTTCTATACACTAACTTGCAACAAGCACTAAAATACTGGACATAAACGTAAATACTTATTGCTTACACGAACCTTTATTGAATTGAAGCTCAAGCTGTACCTCTTCCCCCTCTGCACTGAATTCGCACTCACCAAATTCCCAACTTTTGCATTCTATTTACAATACACTCCTTTAACAACCACTTTTGGAACTACTCTGCGTCAGTAGATACTGTTTACTTTGTATATCTTTTTGAGCCAAACCCAAGTTACAAGTATTCACTCAGACTCCTGCACACAGTAATCAGAAACTATTCAGGCAATCACTTACATCTGACAGTTGTTAAAGTTCCAAATTAAGTTCAAATGTTCAAAGTGAAAATTAGTTTGAAATATTCCACATTCCCAACTTTTTCTCTCTACTTACGATGCACTCCTTTTATGACCACTCTAACCTTATACAGAGCATCATTTCAAAGTTTGCAGATGACAAGAAACTCAGGAGTGTAAAAACAGTGAGGAAGTTAATAAATTCCAGGATGGTATGTACAGACCAGTGAATTGGACAGGCACATGGAAGATAAAATTTGATCCAAAGAAAGAAGTGATACACTTTGGTTGGAAGAATGAGGAGAGTCAATATTGTTAGTGTCTAAGTTCTGTTAATGGATGTTAAATACCTAGTAGTTGAAGGTAATAGGAAGAACAGGTGTTGGGTGTTGATTATATATACACATTTGAGTACAATTAACTAAAGAGCCAGCCAGCACTGGCTGGGTGTTGTTAGGAGTGGAGAAGTAAGTTCTGTGGCAAATTTACAGGGGAGGCAGTGACGTTGTGATATTGTCACTAGACTAGAAAATAGTAGCTCTGGGGACTTGGGTTTGAATCCCACCATGGCAGAAGGTGGAATTCAAATTCAACTAATAAATCTGGAATTAAAAGCTAGTCTAATGATGGCCACAAAAGTACTGTCAATTGTCGTAAAAACCCATCTGGTTTATGAATGCCTCTTTAGGAAATAAATCTGCTGTCCTTCTCTAATCTAGCCAACATGCGATGCCAGACCCATAGCAATGTGATTGACTCTTAAATGGCCTAACAAGTCATTCAGTTGTATCGAACCTCTCCAAAGTCGCTAAGGAATGGAACCGGATCGACCTGGGCATTGGAAACAGTAAACCCTGCAAAGTGCTCCTTACTAATATTGGGGGGCTTGTGCCAAGTTGGGAGAGCTGTCCCACAGACTAGCAAAGCAAAAGCCTGACATTGTCTATATGGTAAGATGCAGTGAGCATGACAATGTCCTAGACACTGCCATCACCATCCCAGGGTAAGTCCTGTCCCACAGACCCAGCAGAGGTGGAAGCACAGTGGTATACAGTTGGGAGGGAGTTGACCTGGGAATCCTCAACATAGACTCCGGACCCCATGAAGTCTCATGGCATCAGGTCAAACATGGGCAAGGAAGCCTCCTGCTGATTACCACTTACTGGCCCCCCTCAGCTGATGAATCAGTACTCCATATTGAACACTACCTGGAGGAAGCACCAAGGGTGGCAAGGGCACAGAACGTACTCTGGGTGGGGACTTCAAAGTCCATCACCAACAGTGCTCGGTAACACAAATACTGACTGAGCTGGCAGAGTCCTAAAGGACATAGCTGCTAGACTGAGTCTGCGGCAGGTGGTGAGGGAACCAAGAGGAAAAACACATTTGACCTCATCCTCAACCTGCCTGCCGCAGATGCATCTGTCCATGACAGTTCTGGTAGGAGTGACCACCGCACAGTCTTTGCGGAGACAAAGTCCTGGCTTCACATTGAGCATACCCTCCATCGTGTTGTGTGGCATTACCACTATGCTAAATGGGATAGATTTCAAACAAATCTAGCAACACAAAACCGGGCATCCTTGCGGTGCTGTGGGCCATCAGCAGCAGCAGAATTGTACTCAACCACAATTTGTAACCTCATGGCCCGGCATATCCCCCACTCTACCATTACCATAAAGCCAGGAGACCAACCCTAGTTCAAAGAAGAGTGCAGGAGGGTATGCCAGGAGCAGCACCAGGCATACCTGAAAATGAGGGGTCAACCTGGTGAAGCTACAACCCAGGACTACCTGCGTGTCAAACAGCATAAGCAGCATGCAATAGACAGAGCTAAGCGATCCCACAACCAATGGATCAGACCTAAGCTCTGCAGTCCTGCTACATCCAGTCGTGAATGGTGGTGGACAATTAAACAACTAATTGGAAGAGGTGGCTCCACAAATAACCCCATCCTCAATGAGGGAGCCCAAAACAGTGCAAAAGATAAGGCTGAGGCATGTGCAACAATCTTCAGCCAAAAGTGCCGAGTGGATGATACATCTCGGCCTCCTCCTGAAGTCCTCAGCATCAGATACCTGTCTTCAGCCAATTCCATTGACTCCGCTTGAAGGCACTGGATACTGCAAAGACTATGTGCCTGACAACATTCCGGCAACAGTACTGAAGACTAGTGCTCCAGAACTCGCCGGGCCCCTAGCCAAGCTGTTCCAGTACAGCTACAACACTGGCATCTACCCAGCAATGTGGAAAACTGCCCAAATATGTCACAGGTTTACAGTGCAGAAACAGGCCCTTCGGCTGAAAGCGCCTGCGCCGACCATCAAGCACCCGTCCAAAACTAATCCCACTTCCCCGCAGTTGGCCCGTAGCCTTGTATGTTATGCTGTTTCAAGTGCTTATCTAAATACTTCTTGAATGCCGTGAGTGTTCCTGCCTCTACCACCCCTTCAGGTAGAGTGTTCCAGATTCCAACCACCCACTGGATGAAAAATGTTTTCTTCAACTCCCCTCTGAACCTCCTGCCCCTCACCTTAAATCTATGCCCCCGAGTTATTGACCTCTCCGCTAAGGGAAAAAGTTTCTTCCTATCTATCCTATCAATGCTCCTCATAATTTTGTATACCTCGTTCAGGTCCCCCACTCAGCCTTCTCCGCTCCAATGAAAACAACCCCAGCCTATCCAGTCTCTCTTCATAACTGAAATGCTCCAGCCCAGGCAACATTCTGGTGAATCTCCTCTGCACCATCTCCATTGCAATCACATCCTTCCTATAGTGTGGTGCCCAGAACTGTACACAGTACTCCAGCTGTGGCCGAACTAGCGTTTTATACAGCTCCATCATAACCTCCCTGCTCTTATATTCTATGCCTCAGCTAATAAAGGCAAGTATCCCAGATGCCTTTCTAACCACCTTATCTACCTGTGTTGCTGCCTTCAGTGATCTATGGACAAGACCTCAAGGTCCCCCTGACCCTCTGTACTCCCTAGGGTCCTACCATCCACTGTATATTCTCTTGCCTTGTCTGTCCTCCCAAAGTGCATCACCTCACACTTCACAGGATTAAATTCCATTTGCCACAGCTCTGCCCATCTTACCAGCCCATCTATACCGTCCTGTAATCTAAGACTTTCCTCCTCACTATTTATAACACCAATTTTCGTGTCGTCTGCAAACTTACTGAGCATACCTCCAATATTCACGTCTAAATCATTAACGTACACTACAAACAGTAAGGTCCCAGCACTGATCCCTGCGGCACCCCACTGGTCACAGGCTTCCATTCGCAAAAACAACCCTCTACCATCACCGTTTGCCTCTGCCTCCTGCCACTAAGCCAATTTTGAATCCAATTTGCCAAATTTCCCTGGATCCCAGGGGCTCTTACCTTCTTAGCCAATCTCCCATGCGGGACCTTATCAAAAGCCTTACTGAAGTCCATGTAGACTACATCAACTACTTCACCCTCATCTACACATCTGGTCACCTCCTCGAAAAATTCAATCAAATTTGTCAGACACGATCTCCCCTTGACAAAGCCATGCTGACTATCCCTGATTAATCCCTGCCTCTCCAAGTGGAGATTAATCCTGTCCCTCAGAACTTTTTCCAATAATTTCCCTACCACTGATGTTAGACTCACCGGCCTGTAATTACCGGGTTTATCCCTGCTACCCTTCTTGAATAATGGTACCACATTCGCTGTCCTCCAGTCCTCTGGTACCTCTCTTGTGGCCAGAGAGAATCTGAAAATTTGTGTCAGAGCCCTTGCTATCGCCTCCCTTGCGTCACATAACAGCCTGGGATACATCTCATCTGAGCCTGGGGATTTATCCACCTTTAAGCCCGCTAATACAGTTAATACTTTCTCCTTTTCAATGCTAATTTGATCAAGTATATCACAATCTCCCTCCCTGATCACTACACCTACATCGTCCTTCTCCATAGTGAACACAGACAAAAAGTAATCGTTTGAAACCTCACCTATGTCCTCCAGCACCCCACACAGATTGCCTCTTAGATCCCTAATAGGCCCCACTTTTTCCCTGGTTATCCTCTTGCCCCTAACATAGTTATAAAATGCCTTGGGATTTTCCATTATCTTGTCTGCCAGTGATTTTTCATGCCCCCATCTTCGCTCTCCGAATTACTTTTTTTTTAAGTACTCCCCTACACTTTCTATACTCCTCTAGGGCCTCCGCTGTTTTCAGCACTCCGAATCTACCATACGCCTCCTTTTTTTTCCCCTTATCCAATCCTCTATATATCCCTTGACATCCAGGGTTTCCTGGACTTATTAGTCCTACTCTTTACCTTTACAGCAACATGCTGCACCTGAACCCTCACAACTTCCCTTCTAAATGACTCTCACTGATCTGATGTAGACTTTCCTATAAAAAGCTGCTCCCAGTTCACTTTGACCAGATCCTGTTTTATCATATTGAAATCTGCCTTTCCCCAATTCAGTACTCTTATTTCCTGTCCCTCTATGCCCTTTTCCATAACAACCTTAAATCTTAGAGTTATGGTGACTATCCCCAAAATGCTCCCCCACTGCCACTTCTACCATTTGTCCGGCTTCATTCCCTAGGATTAAGTCCAGTACCGCCCCTCCTCTTGCAGGACTCTCTACATACTGGCTCAAAAAGCTCTCCTGAATGCCCTTGAAGAATTCCGCCCCTTTTAAGCTTTTTGCACTAATACTATCCCCTTTAATATAGGGGAAGTTGAAATCCCCTACTATTTTTGCACCTCGGAGATTTGCCTACATATCTGCTCCCCTATCACTGCCTGACTGTTTGGAGGCCTGTAGTACACTCCCAGCCAAGTGATTGCCCCCTTTTTGTTTTTAAGTTCTACCCATATGGCCTCATTACAGGAACCCAAGATATCATCCCTCCTTACTGCAGTATTTGTCTCTTTAATCAACAGTGCAATGCCACCCCCTCTTTTACGCCCTCCCCTATCACGTCTGAAGATTTGATACCCTGGGATATTAAGCTGCCAGTCCTGCCCTTCCCTCAACCATGTCTCAGTGATAGCAATAATAATATATTCCCATGTGTTAATCAATGCCCTCAATTCATCTGCCTTACTAGCAAGACTCCTTGCATTAAAATAGATACAATTCAGCCTTGCATTATTTGCTTGAGCCTCAACAGGTCTACATTTACACTGCCCTCCAGACTGACTTAGCTTCTCTTCTATATTTGATTGTACAACACCCCCTACTGTGCTTCCATTCTGTATCCCATCCCCCTGCCAAATGTCCTGTACACAAAAAGTAGGACAAATCGAACCCAGCCAATTACCGCCCTACCAGTCTACTCTCCATCAGTAAAGTGATGGAAGGTGTCGTCGACAGTGCTATCAAGCTGCACTCGCTTAGCAATAACCTGCTCAGTGACACTCAGTTTGGGTCCCACCAGGGCCACTCAGCCCGTGACCTCATTACAGCCATGGTTCCAACATGGACAAAAGAGCTGAACTCCAGAGGCGAGAGTGACTGCCCTCGACATCAAGACAGCATGTGGCTGAGTATGACATCAAGGAGCTCTAGCAAAACTGGAGTCAATGGGAATCGGGGGAAAACTCTCTGCTGGTTGGAGTCGTACCCAGTGCAAAGGAAGACGGTTGAGGTTGTTGGAGGTCGATCATCTCAGCTGCAAGACATCACTGCAGGAGTTCCTCAGAGTAGTGTCCTAGGCTCAACCATCTTAAGCTGCTTCATCAATGACCTTCCCTCAATCATAAGATCAGAAGTGGGGATGTTCGCTGATAATTGCACGATGTTCAGCACCATTCACAACTCTTCAGATACTGAAGCAGTCAGTGTAGAAATGCAGAAAGACCTGGACAATATCAACCCAAGCCTGGATAAGTGGCACGTAACATTCACGCCACACAAGTGCCAGACAATTATCATCTCCAATCTAACCAATGCCTCTGGCATTCAATGGCATTACGATCACTGAATCCCCCACTAACATCCTGGGGGTCACCATTGACCAGAAACTGAACTGGACCAGCAATATAAATACAGTGACTACAAGAGCAGGTCAGAGGCTAGGAATCCTGTGATGAGTAACTCACTTCCTGACTCCCCAAAGCCTGTCCACCATCTACAAGGCACGAGTCAGGAGTGTGATGGAATACTCTCCACTTGTCTGGATGGGTGCAGTTCCAACAACACTCAAGAAGCTCGACATCATCGAGGACAAAGCAGCCTGCTTGATTGGCACCCCATTTACAAACATTCACTCCCTCCAACACTGACACACAGTGGCAGCAGCGTGTACCATCTACAAGATGCACTGCAGCAAGGCACCAAGGCTCCTTAGACAGCACCTTCCAAACCTGAGACCTCTACCACCTAGAAGGACAAGGGCAGCAGATGCAGTTGAACACCACCACCTGCAAGTTCCTCTCCAAGTCACACACCATCCTGACTTGGAACTATATCCCCGTTCCTTCACTGTTGCTGGGTCAAAATCCTGGAACTCCCTTCCCAACAGCACTGTGGGTGTACCTATCCCACATGGACTGCAGCGGTTCAAGAATGTAGCTCACCACCACCTTCTCGACTGCAATTAAGGATGGGCAATAAATGCTGTCCTAGCCAGTGACACCCACACCCCATGAACGAGTAAAAAAAAGCAATAGTTTCCACCAAAGCATCCTAGTCTAGGTGTCTACTTCATAAACAGGCTTGGAAGTTTCTGTAACATTGCTAGTAAAGGATGATTGCCTGAAAGTGAAGATTGGAGACTCAGATTTGTTTTCAGACAGGAGATTAGAACTGGAATTTATTTTTCCGAGAAGTAATTGGAGGTTCTTTTTTTGAAGCAAGATGATAACCCAGGTGTAAGGTGTCAGGATATGATTTTCCATCGCTGTTTTGTGAAGCCAAACCTTACGATCAATGGAAGAATGAGGTTGACCTATGGACACGGGTTACGTCTTTACCAAAAAGCAAGCAAGGAATAGCCCTTGCACTTTCACTTCCCACCAGAAGCAAGACCCCAGGGGCAAAGTGTTCTCGGAGCTTGAGACTCAACATTTGGACAATGACGAAGGTTTGGACAATCTCTTAAAATTTATGGATAAAATTTATATGAAAGATGACTTATTGAGTGCCCATGAGGCATAGACGGACTTTGATAAATTTAGAAAAATGGATAGTTCTTCCTTTGAAGAATATATTATGGAGTTTAACTGACTATATGCAAGCCTAAAGCGATTCTACTTGGAAATTCCTAGATCAGTACTTGCCTTCAAATTGTTGGATTGTGCTCGGATATGAACATGGATAGGCTCTTGGTATTAACCGGAGTTAGATTTAAAGATACGCTTTTTGATCAGATGTCTGATGCCCTAAATATTTTTTGGGAAAACATTTCTTTCCAGCTGCTTTCATGGCGCAAATGGGCTCTTCAGCGGTAACACCGAAGGTGGAGGATACAATGCTAGCAGCATTGAGGCCGTTCAAATATGGAGCCCAACATCAGCATGAAAGGAGAATCACACACAAAACGAATGAGGATAGAGACCCTTTTGGCAGCTATAACAGAAAGTAGGAATTGGGCAATTATGGCAGAAGGAAGAACCCCAGGAATAACCAGAGGGTGGTCAACAGGTGTTTCTGATATGACTCAAAGTATCATTATGCGTTGCATTGTCCAAAAAGCAACAGGGTTTTTCAGAAGACATGATGTGACAGATCAATCATAAGGAACTGTACTGGTCACGAGAAGCTTCACTCTGGAAATGAGTGTCCTAGTCAAAGATTTGTTCAATTGCGCAGTACTAGACAGTGGGTGTACGCCCATGGTATGTTAAGGTGTTACATGGATTCTTTAAGTAAGGAAGACCCAAGTACAGTCAAAGAATATGACAGGTTTCCTGAAACCTGTTTCAGGTTTGGGAATGACAACACGTTATAATCACAAAAAGAGTGGTAATTCCATTTAAAATAGCAGGGGTAAACTATTTTATTAGTATGGATGTAATATCCTGTGAAATACCTTTGCTGTGAAGTAAATAGTCTCTGAAAAAGGCTCAGATGAAGTTGCATATGGAACATAATAAGGCGATTGTCTTTGGGAAATCTGTAGCTTTGCAGTTTACACAGTAGGGACATTATTGTATTCCTTTAGCGAGACCCAACATCTCTAAGCAGGATGTTAAAGAGCTATTAATTGCATCCAGGGGTAGGGTTTTCAAGGAGAAAAGGCAAATTATTTCGAAACTACATCGACAGTTTGCACATCTATCATGTCATAGGTTGAAGATTCTATTAAAAGATACAGGGATAATAGATGACCACACTAAACTTAGAGGATATGAAAAATGTGATGTGCAAAAAAGAAAAATACAGGATGGCGCCATCGCCACCCATAGCGAGTCTCCCATTCGCAAGGGACTTTAGTGAAATCGTAGTGATGGACATGAAGGTTTGGGATAAAGACAAAAAAAAAATTCTGCTACACTTTATAGACAGTGACAAGATTTAGTCCATCAACAATAATAGTAAAGACAAAAAAGTAATAATGGACAAGATAATGGAAAGGTGGATAGGAATGGGACTGGGAACACTGGCTAGACCTCCAACGGACAACGGAAGAGAATTTGCCAATGATGAGTTCATGTGTATGTGTGAAAATATGAATATTGCAGCAATGCACATGGCAGCAGAAAGTCCTTTTTAGTAATGGGATGTGAGAAATCATGCAGTGATTGACTAAATGTTCTGAAAAATTTTAGCCAACCAGCCAAACTATAAATTGATGACTGCTCTGGTTGGGTAGTACATGTGAAAAATATGCTTCAAAATAGTTGGGGGCTACAGCCCCTATCAATTAGTTTGTGGCAGGAATCCGAAAATACCTTTGGTAATGTGGGATCATCGCCCGGCTTTAGAGGGGACTACAATTAGTTAAATTTTTGCAGAACGTTTGAATGCCATGCATGCAGGGAGAAAAGCATTTATTGAGGAGGTTTCAGAAAAAAAATCAGGAGAGCTTTGAGTTATTGGATCAGGCCATCAGAAAAGAATTTTAATACTGGGGGACATGGTGTATTACAAAATAGAAGGGCTGAAAGAATGGAGAGGCCCAGGAAAGGTTATAGGCACTGATGGCAAAACAGTAATTTTACAATATGGCAGCCAATTAGAACGCATTCCTCGCTGCTTATTGACACTGATTATACATTGATAGAATCTAAACAAATGGACACTGATGACGCACCATGTACTTCACATACACACGTCAGTCCTTTACAAGGAACAAATTATGGCAGATAATGGGCCAACTGAGAGTGGACCAAGTGATAGTGCAGATCAAGATAAGGCCATTTATCCCAGAGGTCAACTACCAAAAATTGGGACTAGAGTAACGTATATGCCAGAAGGGGCTAGTGAATGGAAGAAAGCCACCATTATAGGAAGGGCCGGAATGGCCACAGGGAAATAAAAATATTGGCTGAATGTGCAAGACAAGGGACAGGATACCAGACCTACAGATCAGCAGAAGGAAGTGAAAATGTGGAAGGCCAGAAAACGTAGTACAAGTTCCGACAGTGGGCCTGAAGATGATCATAGTTCAAGGAAAAGGTCACAAACTTGGGAAAGGAAGTCTGGTCTTAGGAGGGACAGGTCGAGTAGTAGCAAACCAGAAAGGAATATGAAATCTAGTAGGGGACGCAGTTTCACAAGAGCAAGGACCAGAGAGCAGGCGAGGAGCACCATAAGTAGGAGCCCTTACGATAGAGAAGCTCTAGTTGCTACTCACAAAGTTAGATGTTAAGTTGGTAAAGAATGCTAAACAAAAAGAGCTCGACAGTTGGAGAGTTTGGCATATACACAGATGCCAGATTGAGGGCAACCAGCATTGTCCCATAGATGGATCTGTACAGAGAAAGTACTTCCCGATGGTATGTATAAAGCTCAGGGATTTGAGGAAGGACAAGGTGACTAAGTTACAGTAGACTCCCCAACAGCAAGAAATGCAAGTTTGGGGACTACACATTCATGGGAATTTAAGTCCATTGTCATCAAAGCAGCATTTTTGCAAGGGAAGAAATTTCATAGAGAAATATTTTTAAAGCCACCAAAATAAGCTGGAGATATAGAGGGGAAATTATGGAAGCTAAACAAGGTGCGTTTATGGGCTAAACGACGCATCCACGATTTGGTATTTTTCAGTTAGGTCCGTCCTACTAAAAGTTGGTTGTATTCAGCTAAAGGCAGATCTGGCAATGTTTTATTGGTACTAAGAAGAAAAATTAGCAGGCATTTTCTTGATCAACGTAGACGATTTTCTGTGGGGAGGATCTGCAGCATTAGAAATTTGTGGTAGATATAAGTTCTACAGGAATTTAAAATTGGAACTCGGGCTTCTGGAGCTTTTAAATATATAGGGTTGAATATTAGGCAGACTAAGTTGGAGGTAGCCCTAAATCAACAGTCTTCACTAAAGAACGTTAATAGGATCCCAATAAATCGGGCCAGATCCTCATCAAAGGAAGACAATATAACCAAGGAAGAAGCAGACCAGTTAAGGAGTTTAAATCAGGCAATTAAACTGGATGTGCACACAAACTAGGCCAGATGCCTGCTATGATGTATTGGAACTGAGCACCATGCTGAAACATGCTACTGTTGGGGAAGTGCTGAAAGCAAAGAAGACACTGAAGAAATTGAGTTTAGATAAATGTACACTCAAGTTTCCAGCACTGGGTGACCCAGAAGAAATGAAATTAGTCATTTTTAGTGACTCCTCACACGCTAATCTTCCTGATGGTTATTCAAGCGCAACAGGGTTCATTATATTTTTGGTGGGAAGAGATAATAAATGTTGTCCATTAGCCTGGGAATCAAAGAAAATAAAGAGGATAGTTAAAAGCACCTTAGCTGCTGAGAGACTTGCACTGATAGAAGCGATATATATGGGTTTGGTTATCGATAGGAAAATTTTTCTCCAATTGCCCCTTATGAGTTCCTTTAAAATACTCAATAAATACATACCCATAGCTATCGCTTCTATCAGTGCAATTCTCTCAGCACGTAAGATGCTTTTAACTATCCTCTTTATTTTCTTCGATTCCCAGGCTAATGGACAACATTTATTATATCTTCCCACCAAAAATATAATGAACCCTGCTGCGATTGAATAACCATCAGGAAGATTAGCGTGTGAGGAGTCACTAAAAATGACTAATTTCATTCTCTCTGGGAGAATGTCCATTCGACAAAAAGTGTCACGGAAAAAAGGTTGAGGATTGATCTCACTAGTATAAAAGAAATCTCTTTTGTAAGCACTGATGCAAAGTACATCTACTAATTTTGTTTATTTTCTATTGACTCACGATCTTTGCACAAGAGTCTCAACTCACATTTAACAACTTTTTTTTTTAAAAACAAGTTTAGTATACCAAACTGTTCTTTTTAATTTTTGTTTGAGATTCTCTCCTCAAATTCTCCTTGCTTTCCTCATTTCTCTCAACCACATTTAATTTTGTTTTCTCTCCCATTTTAATCATGCCTGTAAGCACCATATACCCTCTTATTCAATTTCAGTGTACAAAGGTAGGGGGATTGCCTTACAAACGCTGATCTACTGGAACTTATTTCATTGCATTTGGGGGTCAGAGGGGAAAATTTCCTGATTTGCCACCCACCCAACACGTAAAGTGACCTCGGGTTTTTCCCTACTTTTTCTTTTACTCTGCCAGCCAATTACACGGCTGCAGGTCGGTACTGAGCAATGGGAATCATGAAGCTCAATTACACCACAACAACATGCCATAGGTTCAAATGGACCAGCTTGTCTCTTCCAATCCATTTTGGTATGTATGTTTTAACTTTTTATCCAAATCATCCTGAACTTTGCAAGTCTTTAATGGTATGTTTCTGTTCTATAACTATTTTTTTTTTTTTTAAATCCTGTTTATCTGCTAACCTGTGTGCCAATTTCTTTTTCCAGCCCACCTCAGCTAGCTCACTCTTCCTCATTTCGAAATATGCCATATTCCAATCTGGCGCTCTTTATTTTAGTGTAACATTTTTCCTTTTCCTCCACATCTGACATCATTCCACCTACTCCTTTAATCCATGTTATTTTTAAAAAATGTTTTCTTCACGACTCATTACACCTCCTACATTAGTACCATCTGCAAAACCATTCTCAAATCCAGTTTTGCATTTCCCAGCTGCTCATACTCAACTGCAGAGAAATTCCTATATTCCAATCAACTCTTTCTCTGCTTCCCAAATTGCACATTTTGCTATTTAAACTATAAATATAAGGTTCCAGTATTACCAAGCAAGCTTATTAGAGCGAAGCATTATATAATTGAAGAATAAAAGTAAGGATAGAATGCATGACTCTAAAATGGCGATTGAACTACATCTGGTTGCCCTAGTTTATTATCTCCCACTCTAATCCTTTTTCAACAGAAGACTACAATTGGTCTTGATTCTTCATATACAGCACCATGTGAGGTTTGCAGATTAAAAACTAGTACTTGTTAAAATACAGAACAAATTGCTACAGAGTGACCTACATCACATGGTATTGCTGTCAAACCTTGAGTGTTTGAAAAGCTATCCTACACAGGATGGAGGGAAAAAATATTCAGGCCACTGTAGCTACATTTTGCACCAAGGGAGAGCCATAAATGGCATTATCTTCACCAGCAATGACAACCAAAAGATAGAAAGTGCACAGTGCATGAAAATATCAGCAAAAATTATACTTGCACTGTTGGAAATATATCTCCAACACAAAAATGCAGTCACCCAACTTAAAAATTAAAAGATTCAAATTAGATATGCTAATTTTAACTGAAATTCCCCCCAAAATTTCTCCACTGTATCCATTTACATCTGTTGAACTAAAACGAACACTTCCCAACCAGTTGCAGAATATTTCCCAATTTTTTTTGTGGATCTAAACAAGATTGTATTAAGCATTCAAATATATTTAACTATCTTACTCCTCATATTAACCCATCCCCCCATTAAAACAGTTACAGATTTAGCCACTTAAAGGAAAGAAATTTAGTTCTTTATGAACATTCTTAACTGGTGAAGTGAGTATCCAATTTTTTAAAAATTCATTGAAGTCAAGTTGAAAACAGAAGGATCGCTCAAATAGCTAGTTAATCTATTCTGGTGATGGCTGAGGGATGAATGTTGGCTAGGAAAAGTTCCTATTCTTCAAATTGTATTATGGGATCCTTCATGGCTTCCAATCCCTACAAAGTTCAAGATGATACATCTGATGAGTCTAACAACTAATTAGGCATCATACCAGGACAACACTAAGCCAATCTCAGCCTTGTAAAGTCCTCATTAAAATTTAAGGACTGATGCCCTAGATGGGCAAGCTGGGCAATAGACTACTGAAACAGCCTAACATTGTCATACATTCAATTATATCCATCAACCAACATCACTATCCCTCAATTGATCAATCAGTACTTCATGTTGCTTACTGTTTTGAAGAAACAGTGAGGAAAACAAAGGCACAGAATATACTCTAAGCAGGGTACTTCAAGTTCCAACATCAAAAATACCTTGACGGGAACACCGACCAAGCCCTTAAGCACATGGCTGCCTGACTGGGCCTGCATTAAGTGGTGAGAAAACCGATGAAAGGAAGTAAATGACTTAATCTCATTCCAATAATAAAATAAAAGCAAAATACTGCGGATGCTGGAAATCTGAAATAAAAACAAGAAACGCTGGAAATACTCAGCAGGTCTGGCAGCATCTGAGAGAGAAGCAGAGTTTAGTTTAGTTTAGAGATACAGCACTGAAACAGGCCCTTCAGCCCACCGAGTCTGTGCCGACCATCAACCACCCATTTATACTAATCCTACAGTAATTCCATATTCCTACCACATCCCCACCTGTCCCTATATTTCCCTACCACCTACCTATACTAGGGGCAATTGCTAATGGCCAATTTACCCATCAACCTGCAAGTCTTTGGCATGTGGGAGGAAACCGGAGCACCCAGAGGAAACCCACGCAGACACGGAGAACTTGCAAACTCCACACAGGCAGTACCCAGAATCGAACCCGGGTCGCTGGAGCTGTGAGGCTGCGGTGCTAACCACTGCGCCACTGTGCCGCAGTCTAACTGTCCTACCTGTCACAGATGACAAATTTGTTCAAAATAGCATTGGTGAGAGTGACCACAGAACAGTCCTCATGAAAACACAGTCTCATCTGCACAGTGAAGATGACACCATCCATCATGGTTTGGCACTACACAGATGTGGGACAAAGTAGATCTAGCACCACAATGTGCATTTTTGTGGACGAGCATATCCCTCACTCATCCATAACCACATAACAGCACCAGACATACTTTACAGAGACATAAACCTTGTGAAGCTACAACACAGGATTACGTGCAATCTATATAACAAAATTAAACATGCTGTATGTGGACCTAGATAGTGTTATAACCAACAGTTTAGGCACAACTCCAGAGCTCCATCACATTCAACTAAGAATGGTGGTTGACAGTCAGGAAACTAATGGGAGGTGGCAGCTCCACGGACAATCCCACCCATGACCAAAAAGACATGGCTGCATTGTTTACCACTGTTTTGAGCCAAAGTGCCAAGTGAATGATTTGTCTCTACCTCCTCCCAAGGTCCCCATCATTATAGATACCAGTGTTCAGCCGTTTGATTTACTTGTGACAGTAAGAAGTGGCCGAGAGTACTGTGCATAAGGACAATGGGCCCCAACAAAATCCAGCTGCCCTGCCAAGAAGCCACATACCAGAATTAGCTGCCCCTTCTCCTCTCCAAGTTGTTTGAGTGTAGCTAGAACGATGGGATTTATTAGGCACAAAATGCAGGACAAATCTAATCCAACCAATGGCCACCTGATCAGCTAAGTAATTAGGCAGGAGCCATAACAGGACTACCAAGCAATATTTACTCATTAATAACTTGTTTACCGATACTCAGCTCTATTTCTGCCAAAACCACTTGGCTTCAGGTGTCATCTCAGCCTTGGGCTGAAGAACTAAATGCCAGAGGAGAGGCGAGAGTAATTGCTCAAGCATAATGGCAGCATTTAACTAAGCATGCTGCCTCAGAGCTCTAGGTAAATGGGATTAAAAAAGGTAAAGTTCTCCAATAGTCAGATTTTAAAAAAATGGTATGTGGGTCACCCGTCAACCACTGCAGCTCTAGGACATTGCTGCATGAGTTCAAGAGAGCATCCTCAGCATAATCATATCCAACAGTTTCAATAATCCTCCCTCCAAGAGTGGCCCGATCATTGACAACCCAATGTTCATCACCATGCACAGCTCCTTCCATAATGAAGGAGCCCATGGCAGCCTACAGCAGGGCTTAGACTGACAAGTGATAGGTAATATTTGCACCACAAATGCTAGGTAATGACAATCGCCAAAAAAAAAACTCAACTAGTTCCCTCTGGCTTTCAATGGAGCCATTATTTCGAAGTTCCCCATAATTAACAGCTTAACTTAACCAGTCATAATCAACATCATGGCAGAGGCTGGATACTCCATAGAGTGTCTCACCATCTGACCACTCCAATTCTTTCCACAATCTGTAAGGCCCAAGTCAGGAATGTGATGGAATACTTACCACTCACTCATTAGAAAAGGTGCAACTGCAAAAACACTCAAGATGTTCAATGACATATGAACATACATACGAACTAGGAGCAGGAGTAGGCCACTCGGCCCCTCGAGCTTGCTCTGCCATTCAACAAGATCATGGCTGATTAGACTGTAACCTCAACTCCTGCTTACCCCCAATAAGCTTTATCCCCTTTCTTATCAAGAATCTATCTTCCTCCGCCTTAAAAATATTCAAAGACTGCTTCCACCACCCTTTGAGGAAGAGCGTTCCAAAGACTTATGGTCCTGAGGAAAAGTTTCTCTTCATCTGTCTTAAATGGGTGACCCCTTACTTTTAAACAGTGACCCCAAGTTCTAGATTCTCCCACATGAGGAAACATCCTTTCCACAACCACCCTGTCAAGACCCCTCAGAATCTTATATGTTTCAATCAAGTCGCCTCCTACTCTCCTAAACTCCAGCAGATACAAGCCTGGCCTGTCCAACCTTTCCTCATAAGACAACCTGCCCATTCCAGATATTAGTCTCGCCATCTTGGTCAGAGCAGTCTACTGATCAGCACCTCCATCACTGGAGTCAATATTCACCCCCTTCACCATTAACAATTGTGACTGCAGATTGTACTATTTAAAAGTTGCTCTGCAGCAACTCATCAACAGCACCTCCCAGCCCCACAACATCTACCACCAAGAACAAGAGCAGTTATCTCCATGTTCCTCCAAGTTACACACAATTCTGAGTCAGCCATATATCACCATTTATTGTCATCGGGTCAAAATCCTGGAATTACTTATCATGGCAGCACCATCACCATATAAATTTTAGCCGTTTAAGGCAGTGGGACATCACCACCTTGACAGGCAACTAGAGATTGACAATAAAATGCTTTTCCACATCCTGTGAACAAATAGAAAATGAGCAAGCAAGAGAGTGGGATTAGTGTAGGTGGCGCAGGTGGAGATAAACAGACAAACTCCATGGCACGAATGGCTAATTTCTGTGCTATAACATCCTATGATTCAGAGATAGAATAGCAATGCTGGCTACTTGCACCTTGATACAAACACACAATGCCTGAGTGTTGCAATATCAAACAAATGTCAGTGAATAACTTGCTCATTTTAAATGGAATTTCAACTTGGGTAATAGACTTTTTTTTTTAAAATGGACTTTCAGGTTTTTTTAAAAATAAAAGTTTCATTAGCAAAGATCTAGCTTCAGGAACGATGTAGTTTTTGTTTCAAGTTTTTTATTTTGTTTTCAGCATTGAATCTCAAATGGCTGAAGATTTCCTTCAGGTTTGCTTAAACTGCATGTTAAAGCAAGACTGAAAAACAGACACTATTTGATCTTGTGCAGACCAGTCCAATTAACTTGATTTTTAAAATCCAACATGAATGAAGCAATACATATTAAACAGCACAAGAGATATTCTCTGCTTATAAACAAAATCTTAATTGAAATAAACTACTCAATTCGAAGTTGACCAATTTGTGATGAATCTGAAATTGTAGAAAAAGGTGGAGAAACATTTGTATGCCAAATTGTTTTAATAGGAATACTGAAACATTTATTTCTACCAAAAACTTTTATTCATCTGGGGTATGATTGATGCTTTCAAAATTTATATAGACAGATAGCAAGGTAATTAAGATTATAAATATGATTGACACTTTGCCCACCCATCTCCATTGAAATGCCAGACAGAAGACTTAGGGTTCTATAAAATCAACAGTTAAGGTTTGGAAGTAAACACAAATCCTCAGAGAACGAGCTGCTAGAATACTTGAAAACTGATTTTACAAATTACATCTTGCTTTATTAGAAAAATGCTCCATTTATTCGTATTATATCATTCAGATAATTATCAATCCAGAGTGAAAACAGACAACTGATCCTGCCTCCAAGTTTATCTCAACTATCTGCTCTGGAAAGGTGGTTTCCTGAGGACACTTCCAATTGTCTTCCAACAGCCAGTTTAGAGCACAATTAAGGCTCAAAAACATATCAAAAATCATACAGTTCAAATCTCCACTCATGAATTAAAACTTGTGCTACATTATATTCTTATATGTGCTGTACTGCAAGTAACAGATCCCAAGTGACTCAATAAATGTAATTCAATGAGTAGTTAAACTATACAAACCAAATAGGTTCAATCCTTCTGTGCCAATTTAGCGGATTGTAGTCAGAGAAGTAGGACAGGCACTAAAACCATCTCCACACCTTTGGATTTGGAGCAGAAAAGAAAATCTCAGCCTGGGTTGTTGTTCCTGGTCAATATAAAAGTGTCACTCATAACCTCAGGGCGTCCCAAAGCACTTTAGCCAATCAAGTAGTTTTTCAAGTGTAGTCACTCTTGCAACACAGGAAAAAGCAGCAGCCAATTTACACACAGCAAGGTCCCACAAACAGCAATGAGGTAATGGCCAGATCATCTATTTTTCGCTTGTGTTGGCCGAGGTATAACTGTTGGCCAGGATACCAGGGAGAACACCCCTATTCTTTGAAAAAGTGCCACGGGATCTTTTACATCCACTTGAGGGGCAGACGGGGTCTTGGTTTAATGACTCATCCAAAGACGGCACCTCAGACAGCGCAGCACTACTTCCGTGTCAGCCCAGATTTTTTTTGTGCTCAAGTCTCTGGCATGGAACTTGAACCCACAACATTCTAACTCAGTGGGATAAATGTTACCGACTGAGCCAGGGCTGAATGAAAACTCAAAATACCAAGAAAATAAAAGGTAGGATCAAGTTTGGCCTTGAAGTTCATGATAGAATTGGCAGCCAATTCTGTGTCAAGACAGATATGCAAATAGCAATTGGTTGGGCAAGATACTAAAAAATAACAGGAGTCATGGCTTCAAGATCTGTGCTAGGGAAGTAGGGGTAGCTATGGGGAAGAGAGAAGGGAGGGAAAAGTTAAAGTTTTAAAAAAGGAGCTTTAAATATTCAACTAAAATTCAAATTATAAACCTTCCATTTGCATCAGCATTCCAAGAAAATTACTCCTGCCTTAGACGTATGTTACGGTGCTTTTCCAGGGGTAAAAAAGATTAATTTAACACTGTGGAAAGCCAATGCCTTATAGAATGGAGAGTTGCTGAGGAAACCGTATACATGCACTGCATGTACTGTCTGTAATACCAAATTGGATTTGAGTCAGTGTGCACACAGTCTGTGTGCGTGTGCGCCACAGAGACACACACAAATATGCAAGCACCAAATCAACAAGGCTCTCAATACATATGTAATTCACCCAAGACAGAACAGTAGTGGGGGGAAAAAAGTCGATAAACAATGAAAAATGGCAGGAATTACATCACCTCGGGATAAAATGCTTAATAAGAAACCATATATTAATAAAGTGCATACAAACTATGTGAAGATAATCTGCTAGTCCTGACAGATTTTTCATACTACAAAAACATTAACTCACTCGCAAATCAAGTGGTAATAAGATAATTAATGTTGAATTGCATAAAAGGATACAATTGATAATTTTTCTTAAAAAAGCAGCTGTACATACTTTTGTCACTATCAAGTTTATGATGATCCACTACCATAGCATACAAGGCTACAGGCCAAGTGCTGGAAAATAGGATTAGAGTAGACAGGCTTGATGGCCAGCGTGGACACAGTGGGCCGAAGGGCCCGTTTCTGTGCAGTATTAGTCTATGACTCTATATACGAAGCATTGTGTTCAAATGCATCAGAGCTGATGCAGTGGGGCTCCAGTTTTTGGATCACTGGTCTTTGATGCCAGTGCTGACGTGAAATTCACAACTGAGATTGATAAATAGCAACAACAGAGCTGTGATTTTGGAACACGTTTGACTATTTTATGTCACCTTAACCCGGTAAACATTTTCAGACACACTTCAAGTACCTACCTTAGAGTGCACCATTCCCCCATCCCGATAGATTAAGTTGCACAATTTGGCTGAAAACACAGGCTCTAAATCCTGAAACAAACCAGCATATTCATTTATGAAAGGAATTCAATCTCTGAAGACTTGTAGAATCTGAATACTTTAAAAAGGTAATTTCATTTCTACCACCGTGGGCTGACTGAAGATTATAGTGCAAACTGCACATTGCATTTGTTTGGTATGGAGGTGTGCGCGCACAGGGGAAGTGATCTAGTTGACCTTCCCAACTTCTTACAAAATCTTACACTATTATTCACATTAAAAATAAAATCGCTCATATATAAACACAAAGAGGCAGCTAAATATCGATTCCATTGTCAGCAAAGTGAAATAAGTGGAGTAAATATGACAAATTTGAGATATCAATGTGATTTGAACATTTGAACTGTACTCAATTCATCATTAAAACTACAGACCTGACAACACAACCAAGGAATTCAAACATTTTCATGAATGCTGAATGGAAAAGATATTACATACGTTAAGGTATGTGACCCTAGAAATAATGTTCCCCACTGCCCTGCACACCCGCACCACCCCCCTCCCCACCCTGCAAACAGCCAGAAAACAGTCAACATCTTTTATTGTAACCCTAAACTGGGCATAGAAAAAAAGTACAGAACATGGACTGATGAAAATAATATATAACAACTTCTCCACCACAAGCAATTGCAACAACACTCCAGAAATGAAGTGCAGTAATTTTCCACACTTGAGTAGCTTATGCTCAACACCTTGAAATATTTGCGCTAGTTTTGCACAAGCTGTATCAGTCTATTCTACTGGTGAAGTTAGCTGTCTTCACTTGATGGGAAAGATCATTGTACATTACAGCCTGGTTCGGATATAAAATTAAAGCTTGACCCGGGCCCGACCCGACCACAGCCAACCCGAACCGGGCCCCGAGTCCTTCAATTTTTTTCATGCCCGACCCGAAAATAACGTTATTAATACAGAAAAATAAAATCGCGTCAAAACATAGATTAAAAAGAAAACAATACAAAACAAAACCCAACCACAGCCCACTCGAACCCGACCAGAGCCTGAATATAGACCCAACCAGAACCCGACATATGTAGACGGTTTTGTCAGGTAGCCAGGCTTTACTTTACAGAACACTTCGCTTAAACTAATCATGTTTAGTGTTACATTACAAAGGTAACATAGCCTACTAGAATGAACTTAAAAGTCACCCAGTTTAAACAAAGCTTAAAGCTTCTTTCCAAAAGTATACTCCATAGAGGACTTAACAATTTTCTACCACCCATTTCTGCACTCAACAATGTACATTAATATCAGCCTTTAATATAGAATATCCCAAATTCTACAACGAAAACCTTTCAAGTAACAAGAATGCATTATCACAATTCCCTCTAGCTTCTTTGGAAGGAAAACAAACTCATCTTTTCTTGCTTGTTTGACAGCAAAGTTCAACAAATAGATTTCTTTTTCATTGCAAGTGACTGAGCGAACAAATGATCTGGGTGGTGAGCCACAACGACCAAACAAGATCCCAGATCTGATTAAGGTAACTTTTATTGGGTGGTGGGGGAGGGGAGAGCAAGCGGGAGAGGCAAAGAAAGTGAAAAATTATGAAAAAAATTCAGCTAAAATCTGATTGCCTAATGACCAATTAGTGGTTATCCTCTCAGGATCAGTGGGAAGAGAAGGTAGGTCTTTCTGGTGTTGATTTTATTCCAAGGTGACACACCTGACAGTAAGATAGTGAGAAAGAAATACCTTGCATAAATTACATCCCATGTCACTAATATTACAAAGCACTTCACAATCAATGAATTACTGTGAAATGCAGTCACTTATGTCATCCAAACACAGCGGCAGTTTTTCAACAAAGCTCAACAAAATGCAATGAAATCAAACATCAGTTAAACTATTGTTCGTGGCAGTTTTGTTTGAGGGAAGAATGTTGGGCAGGAAAACTCCCCAATCAACTTCAAATAATGCCACAGAATCCAATATCCACCTGATCGTGCAGATCCACATTGCAGATAACTTAAATATTTCATCCGATAATGCAGCACTGTCTCGATAATGCCTTGAGGTTTCAGCACGGTCTAGGTGCTCAAACCTTGAAGTAATTTTCTGACTCAGGAGAGAATAATATCAACTGACCCAAGCCAAACAAAAACTTGTATCACTACCCTGTGCCAGTCTTAATAATCCAATAGAGCTCTGTAATACTTCAGGACACTGCCAGCTCATCTGATTGTGGACTTGTTGCTGAGACTGTAATTTTTCCTCATTCACCTTCAGGTAATTCTGCAAATCGTGTCCAAACAGGTAGGACAACCAACAGGAAGCTGGCTGGTGGTGTGTGCCATACAATTGCAGAAGAACTACTCTACATGTTTGAGGGGCCCTATGTGTTAGGAGCTCACAGGACACCAGTCTGGTGTGTAACGAGTCTTCATTGAAACTGCCTGTAATGGCTGCTTGCAGTCAGAGTGCCTCATGATAGAGGTCACATGACTATGGCAAGTCAGGAAACATATTGGTACAGTATTGCAATTCTATCCCAAACACTATGCTAACCTGTTCCTAACATTTCTGGGCTTAGATAATAAGGGTACATTACTACAGGAATAATGTGCACATCTATAATCAAGGAAACAAACACAGCTCATGCAGACTTTTCAGCAGTATGATGAGTCTTAAGCATAGTAATAGGTTTTCATGAATTCAGAAAGTCAGTTAACCCAAAGAAACCAAGAATCAATATATTACTACAGGTAATATATAAAAAGTCATATACCTGTAGTATCAGGACTTATGGGTCTCATCTTTTAGCAATGAAAAGAGTTAGTTGCCAACTCACTATTTGCACCATACTTTAATCAATACTTGCAGAACCTGTAGCATGCTTAGAAGGAACCCATGGTTCTCAAAGCTTTCCACTACTTGAGGTTTCCTCATCGATGTCTGGGTTTGTTATAGACTATTCAACAGCCATAATTAGTCAAGAACTTCATTATCATTGTACCATCGTTTTGAAAGTGATTGTTTTTGTTAAAAATATTTCAAAGGATTTTATAGATACTAAATAAATGTTGGATCAGTTTTTTTTTAATCAAGAGGACACTGAGGGAGCCAGATTAGCAACAATCTTACTGGTTGTCACATGACTCAAGTTAAAGAGAGAACAGAAACCCTAGTAACAAGGGCAGAGAAGTGGCAAGTGTCCCTTGATTAGATAAGCCCAGTAGCAGCAAAGTGCACCTGGAAGGGCAGAAAACTGACAAGCTTTTTGGTTGTTGGTCAGTGTAGTTTTAGCTTGAGGTGAGATGAAGTCAAGTCTGCTGAACTGTCAAGAAAGGACAGAAGACCACAACACAGCTCACTTTCATGCAATTCCATAAAAGACCCTGTGAAGTCCACTGTGTCGATTCATCTTGTTTCTTGTCTTTGAAGAAAGCCTGCTAAAATTAATTCTCAACGCTGCCGGAAAAGTACTGTTCTGAAAGATCCCACTGACCTGTCTATGTGTACTCAGAAGTTAGACTGTATGCCAGTTTTGAAACAACATATCTCATCTGCTGTTTACTTCAAAATGAACAAGTAATCTGCCCAAGTTTTTTTTGTCTGTAACAGAGCTCTGAATTTATAAAAATCCCTTTTATCTTTTTTCGGTTAACCTGTGAGTGTGTGTGTGTGTGAAGGGACTAAGGTAATAAGAGAACTTTAAAATCTAAAAATCTGTGTATGTTTTAACTTCATTACTGGTTAAGACTTGTTTTATAATAAACTGATAGTTTTGTTGTTCAGTAAAGAAACCTGGTTTGTGTAATCTATTCTGAGAAAAAGAGATGATTGACTGTATTGATAAGTGGGAAAATTTAAAATATGTTGTGGCCTATGAAGTGGGACTGGAACAAACAGAGCACTCCTCCTGTCTCAATCATAACACCATGTCATTATAAGGATGGTAGAAAGCCAAGTAGATGGACCATGGGCTATTACGTCTCATAATTTCTATGATCTGAATTGTACAAGATAAAGAACCTTTCTATAATAAAAGCAAAATACTGCAGATGCTGGAAATTGGAAATAAAAAAGTGCTGGAAATACTCTGCACGTCAGGCAGCATCTGTGGAGAGAGAAGCAGAGTTAATGTTTCAGGTCTGGTGACCTTTCTACTTGGGTTCAAATGAAGAGTGCAGGAGGGTATGCCAGGAGTAGCACCAAGCAGACCTAAAAATGAGGTGTCAACCTGGTGAAGCTAAAACACAGGATTACATGCATGCCAAACAGCATAAGCAGCATGCGGAATGTTGTCAGGGCCCACAGCCTTTGTGCCATCAGCAGTTTCTTGATATCACGTGGAGTGAATCGAATAGGCAAAAGACTCAAATCTGTGATGCTGAGAACCTCCAGTGCTAAGCGATCCCACAACCAACGGATCAGATCTAAGCTCTGCAGTCGTAAATGGTAGTGAATAAATTCAAGTACTTTCTTTATCATGCAATGATTTTACTATACAATTGATGATATTTGGTCCTTCTCTTCCCCATGTGGACAAACATCAAGCCAAATCTTTCAATAAAAAAGGTATGGGGCAATTATTCACTACCCCATAACCAACTCAATGTGTTTTTTTTTAAAAAAAGCATAACTTCCAAATAACCACAACACCATTACTGATGTTGGCCACTAATAGTGAACCACAATAAACATATTCATAATATGTCAGAACTAAGTATTTAGCATCATCACCTTGCTAAATGGATAGATTCAGAACAGATCTTGGTGCTCAAAACTCTGCATCTATGAAGTGCTGTGGGCCATCAGCATCAGAATTGTAGTCAACCACAATCTGCAACCTCAGGGACCAACATATCACGCATTCTACCATCATCATCTGCAGGTTCCCCTCCAAGTCACACATAATCCTGACTTGGACCTATAATTGCAGTTCCTTCACTGTCACCGGATCAAAAACCCAGAACTCCCTTCCTAACAGCACTGTGGGTGTACCTACACCAGATGGACTGCAGCGGCAAGGTAGCGGCTCATCACGAGGTATATCTAAAAGTGAGATGCCAATCTGGCAAAGCCTCAACTCCACTTTCCTGTCTGCTCCCCATAACCCTTGACTCCCTTGTCAACCAAAAATATATCCAACTCAGCCTTGAATATATTCAATGACCCAGACTCCACTGCTCTCTGGGGAACAGAATTCCACAGACTAATGACCCTCAAAAAAAATTTCTCATCTCAGTCTTAAATGGGAGATCCTTAATTTTTTTAAACTGTGTCCCCTAGTTCTAAACTCCCCCATAAGGGGAAACATCCTCTCAGCATCCACCCTGTCAAGTATATGCTTCAGTAAAATCACCCTTCATTCTTTTAAATTCCAATGGGAATAGGCCCAACTTGCTTGACCTTTCCTCATGAATAACACCTTCAGCCTCTGAATGCTTCTAATGTAATTATATCCTCTCTTAAATAAGGAGACCAAAACTGTACATAATACTCCAGATGCAGTCTAATTAAGGCCCTGTGCAGCTGCAGCAACACTTCCCTACTTTTATACTCCATTCTCCTTGCAATAAAGCCAACATCCCATTTGCCTTCCTAATCACTTGCTGTACCTACATACTAATTTTTTTTTTACATTCATGTACCAGGACACCCATATCCCTCTGTACCAGAGTTCTGCAGTCTCTCTCCATTCAAATATACTGTTTTTCTATTCTTCCTGCCAAAGTGGATACATTCACATTTTCCCTCATTATACTCCATCTGCTGAAGTTTTGCCCACTTAACCTATGCCATAGACAAGATCTCACAATCAACAGATCAGATGGACAAACGCGGGTTAATTAAAAGAAAGCCAGCATGGATTTAAGGGAAAATCATGTTCAACTAACTTGCTGGAGTTTTTTGAAGAAATAACAGAGGGTTGATGTGGTGTACATGGACTTCCAAAAGCTTTTGATACAGTGCCGCACAACAGGCTTGTAAAGTTATAGCTCATGGAATAAAAGGGACATTAGCAACATGGATACGAAATAGGTTGAGTGACAGGAAACAAAAGTAGTGGTTACTGTATGTTTTTCAGGCTGGAGGAAGGTTTGAAGTGGAGTTCCCCAAGGATCGGGGTTAGGACCCCTGCTTTTCCCAATATATATTAATGACCGAGACTTTGGTGTAAAGGGCACAATTTCCAAGCTCGCGGATGATATGCCTCAACTGGAGTATTGTTCTGGGCACTGTGAAGGCATTGGAGAGAGTGCAGAAAAGATTCACAAGAATGGTTCCAGGGATGAGGAACTTCAGTTATGAAGATAGACTGAAGTTAGGACTGTTTTCCTTAAAGACAAGGCAGAGAGGAGATTTGATAGAGGTGTTCAAAATCATGAGGGATCGGGACAGAGCAGATAGGGAGAAACTGTTCCTACTTGTGAAAAGGATCAAGAACGAGGGGCACAGATTTAAAAGTAATTGGTAAAAGAAGCAAAAGCGACATGAGGAAAAACTTTCACGCAGCAAGCGGTTAAGGTCCGGAATGCACGGCCCGAGTGTGTGGTGGAGGCAGGTTCAATTGAAACATTCTAAATAGGGAATTAGACCGTAATCTGAAAAGGAAGAATGTGCAAGGTTACGGGGAGAAGGCGGGGGAAATGGCACTAAAGTGAATTGCTCACATTCAGAGAGCTGGTGCAGGCATGATGGGCTGAATGGCCTTCTTCGACGCTGTAACAATTTTGTGATTCTTTCAGATCAAAAGCTCCGCAGTCCTGCCATATTCAGTAATGAATGGTGGTGGACAATTAAACTACAAACAGGAGGAGGAGGCTCCACAAAAATTCCCAACCTCAATGATGGCAGAGGCGAGCAAGTCAGTGAAAAAGGCACGGCCGAAGCATTTGCCACCAACTTCAGCCAGAAGCGCTGAGTAGATGATCCATCCGTGCCTCCATCTGAAGTCCCCAGCATCACAGATGCCAGTCTTCAGCCAAGTGTATTCACTCCATGTGACATCAAGAAACAGCTGAAGACAGTGGTTATAGCAAAGGCTATGAGCCCTGACAATATCCCAGCTTTAATACTGAAGACTTGTGCTCCACAAATAACGACGCCCCTAACCAAGCTGTTCCAGCACAGTTACAACACTGGCATTTATCAGACAATACGGAAAATTGCACAGGTATGTCCTGTCCACAAAAAGCAGGACAAATCCAATCCAACCAATTACCATCCAATCTGGTAAAAAAAAACTGAAAAAAGTGACGACACAGGAAAACTGTAACATGATTGGCTGGTAGGGTATTTGTACTGAATTTGAAAATAAAACATTGGTAAAAATTGATTAAAACCCTAATTAACTAATTAAGTAGAGTAACTAAACCAGAGGGAGGAGATTACCGTATTTAGTCAGCATTTAATATTTATAGCAGAAATCTAGCACGAGGGACCATATAGTTAATTGTAACAATTTAGGAAGGATTTAATAAAGTATTTATTTATTTTATATTAATTAACTAATTAGTGCTAGAAATGACAGTTAGAGGGGTGAAGTGCTTCACCTGTGAGATGTGGGAAGTCCGTGATACTTTCGGCGTTCCGGATGACTACATCTGCAGGAAGTGTATCCAGTTGCAGCTCCACACAGACCACATGGATCGGTTGGAGCGGCAACTGGATGCACTTAGGAGCATGCAGGTGGCAGAAAGCGTCATAGACAAGAGTTTTAGAGAAGTGGTTACACCCAAGGTGCAGGCAAATAGATGGGTGACCGCTAGAAGGGGCAGGCAGTCAGTGCAGGAATCCCCTGTGGCGATCACCCTCTCGAACAAGTAGACCGTTTTGGATACTGTTGGGGGGTTTGGCCTATCAGGGGAAAACAGCAGCAGCCAGAGCAGTGGCACCACGGCTGGCACTGTTGTTGAGTAGGGAGGGACAAAGCGCAGAACAGCAATAGTTATAGGGGACTCTATAGTCAGGGGCACAGATAGGCGCTTCTGTGGACGTGAAAGAGACTCCAGGATGGTATGTTGCCTCCCTGGTGCCAGGGTCAAGGATGTCTCTGAACGGACAGGGGGCATTCTGAAGGGGGAGGGTGAACAGCCAGAGGTTGTGGTACACATCGGTACCAACGACACAGGCAGGAAGAGTGATGAGGTCCTGCAGGGGGAGTTTAGGAAGTTAGGTAGAAAGTTAAAAAAAACAGGACCTCTAGGGTTGTAATCTCGAGATTACTCCCTGTGCCATGTGCCAGTGAGGCTAGAAATAGAAAGATAGTGCAGCTAAACACGTAGCTGAACAGCTGGTGTAGAATGGAGGGTTTCAGATATCTGGACCATTAGGATATCTTAAGGGACAGATGGGACCTGTACAAGAAGGATGGGTTGCATCTAAACTGGAGGGGCACAAATATCCTGGCTGCGAGGTTTGCTAGCGTCACTCGGGAGGGTTTAAACTAGTGTGGCACAGGGAACCAGAGCAGTAGGACAGCAAGTGAAATAAAAGGGGAACTAGTAAATAAGGCCAGTAAGACTAAGAGGAAGAGCAGGCAGGGAGATGTTGCGGAGAACAGCGGAACTGGTGGTCTGAAGTGCATTTGTTTCAATGCAAGAAGTAGAACAGGTAAGGCAGATGAACTTAGAGCTTGGATTAGTACTTGGAACTATGATGTTGTTGCTATTACAGAGACTTGGTTGAGGGAAGGACAGGATTGGCAGCTAAATGTTCCAGGATTTAGAAGCTTCAGGCAGGATAGAGGGGGATGTAAAAGGGGTGGGGGAGTTGCATTACTGGTTAAGGAAAATATCACAGCTGTACTGCGGGAGGACACCTCAGAGGGGTCATGCAGCGAGGCAATATGGGTGGAGCTCAGGAATAGGAAGGGTGCAGTCACGATGTTGGGGGTTTACTACAGGCCTCCCAACAGCCAGCAGGAGGTAGAGGAGCAGATATGCAGACAGATTTTGGAAAGATGTAAAGGTAACAGGGTTGTAGTGGTGGGTGATTTTAACTTCCCCTATATTGACTGGGACTCACTTAGTGCTAGGGGCTTGGATGGGGCAGTATTTGCAAGGAGCATCCAGGAGGGCTTCCTGAAACAATACGTAGATAGTCCAACTAGGGATGGGGCCGTACTGGACCTGGTATTGGGGAATGAGCCCGGCCAGGTGGTCGAAGTTTCACGAGGGGAGCATTTCGGGAACACTGACCATAATTCCGTAAGTTTTAAGGTACTTGTGGATAAGGATAAGAGTAGTCCTCGGGTGAAGGTGCTAAATTGGGGGAAGGCTAATTATAACATTGGGCAGGAACTGAAGAATTTAGATTGGGGGCGGCTGTTTGAGGGTAAATCAACATCTGACATGTGGAAGTCTTTCAAACATCAGTTGAATAGAATCCAGGACCAGCATGTTCCTGTGAGGAAGACAGACAAGTTTGGCAAGTTTCGGGAACCTTGGATAACGCGGGATATTGTGAGCCTCGTCAAAAAGAAAAAAGGAAGCATTCGTATGGGCTGGAAGGCGAGGAACAGACGAATCCCTTGAGGAATATAAAGACAGTAGGAAGGAACTTAAGCAAGGAGTCAGGAGAGCTAAAAGGGGTCATGAGAAGTCATTGGCAAACAGGATTAAGGAAAATCCCAAGGCTTTTTATACGTATATAAAGAGCAAGAGGGTAACCAGGGAAAGGGTTGGCCCACTCAAGGACAGAGAAGGGAATCTATGTGTGGAGCCAGAGGAAATGGGCGAGGTACTAAATGAGTACTTTGCATCAGTATTCACCAAGGAGAAGGACTTGGTGGATGATGAGCCTAGGGAAGGGAGTGTAGATAGTCTCAGTCATCTCATTATCAAAAAGGAGGTGGTGTTGGGTGTCTTGCAAAGCATTAAGGTAGATAAGTCCCCAGGGCCTGATGGGATCTACCATAGAATACTGAGGGAGGCAAGGGAAGAAATTGCTGGGGCCTTGACAGAAATCTTTGCATCCTCATTGGCTACAGGTGAGGTCCCAGAGGACTGGAGAATAGCCAATGTTGTTCCTTTGTTTAAGAAGGGTAGCAAGGATAATCCAGGAAATTATAGGCCGGTGAGCCTTACGTCAGTGGTAGGGAAATTATTAGAGAGGATTCTTCGGGACAGGATTTACTCCCATTTGGAAACAAATGGACTTATTAGCGAGAGGCAGCATGGTTTTGTGAAGGGGAGGTCATGTCTCACTAATTTGATTGAGTTTTTTGAGGAACTGACAAAGATGATTGATGAAGGAAGGGCAGTGGATGTTATCTATCTGGACTTCAGTAAAGCCTTTGACAAGGTCCCGCATGGCAGACTGATACAAAAGGTGAAGTCACATGGGATCAGAGGGGAGCTGGCAAGATGGATACAGAACTGGCTCGGTCATAGAAGGCAGAAGGTAGCAGTGGAAGGGTGCTTTTCTGAATGGAGGGACGTGACTAGTGGTGTTCCGCAGGGATCAGTGCTGGGACCTTTGCTGTTTGTAGCATATATAAATAATTTGGAGGAAAATGTAGCTGGTCTGATTAGTAAGTTTGCGGACGACACAAAGGTTGGTGGAGTTGCGGACAGTGATGAGGATTGTCAGAGGATACAGATCAATTGGAGACTTGGGCGGAGAAATGGCAGATGGAGTTTAATCCGGACAAATGTGAGGTAATGCATTTTGGAAGGTCTAATGCAGGTGGGAAGTATACAGTAAATGGCAGAACCCTTAGGAGTATTGACAGGCAGAGAGATCTGGGCGTACAGGTCCACAGGTCACTGAAAGTGGCAACTCAGGTGGATAAGGTAGTCAAGAAGGCATATGGCATGCTTGCCTTCATCGGTCGGGGCATAGAGTATAAAAATTGGCAAGTCATGCTGCAGCTGTACAGAACTTTAGTTAGGCCACACTTAGAATATTGTGCGCAATTCTGGTCGCCACACTACCAGAAGGACATGGAGGCTTTGGAAAGGGTACAGAAGAGGTTTACCAGGATGTTGCCTGGTCTGGAGGGCATTAGGTATGAGGAGAGGTTGGATAAACTCGGATTGTTTTCACTGAAACGACGGAGGTGGAGGGGCGACATGATAGAGGTTTACAAAGTTATAAGCGGCATGGACAAAGTGGATAGTCAGATGCTTTTTCCCAGGGTGGAAGAGTCAGTTACTAGGGGACATAAGTTTAAGGTGAGAGGGGCAAAGTTTAGAGGGGATGTGCGAGGCAAGTTCTTTACACAGAGGGTGGTGAGTGCCTGGAACTTGTTGCCGGGGGAGGTGGTGGAAGCAGGTACCATAGAGACGTTTAAGAGGCATCTTGACAAATACATGAATAGGATGGGAATAGAGGGATACGGACCCCGGAAGTGCAGAAGGTTTTAGTTTAGGCAGGCATCAAGATCGGCGCAGGCTTGGAGGGCCGAATGGCCCGTTCCTGTGCTGTACTGTTCTTTGTTCAATCAGTCTACTCAATCAGCAGCAAAGTGATCGAAGGGGTTATCATCAGCGCTATTAAGCAGCACTTACTCAGCAATAACCTGCTCACTGATGCTCAGTTTTTGTTATGCCAGAGCAACCTGAGCTCCAGACCTCATTACAGCCTTGGTCTAAACATGCACAAAAGAGCTCGATTCCAGAGGTGAGGTGAAAGTGACTGCCCTCGACATCAAGGCAGCATTTGACCAAATGTGGTGTCAAGGAGCCCGAGCAAAATTGAAGGCAATGGGAATTGGGGAGAAAACTCTCGAATGGTTGGAATCATACCTAACACAAAGGAAGATGGTTGTGGTTGTTGGAGGCCAATCATCTCAGCCCTGGGACATTGCTGCAGGCATTCTTCAGGGTAGTGTCTTCCACCCGACCATCTTCAGTTGCTTCAATGACCTTCATGACCTTCTTCATAAGATCAGAAGTGGGGATGTTTGCTGAAGATTGCACAGCATTCAATACCATTCACAAATCCTCAGATACTGAAGCACAAAGACCTGCACAACATTCAGATTTGGGCGGATAAGTGACAAGTAACATTCACACCCAGCAAGTGCCAATGATCATCTCTAACAAGAGAATCTAACCAATTGCCCCTTGATGTTCAACAGCATTACCATCGCTGAATCCTCCACCATCAACAGCCTGGGAGTCAACCCAGAGCAGAAACTTAACTGGACCAGTCATATAAATATTGTGCTGCAAGAGGTCAGAGACTGGGAATTCTGCAGTGAGTAACTCACATTCTGATTCCCCAAAACCTGTCCACTCTCTACAAATCCCACAAAGTTGGTAAGACATGACCTTTTCTGGTAGCTAGGTGTTTGTGTTGCTAACTTGAGCATTGATTCACAGCTCACAGTTTACTCACTCGTCTACTTAAAATTCTTTAGAGCCCTAAAAGATTTTTAAAAAGTCAACCTATAACAGTTTCCAGATATGCAACACCTATTTTCGAGCAACTCCAAGCATTGCTCCTAATTAGCTACGGATGTTATAATGAATTACGATAGCTCAAATCAGAGAAATCAGTAGCAAGTATGAGGTTCCATATTGGTTTTGAGCTTTTTACACAGTCTAAAAAATTTGGAGAACTACAAGGAGTAATCCAATGACTGTGCTGTGTAGGAGAATCAGACTTGTACAATTTTGAGAATGCAGTAACATGTAAACATTATGATTTATTTGAAAAGTAAAGTATGCTTTTTGTGTACATAAAGCTCAAATGATCTGCAGCTGAAGATCACAGAACCATCCACATTACCCTGGTATATAAATGAAAGCACAGTTAACTGTATATCACCACCTTTCACAATTCCACTGCCTGGATGGCACAACAGAGCACCCTGGGTCCACACTACTCAAGGTTGAAGAAACATAATAGAACAGGTATTACTTTAAAACCGATATGCGGGGAAAATTTTCATACTTAAAATGTAATTTTAGACTTCAAGTTACTTTTCTTAACTGAGAAATCTAGGTGAAATATTAAAAGCCATACTTCAAGATATCACCAAGCTTGGACTTGGAAAAAGTCAGACTCCAGAAAATCCTGGGTGGTGGAGGTAGGCAGTGGACAGGCCTTTTTTTTTAAAGCAACCAGATTGTTTTACAAAGTGACTCCTGACAACGCAGAGCATGCACAGAGCGATCGTGGATGTCATCAGTGCATGCGAACATTTACCAGCATGAATGAGTGCATGCATGACGTCACCACGCAATGACGTCCTCATCCCTCAATAGCCACCTCCATTCGCCGGAATAGTACCCCGCTCCTTCCGCTACCCTGCTTTAATCGCCGTTTCACCCTGCCTGACCGCTCGCTCCCTGCTACTTGCTCCTCCCACCCGCTTCCCCCCCTCCCAAACAACTCGCTGCTGCCCCACCGGCCGCTCTCCCCACTCGGTCACTCACTCCGGACCTCTCCACTGCTCACCCCCTCCCCTTAGCCATTTGCTCCCCATTCCTCACTTACCCCCCTTCCCCCCCAACCCGCTCTCAGGCCGCTAATCCCCCACACCTCCAGCCGCTCGCTCCAAGCCACAATGCTTCCCTCCTCTCGGCCACTCGCTCCCACGTCGCCCCGTCACCCATTGCGGCCCGCCTTTCTTCTTCGGACTGGGTGGCAGGGAATGATTGAATGTGGGAGCGAGTGGCCGAGAGGAAGGAAGTGGCGTGGCTTTGAGCGAGCAGCTGGAGGGCGACGGAAGCAGGGAGCGAACAGCCAGAGAACAGGGTGGGGGTGGGGGTGGGGGGGAAGAAGCAGGGAGCGAGTGAGCGGCCAGAGGTAGGGGAGCAGCAAGGCCAGAGCTAGTAGCTAAGGGAAGGCAGCAGGGAGCAAGCAACGAGAAGATGGGCTCAGGTGGGAGCGGGTGATTGTTGGGGATGGGACGGAGGCTGCGATGGAGGGCATTTTCAGATTGAATTTGCTTTTTTTGTGATTGAGTAGCGCCATCCTTAATCCTGGCAGCTGACTGAGACCTCAGACAGTGATGTTTCAGTGGAAGAGGGTGCATTTGAGCATGTGCTATTACTGAGCCACCTAATGGTTGCGTTGTCAGCAAATGCAGCCCAGGCACCTCATCATGGTCTTTCCAGGGATCTCAATTGGAGGAGGACACTTCAGATCAGTCACCAAACTGCAAACATCCTGCTCATATAGGTCACTCTTCCTAACCCTTGAAACTTTTGTGGGGTCAGCAGTAAGTATAATCCTATCATGTTCCAGGATCACACTCCTGCAGATATTTAATGACAAAATGCTGAATTTTCTAATAACCATCACCTTTAACATACACAGCAACCACGTCAAACCTTTTTCATCAATGGGGAATCTGCTGAGAATTGTCACTGATCCAAAACCTAAATAGAATGTGGATTAGTGGCACTTGCTTGATTAACTTTGGGAATTTACTGAGCCCCAGTGTTTGGCCTAGAATAAAGCTTCGTGAATGCATACATAAATTTCACTCCCAAAAGTATTCATTATTCTGCAGTGTAAATTATTTTCACTCAAATATATGAACTTGATTTTAAATAATGCAAAACTTAGACTGGGAGACTTGCTTTTAAAGAGAAATTTAAGAAAATTATAATTGTTGGGCCTACGTTTACTGGCAATGAAAAGATGCCTCACTGCTTTTAACTCTGAGCATTGGCCAGTGCACAGTAACTGTTTAAAATAATGCAAAAGTTAATTAACCACTGCATTTAACTTTTCAACTTCCATGTACATTATGTTGACTGATGTGCCAATATCAGGAAATTTTGGTGTTTTTTTTTTAGACACATAGCACAACTTACAAAATACGAAGTTTTAAATTACACCAATTCATCAATTAAAAGGATCTTAAAAAGTTTCCTAAAAAGATACGGAAATCATTAGAGCCTGTTTAATTGAGGCCTGCAACATTTTTGAACAGCCCTGTAATATTTCTCTTTTGCTCTGGTCTCGCCGTATTTATTTCACCTTCTCCTGCTTTAGCAGTTTGCTTCAGATTGCAGCACTGAAGGAATAGTAATCTCCACTCCAGGCATCCTTTTAAAAAGGTTACACATTTAAAAGTACTGTATAACCAACGCCCGCGTACTTCTTTTGAAGTATTTGTAACACTTTCGATTCTGAAATATGACAAAGGCATGCAAGCAGCGACGAACCACGCCCGCAAAAGAAAACTGTCTCTTAAATCTCAGACTCCGAGTTAGGAGTAGGACGTGATTAAAATAAATTCTCATCACCTACCATCCCTACCATCAATTTTTCAGGGCGTAAAATGAGTTTAAAAATAATTTTCAGCCAACCCTAGAATGGCAAACACAAGTCAAGTAATTTGTCTTAAAACGTTTAAACTCTATTGTAAAATTAAACGCAATGCTTTTAAAAAACGTATCTACGTTTTATTTTGGCAGCGCAAAACAAAAAATGAATTGTGTTCTCAATGAGCTTGAGAAAATTCCAGTCCACGTTTATCAAGGGTATCTAAATGTACGCCGAACGATAACTCCGGAAAATACTACTGCATTTACTGGCTATGCTTCATCACGACCCTTGCCCTCCAACCACATTCAACGCCATGTTTTGGTTTAAACATCCAACTCGGGGGCTTCCTCCCCTCCTCCACCACCACCCCCACCCCACACACACACACACGATGGGCGTGGAAGAGGAAACATTTATAAAGTGATAACCTTAAGTGTCTAAATATTTTTAGAGCTGGTTGATTTATCAGACTGGATAAATGTCGAGCAATTTTTCGGTTTTATACAGAAAGCCAAAAATTGCTCGACTTACGAATATTTCCCTTTCCCAGTTATACAGTAATGCTAGAATCATTGTTCTGAATTCCCTTGTACTATGCGAATACATTTAGTGATTAACATACAGTATCTCTTAATTAGTCTTACCCATGTGCTTCTACATTGCAGGCACTACCTAATCGTTCATTCTATTCATTTCGTCCCCTTTGCTCTAATCCTTGTTTTCTTAAACGATTTTTAAATGTTTCTAAGTAATCACGCCACAGAAACAGATATATACGACGTGTTTCATATTTAAAAGGACATTATACACACCATACACCCCTCTCCATTACTCAGGGTGCATCTGAATAACTTGATATTCAGAGAGAAGCCTAGGATTTATACACAAGACACACCACAGCTCTTACCCAATCACCCCCATGTTGTACTTCATGGTTTTCCAGGGGGTCCCACTGTAGTAGTTTCCGTTGCTGGAACTCAGCATGTAATTTATGCCGTAAGTGCTCGCCTTGTTCTCCCTCTTCCTCCTCCCTCCTATCACCAGGCTCTTCAAACTGTTATTGTGGTAGTTGTTATTCTTAACGAAGTTGTTCCCATTCCCACCACCGTTCACCTCCGTGAAATTATGATTAAAGAATGAGCCGGCGCCGTTTTTAGTCCTTCCCGAAGAGGAGAAAGAGGAGGAAGAACAGCACGAAGACGAAGAGCTGCCAGTGCCGGATTCGGGGGATGGGGACGAGGATGAAGATGACGAGGCTGAAGATGATTTCTGCAGTCCCCTGCGGGCATCCCCGGTCCCCGAGCCCGAGTTGGGCCCCATTCCCATGTCGGGGCCGGGGGCCGAAGGGCCCGTTCTGTGTCCGCCTCCGGCCACCGAGGCCGAGTTGCTATTTAGGGGGGCGGCGGGGCCGGAGTTGCTGGTGAGGTTGAGGTTGCTGCTGGTGGTCGGTTTGCTGTTCAGTGCTGGCGAGTTCAGGTGTAGCAGATGGTGGTGACTTGAATTACCTCGGATTCCTAAAGAGGTTTCCCAGATTTGCATCCACAAGGCATTGGCGGGTCCCTTCTGTTCCGGCTGAATCCAAGCCACCCTCGGATCCATTAAATGGTGATCGCTCTCCACACACTCGCAAACCGAGGAAATCTCTTCAAAAAGCACTAATTACCTTACAATTGAGCGGACCTGGGCTGTGATAGATAAACGAGATTTTTTTTACTTCACTTGTTTTTTCTTTTAACTACTTTTTTAAATATATAAACTAAAAACCAAGACCGGTTTTTCTACAAAAAAAAACTAACGCTAGACTTTAACAATATGGCGCCTCCCCTGAGCCCCGGCCCCTCACTGCACATGCGCGCACATTTTTAAACTTCTCTCGTCGCCAACTGTCAGCGACGCGCATGCGCGCTGCACCCGGCGGGCTGCACCGCGGAGCCACACGCAGCTCGCCTTCAGCGATTCCTCAAAGAGGGAGGAGGGAGGGAGGGGGGGGGGGGGCGGTTAAAAAAGGAGCCCAGGCAAGTTGTGAGATAGTGTGCGTGTGTCAATTTCTTTTCTCCCATTCTTCTATGCATCATTACATCGATTTTAGTGCAAACGCCGCATGATTTTGCACTCAGATCTGTGTTATGTCAACATTCGCCCATCTTGATTGCCGTATTCTCAGATAGCAAGGCAACTTCCAAATGTTTAAAGAGGTTTGCAATCCTTGTCTGGCTATTAGACATGTGAAACATTTCACCTACGTTGACAACAGTCTGCAGATTACTTGTGAAACTACAGTTTACAATGGAAAAAACGTTCCTCCCCCACACTTTCCAAAATAGTGCGAGTTTTTAGGTGATTTATTTATTCTAATTACATTTCGTAATACAGTTTGAAATTTTACCAAAAAATGGTTTCTTGTCAATGTCGAGTTCATGTCCACGGGGGCAAACTGACACATTTAATTTTCCAAAGTTAGAAGTCTGGAAATAGTTTTTATATCAGATCTATGACAATCGTAGCACCATTTTTAATGAGGAGTCCCACCTTTTTCAGATGTTTGGGTGACCTGTGTCTTTGATTCTTTGATTTTATTTCAGCATTCGTGTCTTTGCTTGTTTTTAAATAAGGCTGAATTTGGAAGTTTTGTGTGCAGTGACATGACCAGTGATTCCATGGCACAGAAACCATTAGGGGCAATTTCGGTATTTGGAGCAAGCGGGAAAGAGGGGATATAAATCCATACAGAAAGAAAAAGAAGAGATGGAGAAGCATATCCAGGTTATTCCCCCATTCCACTGATTATGTCTTTCCCATTATATAGTATAAAATACAAGCAGAGGTTAAAGTGGCCCATGGCAATCAAGAACACTTGTGATTCTTATCTCATTGATTACTATAGAATTCGTTCTTTATTTTTCTCATGAGCTTTCCAAGATTGCTGTTTTTAATTGGCCATTGAGTTTTGTGAGATTGGGAAAATAGTGTACCTGCTTTATCTTTGTTCTTCATATTTCCTGCCTGGTGCACTCAGCACACTGATTTTCTATTGAAATGCAGGTTATTTTAAAGTCATAGAGTTTACAGCACGGAAACAGGCCCTTCGGCCCAACGCGTCTGTGCCGACCATCAAATACCCATCCTAACAAATCCCATTTCCCCGCACTTGGCCTGTAGCCTTATATGTCATGGCGTTTCAAGTGCTCATCTAAATACTTCTTGAATGTCATGAGTGCTCCTGCCTCTACCACCCCTTCAGGCAGTGTGTTCCAGATTCCAACCACCGTCTGGGTGAAAAAAGTCTTCCTCAACTCCCCTCTAAACCTCCTGCCCATTACCTTAAATCTATGCCCCCTAGTTATTGACCTCTCTGCTAAGGGAAAGAGTTTCTTCCTATCAATGCCCCTCATAATTTTGTATATCCCAATCAGGTCCCCCTCAGCCTTCTCCGCTGCAAGGAAAACAACCCCAGCCTATCCAGTAAAATAAAAGCAAAATACTGTGGATGCTGGAAATCTGAAATAAAAACAAGAAATGCTGGAACCACTCAGCAGGTCTGGCAGCATCTGTGAAAAGAGAAGCAGAGTTAACGTTTCGGGTCAGTGACCCCTGCAGTTCCGAAGAAGGGTCACTGACCCGAAACGTTAACTCTGCTTCTCTTTTCACAGATGCTGCCAGACCTGCTGAGAGATAACAAAGGAGGTCTAGATTGGACCAGGCCACATAGCTGACCAAAAGGTCACGGAGCAAAGGCAAACAATATGTTAATGGTGTGCTGAAAGACAAAGCATTAGTACAGATTAGGTGTTAATACACTGAATATTGAACAGCAGCAAGTGCAAACCTGAAAGAAAAACAGTGGGTAAGCAAACTGAACAAACTAAGATGAGATGAAATAAATGCAAAAAAAGATTGTAAAAAATGTAAAAAAGAATGTAAAAACAAGGAAGAAAAAAATAGCTAAAAATAAAAGTAAAATGGGGGGCTGTCATGCTCTGAAATTATTGAACTCAGTATTCAGTCCGGCAGGCTGTAGTGTGCCTAATCGGTAGATGAGATGCTGTTCCTCGAACTTGCGTTGATGTTCACTGGAACACTGCAGCAATCCCAGGACAGAGATGTGAGCATGAGAGCAGGGGGGAGTGTTGAAATGGCAACCAACCGGAAGCTCAGGGTCTTGCTTGCGGACTAAGCGGAGATGTTCCTCAAAGCGGTCACCCAGTCTGCGCTTGGTCTTCCCAATGTAGAGGAGACCACACTGTGAGCAGCGAATACAGTATACTACATTGAAAGAAGTACAAGTAAATCGCTGCTTCACCTGAAAGGAGTGTTTGGGGCCTGGGATAGTGAGGAGAAAGGAGGTAAATGGGCAGGTATTACACCTCCTGCGATTGCAGGGGAAGGTGCCATGGGACGGGGACGAGGTGGTGGGGGTAACGGAGGACTGGACCAGGGTGTCGCGGAGGGAACGATCCCTTCGGAATGCTGACGGGGAAGGGAGGGGAAGATGCGACTGGTAGTGGCATCACGCTGGAGGTGGCGGAAATGGCGGAGGATGATCCTTTGGATATGGAGGCTGATGGGGTGAAAAGTGAGGACAAGGGGAACCCTGTCACGGTTCTGGGAGGGAGGGGAAGGGGTGCGGGTAGAGGTGCGGGGAATGGACCGGACACGGTTGAGGGCCCTGTCAACCACAGTGGGGGGAAATCCTCGGTTGAGGAAAAAGGAGGTCATATCAGAAGCACCGTCATGGAAGGTAGCATCATCAGAGCAGATGCGTCGGAGACGGAGAAACTGGGAGAATGGAATGGAGTCCTTACAGGAGGTAGGGTGTGAAGAAGTGTAGTAGAGATAGCTGTGGGAGTCGGTGGGCTTATAATGGATATTAGTAGACAACCTATCCCCAGAGATGGAGACAGAGAAGTCGAGGAAGGGAAGTGTCAGAGATGGACCATGTAAAGGTGAGAGAAGGGTGGAAATTGGAAGCAAAGTTGATAAAGTTTTCCAGTTCGGGGCGGGAGCAGGAAACGGCACCGATACAGTCATCAATGTACCGGAAAAAGAGTTGGGGGAGGGGGCCTGAGTAGGACTGGAACAAAGAATGCTCGACATATCCCACAAAAAGACAGGCATAATTAGGACCCATGCAGGTACCCATAGCGACACCTTTTACTTGAAGGAAGTGCGTGGAGTTGAAGGAGAAGTTGTTCAATGTGAGAACAAGTTCAGCCAGGCGGAGGAGGGTGGTGGTGGATGTGGACTGGTTGGGCCTCTGTTCCAGGAAGAAGTGGACAGCCCTCAAACCATCCTGGTGGGGGATGGAGGTGTAGAGCGATTGGACGTCCATAGTGAAGAGGAGGCGGTTGGGACCAGGAAACTGGAAATTGTCAAAATGACGTAGGGCGTCAGAAGAGTCACAGATGTAGGTGGGAAGAGACTGGACCAGTGGAGAAAAGATAGAGTCTAGATAGGAAAAAATAAGTTCAGTGGGGCAAGAGCAGGCTGACACAATGGGTCTGCCGGGACAGTCCCGTTTGTGGATTTTGGGAAGGAGGTAGAAGCGGGCTGTCCGGGGTTGTGGGACTATGAGGTTGGAAGCTGTAGAGGGAAGATCTCCAGAGGAGATGAGGTCAGTGACAGTCCTTTGGACGGTGGCTTGATGTTCGGTGGTCGGGTCATGGTCCAGAGGGAGGTAGGAAGTGTCCGTGAGTTGGCGTTGAGCTTCTGCAAGGTAGAGGTCGGTATGCCATACAACAACAGCACCACCCTTGTCTGCAGGTTTGATGACCATGTCGGGGTTAGACCTGAGAGAACGGAGTGCCTCAAGCTCAGAGGGGGACAGGTTAGAGTGAGTGAGGGGGGGCAGAGAAATTGAGATGACCAATGTCTCGCCGACAGTTTTCAATGAAGAGATCAAGAGCGGGTAAGAGGCCAGGGGGAGGGGTCCAGGTAGAGGGAGAATGCTGGAGCCTATCCAGTCTGTTTTCATAATTGAAATTACCCAGCCCAGACAACATTCTGGTGAATCTCCTCTGCACCCTCTCCACTGCAATCACATCCTTCCTATAATGTGTTGACCAGAACTGTACACAGTACTCCAGCTGTGGCCTAACTAGCGTTTTATATAGCTCAATCATAACCTCCCTACTCTATGCCTCGGCCAATAAAGACAAGTATCCCGTATGCCTTCCTAACCACCTTATCTACCTGTGCTGCTGCCTTCAGTGATCTATGGACAAGCACCCCAAGCTCCCCCTGACCCTCTGTGCTCCCGAGGGTCCTACCAGCTATTGTATATCCCATTGCCTTGTGAGACTTCCCAAAGTGCATCATCCCACACTTCTCAGGATTAAACTCCATTTGCCACTGCTCCGACCATCTTGCCAGCCCATCTATATCATCCTGTAGTCTCAGGCTTTCCTCCTTACTATTTATGACACCACCAATTTTCATGACGTCTGCGAACTTACTGATCGTACCTCCTATATTCACATCTAAATCATTAATGTACACTACAAACAGTAAGGGTCCCAGCGCCGATCCCTGCGGTACACCACTGATCACAGGCTTCCAATCGCAAAATCAACCCTCTACCATTACCCTCTGCCTCCTGCCACAAAGCCAATTTTGAATCCAATTTGCCAAATTACCCTGGATCCCATGGGCTTTTACTTTCTTAACCAATCTCCCATGCGGGACCTTATCAAAAGCCTTACTGACGTCCATATAGACTGCATCTACTGCTTTACCCTCTTCTACACCTCGAGTCACCTCCCCGAAAAAGTCAATCAAATTTGTTAGACACGATCTCCCCCTGACAAAGCCATGCTGACTATCCCTGATTAATCCCTGCCTCTCCAAGTGGAGATTAATCCTGTCCCTCAGAATTTTTTCCAATAATTTCCCTACCACTGATGTTAGACTCACCGGCCTGTAATTACCTGGTTTATCCCTGCTACCCTTCTTGAATAATGGTACCACATTGCTGTCCTCCAATCCTCTGGTACCTCTCCTGTGGCCAGAGAGGTTCTGAAAATTTGTGTCAGAGCCCCCGCTATCGCCTCCCTTGCCTCACATAGCAGCCTGGGATATATCTCATCTGGGCCTGGGGATTTATCCACCTTTAAGCCCGCTAATACAGCTAATACTTCCTCCTTTTCAATGCTAATTTGATCAAGTACATCACAATCCCCTTCCCTGATCACTATACCTACATCATCCCTCTCCATAGTGAACACAGATGAAAAGTAATTGTTCAAAACCTCACCTATGTCCTCCGGCTCCACACACAGATTGCCTCTTCGATCCCTAATGGGCACCATTTTTCCCTGGTTATCCTCTTGCCCCTAACATACTTATAAAACGCCTTGGGATTTTCCTTTATCTTGCCTGCCAGTGATTTTCCATGCCCCCAACTTCGCTCTCCTAATTACTATTTTACGTATTCCCCTACACTTTCTATACTCCTCTAGGGCCTCCGCTGTTTTCAGCACTCTGACTCTGCCATACGCCTCCTTATTGTTCCTTATCCAATCCTCTATATCCCTTGACATCCAGGGTTCCCTTGATCTGTTGGTCCTGCTCTTCACCTTTGCAGGAACATGCTGCACCTGAACCCTCACAACTTCCCTTCTGAATGACTCCCACTGGTCTGATGTAGACTTTACTATAAAAAGCTGCTCCCAGTTCACTTTGGCCAGATCCTGTTTTATCATATTGAAATCTGCCTTCCCCCAATTCAGTACTCTTATTTCCGGTCCCTCTATGTCTTTTTCCATAACAACCTTAAATCTTACAGAGTTATGGTCACTATCCCCGAAATGCTCCCCCACTTCTACCACTTGTCCGGCTTCATTCCCTAGGATTAAGTCCAGTACCGCCCCTCCTCTTGAAGGACTCTCTACGTGCTGGCTCAAAAAGCTCTCCTGAATGCACTTGAAGAATTCTGCCCCCTTTAAGCTTTTTGCACTTAATACTATCCCCTCTAATATAGGGGAAGTTGAAATCCCCTACTATTATTACCCTATTATTATTGCACCTCTCTGAGATTTGCCTACATATCTGCTCCTTTACCACTGCCTGACTGTTTGGAGGCCTGTAGTACACTCCCAGCCAAGTAATAGTCCCCTTTTTGTTTTTAAGTTCTACCCATATGGCTTCATTAGAGGAACCTTCTAAGATGTCATCCCTCCTTACTGCAGTAGTTGACTCCTTAATCAACAGTGCAATGCCACCTCCTCTTTTACGCCCTCCCCTATCACATCTGAAGATTCGATACCCTGGGATATTAAGCTGCCAGTCCTGCCCTTCCCTCAACCATGTCTCAGTGATAGCAATAATAATATATTCCCATGTGTTAATCAACGCCCTCAATTCATCTGCCTTACTAGTAAGACCCCTTGCATTAAAATAGATACAATTCAGCCTTGCATTATTTGCCTGAGCCTTAACAGGTCTACATTTACTCTGTCCTCCGGACTGACTTAGCTTCACATTTATATTGATTGTACATCACCCCCTACTGTGCTTCCACTCTGTATCCCATCCCCCTGCCAAAATAGTTTAAACCCCCCCAACAGCACCAGCAAACCTCCCAGCAAGAATGCTGGTCCAGTTCCAGTTCAGGTGCAACCCGTCTATCTTATACAGATCCCACCTTAGCCAGAAACAGGCCCAGTGATCCAAGAATCTAAAGTCCTCCCTCCTGCACCATCTCCCCAACCATGCATTCATCTGCTCTAACCTCCCATTCATATACTCACTAGCTCGTGGCACCAGAAGAAACCCAGAGATTACAACCTTTGAGGTCCTACTTTCTAATCTGCTGCCTAGCTCCCTAAATTCTTTTTGCAGGACCTCATCCCTCTTTCTACCTATGTCATTGGTACCAATGTGGACCACGACCTCTGGCTGTGCACCCTCACCCTCCAGAATACTTTGTAGCCGCTCAGTGATTTCCAAGACCCTTGCACCAGGGAGGCAACATACCATCCTGGAATCACATCTGCGACCACAGAAACGCCTATCTGTTCCTCTCACCATAGACACCCCTACCACTATTGCCCTCTTGTCCCTTTTTCTCCATCCCAGCACAGTTGTGTCAGCCATGACATTCTGGTCATGACTCTCGGTGCATTCTCCAGAGGAACCCTCTCCCTCATCGGTACTCAGAACTGAATACCGGTTAGAAAGTGGGATGCCCTCTGGGGACTCCTGCACTACCTGCCCTGTCTTCTTTGTCCGTCCGGCAGTCACCCAGTCACCCCTCTGACTGTGCTCGCCTAGGCACCGGCTTGACTACCTCCTGAAACGTGCCATCCACGTAGTCCTCCACCTCACGGATACGCCACAGTGACGCCAGTGCCGCTCGAGCTCCGAAACCCAAAGCTCAAGCTTCTGCAATCGGATACACTTTCTGCAGACATGTTCGCCAAAGTCACATGGCACTTCCACGACTTCCCACATTGCACAGGAGGTACATTCCGCTTGGCCAAGCTGCCCCGCCATTACTTACTTTTACAATGAGAAAAAAAAACTTTTGAGGATTTTCTCTGCTCTCTCAATCTTGCCACAATACCCTCTTGCCTTTTTGTTGTTTAACCCATTGATCTTGTTACTGCTCCTTTCAACCTTGCAACTGCCCAACCCACCATTTTCATTGTCACTAACATTACTAAATAAATTTCATAGAGTCATAGAGTTATACAGCACAGAAACAGGCCCTTCAGCCCAAAGCGTCTGCGCTGACCATCAAGCACACATCCAATCTAATCCCATTTTTCTGCATTTGGCCCGTAGCCATGTATGCTATGGCATTTCAAGTGCTCATCTAAATACTTGGTAAATGTTGTGAGGGTTCCTGCCTCTACCACCCCTTCAGGCATTGTGTTCCAGATTCCAACCACCCTCTGGGTGAAAACATTTTTCCTCAACTCCCCTCTAAACCTCCTGCTCCTTACTTTAAATCTATGCCCCCTGGTTATTGACCCCTCCACTAAGGAAAAAAGTTTCTTCTTATCTAACCTATCAATGCCCCTCATAATTTTGTATACCTCAATCAGGTCCCCCCTCAGCCTTCTCTGCTCCAAGGAAAACAACCCCAGCCTATCCTACATAGCTGAAATGCTCCAGCCCAGGCAACATCTTGGTGAATCTCTCCAGTGCAATCACATCCTTCCTATAATGTGGTGACCAGAACTGTACACAGTACTCCAGCTGTGGCCTAACTAGCGCTTTATACAGCTCCATCATAACCTCCCTGCTCTTATATTCTATGCCTCGGCTAATAAAGGCAAGTATCCCATATGCCTTCCTAACTACCTTATCTACCTGTTCTGCTGCCTTCAGTGATCTATGGACAAGTACACCAAGGTCCCTCTGACCCTCTGTACTTCCTAGGATCCTACCATCTATTGTATATTCCCTTGCCTTGTTACTGCTCCCAAAATGCATCACCTCACACTTCTCAGGATTAAATTCCATCTGCCACTGCTCCGCCCATCTTACCAGCCCATCTATATCATCCTGTAATCTAAGACTTTCCTCCTCACTATTTACGACACCACCAATTTTCATGTCATCTGCGAACTTACTGATCATACCTCCTATATTCACATCTAAATGACTACAATCTGCCCTGGAACAAAATCTTTATGGGTTAGGATTCAACTTGGATTGAGGTGAAAGTAAACTAAGGGTTAGAGTTGTCTTTAAGGTTAGAATTGGACTGAAGACAATAGTTTTACCTTAGGATTAGGAATCGGTTGAGAGCTCTGCTTGGGGTGACGGTCAGTGTTGAGCTGAGCTTCAGAACTCACATAAAGTTTAGGGTAGCCTTGCCTGAACCCTGGTCTTGCATTTTCTTTAGTTCCTCCCATATTCCTCCTCCATGCCATCTCCACAGTCATCTTGTCCATGAGACCCAGCTCTTGCTCTCTCAACACTATTCCCACTAAACCGCTGACCAATCAAAGTCCCTTCTAGGACACCATGCTGGTTGATATTATAAACTGTTACTGGTACTGTTGCCTTTTAAATCTGCCATCAACCATCCCCTTAAAAAAAATACCCGTGGCCCCTCTGTCCTTGCAATCTACTAACCCATCTCCACCACAAAAGCAAATTTCTGCAGATGCTGGAAATCTGAAGTAAAAACAGGAAAGGTCACAGACCTGAAACATTAACTCTGCTATTCTCTCCACAGACGCTGCCAGACCTGCTGAGTATTTCCAGTATTTTCTGTTATTATATTCCCATCTCCAACATCCCTTTCATTCCTAAAGTTTTTGAACATATTGTCGCCTTCCAAATCCATTGCTATCTCCCACGCAACTCCATATTTGAACCTCTCTAATCAGGTTTATATCCCTGCTACAGCACTGAAATGGGCCTTATCAAAATCACAAATGATATTCTATGTAATCTTAACCATGGTTCACTGTCTCTCCTCATTCTTCTTGACCTGTCTGCAGCCTTTGACACTGTTGATCATATCATCCTCCTCCGTTGTCCAACTGAATGGGACTGCTCTCAGCTGGTTCCATTCTTACTTATCCAGTCACAGCCAGAGAATCACCTGCAATGGCTTTTCTTCCCACTCCCGCACTGCTACCTCTGTGTAACATCTCTCAAAGGCATTGTTCATTTGGAGTCTACAGAAGAGATCCTTGTCTTCAAACCTGCAGCTGTTTGACAGCACATCGAGCCGGACAAGGACTTAATTGTGCTACTGGTGGTATTTAGTAGATGATAGTCCTCCAAGAGTTGGAGCTAGACAGTAGCAATGCAAATATGCATCTATCCAGAGCCTGGAAGCTTTAATAAAAAAGCCTAGGAATTGTGGCTGAGACCAGGGGTTGAATAGTGGCGGCTGTGATGCTAACGGCGATAACCTGTGAGAAGCTGTAGCCAGAGAGCAACAGCACCGGTAAATGCAATAAATGAGCAAGAGTTAGGGCTGGTGGCAAACATCTGAATACAACAGAAACACTAGTAATTGCGATAATCAGTACCCACTGAGCTGGCGGCGTCCATGCATCACTGCACTCAGTTTAAAGGGTTGAGAATTAGAGAAGTTCAAACCTTTCCCTCAGTCTTGCCCATCTGGCTTCTGCAGACTGTCTCCCTCATTCAGACAGTTGGGTAGGTGCAGTGTTATAGCAACAATTTTAGAAGAGGATAAATAGTACATCATGGTTTCTTTCCTGAGGGAGATTGGGGAAAATTTTGATTTTTGACATTATTTGATACATTTTCCAACAATTTTAAATCTTTTAATATACATATAAATACTTTATGATGTTTAAACTGCTTCATGATGTGTAAAAACACCTCATACAATAAAACATACAAAACCTGCTCCCCGAATACCTCAGGGTGTTTATCCAGTGAATGGCTGAAACATACGGATCTATAAGGCAAACCAATCCACCAGCCTGTAGTCAGCCCACAAAACCTCAACCAGTTACTAGTGGCTGAATTTTCAATCCAGGGTTGGGAACCCGACACCCATATCGATTCCGGGTCCTGACTCGACAGCACGTCAGAATCACGGATGCCTCACTATTTTGATAAGTAAAGGCCCTAATTGGGCCGTAGGCGAGTTCGGTGCCCAATTATTAGTGTTGAGTACTGCCTGGAAGCAGGATCTGGCCCTGGAGGGTAATTCTCTAAGGCAGATGGCAACCATGCCTAGGCTTGCAGTTGCCTAGCAGAATGGAGTAGGCAGGAAAGCAGGGGGCAATCAGCCTCACGGTCCAAACAAGTGCCCAAAAGCTCACTCATCAGGTAATTAATCCACTCTTCTCAGGCAATGGCAACTTTGTGCCACTGCATTAGCAACTCAGTTTGACTTTCCCTTTCGTTTCAAGATTTTATATCAACAGTAACAATAAATAATTGCTCTTCACTGTGCTCCTGACAGCTGTGCACTAATGTGCCGCAGACTGTTTGCTCTTCCCATTCTTCCCATTGAAAATTTCACTCTGCCCTTTTCCGGTCCATTTCCAAGCTCTTCAACAAGTTTAACAGCTAGTTAATTGAAGGTGTAAACTTCTCCAAGGAGCATTCATCTGTGCTTTAATACAGGGAAGTCCAACCTTTTCATATGGGGGCGTGCACATTGCAATTTTTGTCTTACATAGCCATGGGGGGGGGGGGGGGGAGGGGGGGTGGAAAGATAAAGGCATTAAAAATATATCTTACTGTTAATAAAAACAACATATGTGCATTTTTGTCAAGAAGCTTTAAATGAGAAGACTGATTTATTGACTTACTTTCTCATCACTATGTTGGATACTGATTTAGTGCGATACTTGGCATTTCCTTGCTTGCCAGATAGTCACTGTTTGCCCACACACTACTTATAGCGATGTGGAATATTCTGAATCGATGTCCATCTGTCAGGAGTGATCTTGATCACTCTCTCTCCCTCCTCTCTCTCTCTCAACCTGTGTCCCCTATCCCCATGTTCCCCCCTCTGTGTTCTCCCTTCTCTGTGTTCCCCCTCTCTGTGTTGTTTCCCCCCTCTCTCTGTTGCCCCCTCTCTGTTCCCCCTCTCTCTGTCCCCCCATTGTCTTCCACTCTCTATCCCCCCTCTCTCTGTCCCCCCTTTTTCCTCTCTCTGTCCCCCCTTTGTCTTCCCCTGTCTTTGTCCCCCTTCTCTCTCTGTCCCCTCTCTCTGTCTTTCTCTCTGACCCCCTCTCTCTGCCCCCCTCTCTGTCTCCCTCTCTCTCTGTCCCCCATTTTTGTCCCGCTCTCTCTTTGTCCTCCCTCTTTCTCTGTCCTCCTCTCTCTCTCTCTCCCTCTGATAGTTGCAGAGAGTGGGAACTCTCAGCAGAGCAGTTTTGTGATTGGTCAGTTTTTTTAAAGTTGCAATGTCAGTTGCTGGGAGTGGGAACTGCAGTTTCTGAACTTCGGACAGATTCAGGGTTTTCTGGCAGACTTTTAAAAAGAAGTCAGAACCTGCCGGAAAACCCTGAAACTGTCTGAAGTTTGGAAACCTCTGTTCGTGCTCCCAGCACCTGTCAGCTGTGAAACTGACATTGCGATTTTTTAAAAAGGCAGACTTGAAGAATAAGCCAATGGGAAATTTCACATCTCTGAAATTACTAGTCATGGACCTCAATATTTTTTTACCACGGACACTGGCATCTATGTACGGACACGTTGCCGACCACTGGCGAGGATAAGGAATGGCTGGGTACAGTTTACATCCGTGGGCCAGATGGAAATGTTTGGTGAGCCGGATCCTGGCTGGTGGGCCGTATGTTGCACAACCCTGTTTGAACAGATGCCTGAAATACATCAGATCACAATGCCCAACTGAAGGATGCAAGCTCCAGCTACAGAATAAAAGCTAAACACCAAGGTCTCTGAGAGTGGGTGGAAGTTGTTGGTGTGATTTGAAGGTGGAAGTGGGTGAATTTATTTGTAAGATTTTTCATATTTGCTTTATTTTCTAAGTGTTAATTTATTAATGTTATTTTAGGTGTACCACCCTATCTCCAGCCTTCTTTCCTCTCCAAAGTCCTTGAATGTGTTGTCACCTCCAAAATTCATACAGATATTTCCCGAAACTCCATGTTTGAAACCCTCTAATCAGGTTTCTGCCTCTGCCACAGTACCAAAACAGCTCCTTATCAAACTCACAAATGACATCCTATGTGACTGTGACAAAGGTAAACTATCTCTCCTTGTTCTTCTTGACCTGTCTACAACCTTTGACACAGTTGATCACACTATCATCCTCCAAGGTGTCATCTGTGGCTCAGTTGGTAGCACTCTTGCTTCTGAGTCAGAAGCCATTCTAGTGACTTGAGCTCAAAAACCAAGGCGGACACTCCAGTACTAAGGGAGCTTTGCGCTCTCAGAGGTGTTATCTTTTGGCTGAAATGTTGAAGTGAGGCATGTCTGCCATCGCAGGAGGATGTAAAAGATCCTATGACACTATTTCCATCATAAGGTCAGAAGTGGGGATTTTTGCTGATGATTGCACAATGTTCGGCACCATTCGCAACTCCTCAGATACTGAAGCAGCCCGTGTCCAGATGCAGCAAGACCTGGACAACATCGAGGTTTGGGCTGATAAGTGGCAAGTAACATTCGCGCCACACAAATGTCAAGCAATGACAATCTCAAACAAGACAGTGTCTAACTATCTCCTCTTGATATTCAATGGCATTACCATCACTGAATCCCCCACTATCAACATCTCGGGGATTACCATTGACCAGAAACTGAACTGGACCAGCCACATAAATGTTGCAGCTACAAGAGCAGGTCAGAGGCTGGGAATTCTGTGGCGAGTAGCTCACCTCCTGAATCCCCAATGCCTGTCCACCATCTACAAGTCAGGAGTGTGATGGAATATTCTCCGCTTGCCTGGATGGTGGAGCTCCAACAACACTCAAGAAGCTCGATACAATTCAGGACAAAGCAACCCGCTTGATTGGCATCCCATCCACCACCTTCAACACTCACACCCTGCACCACCGACGCACAGTGGCAGCAGTGTGTACCATCTACAAGATACACTGCAGCAACTCACCAAGGCTCCTTCGACAGTACCTTCCAAACCCGTGACCTCCTAGAGGACAAGGGCAGGAAATGCGTGGGAACACCACCACCTGCAAGTTTCCCTCCGAGCCGCACACCATCCTGCCTTGGAACTAATTTGTCATTCCTTCACTGTCACTGGGTCAAAATCTTGGAACTCCCTAACAGCACTGTGGGTGTACCTACACCCCAAGGACCGCAGCGGTTCAAGAAGGCAGCTCACCACAACCTCTCAAGGGCAATTAGGGATGGGCAATAAATGCCTGCCTAGCCAGCGACATCCACATCCCATGAATGAACCAATAAAAAACAAATTTCGAAGAAGAGCAAGGGAGTTATCCCCGGTGTTCTGGCCAATATTTGTCCCTCAATCAACATCACAAAAATAGATTATCTGGTCATTATAACATTGCTGTTTGTGAGAGCTTGTTGTGCAGAAATTTGCTATTGCATTTCCTACATTACAACAGTGAATACACATTTGAAGTACTTAATTGATTGTAATGCGCTTTGGGACATTCCGAGATCATGAAATAAATGAATATAAATACAAGTCTGTCTTTCTTTTCAATGCCTGTCTACCGTCATCCATCTGGATGGGATTGCCTTCGTCTGGTTCCATTCCATCTAATCATAGCCACAGAATTACCTACATTGGCTTCTCTTCCCACTCCTGCACTGTTACCTTTGGTGTCTCCCAACATTCTTTCCTTGTCCCCCTCCTATTTCTCATGCTGCCTCTTGGCGACATCATCCAAAAACACAATGTCAGTTTCCACATGTACACTGACGACACCCAGCTCTACCTCACCACCTCCTTCCTCAACTCCTCGACAGTCTCTAAATTGTCAGACTGCAAATCCAACATCCAGGACTGGATGAGCAGAAATTTCCTTCAGTTAAATATTGGGAAGACCAAAGCCATTGTCTTCAGACTCAGCACAAACTCTGCACCCTACGTACCAGTTCCATCCCTCTTCCTGGCATCTATCTGAAGCTGAACCAGACCTTTCACAACTTTGGTCTCATATTTGATCCCGAGATGAGCTGCCAACCACATCACTAAGATTGCCTAGTTCCACCTCCACCTAGTGCCCACTCTGCAACTGCTTCACCTCATCTATGTCTTTGTTACCTCTGGGCTTAACTGTTCTAACACATTCCTGGATGGCCTCAAATATTCTACGCTCTGTAAAAATGAGGTCATCCAAAACTCTGATGCCCATGCCCAAACTTGTACCAAATCCAGTTCACCGACCACCCCTGTGCTTGCTGACCTACACTGGGTCTTGGTTAAGCAATGCCCTGCTTTTAAAATACTCATCCTTGTTTTCAAATCCCTCCATGCCCTTGCCCCTCCCTATCTCTGTAATCTTCTCTAGCCCCACAAGCCTCTGAGTTATCTGTGTTGCTCTAATTCTGTGCTCCTTATCATCCCCAATTTTAATCACCCCAGCATTGGTGGTCAGTTTCCTCTCTCAACCTCTCTGCTTCGCGACCTCGCTTTCCTCCTTTAAGACACTCCTTAAAACTTAACTCAGTGGCAGGCTTTTGGTCATCTGCCCTAATATCGCCTTATGTAGCTTGGTGTCATATTTTGTTTTATAATGCCCCTGTGAAGTGCCTTGGGTTCTTTTATTTCGTTAATGATGCTATATAAATATAAGTTGTTGTTGTAGATGGAAAACAAAGATAGCTACACAAAGGACTTTATCAATTTGTTTCAGAGGTTTAATCATTGTTTTGGTAATAGGTTGTTCACAGCTTGCTTTTTAATGGATGGACAATTCTTCTTTGGCCTCCTTATCACGAGAGACAATGGGTAAGCGCCTGGAGGTGGTCAGTAGTGTGTGGAGCAGCGCCTGGAGTGGCTATAAAGGCCAATTCTAGAGTGACAGACTCTTCCACAGGTGCTGCAGAAAAATGTGTTCGTCGGGGCTGTTACACAGTTGGCTCTCCCCTTGCGCTTCTGTCTTTTTTCCTGCCAACTGCGAAGGCTCTTCAACTCGCCACACTTCAGCCCCGCCTTTATGGCTGCCCGCCAGCTCTGGCGAACGCTGGCAACTGACTCCCACGACTTGTGATCAATGTCACAGGACTTCATGTCGCGTTTGCAGACGTCTTTAAAGCGGAGACATGGACGGCCGGTGGGTCTGATACCAGTGGCGAGCTCGCTGTACAATGTGTCTTTGGGGATCCTGCCATCTTCCATGCGGCTCACATGGCCAAGCCATGGATGAACAATTGTCATAGACATATTTAGTTCATTTAAAAAAAAGCTAATGGTTATTAATGAATGGGCCATTTGAGCCAATTATTATGGTTTGTTTATCAGAATTTGGTTTTTGATTGGTTAGATTTTAGTGATTCGATCAGTATGTTTTCCACCTATGGATACTTTTGCCCTACAAATATTTGCCAAACACAAAGGAGTAAATTTTTATGGTCACCTGCCTATTACAGAATCTGCCCAGTTTTCATTCCAGCAATAAAATTTGGGAAGTTACTATAACAGTTGGGTAATTCGCTCCACCAGATTATCACCCATCCGGTGAAGACTGAAAATTTACTCCTAATCATTAAGTATAGAGCTAAATAAAAAAGATAGAATGTTTCATGTTAAATGTGCAAACTGAATATCAATGGCTTTTTTGTCTAAAACATGTGGGCAATACACATGCATACCCAGTGATAGTAGCTTTTACATTTTCTTCCAGTGCAACTTGGCACAAAGGACTTAGTGGCTATCTTCTATACCAAATTTCCATGTTCTGTTAGTTATTTAATCTTTGCTACAACATTCATTTCTAGGGGATGCTGTTATTATAAATTAAAACTATGTGATCCATACCTATGTTCTACTACTCCATGATGTAAATGTTTTTCAGTCCACTATCACATTGAAGTCATTGATCGTCATCTGACTAAATTAGGGTGCCTCTACACTGTTTCAAGGAGCATTCCTCAGTCCTCTGTGAAGGCATGTCCCCAAAGAATAGAGGTAGTAGTCCTGATGTAAAAACAAGAAATTCTGGAAATACTCAGCAGGTCCGGCAGCATCTGGAGAGAGAAGCAGAGTTAACGTTTCAGGTCAGAGACCTTTCATCAGAACTTTCATCAGTTCTGATGAAAGGTCACTGATCTGAAACGTTAACTCTGCTTCTCTCTCCACAGATGTTGCCAGACCTGCTGAGTATTTCCAGCATTTCTTGTTTTTATTTCAGATTTCTAGCATCTGCAGTATTTTGCTTTTATTATAGTAATCCTGAAGTTTTGATTGTAGGTATAATAAGATTAAAGTGACTCAATGCCCAGGCTCACATGGGCTTGCACTACACAGGTCAGACCTGGTTCAATTTATAGTTGGTTAGAGGCAGAGAACAAACTTACAGAGATCCTGTCCTCTAGCACACATGGCTGCGGATCAGAAAATCCAAGATGGCCGCAGCTGTTAAAGGGTAGAAGTAGCCTCAAACAGGAAGCTGTAGTGGGGACAGAAAATAAAGAAGTTTATCACAGTGGTATCATAGAGATATTTGAGCAACACTGCTCCATTTGATGATGGAAATTTGGAAGTCCTTCTGCAAAAGTGGCCTGATTTGGGACTGAAGGCCATTCTTCAGTTATAGCACAGATGCAAGTTGCTTGGAAGGAGATTCTCAACCAAGTTAATACAATCACCCATGTCCCTTGCACCTTCTTATAAATGAGAGTTGTTTGCTGGTATCAGGAGGAAGGCAAAAGTAAGTGCTTTCCTCACTCTTGCACACATAACTGGTGGTCCCATTGAACAAACCTACAAGGAAGACTCCAACACCCTTTGAGTCTATGCATTGTGCAGAATCATTGCCTTTTTGCACATTTTTTGCATAGTTCATTCTTGTGTCAAAGCTGTAGGGCACCTGTTTTTGCATTTGGAGGTAGCAGATATTGAATAGCCTTTTGGGGGAAGAGTGCTCCAAATTTCTGTTATCCTTTGTGTGAGGAAGTGCTTCCTGATTTTGCTCCTAATGGCCTAGTTCTAATTTTTAAATTATGTCATTGTAAAATAGAACAAAGTGACTGAGGTTTAAGACCGATATCAGGAAATTATTCTTACACAAGGAGGGATGAATATTTTGTGACAATTCTTTACCCTTTTTAAAAACAGATTTGAAAAGCTAGAGACAGTAACATGACTGCCAATTAATTTCATTTCTTTTTGTTTCAAAATATTAATCTTAATATTACATACACAGCAGGACACACCATCCTACGTCTAGAAAATTACATGTATAATATTTAACAGAATCACGAGCAATTGCCTGACAAGGCCAATCAGGATACCTTGGCTTGAAGATAGCCAAAGTTCATAACTGAACTGAAGGTTTGTATCCCTCTTTATACCATATTAAAAGAGTCATACATTGTCCAATGTTTGCTTAGTTTAACTTTGTTGGGCAGTTTATGACTCTCAGATTATCAAACAAATTGTTGAATGTTCACAATCATAGGGGGCCTCATGTCCTGATCAATATCCTACTGGATTGTCATCTCAACAACCTTTGCTTCTATCTTTGGTATTCCCGAACTATAACTTTTGTCCTGGAGTGTCATTATGATCAAAAGATAAAATCTGCCAGTATGCAGAATTTGATTTACTCATGTGACTTAACCATATTGCTACATGAGCTGTTCTGTTTTTAAAAAATGTAAAAAACATAACTATATTCTTGCATATACAAAGAAATGACTCCCAAATAGAACAATGGAAGCAAAACCTCTTGAGCTCATTTAAAAAAACAATTGGATGTTACAAAGTGGGACTTTAGGATCTTTCTGGTTGGATGAACTAAGGTGTTCCAAATAGCCCCCTCATCTACTGATATTCTCATATTCTGATGTCAGACAGTATGCTGTGTGAGTTGATGCAAGGAAGGTTTTGTATTTGTTGGCATTTTGGTGGTGGAAATGGGGAGGATTGTTCATGCATTGGCCAGATCTGGCAATCAGGAAAAGTCTGTTGCAGTGTGGTATGAATGTGCCTTGAAGTCAGAAAACAGGGATGGAGGGGGTAGTGGCAGTGGTTGTTGGTATTGACAGTTAGGCACTATGGCCGGAAATTTCACTGCGGGGTCGGGAACCCGTCGCCCAGAACATTTGCGGGTCCTGATCCAGCATCGCTAATGCAATGCAATTTTCTTGTAAAGGGCCTAATTGGCTCAGGGCAAGTCTGGTGCCCAATTAGAGGTGTCGGAGGTGTCCTGGAGGCGGTTACAGAGGGCTATTTTAAAAGGCAAGCAGCACCCATGACTGGGTTTCCGTTGCCTTTAGGGATGGATCAGCAGGAAGATTGGCTGGCCAATGTTGGCATGGGCATGCGTTCCCTGGTGACACTCCGTTTTCCTGATGCCTCCTTGAAGGCACTGACTGATGCAGTTGCAGAGAGGAGAGAGAAGTTCTTCTTGGCTTCAGGAAGGGGAAATCTTCCTGGTGAGATCAAGAGGACTTGGAAGGAGGTGGCCACGAAGGTCAGCAGTCGGGGTCCCATGAGAAAGACATGGGGCTGAATTTTACACTGCCCCAACTGGTCGGATGGTGGCGTGGGGGCGGATGGGGGCGGCGTAAAATTGAACAGAAGGCTCCAGGAGGCCTTAAGGGCCCTCGGCCACCTCCACGGGTATTTTACCCATGGCAAACGGGCATGCTGGGGACGTGAAAGGCCGCCCAGCGATAGCTACCGGCCTTTCTGCGCGCCGGGGGGGGGTCCCATGGCAGTTGGGCACAGGGTGCCCGATTGAGGGCCGCCCCTGCTGCCTAACCCACCCCCGGGACCCAAGACGCCCCCCCACCTCCCAAATGACCATCCTAGGCTCACCAGGACACGAACGATCCCCCTGGTGACGCATGCCCAACTTACCTTCACTCCTGGCTCCATGTCGTTGGCTGGGCTGCAGTCCCAGCAGTGGCCACCACTCCCGGTGGCGCTTCTAGGACTAAGAGTTGCTGGCCCACTGATTGGCCGGCAGCTCACTGAGGCAGGACCTCCTCCCTCAGGCGGGTGGAAGTCCCGCCTCGGGACAATTAAAGCCCGGGGACCCGTAAAATGCGGGACGGATCCCTGGGCTAAGCAGAAGCGGGTTCGCCACCGACTTTTACGTCAGTGGTGAAGTCCCATCCGCCTAAGGTAAAATCCAGTCCATGGGTCCAGTGTAGCGAAAGGTTCAAAGACCTCTTGCGGTCTGGTAAGATGAGTGGCCAGCGGCACCCAGTTGATTAGGCACCAACTCTAAGCACCAGAATGCAAGGGAACTGACCTCACAGAACGTCCAAAGTTCTCCCTAACATTGTCAGATCAAGCGTAAAGTTGCAAAACTGAGACAGCAGCTATCCTTACATATTGGGTGACAGTCAGATGGGGACATCACTGAGGGGAACCTTGACTACACTTCTTCACGCCGTTTCCTGTAAGGACTCCATCCCATCTCCCAGTTTCTTTGTCTCCAACACAAATGTTCTGATGATGCAACCTTCCACAACAGTGCTTCTGACATGTCTTCCTTTTTTCCCCCCACTGTGATTGACAGGGCTCTCAACTGTGTTTGACTTATTTCCTGCACTTCTGCTCTCACCCCTTCCCCTCCCTCCCAGAACTGCAACAGGGTTCCCCTTGTCCTCACTTTCCACCCCACCAGCCTCCACATCCAAAGGATCATCTTGCACCATTTCCGCCACCTCCAGCGTGATGCCACTACCAAACACATCTTCCCTTCCCCTCCCAGTAAGCATTCCGAAGGGATCATTCCCTCCACGACACCCTGGTTCATTCCTCCATCACCCCTGATACCTCGTCCACTTCGCATGGCACCGTCCCATGCAATTGCAGGAGGTGTAATACCTGCCCTTTTACCTCCTCTGTCCTCACCATCCAAAGCCCCAAACACTCCTTCCAGGTGAAGCAGCGATTTACTTGTACTTCCTTCTATTTGGTATATTGTATTCACTGCTCCAATGCAGTCACCTCTACATTGGGGAGACCAAATGCAGATTGGGTGACCGCTTTGCGGAACACCTCTGTTTAGTCTGAAAGCATGACGCCGAACTTCCAGTTGCTTGCCATTTCAGCTCACACCGCCGCTCTCATGCCCACATTTCTGTCCTTGGCCTGCTGCAGTGTTCCAGTGCACATCAATGCAAGCTCGAGGAGCAGCACCTGATCTTTCGATTAGGCACTCTACAGCCTTGCGGACTCAATCTGAGTTCAACAATTTCAGAGCATGACTGGCCTAGTTTTTATATTTTTCTATTATTTTATTTTTTAACCATATGCCTGGTTTTCATGTGGATAAAGTTGCTCATTATTCTGCCATTAACACTCTCTCTGGACTAATGCTTTGTCTTTCGCCACAAGCATGAACACACTCTTTGCCTTTGTCCCATGACAGCTTTGTTATTTAATCTCTCCTGCACTCTGCCCTATCACACACCTTCCCTTTTGTTCTCTTCCCCACCAAACACCACCCCCCCTCACCCCCTCACCTCCTTCACTTGCTTAAAACCTAATTATTTTCTAACCTTTGCCAGTTCTGATGAAACGTTAACTCTTTTTCTCTCCCGCGGGTGCTGCCTGACCTGCTGAGTATTTCCAGCACTTACTGGCTTTATTTCAGATTTCCATCATCTGCAGTATTTTGCTTTTATATTACTGAGAGGAACATAAGCCCACATTTATGTCATGCTGAAAGAGATGAGGGAGGGCAGCAGACGTATCAATCATTATTCTGTCATCCTGCAGGAAAAAAAGAGCCCATAACGCTCGAGAGATGGCCAGAGCGGGTGGTGGAGTAGCCCAACTGCACAACTTGATGCTGATGGAGGAGGCGGCACAGGGGATCACCAGGGTACCCTCGAGGAATTTGGTTGGGGATGGTGAGATGGAAGGCCATGAGCAACAGGATCATTGGCTGGCTCTCACTAAAGGTGAAAGGCATAGAGGAGACTCCTGCCCAATGTGTGCTATGAATCTTTGACTGCTGTCATCTGAGGGGATAGTTGTGCTCAGGCACTTGTTGAGTAGGATAAGTCCTCATTTCCATTTTCTTGTGTTTCTCACAGGGCCAGTTGCAGAGGGGAAGCTATGTGCACCTGCCCAATCGGCGCCGCCATCCTCAGTGGGGGAACTCCATGGAACCTGCACTGTCACATCATACCATGGCACCTTCCACCAGTGCAGACACATTCACCTCAGTTGGGCCCCAGAGTAGCGTACAAAGGGGAGCACTCAGTGAACCTCACATCATGCGTGAGCAGGAGGAGGAGGGTGAGGCAGATTCAATTTTGGGCAGTCCCCCTCAGAGGACAGAGGACAGACACAGCGATGCTTCGCTGGGCGAAGATGCTATGCGTCGGGTGTCTTAGACAAGGAGGGCCTTCCTCTAGAACCAGCAGATAAGTTCCTATTTGTTGGAGTTCCCTGAGGCCTTGAGGAGCCATGGCCTAGCAATGGAAGAATCCATGCAGCGCTTGTCTGTAATGACTCAGGGATCCGATCGTATGAGCTCTTCCATTGTGAGATTGGGCAACGTCTTGGAGAGCCATATGCAGCACCACTTTGAGTGGGTGCAGGAGCAGCATGCTGATATATGCACAGAAAGAGTGAGACTCTCTGGAGCATAGACCACTCAGCGTCACTGATGACGCAGAGGTGCTTGGGGTGGTTGCCAGTTGGTGCCCGCTTCCAGCATCCATGGGTGGGTGGGGGGGAGGGGTGCAGGAAAGGGCTGAGGCAGTCGAAGCAGCAGATGAAGGCACCACCCCTCATGGAGCACCGGTGTCACCCTTCAGCCCCTCGCCCTCCTCTGACTCAAGAATGATTTGTGTGCCGGGTCCTGTGTCAGAGGCCGTCTCTGCAATGATGCAGGCATGGCAGCCTGTGGAGGAGCCCCCACAAGTACCTCCAAGATGAGATGAAAACCATGGGTGTCTCAGCCAGTGGCAGAGACTAGGGAGCAGCCTCACCCTGTGCTACAGGGGGAGCACTGGATAGAAGTTAGGGAAAAAAAGGCACCATGCCATTGAATTTACTTAATGATTCACCAGGGTGCTGTTCTGCACATTTGTCTGTTCTTTTGTCATTATCACAATATAACTTGTTTATGTTATCACTCTGATATGTGTGTTCTTAATGTTTCATCTCAGAAGGGGAATGCAGCTTTGTGAGGGTGGGGGGACTTGGGGTCCTGAGAATATTATGTGCCCATACGTTGTGATGTTGGACAATGTTGGCGGAGGAACCCTCATTCTGCATGCTCATGGCTGGTAGTAGGACCTCACAGTTACGGGTCATAGCAATATGATAGCTCTCTATGCTGGAAGGTGAGTTTTGCGGTCTTCAGTCCTGCAGAATCAGTATGGTCCTTGTTACCATGCCAGCCTGCGGTTCACTCTGAGGTCTGTGGCGGCGTCACCAAGTACTCCACTGCCTGGTCGCCGACTACCTCTTGGGCAAGCAATTCCTCCTCCTCTTCCTCCTCTTCTTCTTCCTCCTAGTCCTCCTCTGAGATGGAGTGGCATTCCAGATCTTCCTCTTCATCCATCTCCTGGCCTCTTTGCATTGTCATGTTGTGCAGGGACACTTTGGCTGGCTCGTACTGGAGGGCACCACCTGACCGGTCAAGGCAATGGAAACGGATCTTCAGGAGGCTAATGGTCGGCTCAATGCAATGTTAGGAGATGGCTCTGGTTATAGTGCCTCTCCATCCATGTCTGGGTTTTGGACGGGCAGCAGGAGCCAACTCCTTCGGGGATAACCCTTCTCTCTCAGCATCCACCCATGGAGTCTGGATGAGGGCCTGAAGAGGTCTGGAACCTGGGACTCTCTCAGGAAAAAGGAGAGATGACAGCTGCCCGAAAACCAGGTGCACACCTGCAAGATTCACTTCCTGTGGTCACAGACCAGCTGGGCATTCAATGAGTGGCAGTCCTTTCTGTTCAGGAATCTGATAAGCTGGTCTGTCAGTGCTTTGATGGCTATGTGGGTGCAATCATTGACCCCCTGAATCTGAAGGAATCCATCAATGGTGACGAAGCCCAAAGCCCTCTGTGCCTCTGCAGGCCCATCTGTATCAAAGTGGATGTAGTCCCCGCCCTCCTGAATATGGCATCTGTGACCTGCCTGATGGTGTGATGAGCTGCCACATAGGTCTGCAGCTGATCCCTGGAATGACCTGGTTGCATAGAAATTCAGGGCGGCAGTGACCATGGGGGTCGCGAGGCCTCAAGTCATTGTGGATCAGAGCACAAATGTCTGATACCATCTGCCTGGATACGCGCAGCCTCCTACAGCACTGGCACTCTGTCATTTGCAGGTAGCTAACTATTGGGCAGTTTACCTCTTCTTGTATCCCCCCACTGTGCTCCTCTGGCTTCCTGCTGTCCAGGAGGTTGCTCTGCTGAAGCTCATCCTGCCTGCTCTGTCCAATGTCAGAGTAGCCTGTTTCCATCTGACCTCCCTCATCTATGCTTTGTGTGTTCACCAGGCCTTCCCCTGCTGATCCAAGCTGCCCATGTGATGCCAGCAGGCACACGTCCCTTTCCAGATTCCTACCATTCACCACTAGCAATGCACCTCTTACAGCTCCAGCAGTGGCTTCTCTGTGGAACTTTTGGAGCAGCTGAGCTTTATTTTGGCCTTCTGCTTATGTTAATTAGCCCTTTCCATAGTCCTGATGGCCCTCCACATTGTTCACAGCCTTTACACCCTGTCATACTCCAGCCGTGGCATTTTCCCTGTGCCCTCCCATTGAAACTCACAAACTGCTCCTGACAAGCCTTTTAATGAGCTCAACACGCGATTCATTGGAGGTGTGCAGGCTTCCTCCCTCCTGGCGTCCCTTTAAAAACAGCTTGGCATTCCGGAGGCGGCAGGAGCCAGTACCGATCTCCTCGAACATGATCTTCAGATGACGCTCACCTACTTCTGCTCCCAACTTGCTTTAAAAATCCAGCCCTAAATGTCCCAGATGCAGTCAATCTAGCCTCCCACCATTTGTCCCCATTCCTTCTCGGAAGCAAAGGTAGAGGGAATTCCAAGTGGGAAGCCATTTAATGCACTGCACGACGGTGGGGTATGGTGGGGAGCCCACCTCAAATGACAGAAAGGCAGAAGCAAAAAAAAAAATCAAAAAATCAGTAGCGAAATACATGAATAGATTTTCTTTTGTGCCGCTTGGTCATAAAGTGTTACCTGCATTGTGCACAGAATGGAGGACTGCACATATGTAACAAATTACAGACATTCTCTCCATTTAATTCAACAGTAGGGAATCAAGAAAGTTCTGTTACCAGTGTGCATTCCTTCCTGCCTGATTTTCTTCCCTGTGTTCTGCCCAAGTGATAATTTAAATCCAGGTGGTACAAACAGAAATTTACTCCAAGGATTCTTTAAAACTTTAAAATATTTGTGTTTGGCTCTTTAAATTCTACCTTTTCACCATTTCCCAGCAGCCCAAACTACAGCTGAGGAAGGCCATCTTAATTCATCCATCCAGAGAGATTCTAACATTCCCCCATTGCAGCATCCAATTGTTTCTTAAATGATTGCAGTATTTTTTATCTCTGTTACTCTAACTAAGAATTTATTCCACATAATGATTAATTTGTGTGTAAAGAATTCCCTGATTTCAGTCCTAAAATTACCTCACTTGTTTGAATCTATAACCCCTAAATCTACTCCCACAATTTAGTTTACAGTTAAATTCCAGGTTAACTTTTTCTATACTTCTAACAATTTGAAATATTGCTATAAGATCAGCTCTCTGATGTCTCCATTCCAAGATGAAAAGCCCAAGTCTATCCAGTCTTTCCTCATAACTCAGACTCCTGATTCTGGTAATCAGCATTGTGGTTTTTTTCTGCACTATCGCCAGCATTTGAATGTTTTATTTTTTTCTTGTGGACCAGAACAGGAAGCCATAATCAAGGTGCAGTCTCACCAGAGCATTATACTGTTTGATTATTACCTCCTCTGTCTTATATTCTACTATTTTAGCTATGTCGTTCAACACCTAAGATTCAACGTCCAATCAATGTACAGAAGTAATCAACAAAGTTAATAAGACTCTTCTTTCAACTTCATCTTTGACTGTTTCAACACCACTCATGGAATATGTGCGTTGTGTATTTTTCCTTTCAACTTACACTTATCTAAATTTTATCTGCCATTGTTCTGTCCATGTGCATATTTTATTCAATTCATTGTATAATTTTGGAGCTGCCTCTTTCGATTTCACTGCCTCTCTTACTTTGGTATCATCTGCAAATTGAACAATCTCACACTGAGTTTCTGAATCCAGGTTATTTATAACAATTAGAAACAACAGTTGTCCCAGCACGGACTGCTGAAGTATTCCATTCAATGTCTCTCCAATTCCAGCATAACTCTTCGAAAAAGTATTTATTGTTTCCTACCTTTCAGACAGTTTCTGACTCATTCCCAGAATTTACTGTGAATCTGCAAAGTGTTGCCAGATGTCAACACATAATTACCGACTGGTTTATATACACCTGTCCATATTACAATCATCGCATCCACCAAATGCTAGAAATGACTGTAGAAATTGGGGCAGGCATTAAATGGCATAATTTGGTATAAAGGATTGCTGTTCCACTTCCTGCTCCTACTTGGCTGCACACTGCCTAAACATCAAGTGTCAAAAAAGAAAAAAAATCAAACCCAATTGTATCTTTCTCCTGTGTGGCTGGAATAGGGACTAGGATACACAAATGTTATGCTTTTTCAATAAATTTATTTTTCATATGCAAGAGAAGAACAGAAAATTTTATAATGGAAGCTGCTATAAAAATGAAGAAAAGCTATAGACATACAGCATCCAGGATAGGAGATCAAATCATGTTTTAACAATTCAGCCAGGATGCATCTTTGTCCTACTTTGTTTTCATTCTCAACATACAAAGGAGTAGATTGAAGACAAAATTCCTTTTTTAATGAGACACAGGAAATGCCTGTTCTTAGAATTCCTAGGCCTAAGAAGTGGGTTGATGGTGAACATTGAGGGAGAGCAGTTTGGGGGTGTGAGGGTGCAGAAACCATATCCGTAGTGTCTCTGGTCTTTTTTCTCAATGAAAAGGAATTCCAGTGTGAGGGGGTGAGTGCAAGAAGAGCCCACCCACTTCCATCCTGGCAGTTCCACCTCAGCAAGACCAGCAGGGAGGATAAAACAGCAGTCCCCGAAAGCGAGAGAACAGCAAGATTGGTGGCGGGGAGGATAAAAGAGCAGTCCTAAGAGGGAGATAACAGCGAGCCTGGCAGTGGGGAGGATAAAAGAGCAGTCCAGAGAGCGAGAGCACAGCGAGACTGGCAGTGGGGAGGATAAAAGAACAGTCCAGACAGCGAGAGCACAGTGAGACTGACAGTGGGGAGGATAAAAGGGAAGCCCCGAGAGGGAGATAACAGCAAGACTGGTGGTGGGGAGGATAAAAGAACAGCCCAGAGAGCGAGAGGACAGTGAGACTGGCGGCGGGGAGGATGAAAGAGCAGCCCCCGAGAGGGAAATAACAGCATGACTCGTGGCGGGGAGGATAAAAGAGCAGCCCGGAGAGCAAGAGTACAGCGAGACCTGGCAGGGAGGATAGGGAGGCTCTGGGGAGGATTCAGAGTGGACCCACCGCATTCAAAAAACAAAATCAAAGTGTGACGTCACAGGAAAGCAGGTAAGTGATTGGTGAGTATTTCTCTTTTGCTCTTCCTAAATTAGGGCATTCTTTCAAATTAAGAGCCAGGAAATTGAGAGCACAGCGAGAACAGCGGCGGGGAGGATAAAAGAGTGGCTTGGAGAGTGAGAGCACAGCGAGAACAGCGGCGGGGAGGATAAAAGAGTGGCTCGGAGAGCGAGAGCACAGCGAGAACAGTGGCGGGGAGGATAAAAGAGTGGCTCGGACAGCGAGAGCACAGCGAGACTGGCGGTTTGGCGTGGACCCACCACATTCGAGAAAGAAAACCAAAGTGTGATGTCATAGGAAAGCAGGTAAGTGATTGGATGGTGAGTATTTCTCTTGCTCTTTCTAATCTAGGGCATTCTTTCAAATTAGGAGCCAGGAAATTAATAACCTCAATCAGGATGAGGATAACAGTGAGTGAATTAATAACAGTAGTAGCATGGAACAGACCTAGTGGCATTTGTTAAAATTAATAATTTAAGTAAGGTACCAACTAGATTCTCAAAGAGGGAGTAGAGGTTTTTTTTGAAGATCATGGATGGGCAGCTGAGACCTGTTGCTTGCAATTTCTGCGCCATGTGGGAACTTCAGGACACTTCATGTGTCTTTGAGGACCACATGTGTAGGAAGTGTCTCCAGTCGCTTCTGTTCGAGCTCAGGTTTTCCGAGCTTGAGGGGCAGCTGTTGTCACTGCAAAGGATCAGGGAGCAGGAGATTTTTCTCGATTGCATGTTCTGGGAGGTGGTCACCCCAAAAGCAATGAGAGTTCAGGATAGTAGATGGGTGTTCATCCAGAAGAGTAGGAAGAGGCAGAAGGTACAGGAGTCTTCAGAGTGTGTGCCATTCTCAAACAGGTGCTCAGCATTGGAGACCTCTGCGAGTGATGATACCTTGAAGGAATGCAGTCAATGGCACCAATGGGTGAGGGACTGCACAGGCGGGAACAGCGGGAAGAGTAGAACTGCAGTCATTATAGGAGATTCCATAGTTAGGGGACAGACAGGCATTTCTGTTACCATCATTCTGAGTCCCACATGGTGTGTTGCCTACGTGGTGCCAGGGTAAAAGACATCTTCGAGAGAGTGCAGAATATTCTGCAGGGGGGAGTGAGCCAGAAGTTGTGGTACATGTTGGTACCGACATAGAAAGAGCAGGAACTGAGGTCCTACAGTCAGATTTTCATGAGCTTGGGAGTAAGTTAAAAAGTAGGACCTCAAAGGTAGTAATCTCTGGATTACTCCCAGTGCCGCATGCAAGCAAAAGTAGAAATAGGAAGATGGAGAGGATCAATGTGTGTCTTGAGGCATGATGCAGGAGGAAGGGCTTCAGATTCTTGGAGTATTGGGACCAGTTCAGGGTGCAGGAGGCACCTATTCAAAAGGGACGGGTTGCACCTCAACAGGACTGTGACTAATGTCCTCAAGGGAAGGTTCACTAGTGTGGTTGGGGAGGGTCTGAACGAAATTGGCAGGGGGTTGGGCACCAACATATAGAAGTAGAAGAAAGGAATAAGGTACACAAAGTGAGTGTTGGATCGTACTAGAGAAGGAAGTCGTACCATATTAAATGGGAGAAGATGAAAAAAGACTGCGAGGAATACAGAGACATGTTTTCCATGCATGTATGTATGTAAATGCTTAAAGTGTGGTGAATAAGATTGGTGAGCTACAACCACAAATAGCTGACTGGGAATATGATGTTGTGGCAGTAATGGAAACGTGGTTGAAAAATGACGAGGATTGGGACCTTAATATTCAAGGATATAAAGTGTTCAGAAAAGATAGGGAAGGATAAACGGGAGGTGGGATAGCAGTAGGTGTTAGAAAGAGTGGATGTCCTTGAGGGGGCAAGGTTAGAGTTGAAAAGCAAAAAGGGGATGATCATGTTTCTTGAGGTTTTCTATAATGTTATGGCTATGTAGTGTATTGTGGGTGGTTCCCACTGTTCAACTCCACACCTGATTGCAGCAAATGTATTTGTATTAAGAGTTTATCCCCTTTGTATTTTATTTTTCAAATAAATAGACAGCGACAGGTTTTCTTGTGGGTTTTTTAAAAACAGAAAGTCTCTTGTTTATTTATCAATACACCTTATCTCAAAATTGTTGTAACTGCATTCACTCATGCTTTCACCTGTGCACAAACACACACGAGAAGAAAAAGATAGAGAAGGGAAAGAGGTAGGTGGGTTTTCGTGGGGAGAGAAGGGTTACAATAAACCTGTTAAATTCTCCTGAGACTCACGTTATAGGGGGTTGCAGGCCTGTGATGATCGTAAATTTCTCTCTTGATTGAAGTGTCTGTTGAAGATGGTGGGTCACTTCTAGCTCTCTCTCTGCTGTATGATGTAGATGTTGGATTTTTTCCCAGCAGGTCATGTGCTTTCTGGCTTTCTGGAATGACAGCAGTTATAAGTAGCTTCACCTTCTGGGTTAGTCTCTCTCTCTCTTTCTGGCTGTCCTTTTTAATGAAGAACTATCATTTTTCACCTCCTGTTAGGAGACATTCTGGTTTCTTTCCCATGGTGGTCGCATAATGACCCAGGACATGGCTACTTCACACCTCCTTTGTTTTAGAAGAAGATATTCAATTCTGGAATGTTTCTATGATCGGAGTGAGATGGGTTTCATTAACATCTTTTGGCGTTGAAGATTTGTCCTTTATCCTTGTCAGATTTTTTGAATGTACAAAAGGTTAATCCCCTTCTCTTCAGTGGCCTTTTTGGGCCATTGTTCAGTTTAAAAAAAAAAACAGAAGTCCGTTTTTTTCATAACTCTTCAGAGTTACTCCATGAATGTTGTATCATCGCACCTTCAATGTGCATGACAACAGGCTTCCAAATAGAATGAGATATAAGAGCTAATCTACAGGGAAATCACAGAGATGTGCAAGAACTGGTGCTAAGTGGTGATATTGATTGGGATAGTATTAGAGTAAAGAGTAAAGAGGGGGAGGAATTTCTGACAAGTGTTCAGGAGAACTTCCTTGACCAGTATGTTCTCGGTCCAACTAGGAAGGAGGCATTGTTGGATCTGGTGCTGGGGAATGACTTGGGCCAAGTTGACCAAGTGTCAGTGGGGGAGCACTTAGGTAGGAGTGATCATAGTATCATAAGTTTTAGAATAGTAATGAAGAAGAGCAAGGAACAATCCAAAGTAGAACTTCTAAATTGGAAGAGAGCTAACTTCAATGGGATGAGAAGGAATCTAGCCAGAGTAAAATGGAACCAAAAACTGAGAGGAAAAATGGTAACAGAACAATGGTGGTCTTTAAGGAGGATATGCTTCAGGAACAGGCTCGGTACATTCTAACAAGGGCAAAGGGTAGATAAACCAAAGCCAGTGCTCCTTGGATGACGAGAGAAGTAGAGAATATGATGAAACAAAAAAAGAGCGTGCATGATGCAAGTCAGGTGAATTCTTCAAGAGAGAACTGGGTCAAATACAATAAGTTGAGAGGGGAAGTGAAGAGGCAAATAAGGCCGGCAAGGGGAGAATGAGAATAGAATGACAGTCAACATAAAAGGGAACCCAAAAAACTACCAGCATGTAAATTGTAAGTGGGTAGTAAGAGGTGGAGTGGGGCCTACTGGGGACAAAGCGGGTGAGATATGCTTAGAGGCGCAAGGCAAGGCTAGAATATTTAATGAGTACTTTGTATCAGTGTTTACTAAGGAAGAGGATGCTGATAAAAATCAGTAGAAGCAGAGATGGCAGAGGTAATGGATGGGGTTAAAATTGAGAGGCTAGCTATGCTTAGGATAAGACGCCTGGTCGGGCTGGCTTGCATCCAAGGTTGCTAAAGGAAGTGGGAGTGGAGATAGCAGAGGGATGACCAGAATCTTTCAATCTTCCCTAGATACAGAGAGGTGCCAGAGAATTGGAGAGTGGCAAATGTGACACCCTTAATTTAATAAAGGGTGTAAAGACAGTCCTAGTAACTACAGGCCAGATAGTTTAATGTCAGTGGTGGGTACGGTTTTCAAAACAATAATCAGCACAGATTTGTGAAAGGCAGATTGTGCTTGATTAAACTAATTGAATTTTTTTGATGATAACTGAGAAGGTTGATGAAGGGAATGCAATGGATGTTGTCTATATGGATTTTAAGAAAGCTTTTGAGAAAGTACGACATAAAAGACTGGTTAACAAAACTGAGGCTCATGGAACAGGAGGTCAGTGTCAGTTTGGATAAAAAATTGGCTTAAGGGCAGAAAACAGCGAATCATGGTAAATGGCTATTTTTCAGACTGGAGGCTGGTAGACAGTGGTGTTCCCAAAGTGTCACTGCTAGGACCACTGCTTTTTTTGATATATATAAATTACTTGTATATTGGGAAACAGAGTAATATTTCAAAATTTGCCGATGATACCAAACTTGGAGGAGTGGCAAGCAGTGAGGATGAAACAAATTGACTGCAACAGGACATCGATAGGTTAGGAAAATGGGCAGACAAGTGGGAACTGGAATTTAATACAGAGAAGTGTGAGGTGCTGCATTTTGGCAGAAGGGATGGGGGAAAGGTCATATTTACTTAATGGCACAGTTCTTAGAGTGTGCAAGAACAGAGGGACCTGGGGGTGCATGTGCATAGATCTTTGAAGGTGGCAGGACATATTGAGAGAGTAGTCAGAAAAGCATATGGGATCTTGGGCTTCATAAATAGAGGTATTGAGTACAAAAGCAGGGACGTTATGCTGAATCTTCATAAACGCTGGTTAGGCCACAACTAGAGCATGCGTCCAGTTCTGGTCACCACACTTTAGGAAGAATGTGAGGGTCCTTGAGAGGATGCAGAGGAGGTTTAACAGAATGGTTCCAGGGATGGGGGATTTTAGTTACTAGGTTAGATTGGAGAAGCTGGGGTTGTTCTCCTTGGAGAAAAGGATATTGAGGGGAGATTTGATAGAGGTGTACAAGATTATGACAGGTTTAGATAAGGTAAACAAGGAAAAACTGTTTTCATGATGGAACAAGGACTAAGGTACACTAATTGAAGGTTTTGGGCAAGAGATGCAGGGGGAATGTGAGGAAGAACTATTTTTTTCAGCGAATGGTAATGATCTGGAACTCGCTGCCTAGAAGGGTGGTGAAGGCAGAGACAATCAATGATTTTAAAAGGAAATTGGATAGACACTTGAAGGAAATAAACTTGCAGGGCTACGTGAATAGAATGGGGGAATGGGATTGACTGGATTGTTCTACGGAGAGCTGACATGAACTTGATGGGCCTCCTTCTGTGCCATAAATGACTCTATGACATCTTCTACCACATGGAAAGTACCATATTGGGATAACTGAAACAATCTAGTGGAAGTAGGTTGCTATTGTCACCTTCTGAACAGCAGTTGATCCCAGAATAATCAATTGTTGCTTAAAAAATTGAAAGTTGAAAATTGGCAGGTATTTGAAGGTTGATGATTATCTTGTTGTCCAATGGCTCGACCCCTAACAGAATAGCAAGGTGACATTCCAATATTCCTCGTCCCCACAGGGCATATTTCCAGAGTGTTGTGAATGGTGCGGGCCCCTGCCCCTTTATGCTAATGATACTGTACATGGGGTTGGGATAAGGTCAGTGGCAGGGTATTATTGGCAGATAGATGTCCTGCCCACCACATTCTGTTTGCAGAACAAAGCTTGAAGATGTTCGGACCCCATGTATTTTTCCTCTCAGTTAACAAAATCACATCTCACAAACTGTGCGTTTTCAACTTGCACATTCCCATGGTTTTGTTGGCAGGCTGCTAATTATAAGGAAAAAGTGTTTCACTATTTATTTTGTTAAAAGAGTAATTTTACCCCATACATCTGTTTGATCCATAACAGAATTTGTACTGTTCAATTATTATTGGGAGGTAGGAAAATGAGTTGGAAAAAAAAGAGAATGGAAAAAACGAAGAAATCAGAATGGTTCTAATTGGTCATCATCACATGTTGAGTCAATCAAGCTGAAGGGTGATGACTATCTGCCAACATGTCTCAAACAATACTTCAGGAATGAGACCATACCTTCAGGAATTTCTTCAAATGAAGTCAGAATTAATACATAATTCAATATGCACGTCCATCTGGCACAGCCTCTGGATTCATACATGCCATGTTGGCAAAGTTGCCTGGCACCATATAACTAAGAAAGCAATTTTTAGCTGCATAAAGAGGTGTAAGAAATATTTTTTGGAGTCCCTTTGGAGTGGCTGTTCAATGGTTCAAAGCTGGCTCCGTATTGCTAATAATTATGGTTTTATTTAAGTATAAGTCAGACTTAATACACTCAGTATTTGAGCAGCAGATTTCAGGGTACAATTAAGCCTTACATTACTTTTGGATAGAAGTATCTTGAATAGAAGTCATGACTATACGCATCTGCACCGCTGGCTCCAGCCCCCGGCTCGTCCTCTGGGCGTCTTCTGAATTCCCTGAATTCTCTCTGAAGTATTGCCCCTCGATTGTCTGTTGGGACCTCTTCCTTATACCGTTGCTGTAATTCAAAAAGTATTGAGCTTTTTTGAACCAATCATTGGCTTTCACCCAAAACTCCATTATCCAATTAATGAAATGTCATGCACACAATGGCTGGGATTTTATGTGGCCCCCTGAGGCAGGAGTCGGGGGGGAGGCGCAGAGTATTGCGACGGGGGCAGAGGGCCCGGCGCTTTCCCATCACCAAGCAATCTTGACGGAGGCTGGATAGGCCAACAACGGCCTTACCGCCCAGAGGCCAACTGAAGCCCTAAGGTGGCCGATTAACAGCCAATTAAGGGCTTTTTCCTGCTGCCGCTGGGATCTTAACAGCAGCGGGGATGCCTCTATCATGTAGGGAGGGCGACTTATAACATGAGGCTTAGGTGGGGGGGCCCTCCTCCATGGGCAATCTGTGGGCCACAGAGGAACCCTGCCTTGAACCACCTTACCCCACTGGGAAACCCTCCCCCTGGACTGCACGACCAACCCCCACCCACCTCGCTAGGGCCTTCCAGACTAGCCCCAGTGACCCCCATCTCACTTACCTGAGGTCCGGGGTTCCAATGCTGGGCCTGGGTCCACTCCCAGTGGTGCTGCTGATACTGCTGAGCTGCCAGTCCTCTGATTGGCCAGCAGCTCTTGGAGGAGGGATCCCAGTCTTTAAAGGGATGGGGATCCCAGCTCCTGAAACTTATTTAAAAAGACCGGCGGATTGCTCCGGGGTGGGGTTGGGGGGGCATGAAAAGGTAGAGTCGAGCTTTCACCTGACTTTTCGGCTCGGCGCCAGGAGCCACGCCTCCAGCACAAAATCCAGCTCAGGTTTCAATCTTCTGAACCGCTGATATCAATTATTTTGATTGTTGGGGCTGTTATTAGTGCAGCTGTGGCAACACAAAGGGGCTCTTTTTACACTGGAGACATATGGCATCCCTCACAGTTAATGGTCACTGTGAAGTACTCATTATCCCAGCCTTTGGCCGAGATACCAGTCCTCCCTTTTCACAGCATTCCAATGAGGTATGGCGGACCTTAGTTCCTATACACAGCTCGCTCTGCTTTGTCCCATGTTCTTGCTGGTGGGAACATCAACTTTCACAGAATTACTCACGGCTTGTGATCTTACTATGCCTGTTCTCTCTCTCTCTCCTTGTTTGTCTATACTGTATTCTGAAAGTCATTTAGAAAGACAGAGGGTCATGAAGTCAGATGCAATGCAATTAAAGAAATGTTACCCAACGCATTAGCATTGCGTATATAGATGATAGCATTTTCCAGCCAACCTGACCCTCAGCCCCTAGGGTATCTCACAGAGGAGACTGATTAATTACCCATGCAGAGGTACTGGGGTCTTTTCATTTCATGCCAAAATACGGTGAATAAGGTTGTGGTCCAAGTTGAACCTAATTATTTTTCTGATTCCTTTAAGTATCATAGTCCAGCACTGCTGATCTAATATGCATGTTCATAAGGTATACAACAGCTCTCCAACTCCTCTCTATCTGCTCCAATAAATATGATTGCTTTCCAACAAAGAAGTACTGCAGTAAAACAAGTCATGAGTGGAGTATGCCTGAATTTCTGAATTGTGCAGTCAGCAGGCAACATTCCTTGCCAGCAGCATGAACTTGTAAAGTTACCCCCAGCAAGTAATCCAGTCAAACCTAGACAGCAGTGCTTAATAAAAGGGGAAAAATGACTTCATTTGTCTGCCTATGAATACTAACAAGGGAAACTGATGAGAAACAGCTACAAAATGCCCTGTGATTTTTTTTCCTCTCTGCTTTCCATTGCTTGACCACCTTTTGTGCTTTAGAAAGAAATAACTAGCAAGATTTACAAAACTGCTTCGTATGGGAAACATAAGGGCAAATTTGGAAAACAATGACATGATTGGACAAAGTCAACATGGATTTACGAAAGGGAAATCATGCTTGACAAATCTACTGGAATTTTTTGAGGATGTAACTATTAGAATAAATAAGGGAGAACTAGTGGATGTGGTGTATTTGGACTTTCAGAAGGCTTTCGATAAGGTCCCACATAAGAGATTAGCGTGCAAACTTGAAGCACATGGGATTGGGGGTAAGGTACTGACATGGATAGAGAACTGGTTGGCGAACAGGAAACAAAGAGTAAGAATAAACGGGTCTTTTTCCGAGTGGCAGGCAGTGACTAGTGGGGTACCGCAGGGATCGGTGCTAGGACCCCAGCTATTCACAATATATATTAATGATATAGATGAGGGAATTAAATGTAATATATCCAAGTTTGCAGATGACACAAAGCTGGGTGGGAGTGTGAGCTGTGAGGAGGATGCAGAGAAGCTCCAGTGTGATTTGGACAGGTTGAGTGAGTGGGCAAATATATGGCAGATGCGGTATAATGTGGATAAATGTGAGGTTATCCACTTTGGTGGCAAAAACAGAAAGGCAGATTATTATCTGAACAGTGATAGATTGGGAAAGAGGGAGGTGCAGCGAGACCTGGGTGTCCTTGTGCACCAGTCGCTGAAAGTAAGCATGCAGGTGCAGCAGGCAGTTAAGAAGGCAAATGGTTTGTTGGCCTTCATAGCGAGAGGATTCAAGTACAGGAGCAAGGATGTCTTGCTGCAATTATACAGGGCCTTGGTGGGAACACATCTGGAGTATTTTGTGCAGTTTTGGCCTCCTTATCTGAGGAAGGATGTTCTTGCTATGGAGGGAGTGCAGTGAAAGTTCACCAGACTGATTCCTGGGATGGCAGGACTGACGTATGAAGAGATATTGGGTTGATTAGGCTTGTATTCGCTAGAGTTTAGAAGAATGAGAGGGGATCTCTTGGAACCTACAAAATTCTAACAGGACTGGACAGACTAGATGCAGGAAGGATGTTCCCGATGGCGGGGGAATCCAGGACCAGGGGTCACAATCTAAGAAGGGGTAAGTCATTTAGGACTGAGATGAGGAGGGATTTCTTCACCCAGAGAGTGGTGAACCTGTGGAATTCTCTACCACGGAAAGTAGTTGAGGCCAAATCATTAAATATATTCAAGAAAGAGTTAGATATAGTTCTTGGGGCTAAAGGAATCAAGGGATACAGGGTGAAAGTGGAAACAGGGTACTGAGTTTGGATGATCAGCCATGATCGTATTGAATGGCAGTGCAGGCTCGAAGGGCCAATTGGCCTACTCCTGCTCCTATTTTCTATGTTTCTATGTTTTCTGATGGTACCTAAACCCGGAGTGGGGTGGCACAGTTTGAAGTAGGTCAGATGTCCCACTTACAAAAATGCATCACCTCTGTCCAAAATACATGTCATGACTACTTTCTGTTGAGCAAGAAGTTCTTGCCAAAAGATATTAGAAGTACATTTAATACATTATAATGTCTTTATAAAGATCCATGTTTCATGGTAAGGATTTGATGTGCCTTCATTACACCAACATAAAATGGGTTGCTGTGTTTTTTCCATAAGAGTTAGAAGTTGTACTCTTTTTTTCTTCCACGGTTCTTGAACCTGCAGTATAGGTCTCTCGTCAGTGGTAGCAATTGTTTTATTGATACAACTTGGTCAGGTTACATTTTGTGTCAAAGGTTTTGGCAGAAGCATATTGGTTGGTACCAGTTAAACTGACGGTATGGACTCCTGATGGGAATCCCTTTGTATTTATGTCATTTGAAATAAGAAGGACTGTACCAGAGGCAGACATACATGATGTTACCCTCCAGCTTGCATTTATTGATAGAGCTGCATTATCTGTATTTCTCTCCATAGGATGTGACTGAGTTGCATTGCATCCAATCAGACTTCACTACAAACAGGGCACTGTCAATGACTGTCAAGGTCAGCACAACCCTGAATGTTTGCATCTCAGTTTCCTGATAGAATGTCACAGGGGACATCAGTCTGCAATGCACAGGTGTGTAAAGCAGGTGACCGATGTGTTGTTTGCAAGAACAAACCAGTTAATCTTATTCCCCATAGAAGACCAACAGCAGCAAGAAGGTTAAGCTGTTTTTCCAGATGACGGTATTCCATGAATCTAGGAGGTAATTGATGGCATCTATTTCGTCTTGCAAACGCCTGTTCACAATTTCACCATCTTGTTTGCAACCCACAGGTCTTTGCATAGGTTTCCAGCAGCAGTTGCAAAGCTTTTATTTCGAGGCAATTCATTTGAATCGGATTTAGAAATTCAAAGTTATCTACTGAGTCACCAAGGTTACCTTCTGGAACTATGACTCATGACACCTCTCAAACTGTTGCACAGTTGCATACATAATTAGAACACTGAGATGAGTTGTCGTCGCAAATATTACGACACACCACAGACATCCTGAAACAGCATTTCAACTGCAGTGACAGATGTGGGGCATTGTTTCAGTACAGTACTGCATCATCACTGTGTGCTATATGCTCAATTTTACCATGCAACAAGGCATAAGCATGTCACAGGTGAAGGACAACTAGCCACAGATCAGCATCATGAACAGGAAGTAAAAGAGGATCTGCCTGCTAGAGCTGTACACCAGGCTCTCCCAGATGGAACCTTCTCATAAATTCTACTTAAAGACCCAACAGTCATTGCTACATCTTCCCAATTCTATGTCCAAATATAGTCTCACCTACATTGCCAATTGTTGCATCAAAACTCTCCATGGATTCTACTATTTTCCTCTGCAGAACCATTATCCAACACCATAACAAAAACATTGTCGAAATGCAGTAAGAATTTTTTTGTAACCAAAATTTAATTTCCTCTAAGTGCCGTGTGTATGCATGCACATGTGGCTGTGTGTGTATGCTTGCATGTCGCTTATATCACAATACTTCAGTTTGGTGACATTGTGATTTGTGTACTTCAGATCCAAACCGATTGTTTCTCCTCGGCACTCTCATGAGGTATGAGTAAGGAAGGTGGGCAGCAGAACTGTTGTTTCAGGAAGCCGATAGGTTGCTCCACAACATTCCTGGTTACTGCATGGCTTTCATTGTAGGCATGCTGTCCATGCATGGTCATATGGTGAAGGGGAGTCATGAGAGAATGGGTATCCCTTCACACCCAGCAACCAGCCTCTGGTTCCTCATGGTCGGCCATAGATGGTGGATAGGGATGACTACCAAGGATGAATACGTTTGGCTGCTGCCAGGATAGCGGGCATTCACTGAGAGGATCTTCTGGGCTTGGTGACACACCAACTGTTCATTAATGGAGTGGTAGCCCTTACAGTTGTGGAATATCTCTCCATTAGCATATAGGGTCTACAGAACCACATACATGCAGCCAATTGTATGCTGCACCATTGGTAATCCCACCAGCCCGACAAAGCCACGCTCTCTCTCCTCCGCTTCTTTCTGGTCAGTAATAAGAAAATGAAGTCCCCTTTCTTTCTGTATTGGGCCCCTGTAACCTCCCTGATGCAGCAATGGATGGTGAACTGTGAGGTGTTGCTAATGTTGCTTGCTCATGCCTAGAAGGATCTGATGGTGTGGAAATTTAGGGCCACAGTGATCGAGACGGCCATTGGCAGCACCATCCTCACCCTGCTGTGTGGCCAGAGATTGGGTTGTAGAAAGTGGGATCGTTCAGTCATCACCTCCTTCGTGAAACACAGGCACATCACACACTGCTCCGAGCTGAGGTGGAGTTAGCAGAAGTGCTCCCTAAACACTCTTGGTGGGTAGGGACCTCTATTGAGAGTCCTCTTCCTCCCACTGTGCACAGCAGCCCCTCTCTGCTGCTTGTGCTCCATTTCCAAGTCATGCTGCAACCATTACTGAAGCAGGCTTTCTGCTGATATGCCTTCCAACTCCGCTGACCTTGTCAAGATCCAGCACCTCTCCTTTGTAAATCCATAAAGTTTGAAAAACCCCTCCAATAACATTGTACATAGAACTTCCACTAACTTTGCACCAGCAAAAAAAAGCAAAAGCAGCTCACCTGAAGGTTGCGTCGTTAAGCCCTTTAAATTCCACTAGTCGGGGGATGTTTCCTCATGCAGCTGAATGCACCAAATCTGCATTAGAGACTGATGCCATTATTCACCCAATCTGCATGCTTCCAGCGCACGAACAGCATTCCCGCACTAACATCCTTACAATTAGGGTGCATTGTGCAGGCCACGCTGGAAGTAGCTGCAAGTGTCCCGGCCAAAATTTTTGCAGTTTCAGGCTTCCTTCGCACCAGCACCAATGGGGCAATGGAGCCCACTGTTTGAGCCCAATTTTGCAACCACTGTGTCCAGTTTTGGTCTCCTCAGATGGTGGGTGAGACAGAGGGTTTGGAAAGGGTGCAGAGGAAGGCCACTGAAGTAATTCCCTGTTTGAAGCATTTTAGTTATCAAAATCGGCTAAAAAAGCTGGGACATTACTCTTTTGAGAAGCGCAGAATTTCGGGTAATTTAATCAAGGTTTATAAGATGATAAAGAGAATAGATGGTATCCAAGTAAACAGTTTGTTCCAATTAGGTTCGCGAGGACCAGGGGTTACAATTCTGAGTTGTATAAGGCCAGATCTTGGGTAGATGTCAGCAGGCACTTTGTTTCCCAGAGAATACACCTCTGGAACAGGCTGCCGGATCATGCGATGGATGCCAATTCAATTAATTCCCTCAAAGGCTGGACCTGTCTCTGGCTGGGCCAGGAGATCATTTCCTACAAAAGATAGGTACTGTGTTGTATTATCAGGGCCAAAGTGATCTCCTGCACTTGTCTTGATCGCCTAAGGGTGTCAGAGAGCAATTTCCTAGACTTTTTCCCGCCAAATTGGTCTGGGTTTTATCTGGTTTCTTGCCTCTCCCCAGAGATCACACAATTTTGAGTGGTGAAAAGGCATCCCAATTGTTTGGGACAAGCAGGATGTGTAATGAGTTATTTATGTTGTCTGATGCAACATTAAATGAGATGCGTGGAGTCCACTTCATTGAAGATCTCTAACAGGTTTATTAACAGCTAAACTAGTATGTGCAGTACAGAGCAAACTATTTACAGAATCTTCCTCGAGGTGTTACAATTGCAACTCTGTCTTTAAATCACATGACTACATCCTGGTACTTAGCTCATCAGCATACTGAACTCTTAAAGGAAAATCAGACATTCATACAACATCCCCTTTCTGTCCAAAGATAAGTCTCGTATGCAACACATAAAATTAAATATCAAAATTATAGATTATAACATTTACAACTATAGAAGCTTAAGAGTCCATATATCATTTCAACGGTTTGACAAGTCTTCCAGATCTGGTTATGGTATAACCTTCTGGGGATGTGGATTTCACCCTTGGCTGTTTTTGGTTTACAGGCATGTTGTCAATTTGTTGGTTGTTGTAATGTTGTTCTGTCACAATCTCATCGTCAGAGGGTGTTCTTTCGAGTCAACTATACGCATTTGGGGTATTGCACACTTTTCTTACTTGGCTTCAGTTCCTTCTCAACACCACTCTGCTAGGTGTTGTAATCTTGTAGGACATAGACTTGCCGCATACTTTGGATACCTCTGCGGGTAACCATGTTCTCATTGTGGGGTGTATGACCCTGACCTTTTGTCCTACATGTAGCTGAGGTAGTTCTGCCCCTGCATGTTGGTCATGCACAATCTTCATTCTCCCTTGTTTTTTGAGCACTGTCTCCTGCATCTCGGAGAATTTGGACAGATGATGACTTGGCAGAGTTGTTCACACTTGTCTGCCAAACATGATCTCTGCTGGTGACAGTAAACTCATATCCATAGGTGTAGCTCTGAGGTGGAGCATGGCAACACAAAAATCTTGTTTTGTCGTCCTACAGTGACTTCTGGCTGCGTCTTTGGAGCCAAATTTCTTGCATTGACAGGCCAGTGTCCTTTTGCACTGCACACCTTGCACACGTCTTGAAATGCAGGACAACTTTGCGGTGAGTGGGACCAACCATACTTACCACACAGCTTTCTTGTTCTTTTTGACTTGGTTATCATGCCGATACTGTTGGCTGCACCTAGTGCTTGCAGATGCTGTTGTCCAGCCACAATGGCTTCGTATTTCCTGCCATCTTCTAGCAGTGCATCAATGCTGTGACCTTTCATTTTTCCCCAAGAGGTATTTCTGAAATGCTTTAATGGGTGTTGAGACAATCGCCAGCTCCATTAGTCGCTCCAACAGCTCAGTTTCTGAAAAATCACATTCATTGCCCTTACTATGGCATCGACTGATGAACTGATCTATTGATTCCTGTGGCTGTTGCCTGTAGGACATCAATTCCAAGTGGTGAGTTTTAAAATTCACTCTGAATTGGAGCTGATCTTCTCGCACTTTCCATATCTTTGTGGGATCTTTCTCGTCCTCTTCAGATAAGTCAGAGGTATTGATTCTGTGTAATCCCTCATTTCTAACTGCTATCAGTATTTTTACAGCCTGCTTCTCTGGTTCTACAGTCACTGGGTCTGTGAAGCATAACTACATTCTTGGTTTTAAAAGTTTGAATTTGGATAGGATATCAATGGCCCTCCAGTTCATGCTGGGTCATTCAATATCCATCGTTCTGCTGTTCATTTGCTTTCTACTCTATATTGAACTTCTATTTATAGTTTGAGACTGGTTTTAAAACTTTTTCTATTCACTCTGTGCTGTTTCCCCTTTAAGAAATTCTCTGTTGTTTAGACTGGCTGCCTTGATGGAGCGGAGCAGGTGTTTGACAGAGTTCTGTGTTTATCTTGTAATGACGCCGACCTCAAACAGCCTGGGAGAGGTATAGGGTCTTCCCTGTTTATTTTTACGGAGGCTTTGAAAGAAACAATTAATTCTTTAAGCACATCACAGCTTGTTTTTCTCAATGGAGATTCCTTGACCGTCGGCACAATGACTCACCTGATCGCAGGAATTTACTTGCAGCCTATCGTTCTGAACTCTGCCTTCTACAGCTGGAAGTAAGTTCTTTTTTCTTTCCACTGTTTGGGCTAGTATTTCTTTCGAACTTTCTCTCTCGTGGCTGTAGGAAAGGTTGTCTTCACAGCTGTTTTGCCTGTGGTCTTCAACTTAGACTTTGTCTTTTCACCACAGCTGCCTCGTGGGCCCTTCTTAATATTTCTCTCTGGTACATCTGTGGCACCACTAACTGGTGAGCTACTGTCCACTCCTTGCTCTCAGGTCTGTGAGGAGAACTCCATTTCCTCATCAGTACCTCATTCTTTAAATAGTAGCAATCAGGGGCTCCATCTGCTTCAATTTCAGACTGTACAGCCTGTGTTAACTCTCGCAATACTGGGTCAGCTCGCTGAGCCTCTGCTCGGGAAGATCCAATAATTCATTCCCTGGGTCTCCTAACTTTCCAAAGAAAGTCTCAGACAGGCAGACTTCATGGTCATCCACCTGCAGTGCCAATGCAGTCTCCTCTGGGGGAGCTGGTTTGATCATTGCCTGATCCACTACACATTCAGGGAAACTGCAGGGGTCCATCTCCCACCACTGCCCTGTCTCTCTGACCTCCTGCGGTCACTACAGTGGCTGTACATGATGGTATACGAAAAACCAAAGCCCGCATAAGACAGCAGTCTAGCTGGTCAAAACTCCACAAAGATGTGGTGGAGTACAACAAGAGTTGCCACATGTGCCAGGTTGAGGGGAAACCCCAACCTACTTTGAAACCTGCACCCCTAAGTCCCGGTGTTAGGAGGACCCTCCAGCAGAGGGCTGGTGAACTGTAAGGGACCCCCCACCGAAAACAAAAGGGGACAGGCACATGGCTAGCAAAAGGGGAAAAAGTGACCAAGAGGGCAGGTTAAAGGAAGTCCAGGAGGAATCCCGGATGAAAACTCCTGTTGTCTGGTCAGCCAACTTCAAAAAATTTGAAAAGTTAGACACCACATCCTCCTACGTAAATGCAGAATCTAGAAGTATCCCACCAGAGTTGCCACCAGCATTTACGGGAACCTGCAGGGACAAAGAAAGACCTCTACGGGGCAGAGAAACCATGAGGGTGATGCCTCACCTAGTCAACGTGCCGCAGGGGAGTGCAGTAGAGTCTGCACAAATACCTGCAGAGTGGATTGTCCCAGAGAACAAAGGGGAGATTAGCAAAGAATCTTCCCCCACAGTCAGAGAAAAAGGGAACCACCCATCCCCTGAAGTCAAAAGCCTTTGCATGACTCAGCAAAGCACTGAAAGTGAGTTCAGTATAGACCCACCCACTACTGTCTCTCTTGGAAAAAAAATTCCAATTTAGGGCTAATTAAATCTAATCCCCCAATCCCCCCTCCCCCCCCCCGCCCCACCCTGCGCCCAATCCTTGGCAGACCTCAACAAGAACAAAGACCCAAGGCAGTCATGGCAATGGGCAAACTGAAGAAAAACTTCCTCAAAGAACCACATGGTTACTGGGATGCCAAAAAGGGGAAATTAAAGCAGCACTGGCACCAAGAAAAGACAATTTTAATAAGCTTTAGGATTTATGAATGAGAGAAATGCATGCTTTTTTCTGTATCTTATATATTTTCTCTTACCCCTTTTAATGAAATGCGCCTTTTCTCAAATTGCATTTCATTCTCCTGGGTGTGGAGGTGTCATGCAGGCCCCCACCTGCCAAGAATGAGGCACATTCATTTTGCCACATGGACATTAAATTTCAAATTGTTGCTGAGAAGAAGAGAAGGCCTGTGACAAGGGGTTGCCAGGCCCCTGGCTGAAAAGACATTTTTGCATTTTAACAGACAGTGTTGGAACAAAGGAGCTATTCCCTGCTCCAATACAATCCACAAACAGACCTGGTCAAACCAGTTAGTCACATGACTAACCTGCTTGTCAGTCTGGGCTTTTTTCCTGAATTGTACAGTTTGAACTAAAGCCTGCAGAAAGCTCTTTGCTCCTGGATTGAAAAGACCTCTCCTGGCTGGCTCGCCACAGCCTCTCCTGTCTGTTCCCATCTCTTTCTCACGGAACTCCAAAAACCAACTGAAGACACACAAACCCCAAGAGAGAAAAGTCTCCTATAGTGAACAAGGTTTAAGAAGAATACTGGACCCCACTGAAAAGCAAGAACTACCGACAAGCAAGCAGTCTACAGTGAGCTCGAAGAACCGTAACAACTCGTCAGATATTGCCTCAAACCTTTCCATTTTATTTTTCTTCTGCTCTTTTCTGTCCCTATTTGCCTGTGTGTATCGCATATGCATGCTAGCGTGGGTGCGTTATGTATTCGTAGGCGGCAACCAAATTAGTGTTGAAGTTTAATAAAATTTCACCTCTCTTCTTTAAACCTTAGAAAGCCTGTTTGTGCTGGTTTCTTTGCCTTATAATTGGAAAGTGGTGAACAAGGATTCACCAAGGGGGAACCAAAAACACAATGTGTTTAAAAATAAAACCCTGTTACAGTAAGACCAGGTGAAGGCTGAAAGGGAACCCTAGACCTCTTTCTCACCTGGTTGTGACACTATTCAACTGTGACAGACATGTCACCCAAATACATTGTACCACAATCACTGACATACTTTTCTCGCTATTTCAGGATAAAGTGGTCCAGAATAGATACGGCAGGAGGCAGGCATAGCAGCATGTGCTGACCCCTGTTGGGGAGATGCTGCTGGGATAATTGGAGCAGCAGTCACAGAAGCCATGGCCAGCGGTGTCACCAAGCCATCGAGGATGATGGTATGTTTCTGCCTAATCCACCTTCTCAAATCCCATTCACCCTCATCCCCAATTTGTTATGATGTTGTTGCGACCAGGTGAGAAAGAGGTCTCGGGTTCCCTTTCAGCCTTCACCTGGTCTTACTGTAACAGGGTTTAATGTTAAACACACTGTGTTTTTAGCTCCCGCTTGGTGAATCCTTGTTCACCATTTATTAAACTTAAACTTAAACTCTAATTCAGTTGACACCTATGGATACATGACGCGCCCACGCTAGCATGCATACACGATACATACATGTAAATAGAGACAGAAAAGAGAAGAAAAATTAAAGTGGAAAGTTTGAGGCACTATCTGAAGAGTTGTTGTTCTTCGAGCTTACTATAGAGTCCTTTTGTAGGTGGATCTTGCTTTTCATTGGAGCCCAGTATTCTTCTTAAACCTTGTGCACTGTAGGAGATTTTTCTCTCTTGGGGTTCATGTGTCATCAGTCGGTTTTTGGAGTTCCGTGAGAAAGGGATGGGAGCAGACAGGAGAGGCTGACCACGTCTGTTTGTGGATTGAATTGGAGCAGGGAATAGCTCCTTTGTCGACAAGCACTCTCTGTTAATATGCAAAAATTTCTTTCTAGCCAGGGGCCTGGCAACCCCTTGTAACAGGCCTTCTCTTCTTCCAAACAACAATTAGAAATTTAATGTCCATGTGGTGAAATTAATGTTCCCATCTCTTTCTCACGGAACTCCAAAAACCAACTGAAGACACACAAACCCCAAGAGAGAAAAGTCTCCTATAGTGAACAAGGTTTAAGAAGAATACTGGACCCCACTGAAAAGCAAGAACTACCGACAAGCAAGCAGTCTACAGTGAGCTCGAAGAACCGTAACAACTCGTCAGATATTGCCTCAAACCTTTCCATTTTATTTTTCTTCTGCTCTTTTCTGTCCCTATTTGCCTGTGTGTATCGCATATGCATGCTAGCGTGGGTGCGTTATGTATTCGTAGGCGGCAACCAAATTAGTGTTGAAGTTTAATAAAATTTCACCTCTCTTCTTTAAACCTTAGAAAGCCTGTTTGTGCTGGTTTCTTTGCCTTATAATTGGAAAGTGGTGAACAAGGATTCACCAAGGGGGAACCAAAAACACAATGTGTTTAAAAATAAAACCCTGTTACAGTAAGACCAGGTGAAGGCTGAAAGGGAACCCTAGACCTCTTTCTCACCTGGTTGTGACACTATTCAACTGTGACAGACATGTCACCCAAATACATTGTACCACAATCACTGACATACTTTTCTCGCTATTTCAGGATAAAGTGGTCCAGAATAGATACGGCAGGAGGCAGGCATAGCAGCATGTGCTGACCCCTGTTGGGGAGATGCTGCTGGGATAATTGGAGCAGCAGTCACAGAAGCCATGGCCAGCGGTGTCACCAAGCCATCGAGGATGATGGTATGTTTCTGCCTAATCCACCTTCTCAAATCCCATTCACCCTCATCCCCAATTTGTTATGATGTTGTTGCGACCAGGTGAGAAAGAGGTCTCGGGTTCCCTTTCAGCCTTCACCTGGTCTTACTGTAACAGGGTTTAATGTTAAACACACTGTGTTTTTAGCTCCCGCTTGGTGAATCCTTGTTCACCATTTATTAAACTTAAACTTAAACTCTAATTCAGTTGACACCTATGGATACATGACGCGCCCACGCTAGCATGCATACACGATACATACATGTAAATAGAGACAGAAAAGAGAAGAAAAATTAAAGTGGAAAGTTTGAGGCACTATCTGAAGAGTTGTTGTTCTTCGAGCTTACTATAGAGTCCTTTTGTAGGTGGATCTTGCTTTTCATTGGAGCCCAGTATTCTTCTTAAACCTTGTGCACTGTAGGAGATTTTTCTCTCTTGGGGTTCATGTGTCATCAGTCGGTTTTTGGAGTTCCGTGAGAAAGGGATGGGAGCAGACAGGAGAGGCTGACCACGTCTGTTTGTGGATTGAATTGGAGCAGGGAATAGCTCCTTTGTCGACAAGCACTCTCTGTTAATATGCAAAAATTTCTTTCTAGCCAGGGGCCTGGCAACCCCTTGTAACAGGCCTTCTCTTCTTCCAAACAACAATTAGAAATTTAATGTCCATGTGGTGAAATTAATGTGCCTCATTCTTGGCAGGTGGGGGCCTGCATGACGATGTACAAGCTGCAGATGATATAGCTATGCACCTCTTGCTTCCCTCCCACCTGCCTCACCTCAAACCTTCACTTGTGCATTTAAGCTTTCAGATCCCAAGAGCTGTCATCTGGGGTGGAATTTTATGTAAATAGGCCCACACACAGCAGGGAGGCCAGTAGTGAATCGGGAACTCATTTGTTCTGTCAACTGGCTTTGCCGTGGCTTATAACTCAGCCACGGCATAAGCATCCCATCTCTGGATTTCCCGACCAATTGGAGAGTCCAGGCAGGATGACGAACCACATCTGTCAAAGGGACCCTAGCAGAGTTAGAATGGCTGAATTGTACATTGTTCCCCATGGCTTCAGGAACCCACGCCAAGGTGGTGCAGTCCAAAGCTGAATCTTCAAGGCCCAGAGCCCCTGCAAGGCCATCTGCAGTCTCCCTCACTGAAAGTCAGCAGCCTTGCACCAGCCTTGCTGCAGCCAATGAGTGGCACAGTGTAGGAGCACTCGGCCAGGCAAATGCACTGCAAAACAGGCACTAAAGGAATGCATAAGAGTGATTCATTGAGTGTTATATGGAGTATTGGATGTATTAGATAAATTTAGTATGAAATGGTTGTTTGTGCTGTATTTTATTTCAGGATTGTGGCCAAGCGGGCCTGTGATTGTCCGGCACAGAGCGATGGTAAGGTGGGAAACTGCTGAACAATGGGAATTTGGGGTTTCATCAGGGGAATCACAGTCTGATGGTGTTCTCACGGACAGCCTATCTGGAATGCGGATGTGACAACTGCCTCCTCCCTTCCTCCACCTTGTGACCGAGCAGCCACCCTCTGGTTTCAACGTGGTAGCTGGAAGATTGCTGGAACAGCGGACTGGTACAAAATGGAATGCATCATCATAGGATAGCGGGCATTCTCTGGGCGTGGTCACATGTCAACTGAATATTAAATGAATGTTACCCTTTGGGGCTGCCATCCATTTCATCATTGAGATGTGGCGCCTGCAAAGCCACGTGTGTGCAGTCGATGTGCCCTGTCCCATTGGGAAGCCCACTATCCTGGCAAAACCATGTGTGCATTCCTCCTGCTTAAGACAATGAAGTCCTCTCTCCTGGCCTACAGAGCCTCTGTGACCACCTGGATGCAGTGATGGATGGCGAGCTGTGAGATGTTTGCTATGTCGCCTGTTCCAGCCTGGAAGAATCCGCTGATGAAAAATTCAGACCCTCGGTCAGCTTGACGGTCACTGGCAGTGCCATCCTGACCCTGCTCGGAGGCTGCAGGTCAAGTTCCAAGAGGTGAACGCCTCCTTGGTGAATCGCAGATGTCGGACACACTGCTTGTGGCTAAAGAGCAGGTAGAAATGCTCCCTGAAGACACTAAATGGGTAAGGCCTCCTGCTCAGGCCTCCACCTTCTCCTTCCTCTGCAAACAGCTTTCCTTCTTTGTTGCCACTGCTTCATCTCCCTCTGATGTTGCAGCCTAAGGGGGACTGCAACTATACTCCCATGACTGCAAGCAATTGGTGCACTCACGGGCCTTTCAGTAACAACCATGGCCTTCCCAATGTCCAGCGCCACTCCCTACAGATTTTACCCATTTTTCTGAACCCTTCCAAAAACTCAGTACTTTCACAAACTCTTGAAGAGCCAGTATATAATAATCAGCAACGAACCTGCAAGTTAGAGGGATCACTTTAAATAACGCTGCTGCGGGGCACCCTTGTGCAACTGAACTCATGTTCAGTTGTGCATATTTAAGAGAAGGCGATAACTAGAATGGTGAGGTCCCAGTGGCAAGTCGTGCGTCAATCAGCATTGGATGCTGACTAACGTCATGATCTCTCTATTCTGCATACTTCCAGTGTGTGCATGTGACTCCCACACTATCACTGTTTTGTTTGTCAACAACATGATGATTGGTGCATGCCATGCCGGAAGTGGTCGGGAGAGGAATGGCCTCACCTTTCACCCAAACTGGCACCCATAACTCCATACCTACTGCTGCTATGGAGATGAATTTTGTGGCCACCAATTAGGCAAGGAAATCTACAAAACCTGCTCTCTCAAAAAGTTCAAAATAACCAAGTAGCCAGCTATCTCAGAGCTGATATTGTGCCAGTTTTATTATGTTCTCTCAGCTGATCAAGAAACGCTCTTAACATGCGTTTTTATAGACATTCCTAAAACTGTCCCCAAGCTCTGGTTAAGTGACCTACTTGATACAGGTGTGCACTGAAGGCTGAGAGATGTAAAATAAATAATCCACACTTGCTTGGAAGAAACTTACCTATAAAAGTTCAAAAAGCTGTACCTCATCAGTCACTGACAGAAATATGCCAATTCTTATGTCTTGCTGCAGGAATGTGCATAGTCTGTTTACAGAGTCCTCTGGGAATCTCAGTCTACACAGGCAGCTGTCTTTGGATTGGTTCAAAAATGAGGATCTGGTCCTGTACACATGAGTGATGGCGTACTGACAAGTTTGAATGGTGCATTGCAACTGCAAATGCACCTGTCTGCTGTGCCTTCCATGATAATCCTCTTTAGAACATGCAAATAGAGAGGTATGCCAAAATGTATGCTTATTGTTGTTATAGAAACAGGCATAGATAACAGATGCACTACAGCTTTAATAATCATTCAAGGACGCTGCAAGGGTTTCTCCCAACTCTCTTTGTTCAGGATTAAAATAGTGCTACCACTAAAAATTACAACAATAAACTTTAACAAGGACCTGTTTGAAGTCAACAAGCTTTCCTTCCAGTGTCTGTTTTTTGTGGGTACTTAGCCTATTGGATGTTGCTTCGGCCTCAAGATCACATGATCATAATAGGTTTTTTTTTTAATAAGCCTTGTTACCTCTATAAATGTACGAGGATTCAAGTAGACTTCAGGTCTTCATATCCTTTTTTGTCTCAGAATCTATTTTGCATGATTATGCCTCAGTGAAGAACCTTAGGACATTTTCCTACATTAATAATGCTAGATAAATGTAAGTTGTTGCTGTCCAATAATATGACCTTCTTTTGCCAGAAGCATGGGCTTAGTTGACCCCAGTCACACCATTCTGCAAAGGAAAATACCAAAAACTATACATCTTGCTCCACTCTCCCAAATTCAAGACATGGTTGTGGAAATTCCTTTAGGCCGGAAGCTAATTCCTGGTGGAGGATGGTGGAGGTATGTAGCAACATCAGGGAAGGGGCTGATTGTGAGTATTGTGGAGTCAGGGGAGAACCTATGCTCCTTTAGGCCAACAGTTTGTCAAGTAAATTTCTATCACAGGTTGTTCTGTTGGAGCTACACTGAATTGGGTATGCCTTTTTAATGATAAGAGATATGGCTGAATCACATCATATATTGCTGATTTTATCTCTGTCATATATCATGTTATTTCCAATAATATGTATGCCAATGGTGACAATTTTTGAAAGGGCACATGTCCCAAAGGATTTTTTTCAGCCTGAATGAAGCTGGTAGCTCAGTGGTGCTCCTCCAAAGAGATGCGAGAGTTAAGCAAGTTGTCACATTTAACCAACTGTGGGAGTGGAAGCTGATATCAACTGTTTTGCTACTATTTTGTTAGTTATAGTTATTTCTTATTGAAAAAGTCACAGTGAGCTGAAAATTATTACAGAACACGGGACTATATTGGTTATTGGAATAAATTGCTGTGTGCAAGAAAGATAGTATGAAGCATTCTAATAGAAATTGTGAAATGGCATGTACACACTCGATCTCATCCACACGCTTAACTCTACTTCTCCCTTCCCGGCTTGGTTGAGAATCAGGACTATTTTTCATTCAGTAAGCTAGTTTTATAATTTTTTTGTGAATTAATAAATTGCTTGATGAATTGAAGACTAATGTGATAAATAAGTATTTCCGATCAGGAGATGCAACATTTAACAGGGCCAATTTTAACTCATTGAGCCGGGTTAGAACAGAGCATTAGCAGCAGCTCCCTCTCTTCCCTCCCTCCCTCCCTCTCTCTCTCCCCCTCCTGTCCCTCTCCCACTCTTTCTAACCCCCCTCTCTCTCGTCCCTCTTCTGCTCTCTCTCTCCCCCCCTCTCTTCCCCCATCTCTGCCCCCCTCTCTTCCCCTCCCTCTCTCCCCCCTTCCTCTCTCCCCTTCCTCTCTCCCCTTCCCTCTCTCCCCCTCCCTCTCTCTCCCTCTCTCTCCCCCTTTCTCTCTCTCTCCCCCTTCCTCTCTCACCCTCCCTCTCTCTCACCCTCCCTCTCCCTCTTTATCTCTCCCCCCTCCCTCCCTCTTCCACCCCCCCCCCTTTCTTTCTCTCTCTGACATTTGCAGAGAGTGGGAATTCTCCCCAGAGCAATTTTGTGATTGGCCATTTTTAAAAAACATACACAGCCCTTAGTTTCACAACTGACAGGTGTTTAGAGCGGGAACAGTGGCTTCCAAACTCAGGACAAGTTTGGGGTTTTCAGCAGGTTTTTAAAAAAAAGGGAACCCGCCGGAAAACCCTGAACTTGTCCTGAATTTGGAAGCTACTGTCCCCACTCCCAGCTCCTGTCAGCTGTGAAACTGAAATTGACAGCTGTGAATTTGTTTAAAGTCAGACTGAAATTTTCCATCCCTTAATTGCCAGTTATGGACCTCAAAATTTTTACCACGGACACTGGTGTCCGAGTACGGACAACTTGCCAACCCCTGTATACAAATCTTGTCCTATGATGTACAAAGGACCCCATTGAAACTTCAAAGTCTACGTTGGTGGATTGTACAGTGTACATGTTCTACCCAGTTGTGACGGGGAATAAATTGCCGAAGCAATGATCCTTAAAGTGGCTGCTGGTTGTTAAAAAATTGCTCAAGAATTTTTTTTAATATTATGTTTTTGTGGAGCCAGGAGGATCAGGAGTGCCTCCATTTGCTCTGGAAAAGTACTAGGGGTCACTCCAGGCACACTTACCACCCCACACCTGCGCCTCCAAACCCGGACTTACCTGTGGCCAGCTCATTGTATGAACTGGTCGACGTTGTGCCAGCCCAGCACTGGCAAGCTGTAATGGGATGCCTTTTTGAGGTATGCAGCTCACTGGCTGAATGGAAATGAGGCCTGGGCTCAGGTCTTCTGCTGGCAAAAATAAGCAGGTGTTCGAGGTGCTCTTACTGCTGTCTGCCTATTCTCGACTGGCAATTAAAATCGACCCTAATATGTCTCTCATCTCTGGATCTTTCTTGCAAAATACTAATTACAGAAGAGACTATTCCCATAGTGTCATGTTGTAAAATGACTAAAGAAAACTCCAGTCACCAAACAATTTGTATTTAATAAAAATGACCCTGCAAGAACTAGTTCCTACCACTAATTATCTAATCATGATTTAAAAAAAAAAATTTCTACACAGTAAAACACATTTCACAGTATGGTAAATATTTTCTACTCACCCGACAGCAGAAATAACTGCTTTAGAGAGACTATTAGCAGTATTTTGTCACTGGTTGATGACGCCAAGGTGAAAATGTGGAAATATTAATCTTGCAGATCTTTTATTAAAGTATTCCATTAGCCTGCTAAATGAAAAGAAAATGATAAGTTTGGATGCACAGATACGGACTGTAGTTAGAAGCTGTGGATCCATGACATTATCATGATGACAAAATTCTACCATCAATCTCTTTTCATTAGATCATGTTTGTTGTAACGTAGGCAAAAAAGCATGCACTTTGAAACTAGCTTTCATTGTATAGTTTAAAAAATGACAATTGGGGAATTTTAAGATGGAGGAGCGTGGGGTTTAGGTGGGGTAGGGTTAACATTGGTAAAAATATGATTGTGACCGGAAGCCGGCTCCCAAGCATGGAGTTCTTGTTTTAACTCATGTGCGTTTGGCTGCATATGTGTAAACCCCTCTAGAGAGGTGAGTTAGCAATTTGAATATTTGAAGCCATGAACTACAGTGATATTTTAATTGCCATTTAAATTTAACGATGCATGCACGGGTTTCCCGGGCTCCCTGAAACTCGCCATTGAAATCAAGGGATGATGTTCACAACAGCAATTCATTAGGCTCATTGAAGTCAGGCAAAAACTGCAATAAATACTCAGTGCTCATAGCTGCTTTCTTACCTACCACTGGGAATAGGTTGTTGAGAGCAATTGTGGTGAGAGGGTTAACTTATGTACTTTGGAAGTATTGTGGTTCAAGATCAGGATGGTGGTGCCATGGCTGCCTTAGATTTGGCCTTGGATGAGCAGAGAGATGACCATTAGCAGTGGCAATAGCCTCCTGCAAAGAGACTGGCAGGTGGTCGGTAGAAAGGGGAGTAGCAGAGGTGTTAACCTCACAGGAGGCGCTAACAAGGTGTACAGTCAGAGGCTCAGCTTTCTTCACCTCTCAGAAGAGCTGTGTGTCCAGAAGCTGAAGTTGTCAGGTCAGGTGGTCATAGACATATTCAGACTCCTAGAAGAAGACTTTCCCGCTGATGGATTTGGTGAGTACATATTACCAGTGGCTGTGAAAATAATGACCACCCTCAATTTCATTGCCTTTGGATCCTTTCAGGGCATGGTCTAAACATACCCAGGATCTCCCAGTCTGCTGCGCGTCACTGATAGGTTGTTTGCCAGGGCCAGCAATTATGCCAACGTTGCCTGTGATGGCACCAGTCAAAATGAGCAGATGCTTGGGTTTATATCTCTGGTTGGATTCCCACAGGTCTCGATTGCACTCACATGGTAATCCAGGCACCCCCAGATCAAACAGAAATATTCATAAACCACTGGCTAGTGTGCAACCACAAGAAGAGGTTTATAATGTGTGCACCAAATTCCTAGAGACCTGCCATGATGCTTTCATCCTATGAGTTCAAAGTCCATGTTCTCTTTGTGGCTGCTAGGAGACAAAGGATCCCCCCCACTCCCCACCACCACCACCCACCCCCCCCCCCCCCCCCGCCTTCAAACTTGGCTGATGACACCCGTGAGAAACTCAACCAATAAAATCCAAGAACAGTACAATGAAAGTGATATGACAACCAGATGTGTCATTAAACAAGTGATCGGCATGCTCAAGATGTGCTTCAGGTGCTGGACAGATCATGAGTTGCCCTTCTGTACTCACTAGGCAAGGGTTTCTGAATGATTGATTGTGTTTTGCTGAGCTCTGCACAACATTGCATGGCAGCGAGGGTTGGAGCTACAGGACGAATAAGGTGCTGAACACACATCATCTGAGACAAATCCAAGGAAAAAGAGGAGAAGGAGGTAAGGTTCAGTTAGTTACCACAACTGGACCAATGTCACAACCACATCTAATGGACAGTCTCCTCCCATACCCCGCCCTAATCCCATTGACACAAAGCAGTCCTATAACCAGTCAACCACCCACTGCACCACCCAAATTCTTGTCTTAACAATTCATCAACAAACAACTAAAAGGGTGAGTTGCCACCCAGCAACCAGGAATGGGCAATATGGGAAACAACCATTCCATAATGACTTTATCCAATAAAACATCCAATATTCCATACAAAACTCAACCAAGAACCCTTGTGCATTCCCTTAGCACCTGTCTTGTGGGTGCCTTTACCTGGCCTTGTATTGTTCTGTAGTGCTATCTCAGTGGCTAGAAAAGGGCTGACTTTCACTGGGGGAAACTTTGGGCCTAGAAGGCCTGGCTTTGGACTGCATCATCTCAGCATGGGCAGCAGCAGTCTGGGCAGGCTGGTGGACGAGTAACAGCATGGGCACTGGCAGAGTGACACTTGGGTTGGGTGACTTCTGCTTGAGCTGCAATAGCTGAGACATCGGCCATCAGGCATTGCTACATGGTTGGATCCATAAGTGTTTTCATGGAGTTGGCCATCACTTCCACACTGGGAAGGAGGGGCTCCAAGGTCTATGTAACACCCTATGCCAGGTTGGAGTCGTACTCCTCCAGGCTCCTTGACAGTGGGAGCATGCTCTGTGGCAGGCCTGCCAATAAAGCAAGCATTTCTGTGTGCATGCCCATTAGTCTTTTTCTGTATGGACATATGAATTAGGAGCAGGAGGAAGCCACTCGGCCCCTCGAACCTGCTCTGCCATTCAATAAGATCATGGCTGATATGATTGTAACTCGATTCCACATTTCCGCCTACTCCCGATGACCTTTCACCCCCTTGCTTATCAAGAATCTATCTACCTCTGCCTTAAAAATATTTAAAGACTCTGCTTCCACTGCCTTTTGAAGAAGAGAGTTCCAAAACTCACGACCCTATGAGAGAAAAAAATCTCTCATCTCTGTCTTAAATGAGCGACCCCTTATTCTTAAATCCCGAGTTCCAGATTTTCTCACATTCACCCTGTTAAGACCCCTTAGGATCTTATATGTTTCAATCAAGTTGCCTCTTACTCTTCTAAACTCCAGCCTGTCCAACCTTTCCTCATAAAACAACCTGCCCATTCCAGGTATTGGTCTAGTAAACCTTCTCTGAACTGCTTCCAAAGCATTTACATTCTTCCTTAAATAAGGAGACCAATACTGTACGCAGTACTCCAGATGTAGTCTCACCAATGCCCTGTATAACTGAAGCATAACCTCCCTAGTTTTGTATTGAATTCCCCTTGTAATAAACAACATTCTATTAGCTTTCTTAATTACTTGCTGAACATGCATACTAACCTTTTGTGATTCATGCACTAGAACACCCAGATCCCTCTGCATTTCAGAGCTCTGCAAATCTCTCATCACTTAGATAATGTGTTTCTTTTTTATTCTGCCTGCCAAAATGGACCATTTCTCATTTTCCCACATTATACTCCATTTGCCAGATCTTTGCCCACTCACTTAAACCTATCTATATCCCTTTGTAGTCTCCTTATATTCTCTTCACAATTTACTTTCCTACCTATCTTTGTGTATTCAGCAAATTTAGCAACCATACCTTAGGTATCTTCATCCAAGTCATTTAGATAAATTGTAAAAAGTTGAGGCCCCAGCACTGATCCCTGCAGCACACCATTTGTTGCATCTTGCCAACCAGAAAATGACCCATTTATGCCTACTCTCTGTTTCCTGTTAGCTAGCCAATCTTCTATCCATGCCAATATGGTACCCCCTACACCATGAGCTTTTATTTTCCGCAATAACCTTTGATGTGGCATCTTATCAAATGCCTTCTGGAAATCTAAGTACAGTACATCCCCTTTATTCACAGCAGAAGTTACTTCTTCAAAGAACTCTAATAAATTAGTTAAACATGATTTCTCTTTCACAAAACCATGTTGACTCTGCCTGATTACCTTGAATTTTTCGAAGTGCCCTGCTATAACGTTTTTAATAATAGCTTCTAACATTTTCCCTAAGACAGATGTTAAATTAACTGGCCTGTAGTTTCCAGCTTTCCGTCTTCCTCCCTTTTTGAATAAAGGAGTTACATTCACTATTTTGCAATCTAATGGAACCTTTGCTGAATCTAGGGAATTTTGGAAAATTAAAACTCACACATCAGCTATCGCACTAGCCACTTCTTTTAACACCCTAGATTGAAGTGTATTAGGACCCGGGGACATGTCAGCCCGCAGCTCCAATGATTTGTTCAGTACCACTTCCCTGGTGATTGTAATTTTCTTGAGTTCCTCCCTCCCTTCCATTTCCTGACTTATAGCTATTTCTGGGATGTTACTTGTATCCCCTATAGTGAAGACCGATACAAAATACCTGTTCAATTTATCTGCCATCTCCTTATTTTCCCTTATTAATTCCCCAGGCTCATGTTCTATAGGACCAACATTCACTTTGTTAACTCTTTTCTATTTTAAATATCTATAGAAACTCTTACTATCTGTTTTTTATTTCTAGCTAGCTTTCTCTCGTATTCTAATTTTTCCTTCCTTATCAATATTTTAGTCATTCTTTGCTGTTCTTCTTATTCTGTCCAATTGTCTGACCTCCCACCCATTTTTGCACAATTACATGCTTTTTCCTTAAGTTTGATACTATCTTTAACTTTTTTAGTTAACCACGGAAAGTGGGTCCTCCTTTCTCAATGGAATGTATCTATTCGGTGTATTTTAAAATATCCCCTTAAATGTCTGTCACAGCATCTCTATTGACCTATCCCTTAACCTAATTTGCTAGTTAACTCTAGCTAGCTCTGCTTTCATGCCCTCACAATTGCCCTTATTTAATTTTAAAATACTGGTCTTGGACCCATTCTACTCTCCCTCAAACTGCATGTGAAATTCATCATATTATGATCACTGCTACCTAGGGGGCGCCTGCACTATAAGGTTATTAATTAATCCTATTTTGTTGCACAATACCAGGTCTAGTATAGCCTGCTCTCTGGTTGACTCCAGAATGTGCTGTTCTAAGAAACTATCCCGAAAACATTCTATGAACTCCTCACCTAGGCTAGATTTGCCCATCTCATTTTTACACTCTATATGTAGATTAAAATCCCCCATGCTTATTTCTATATCTTTCTGACAAGCTCCCATTATTTCTTCTTTTATACTCTGTCCTACCGTGTGGTTACTGTTAAGGGGCCTGTACACCGCTCCCATGAGTGACTTCTTGCCTTTATCATTTCTCATCTTGACGCAAACCACTTCTACATTGTCATGCAGGCCCCCACCTGCCAAGAATGAGGCACATTAATTTAGCCACATGGACATTAAACTTCAAATTGTTGCTGGGTAGAAAAGAGGACCTGTTACAAGGAATTGCCAGGCCCCCTAGCCGGAAAGACATTTTTGCATACTAAGCAGATAGTGTTGGAACAAAGGAACCAGTTCCCGCTCCCATACAATACACAGAAGAGACGTGGTCAGACCAGTTTAGTCACACGACTAACTGGCTGTTGCAGAGTTTTGAACTGAGAGTTTTAAATTGGAGAAACTGTTTTGAAGACAGAAAACTGTTTGATCCTCTCTTCTGCCTGCTCCCATCTCGTTCTCACAGAACTCCAAAACCCACCGAAGACAAATGAATCCCTAGAGAGAAAAGTCTCCGACATTGAACAAGGTTTAAGAAGAACACTGGGCCCCAACGAAAAGCAAGACTACCTACAATCAAGGACTCTACAGTGAGCTCAAAGCACAGTAACAAACCCCCTTCAGAGATTGCCTCAAACTTTTTCACTTTATTTTTCTTCTGCTCTTTTCTGTCCCTATTTGCATGTGTGTATCGCGTGTGCATGCTAGCATGGGTTTAAGTTTAATAAATTTCACCTTTCTTCTTTAAACCTAAGAAAGCCTGCTTGTGCTCATTTATAATTGGAAAGCAGTGAACAAGGATTCACCAAGGGGGAGCTCAAAACACAGTGTGTTTAAAATAAAACCCTGTTACAGTAAGATGAGGTGAAGGCTGAAAGGGACCCCAGACACCTTTCTCACCTGGACGTAACAATATCCTGGTTTCCTGAACTTAGGTCATCCCTCTCTAATGTGCTAATACCATAATTAATTAACAGAGCCACCCCTTCACCTTTTCCTAGCTTCCTGTCCTTCTTAAATGCCAAGTGCCCTTCAATCTTCAGGTCCCAATCTATGTCATCCAGCAGCCATGTCTCTGTAATGGCTATCAGATCATACTTATTTATCTCTATTTAGAAACATAACATAGAAAAATAGGAGTAGGAGCAGGAGCCTGCTTTGCCATTCAATATGATCATGGCTGATCATCCAAACTCAGTAATCTGTTCACGCTTTCTCCCTGTATCCCTTGATTCCTTTAGCCCTAAGAACTATATCTAACTCTTTCTTGAATATATTTAATGATTTGGCCTCAACTGCTTTGCGTGGTAGAGAATTCCACAGGTTCACCACTCTCTGGGTGAAGAAATCTCTCCTCATCTCAGTCCTAAATGGCTTACCCATTATCCTTAGACTGGGACCCCTGGCCCTGGACTTCCCCGCCATCGGGAACATCCTTCCTGCATCTAGTCTGTCCAGTCCTGTTATAATATTGTAGGTTTCTATGAGATCCCCTCTCATTCTTCTAAACTCTAGCGAATACAAGCCTAATCGACCCAATCTCCCCTTATACATCAGTCCTGCCATCCCAGGAATCAGTCTGGTGAACCTTCGCTGCACTCCCTCTATAGCACGAACATCCTTCCTCAGATAAGGAGACCAAAACTGCACACAATACTCCAGATGTGGTCCCACCAAGGCCTTGTATAATTGCAGCAAGACATCCTTGCTCCTGTACTTGAATCCTCTCGCTATGAAGGCCAGCATACCATTTGCCTTCTTAACTGCCTGCTGCACCTGCATGCTTACTTTCAGCGACTGGTGCACAAGGACACCCAGGTCTCACTGCACCTCCCCTTTCCCAATCTATCGCCGGTCAGATAATCTGCCTTTCTGTTTTTGCCACCAAAGTGGATAACCTCACATTTATCCACATTATACTGCATCTGCCATATATTTGCCCAGTCACTCAACCTGTCCAAATCACACTGGAGCTCCTCTTCATCCTACTCACAACTCCCACTCCCACCTAGCTTTGTGTCATCTGCAAACGTGGATATATTACATTTAATTCCCTCATCTATATCATTAATATATGTTGTGAATAGCTGGGGTCCTAGCACTGATCCCTGTGGTACCCCACTTGTCACTGCCTGCCACTCGGAAAAAGACCCGTTTATTCCTACTCTTTGTTTCCTGTCTGCCAACCAGTTCTCTATCCATGTCAGTACCTTACCCCCAATCCCATGAGCTTTAATTTTGCATGCTAATCTCTTATGTGGGGCCTTATCGAAAGCCTTCTGAAAGTCCAAATACACCACATCCACTGGTTCTCCCTTATCTATTCTACTAGTTACATCCTCAAAATATTCCAGTCGATTTGTCAAGCATGATTTCCCTTTCGTAAATCCATGTTGATTTTGTCCGATCCTGTCATTGTTTTCCAAGTGCTCTGCTATTACATCTTTTATAATGGACTCTAGCATTTTCCCCACTACTGATGTCAGGCTAACCGGTCTATAATTTCCTGTTTTCTCTCTACCTCCTTTTTTAAATAGTGGGGTTACATTAGCTACCCTCCAATCCATTGGAACTGTTCCAGAGTTTATAGAATTTTGAAAAATGACCAGCATCTACTATTTCTAGGGCCACTTCCTTTATTACTCTGGGATAAAGATTATCAGACCCTGGGGATTTATTGGCCTTCAATTCCATCAATTTCCCTAACACCATTTCCCTACTAATACTGATTTCATACAGTTCCTCCTTCTCACTGGACCCTATGTTCCCCAATATTGCTGGGAGGTAATTTGTCCCCTCCTTTGTGAAGACAGAACCAAAGTATGTATTTAATTGCTCTGCCATTTCTTTGTTCCTCATTATAAATTCCCCTGTTTCTGACTATAAGGGACTCAAATTTGTCTTCACTAATCTTTTTCTCTTCACATATCTATGGAAGCTTTTAGTCAGTTTTTATGTTCTCTGCAAGCTTACTGTCATACTCTATTTTCCCCTTCTTAATCAATCCCTTTGTCCTCCTTTGCTGAATTCTAAACTGCTCCCAATCCTCAGGTTTGCTGCTTGTTCTGGCCATTTTCTATTTCTCCTCCTTGGATCTAATACTATCCCTAATTTCTTTTGTAAGCCAAGATTGAACAATTGTTGTAATTCATCCATGCGCTCTTTAAATGCTAGCCATTGCCTATCCACTGTCAACCCTTTAAGTAATGTTCCCCAATTTATCATAGCCAACTAGTTTCATACCTTCATAGTTTCCTTTATTTAGATTCAGGACCCTAGTCTCGGAATTAACTCTCTCACGCTCCATCTTAATGAAGAATTCTATCATGTTATGGTTGCTCTTCCCCAAGGAACCCCGCACAACAAGATTGTTAACTAATCCTTTCTCATTACACAATACCCAGTCTAGGATAGCCTGTTCTCTAGTTGGTTCCTCAACTTATTGGTCCAGAAAAACCATCACGTACACACTCCAGGAATTCCTCCTCTACAGTATTATTGCTAATTTGGTTTGCCCAATCTATATGTAGATTGAAATCACCCATAATTACAGTTGCACCTTTATTGCATGCATCTCTAATTTCCTGTTTAATGCCATCCTGTACATCACCATTGCTGTTTGGGGGTCTATATACAACCCCACCAACGTTTTCTCCCCCTTGGTGTTTCTTAGCTCCACCCATACAGATTCCACATCAGGATTCTCTGAGCTAATATCCTTCCTCACTATTGTATTGATTTCCTCTTTTACTAACGACACTACTCCAACTCCTTTCCCTTGGATCTAATACTATCCCTAATGTCTTTTGTAAGTGAGGAGATGGGAGGGGAAGTAAGAGGTGCATGCTTTCACCATCAGCAACTTGCATATCATAAGAAATTATGGGATAAGTGGGAAGTGAAACGTGAGAAGGTGAATTAGGTAGGAACATACTGTCATCTTCTCTGGTCTCGACCCTGCCACTAGCAACAGTCTCAGCGTTGGCTGCTCCAATGATGGCAACCACTGTCTCCTCTATGGGGTTGAGGACATGCTGCCATGTCTGTTCTCTGCCGTTTAGCTGCTGGTGCGTCTCATTGTATGCCACTTTGTTATGCAATAGAGAATGAAGTGCGTCAGTGAGTGTGGTGGAATGTGTTAGGGTTATGTGACTGTCATGGTTGAATTGCTAGCAGTGTGTACAAGTTGTGACATGTGCATGTGAGGCTAACAACAGTGCTAAGTGTGTGGGGTGAGGTGTATCTATGAATATGAAGCTTGAGTCACGCTTAATAATCTTGACAGGTGAGTGATGGGGGTATGGTGCATTGAGCACTATGTGAGACCAGTGGCTCAGTTGTAAGGGTATGACAATTGAAGATGAATTTACTGACCTTGATCACTCATTTGAGGTCAATGAATTTCTTTTGGCACTGCAGCCAGGTCTTTGGGGCGACTGTTATGACCAGGTGAGAAAGAGGTCTGGGGTTCCCGTTCAGCCTTCACCTGGTGTTACTGTAATAGGGTTTAATTTTAAACACACTGTGTTTTTAGCTGCCCCTTGGTGAATCCTTGTTCACCACTTTCCAATTGTAAGGCAAAGAAATCAGCATAAACAGACTTTCTTAGGTTTAAAGAAGAAAAGTTGAAATTTATTAAACTTAAACTCTAATTTGGTTGACGCCTACGGATACATGCCACGCTAGCATGCATCCGCGATACACACATGCAAATAGAGACAGGAAAGAGAAGAAGAAAAATAAAGTGGAAAGGCTTGTGGCAATATTTGAAGAGTTTTTGTTACGGTTCTTCGAGCTCACTGTAGAGTCCTTGATTGTAGGTACATCTTTTCGTTGGGGCTCAGTATTCTTCTTAAACCTTGTTTGCTGTAGGAGACTTTTCTCTCTTGGGGTTCATGTGTCTTCAGTGGATTCAGAGGCTTGTGAGAAAGAGATGGGAGCAGACAGGAGAGATCTTCTCAATTCAGGAGCAAACAAACTTTCTCAGTTCAAACTGTTTGTACAATTCAGAAAAACCCAGGTTGCCAAGCAGGTTAGTCATGTGACTAACTGTTCTGACCACGTCTTGGATTCTATCACCTTAGCAGTGCTCCTCTTACACATAATACCTGGTGATCAAGGTCCATTGTGGGTTGAACCTGTCAGGGAATGGTTCTTTGTCCTTCTAATCACTGTCTGTTAATATGCAAATGTCTTTTCCAGCCATAGCTGATCTGTTTAACAAGTCTTTTCTTTACTCCAATAACAGTTTAAATGTTCATGACAAAATTAATGTGCCTCATTCTTAGCAGATGGGGGCCTAGCATGACAGAGACACTGTTTGTATAGACTTCTGTGGCTATCGGTCTCTATTCCTTTCCAAGGGCTTGGCTGGAGGGTCTCCTGGCACCCTGTGGGAGGAGGCCCTCTCTCCTACTGGCTACCTCCTGCACCAGGGACTCAAGCGGAAAATCTGTGAACCTGCTCTCTGCCATGCTTTGCCATCTTTACTCTTCTGGCAGTCACAGACTTTTCAGTAGCAACTTCCAGCTGTAGTCAGAATGTGCCTCCCATTTAAGAGGTGCAGTCTGGCTTCAAGTAGTGAAGGCCAGCTTTAAATGGTGCTAGCTTCGCATGAAGTTGGGCCCCTGCTGAGGCATTCAGCCACTCAGCAAAGCATTTAGCCCTGGACTGTATGCTTCTATCATTTAAATGAGCATGCAGCAAAAAGTTTGTATGCTGTTTGCATTACCTTAAGGGGGTGCGGGTTAATTGTGTGTCACAATCTCTGCAGCCATTTTTGGGGACAATTGAATTTTTAGCTCTCTGTATTAAATGATCTTTGCTTTGACCACGACAAAAACCACTGCATCTCTTTCCACACCTGCTTTGCAAAGACACATTCCAGAAAGAGGTAGGCAACCATCTCTTTCCCCACTACAGCCATGGCAAGGGCATTGTGCAGAGGGTGTGAGACTCCGGGCGTGCAGGAAGGATCTGACAGGGAGGGCTCTTCTCACCACCAGCCAAGCTATATCTTGGTGCTTGTTTGAAAGTTCTGGTGATGAGGCATTCTGCCAAATGACTTTGGCAGTCTGCTCAGGGAACCATCCGACCGGATCCACCATCTCCTTTTCCCGTAGGGCCTTGAGGACATTCCGTGCAGACCACTGCCTGATGGATTGGTGGTCAAAGGTGTTTTTCCATAGAAACCTTTCCACGAAGGTGGTACAGCACGGACAACTGGATGGAGCATTCTGCGGCAATGTGACCAGACCCATACTTCGCAACACTGAGTCATAGAGTCATAGAGAGATAGAACCTGAGCACGTAGTGACACTCGGAGTTTACGTACTGGGGGTCTATGCACATTTTGATGCAGCCACACACAAAGGTGCAGTGGTTTTTTTGTCGAGGTTCATCCCAAGCAGCTCTGTAACACAGGAGCCTGTGCTCTACGGGCTGTTCCCAGGGACGCACACTGAGATAAACATCAATTGCTGCTGGAGGACTATCAATCCGGTGAAAGACGCCCTTTGGTCTGCCTGAAACTTGTTGGTCTTCCAGCGCAAGGAGTTGTCCACAACCAAATGTTGCGGACTGGCACATTCCAAGGTCCAGGACTACGTGCTGAGAGACGCACTAAAGCTAGGGGCAGCCGCAGCAAAGCCTCAATGGGGAAAGACCACTGTGTAAGGTTCCCCCACCACGGTGAACTGAGGGGCTGGACCCATGGAAAACCCCTTGAACTGTAGCCAGAAAATATTTGTTTGCTGTAAAATGTACATGGCCTGTAAAATGAAATGGAAGGGTTGTGAGGCAACTCACTCCTGTATTGAAGGAAACTGATCTCCTTTGCACTCTTTGTATTGTGCTTTTTGGAACTGTTATGTAATGTATTTTTTACAGATTTTATGAATAAAGTATATTTTGGAAATAAAAAAAACTTTGCTTTGACCAATATATTTCACTTCTGTTCTACCTTAATGTTTTCATACAAATAATTAATTAAATTGCTATGCTAAGCATTTTATCATCTAAAATTATTGAGAAGAAAATAAAGTTGTAATAGCAGGGTGACAGCCTGCAAAATATGCTTGTGTTATATTTCAAGGAATAGATCCAGAACATCAACAGGGTTCATTAGGGAATTTAAAATATGTGTTTATAGGCAAACAGCTGTTTGCTGCTACTTGTGGAGATTACAGAATTTCTCTACCATAAACTAAGAGGCGAATGAATGACAAAGATTGAAATACTTCGTACAGGAAGATATGTTTTCAAGAGAGGAAGGGAAGTTGTTTTCTGAAATGGCTGGGAGTTGGCAAAGCAAAAAGGATAAAGAGGGACTCAGGTCACCAAATGTAAAAATTAGCAAACATCACATATTGGAATGGAGATTGGAAAACAGTGTTGCAAAGTCTGGGAGAGCAAAGACAACAACATCACTGGAGCAAGGCCCAATCAATTTTAATGGCAGGGCCTCATTATAATATGACTGGTGGCTGGTCAGCCAATTGCAGAAGCAGGAGGCCACTCACCCACTTTTTTCACATTTTCCAGTGGGAGTATTGAGGCAGCATATTTAAAGGATGAATGTACCTCTTAAAGGAAGATTGTATTCATTGAATTTATACATTGCATTCTGTTATGAATTTGATTCTGCTGAATGCTCGAGATGGCTGGCATGAGGGGAAAGGTTACCCTCACGTTTTCAGATGTCTCCTAGGAGGTGTTGTTGGTCAGTGCAGGAGGAATATGCCTTTCCCAAAAAGTGGAAAGAAGGTGCCCAACATTTTTGCTAAGTAAGCTTTGATGGAGTTTGCAGATGATGTGGGTTTAGGAGCTTGGATACAGAACAGGATTCAATGACTTGACAAGTTCAGCCAAGGTGTGTGCAGTTCTTCCTTTCCCCAGTTCTTGCACGCAATTTGGCCACAGTCCCTCTCCTGACTCCTCCAGTATTCAGAACTATTACCACCCATGTATCATGTCCCTCACCAACAATCACAATGCACAATATCCTACCTCCCATTTTCACTCCTAACACACAATGATCTGCTACTTTCTGCCAGTTCCCCCAGGACCACTCATCTCCAGACCTCATTAGAGCCTTGATCCAAACATGGACAAAAGAGCTGAATTTCAGAGGTGAGGTGAGAGTGACTGCCTTTGACATCAAGCCAGCATTTGTCCAAGTGTGGCATCAAGGAGCCCTAGTAAAATTGAAGTCAATAGGAATCAGGGGGAAAACTATCCTTTGGCTGGAGTCATACTTAGCACAAAGGAAGATGGTTGTGATTGTTGGAGCACATCGCTGCAGGAGATCCACAGGGCGGTGTCCTTGGCCCAACCATCTTCAGCTACTTCACCAATGACCTTCACTGCATCACAGGGTCAGAAGTAGGGATGTTCGCTGTGTTCAATTCCATTCGTATTTCTTCAGATGATGAAACAGTCCGTGAACGCATGCAGCAAGACCTGGACAACATTCAGGCTTAGGCTGATAAGTGGTAAGAAATGTTTGTACAAGACAAGCAGCAGGCAATGATGCTCTCCAAGAAAAGAGAATCTAACCATCTCCCCATTACATTCAAGGGCATTACCATCGCAGAATACTCCACTATCAACATCCTGGGGGGTCACCATTGACCAGAAACTTAACTGGAGTAGCCACATAAATACTGTGGCTACAAGAGTAGGTCAGAGGCTGGGAATTCTGGGATAAGTAACTCATCTCCTGACTCCCCAAAGCCTGTCCACCATTTACAAGGCACAAGTCAAGAGCGTGATGGAATACTCTCCACTTGCCTCGATGCGTACAGTGCCAAAAACATTGAAAAAGCTCGATACCATCCACGGCAAAGTAGTCCACTTGATTGGCACCCCATCCATCATCTTTAACATTTACCCCCTCTATCACTGGTGCACAGTGTCAGCAGTGACTCTAATCTACAAGATGCACTGCAGCAACCCACTGAGGCTCCTTTGACAGCACCTTCTAAATCCGCAACCTCTACTGCTGAGAAGAACAAGGGCACATGGGAACATCACCACCTGCAAATTCCCTTCCAAGTCACAACTCATCCTGACTTGGAACTATATCACCGTTCCTTCATTATTGCTGGGTCAAAATCCTGGAACTCCCTCCCTAACAGCACTGTGGGTGTACCTACAGCACATGGACTGCAGTGGTTCAAGAAGGTGGTTCACCACCACATTTTCAAGGGCAATTAGTGATGGGCAATAAATGCTGGCTTTGCCTGCGATATCCACATCACATGAACAAATAAAAAAAAGCACCTGACATCATGGCCCGCATTTATGCGGAGCAGGAAGCACTGGAAATAAGTGGGATGGCAAGAGCTGGCAGCATTGGAGATGGTGAGGCAGGCAGCTTCTCTGAGCATGGTGACTGCCTTTTACTTGTATCCCTTCATGTACTATATCCAATTAAACCTTCATCGAGCCCTCAAAATCTCAACCGGTATGGTCAAGCCTTTCATGTGCTACTAGTGTTCAACCAATCATTGCCACCCTTACTCTTTTCCCTTTGCTCTTTCCTCCTGGTCCTTCTCAGCAGCAAGGACTTGTTCAAGAAGCTCCTGAAAAAGGAAACTCAAAGGAGGATAGCCGTCCTGAGGAAAACCATCAGGCCACCTTTTGCTGCTTTGAGGGAAGCTCAGATGGCTGCCAGCCAGACTCTGGGTTCCATCGGCTGTTCCACCTTGGAGGAACTAGTGCACCAGATGGATAGACTAGTAGACCATATGAGCAGGGACTTCCAAGGCATAACTTATCTCCTGCAGTCTGCTCTTCCTCAGATCAGGGAATTAATGAACCCCAGCCCAGGGGAATGATGGTGGTGCTATGAAACAGGCAAACACTGACCTCTCAGAATGACAGCATTTCTGCTTCCTCACCACTCCCTCAACCAATATCCACCATAGTGCCTGAAAGCCAGCTGGGCAGACTGCTGGAGAATCTATGGAGCTACAGTCTGCAGTCATGCCCTACCCCAAGAGGTCACTGGCCATGAGCATCTCAAGGATCCCATCATCATCCATGTCAGCCTATATGATCCAAGGAACTGAACAAAGGGAACAACCAGGGAAATAAATGTTAAAACTTCCCAAAACCAAGAGTTGAGAGCTGAAATTGTCAATTTACTTTTCTGGATTGCTCCTTTTTCTGCTGGAGAAAGGAATCGAATTCATAATATATTTTGGAATAAATTCCTGTTGTTAGGGTTCATTAAGGACATTTTAATAAACTTTTAGAGAAAGACTCAATAATTTTTCACAGTGAGAAATGAAAATGGCCAGCTGACAGATCACCCGCCTAGCTGGAATTCATTCAATAAAGCAAAAGCTAAACTTTTTTGGCAGAGTATCTGTTCGACATGGATTTTGTTGCGATTATTACATTAATGGTTCAGTGTTGTTGTTGGTGGTTTATGTTTGCCTGGGAATGCATGTTCCACCAGAGAATAATTATCCATTTTGCCAACTACCTTTGGGGCTTTTAAACTGTTTGCTGTGCTTACCATACTTGAATCAAATGAACAGGAAGATGCTTAAAAACCCAACTCGTCGTTCAGCCATACATTTCATTCTCACTCATGGGAATTGAAAATCTCAAAGTTTGTTTTCAATAAATCATTACAATTTTAAATGTAGCTAGAACTAAACAAGAAATGAATTTAAACACATTTTTGCATACAAACTACATGAGCATATTTTGTACACAATTTATAAAACTTGTTTTGTTAGAATCTTTGTTTTCAATAAAGCAAAAGTTAATTATATACATAGGAGCAAATATTTTGGTTCTAATATATCCAGATTTATAAATCAGCTGAATTGGAATGTCATAGTTCACTGCTTTGTTTGTTTCTGACTCTCCAGTACTAGTTTTTTGACTAGTTAGGTGGTGTTATGGACAGGTGGTAAGCGGTGTGGGTAACGTCCACTTAATTCCCAACTAAGTGTAATTGTGTTTGGTTGAAAATTGGTGTGTTAGTCCCTGAGTGCTTTAGGGTCAAATAAACAGATAAATGACAGGCTTTCTCGTAGGTTTAAAAAAGATTACATTTAGCTAAACAGTAAAAACCCGAATTTCGCAACCTTCACCCACCCACGCATTCACACACACACATGCATACACAGGCATAGATAGATAGAGAACGGGGAGGATGCAATTTAAGTTCAAGGGTGGTAAGAGTTCATGGTTCACAGAAAAACTGCTGTATCTTCTTGGGGGGAAAAGTCTTTTCAAAGGTTCAGGTCTGGATGTTTGTAGTCATGAATTTGCTAGGGTGTTGAAGATTTCTGGTGGTTAAAACTTCAGACTGGAGGTGGTGGTCACTTTACGTTCTCTGCTGCAGCAAGTTGAAGTGTAGAATTAGCAGGAGGGCTTCTTCCATGTCCTGGTCCTATCTCACAGCCTTTGGCTGGACTGGCTTTCTTTTTTTGTATCAATCTCCCCTTCTCTCTCCAGGGGGCTACCTTTTAAGGTAAAACTCCATCACCTGTGATTTTCTATGGGGTGACACATGGCCCTCTTCCCTGGACCAGGATTTGGAAACCATGACTATCTGTTGTTTCTGAATGGGGACCATTCTGTTACAATGGTGCTACTCCACAACTATGCATTTTATTTTGGGCTGTGAGTCAGCTTGTCTCCAGACCCTTTGTTAGTTCGTTCATGTAGATAGGAGTCATCAATATGCAATGGTACTCCTTTCAATTTCAATGGGTCCTCCACAGAACTATTCAGACACAGTTAATGAGTTTTGTCTTTGCAGACAGGTTTGTTGATTTCCAGTACAAGAGGGATCATGCAACCACTACACCATTTTGTCTGTGGTACAAGTGTCCATGTTCTTGTGGTTTAGTTGAACAGTTGACTTTTTATTTTCATAATTCCTCCAACTTATTGTTCATTTCATTGCAGCTCTTTCCGTGCATGGCAGTGGCTACTAGGCTATTTGCGAGGCATTCAATGAACAATATTGCAGAAGAGCCATGATTAGCCGGATTTCTGGTACGAAGGCAAATGAATACTATTCAATAAGCTCACCCCAAGATAGTATAAATATTTAATAATTCTATTTATTCCCATTAATTATTTTTTAAAAGCAACACTAATACCCACCCCACAAACTTCTAAAAGCAGAAAACTTAGCCCAGATTGGTAACTAAAAGCAGAAAAAATTGACCTTGAAATTAGATAAGATTAAGAAGTGACAGAAAATTATATATAATGCTATTTGTTGTGTTATAATAACTTTCACACAATAATATGCTACTTCTGTGATACTTATTTCTTAACTGGTTGTGCTATTTTGCTGTGTGGAAGATAATTTATTCTTAGTGAATCGCTTTGGGATGTTTCAGAGAACCATAATACAGCATATAAATACATAATGCTACATAAATACATGGTCCCTGATATTTACTGGGGTGGGATTTCTGAGCGGAGAGGAGTTTTGGTAGGTACTTTGCAGTTTTAATGTCACAGCATGTGTCTTTTTATTCCCAGCAGATTCCCCGCCCAAAAGACAGGCTCATTGATAGGCTTGGCTCCTTACTTGGCGGTGAATCCTCTGGAGAAGGATTGTAGCTGAGTTAGTGGTAGCATGGGTGGGGGGGAGGGGGGTCTGTATCTTGGGAGGCGAGGGAACCACTGAGCCCTTGTGGGGCGGGGGAGATCCGAAGGTAGGCAAGGAAGAGATAAGCTTGCTGGGCTGGAAGGAAGCACTCCTGGCCCACAAGCAGTGCTTAACTTTACCATAGAGCAGTCCTCGCCTTCCCTCAGCTTCTGTGTTTCTCAAGGCCCGAGAAATCCAGCTGGCCAGGGTTCAACCTGAAAGATAGGTTAAATCTGAGGCACACATTCTCTTATAATATTTAAATGATCAAGCTGCTTCCTGGGAACAGGTTGGCTGCTCGCCCCCCCCCCCCCTCACGTCTCAGTTAAAACTGGAAGTTGGTTCGTCAGAGGTGGGTTTGAAATATTTTTAAATGTTCATATGTCACCTGACACAAACCCACCCATTTTTGGGGGTTAAAATGCCCTCCAAAGGTCTTTTTCCTTCTTCAACTGTTTAAAAAAATGAACAGTTTCTGTAAGGATAACATTTAGCTCCTTGTATTTAATAACAAAGGAGGATGGCTAGCAGAGAACTGTTCAAGAGTATTTCTATCTGAGAACAAATAATTAATAAAGCAGTAGCTTGAGAATTTTTGTATTTACTTGCCAAATGTACCAATTGAACTTTACAAATATTGTTAGCAATGTAAGTGTTGTAACTGGCAGCATAAAGGCTAGTTTAACTTTGGACTGAATGTTCAGCTGTTTTAGATTAAATATGTGAAAGTTGGGAGCAAAATTTATTCTGAGTTGCATGGGATAAACTATACTGCAAAGCAAAGAACTAGAGGTGGTTCAAACACCGTGCACTGAGTCAATGGTGGTAAGTATACATCTGCTGCTAGTTGTAGTTGGCTCCAGTTCAACAAAAATTCCTATTGCTTTGTATTTACAAAGTGTTGTTTGAATCATTCCTTGTTCTCTCTTTGTTGTACAGCACAGCCTGTGTACATGCATTTCATGCTAACATATAAACATTTTTAAATTGACAAATGAGCATGAAGGGAAAAGGCACAGATTGCAGTACACCAACACTGAGATTTAGAACAGCAGGAACAAAAGTAAGACAAATAAGTAGTGGTTAATTTACACCAATTGAGCTTTCAAAGCCTGAAGATTGTAGCAGGAAGGAAAGACTAAGAAAGAAAAGAGGTTACTTTGGCCAAAGGATGGAAACAGGTGCTAAATGCAAGGCTAGTAAAATATGCCTGTTTGAAAGTCTGAATTTAGCACACAATTGCTGATTACCAGAATTTGAACTTGTCTGGAGGTGCTAAGCCAGAAAGCCACAGGTTTAGTACTCAAATGCTAACTAGATGCTTTTTTTGTAAAGCAGTATATGTGGGTTTCTCGCACCCACTTCCACTGAAGTTGTGGAGTGTGTTGGCTGGCACACAGTGGTTTGTTGCTGGAAGGCTGAAGAACTGAGGAAGAGAGAACATAGGTTCTCAGATGCGGCACTGGAGGTCTTGGTGGAGGAGGTCCAAAGGAGCAGGGATGTCCTGTACATCGGGTGGGGGTGGGGAGGGGGGTGGTGGGTAGGGGGGAGACGAAGGCGTCCACCTCACCCTCTCCCTACTTCTGTCCCTCTCTCCTACAGCAGCTAGTGCTGTTGTGCCTGACCTCAATCCTAGTCCAGACCAAGGGGGCCCCTAACAATATGCCAATGACTCCCTTTCTCCTGTTGACTCGTATAAGGTGGCAACACAGCACTGATTCTTTTTAGGTGGAGTCCTCAGAGAATTTCAGGGATTCATGTCCTTAAAGTGTTGGTGAAGTCATGACAAAGTTTCCCAGAAAGTCTCCCGATGCGTTTATTATGAGAGGAATTGAAAATAAAAGTATGGATATTATGCTTCAGTTATACAGGGAATTAATGAGACCACATCTCGAATACTGTGTGCAGTTTTGGTCTCCTTATTTAAGGAAATATGTAAATGCATTGGAGGCGGTTCAGAGGAGGTTTGCTAGATTGATACCTGGAATGCGTGCCTTGTCTTATGAGGAAAGATTGGACAGACTGGGCTTGTTTTCACTGGAGTTTTGAAGAGTAAGGGGAGACTTGATTGAAGTATATAAGATCCTGAACGGTCTTGACAAGGTGGATGTGGAAAGGGTGTTTCCTCTTGTGGGTGAGTCCCTAACTAGGGGGCACTGTTTTAAAATTAGGGTCACCCTGTTAGGACAGGGATGAGGAGAATTTTTTTCTCTCAGAGGCTTGTGCGACTTTGGAACGCTCTGCCTCAGGTGGTGGAGGCAGGGTCATTGAATATTTTTAAGGCGGAGGTAGATAGATTCTTGTTAGGCAATGGAATCAAAGGTTATCGGGGAGTGTAGAATTGGAGACACAAACAGATCAGCCATGATCTTATTGAATGACGGAGCAGGCTAGAGGGGCTGAATGGCCTACTTCTGCTCCTAATTTGTATGTTCGTATGAAATGGATGTTAGATTTTCCTCTGTGCCAGATTTAGTGCTAGGAGTAAATCCAGTCGGCATTTCCAGACACTGGTGTTACATTACCAGGAACTAACCTAATTTTCATTGATTCATTAAATAATCATGGTGATCTCCCAGCGATAATTGTGCTTCCCAGTGGGAGTCTTCTGGTGGGGTTGGGGAGGGAGGCAGGGTTGGGGAGTAATCCAGAACTACTGAAACAGCTGAAAAGGCCATTTTGTGTCAGTAAGGACATGACTCACTCCAATGGCTAGGGCCATTGCACCATCAGAGCACCAAGACGACAAATTTAAAAACTCTTCAGTTGAGGTTTTACCATCTGTAAATTGGCAACGATCCAAGGAGGAAAAATTCAATTGCTCCTGTTAGTGGCACGGTGGTCGTGATTAACCCACGCCTGGTCCTGTTGATGCAAACAGCATGCAAACTTTGTGCTGCTTCCTCATTTTAATGATTGTAGCATTCAGCCAAGCACAAGCTGTGCTGCTGGTTGGCTGCATGCTCAACAGAGGGCCCAGTCTAGCATGTGTTTTCGCTAGCCTGCACCTCTTAAAGGCAGCCCGTCGCTCTTAAAGGAGAGCTACACTCATTATAAGGAAGCTGCTGCTGACTGACTGTGCAGGTATTGGCTGCAAGGAGAAAACCTCCAAATGGAATAACAGCCAAGAGAGAGGGCCACAAGTTTTTCTGTTGTGGCGCTGGAGGCACGAGTCCACAAGGTCAAAAGGAGGAGAGAAGCAATGTTTCTGCAAGTGGACAGGAGGCAAACCTTGAGAAGGGAATGGGAAAAGATGGCCAGACTGGTCAATTCCCAGAGTCTTGCTGTAAGGACATGGCATGACCTTGCATGGATGATCATGGTCAGTGATTGTATTATCACCTGAGATCTCCGACCCACTGCACCACCAACCTCCCACGCTGCTCAATGCACCACACTTAAGAACATATGAACATAATGAATAGGAGCTGGAGTAGGCCATTTGGCCCTTTGAGCCTGTTCCGCCATTCAGTAAGACCATGGCTGATCTTCTACCTGAACTGCACCTTTCCGCACTATCCCCATATTCCATTAGTACCCAAAAGTCTATCGACCTTTGTCTTGAATATACTTAATGATTGAGCATCCACAGCTCTCTGGGGTAGAGAATTCCAAAGATTTGCAACCCTTGAGTGAAACAATTTCTCCTCACCTCTGTCTTAAATGGCCAACCCTTTATTCTGAGACTGTGACCTGTACTCTAGATTCCCCAGCGAGGAGAAACATTTTCTCAGCATTTACCATCTCAAGTCCCTTAAGAATTTTACGTTTCAATTTCTTCTCATAGGGCAATCCGCTCACCCCAGGAACCAGTCTAGTGATTCTTTGTTGCACTGCTTCTAGGACAAGTATGTCCTTCCTTAGGTAAGACGACAAAAACTGCATACAGTGCTCCAGGTGTGGTCTCATCAATGCCCTGTACAATTGTAGTAAGACTTCTTTATTCTTATACTCTAATCCGTTTGTAACAAAAGATAACATACCATTTGCCTCCCTAATTGCTTGGTGTACCTGCATGTTAACTTGCTGCGATTCATGTACAAGGATACCCCGGTCCCTCTAAATGCAAACATTTCCCAGTCTTTCACCATTTGAAAAATTTTCTGTTTTTTATTTTTTTCTATCAAAGTGGATAACTTCACACTTCACCACTTTGCATTCCATCTGCCATATTCTTGCCCACTCACCCAACCTGTCTACATCCCCCTGCACTCTCTTTGCATCCTCCTCACAGCTTTCTTTCCCACCTAACTTTGTATCATCAGGAAACTTGGATACATTACACTCAGTTCCCTCATCTAAGTCATTAATAAATAGTATAAATAGCTGTGACGCAAGTACTGATCCTTGCGGTACCCCACTAGTTACAGCTTGCCAAACCTAAAAAGTCTTGTTTATTCCTACTCTCTTTTCTGTCTATAAACCAATCCTCAACCCCTGCTAATATATTATCCCCAATCCTAATTTTATGTAATATCCTCTTGTGTGGCACCTTATGCAATACACACCTTTCACTCACCCATCAGCAATCTCTAACAATCAGGACTCAAGCCTAACTTTCAGATACTCCACCTTACCCTCACACAGCTTCCAACACTGTCAGCCTCATCCCACCTCTTGCTGCCTTCCCATACCTTTAGCTATTCATCCATGGCAGGAACATCGCCTAAACACAATGTCCTTGCAGGACAAGGTGATCCATAATCGGAGGGAGCAAACCAAAACTGGAGAGGAACTGGCATGCCTGCATCACCTAAGGCCTCTGGAGGAGATGGTTCTCCGCGACCTGGGGATGGCTATGCCAGAGACTGTTGCATCTGCTGTCACTGTGAACATTCACAATGACAGTATGTTCCTGCCTTATGCCCATTCTCAAGAGCACCTCACCCTCATCTCATTATTTGGCATGATGTGCAAGCTGCTGATGGTGTGTCCGTGGACCTCTTGCTTTCACCCAACCTCTTTTCCCTCACTCCAACCCTTTCCTTCTGTATTTGTCCTTTCAGATACCTAAGAGCTGTCACCTGGCCAACTACAGCAAATCCAGGCAGAAGAGAGAGAGCAACCACACACCATGATGAGAAAGTATTGTCAATTGATCTGATACTGGAGTACTCCCCCACGCAGTGGAACCATTGCTTGAGGAAGTCAATGGTCTGCTCCACAATGTTGCATCGGTTACATGGTTCTCTTTATAGGTGCATTGTTCTTGCATAGTCGGGTGGCAGAGAGAGGCTATTAGCTAGGTGTATAGTGGGTATCCCTTGTCTCCAAGCAGCCAGCCTCTGGTTCATTATCGTGACCTAAAGATGGTGAGAATGGCTAACTGTTTCAGAATGAAAGTGTTGTAGCTGCTGACAGGATAGTGGGCATTCACCAACATGATGTTCTGGGCATGGTTGCACACCAACTGCACATTGATGAAGTGGTGGCCCTTGCAGTTCCTGCACATCTCCCTGTTTCCATGTGGGGCTCATAGATTGGCTCCCTGCACCATTGGGAATCCACTACCCTGGCAAAGCCACATGCCCAATCTTCCTGTTTATCTCTGGAATATGATGAAGGCACCTCTCCTGACATACTGGGCCTCCATTACCTCAATGATGCAGCAGTGGACGGTGAACTGGGGAATGTTGGCTTTGTCACCTGCTCCCGCCTGGAAGGATCTGCTTCCATAGAAGTTGATAGTGATGGTGACTTTGACAGCCATGGCAGTACCGTCCTCGCCCTGCTGTGTGGCTCTAGGTCTTGTTGAAGGAGTGACCACCTTCTTGGTGAATCGTAGGTGACTCACTGCTGAGCTGGAGGTAGGAGAGGTGCTCCCTGAGAACCCTGGATAGGTAAGGCCTTCTGTGGGGAACCCTCCTCCTTCTCCCTCTGCACACATCTTCCCCTCTTTTCAGGCTATGCTCCATGTCTCTGCCATATTGTAGGCCAAGAGGGAGTGCAACTACAGCCCCCATAGCTCCAGCAGACTTTCTGTACACAGGGCAGAAAACATCTCCCATCTCCATGTAAGGGTGTGACAACACTCTCTTCAAAAGACATCAAGTCACCAAAACTCCTCCAAGAACACACCACAGTATTTCCACAAACTTTGAAAAACAAAAGTAAGTCAAAAGCACCTAACCTGCAAGTTGAATGGCTGGCCCTTGAAATAACACTAGTGGGTAGTCCCTCATGCAGCTGGGAGTGTTTAGGACATGACGTTAATTAGACCTGCCTGATGCAAATTGGCAGAATGTGCACCAAACCATCCTGAAAGGCTGTTTGACATCACAATCTTCCTACTGTCAATGCTTGTAGTGCCCGGCTTGCCCTCGCTAGCACCCTTATTGACATGGTGCACCACGCAAGCATGCTATTTTTGGCAACTCCAATTTCCATAGAGACTATTTTCCTTCCATTTTCAGTCCCAGTGATTTAGTCCTCAGGGTAGGAGACCCAGAAAGGATATGATCTGGGCCCATAGAAAAAGGTGGCCTTGACTGTGAATCTTACTTCTAGCAACACCCATGCAGCTACTCAAATGCTGGAAGAAGTTCTCTGACCTCTCCAGGGCAGCCTAGTTCACTGTAGGCAATGTAACAATGCATTGCAATAACCATCTTTCCCAGTGGCTGATACCTTGTATTCACTGCATTGAACATCAATACAACTTACCATCAATATAGGATGAGGTGCCACTATACCCTTAACTCCCCCATTCTTCTGTAAGTGTTTAAGATTGAAAATCAGGCCAGACTGGCCTGCTAGTAACAAAAAGAGAAAAGATTTATATTCCTGAATAATTCATTTGGCTATTTTTGATTTTTCTTTAAATAGTGAGTACTGATGACAGATATGGAGGGAAATAATACTCAGACTTCACAATGAATAGAGGCAGACTTTTGGGTGCTATTCAGGTGGGCAGGGACTGTAAAGGGGGTGGGGGTGGGGGTGCAAATCCACTAAATCCCTGCCCATCTTTGTGCATGCCCAATTATATTTTATTTCTGGCAATGGAGGAAGTGACTGCTCTGAAATGTGTGAATGTTTGTGAAGGTGACACCATTTTCCATATGCTCGGGACCAACCATGCCTGAATAAAATTGGCATCCGACTTTCTACATACTATGGAAGAGGTGGAACTAGATTTAAAGGGCCCAGCAGGTACTTTATAACGATTGACAGAAAACTTCTTCTGCAGCTGATTTTGTTTTTTGTTGTGGAAAACTGGTTTACCTTCTTACTTTGTGACTTCTCCATTTCTTACCCTCTCTATCTTTTGTTTGTTGAAGAATAGGAGCAATTGAAATAGGGCAGATTGGCTAGGTACCCACTACCACACCAGAATATACAAATTGAGGTGCTCCTGTTTTCAGTTGACCCAGGAACAGTTCTTGGGACAAGATGAAGAGAAGATAGAAAGGGTTATTGAGGATCAGAGCTCACAAGTAATTTTGAGTGTAAGGATTGTTATGAAGGTTTCATTATCTAGTTGCTGACAGGTACTGTGAGGTACAATAGGATGACAAGGAGGAAAAGCGAATGTCAGAGTAAACCTGCAGCTGGCATCTGCTCTTTTACTTCCCTTTCTCCAACTCCTTCGACTGCCTGCTTCCCAGGTGCTCAGGTGCTCCAGTTTCCCTTTGTATGGCATAAGAAGGTGCATAATTTGGGCATGGCAAGTCCACCACTTGTTGCCAATCTCTCTCTTGGTTATGGACAGTCTTATTCTTCAAAAAGAATACAATGTGTAAGAATGACCTTTGGGTGCCATTTGATGCAGTCAAACCCAGAAGTCAGCTTGCAATACAGGTGATGCTTGTACGGCTGTGAGTGGGTGTAAAGGGCCCTGCATTACCTGCTGGCCATTAATGGTAAGGTCTTCCAGCACTTTAACACATTGTTGGTGGCATACATGTGCATCCTTTGAAAGTACAGTTGGTTCTCTCACCTTCCAGACTTGGTAAAATCACTAAACTTTTTGGGACACTGAGTTACTGCATGTGAGGGTATGGAATTGACACTCAATGACTGTTCTGGTCTCCTTATTCCAATGAGAGTAAGCAAACCACTTTTGGAACCCTTGACCCAAAAAGAACCTCCCTCCTGTGCCTCACTCAGTCAAGCAGCAATTCTACTCCTACATCGAAGAATCTGATGGTTCTGTGACATTTTGCAGAAATAACAGACAATTTTTAGTATCAGTCTTTACTCCTAAACTAATCTTTGGTGTGCCTGGACCTTTAAGCTGCTGCTGGCATTTAAAACCTACAGCAGCACTTAATTCCCCAACTCAATGTGGAAGCTCCCTATGAGAAGAAATTATAACAGCTGGAGCATAATCTTCATATATTTATTAAGCTGATCAGAACTAGCACAATCAGGCTGATGGAATTCTCATTCTGTCACTCTTCCAGCGGGGATTGCATCCCATTTGAAAATCTTGGCTAAGAAGTCCTCATAGGATGAGAAAGTTGAATTAATATAATCCAACAAAATAGTGAGATAGCAGAAAAACTCAGTAATTACTGACTAATAATATCAATCTAGCTGTCTCATAACCTTAGACACAACAGTTCTAAGAATATTATTAGCACTCACTATTCAAATAAAAACATTCAAAAATCAAGATATTCAGAAAAACACACCTTACAGTTAATAATGTTTAAAAGAGGTGCTGATGCTGAGGCCATCTTACCCTAAAACTAATTTGAATTTATGGGTAAATCACAGCTTTAATGAAGAGGTTACTTTCTTTTCAAAATTGCACTTTTGCAATGAACTAATGTGAAGGGAGTTTGCTTCAATATTTCCAGACAAAACAATAGAAGTACTATTGTAAATATGAAACACATACAGCATGAAATTCTGTTGGCCAGCTCATGTTTCCGTTCAATTTCAAAGTACTGTAAGTGGGACTGATCTGAAGTAAAATAGCTTTAATGTGTATATTAATAATAGTAGAATCACTGCATAATCATCCAAATTGTCCATTTTACTTTGCAATACAC